>NC_044281.2:21352690-21966261 GCF_004027225.2 Strigops habroptila | reverse complement strand
TCTGCTCTCAGCAAGGTTGACATCATATGTGTTGATTAAAAAAGTACCGTCTATGTAAATAGTTATTTTATCCCGTGGTGCATGTTTGAGCAAAGAAATAATGACCTGTGCACAATATTTATTGCATCAAATATGTACCACAGTAAGTGTAGTTTGCAAGCTTTCAACAGCTAATATGAAGTATTCCGTACCATTATAGATAGTTTGGAAGCTATCACTGATGCATGTTTATCTTGCCTTTGCTGCTGTAATTTTACTCCTTCCACTGTTAAAAGTCTAATATGGGAAGCCATATCTCAGTGGTTAAGTGAAACAAATTGTTCAATCGGTTGTCATTCTTTCATGACATCAAGCAATAGTTTGCAGCTATTTAAAAGCTTCTTGCTTTGCATTCTAAAATTTTAAGTGACTCCTGTACGGTGTATAGTCAGACTGTACAGGATATGTTGCAAACGGCTTAATCTGTTGAAACATACATGGATAGAATTTTCTAAGAAAATATAAATATTGTAAAAAATACCATTTTATTTTATTTTTCAGCGTTTTGTACATAAAATAAGAAATGAGAATTATCTCCAGGTTCATGTCACTGTCACTTTTGTTACTTTCTATCCATAGCACTTTTTAATTCAAAACTTCACAAAATAAGAAACAAAGGAAAGAATGGAGTAGCTTTAGGTTTCTGCTTTTTTATTAGTACTGTATTTTTGCACACATTTTAATGTGAAATATAAGTTTCAAACTGAGTCCAAAATGCACTTGCTTCCAAATAGATATAACTCGTAATTGAAATGTGTTGGGGAAGACTTGTTTAAAATTCTAGCACTGCCTGCATCAGAAGTTTCAAGGTAGTCTTTTTATTCATGAAATCTTTACCAGTGTTTGTTTACATAGACTATTCTTCTTGTTGATTCATGCTGCACTAGAACTGTTCTAAATATAATATGGGATCCACAATGTATTTTTTTCCACAGGAATTAAATAGCAAACTTGTATAATTGATCACATCAGGACATTTTGTGTTTCTTACACAAGCAAAAATTCGATGTTGACTCCTCCTTTTACAAAAATATTGACTTGTGTGTCGGTGAACTGCATGCAGGAAAATGCTATTACCATAAAGAACAGTAAATCACATTACAGTTGAGCCAAAAGAATAAAGAGTTCATTTTTTATTGTATTTAATTGTTCTGTCTTTGTTTTCATCGCTAAAAACTGTTGGCTATCAAGAGGTGTTATGAAAATAAAATATGAATATATAAAGTGTTAGAAATAAGGAATAGCAATTAAAACTTACTTATAATACTAGGTATGTTAAAGTAATAAATTGAAGCTGTATGCTTTTACAAAGATCTTTAACGTGAATTGGATTTACACTCTTCAGCTTGTTAATCCTACTTAAAAGTAGTATTCTGTAGGATAATGTTTATGTGTACATGATGATTAAACCCCTTTTTCATGTCAGGCATTCTGAGACAACTAGAAAAAACAGAAAACTATAGTTAAAGAAACTATCTAGCTCTCAAGGCTGAAAACCAGTATGTATAATTTCAATGACATTTTACATTTGAAGTGAAAAGTTATCTTTGTGTTATAACAAAAATTTTGTTTACTATATAATTTGTAAAATACTTATCATCTGTTATTTTGCTTTAAGACATGAGGGGTAGAAGTCAGCAGAAACTTTGCTGGAAGTTTTGGTAAAGTATCAAATTTGGTTTTTTTTTTTTGGGGGGGTGTTTTTGGTTTTTTTTAACGTTAGGGTGTTGAATGCAATTATAATGTGAAAAATACTATAATTTTAAACTTCTGTGGTGAATCTACAGAGTACTCTCCACTGTCAGGTTGCTGGCATACATAGGGCAATGCATACATACCCATGGAAGGGCTGATACCAGAATCCAGGAGGTAGATGTAGAACAGTCATTGCAAGAGTGTTGGCAGTGGAACTGAGAATTTTGAGGGAATTACTATAAATAAGTATTTATTGTGTCAGTCTTGTCATGCAAATTACCTAATCTGTCTCCACTTTACAGAGTTCCTCATGAGATGCTTACAAGTATGTTGGAAAAATGCCAGGTATCGAAGTATTTCTTTTTCCCCTAACAGGGCTTCCTATGAGACACAAATCAGTTTCCTGAAAAACTGAGGGACAAGAAATTGTCACTAGGCTTTATTTTAACTATGTCATATGACTGTCTTCTCAACGCATTAAAATTACATTTCACTTACATCGTTGCAAAGTCATCTCTGATCCTGTAAAACATGCTAAAATTGGTTCTGAATAAAATAGCATTTGCCAAACTGAAAGCAAGAAAGTTGATTTTTTAGGTAGCAATCACATTTGAGTGCTATTTCTAAAAAGGATTTTTCTCTGTTGTAAATGTAAAGTAATGCCCTGAAGGTACAAATTAAAAGCTAAGGAAAACACGCACTCGTCACAGGTGTGCAGACATGTATCTCTGTAGAGCATCAGGAAAACCAGATACACCCAAAGCTGTACATGATGTGCAAGTCTTGGCTTTGAGGACCCCAGGACAAACACTTCCAAATGGAGCAGTCGGATGGCGCCCGTCATCTCCCCACAGTTTTCAACCATTAATGGTCTGTCAAGATTGTTTGCACCAAAAATGACGATTACTATACTAATGTGGCAAGCTCTCAGGCTGCAGTGTTGCAATTTGATTTTCTACCTCTGCCTATGAAAAAACCCAGTTCTTAGGGTAGGGTCTAAGGTAAGAAAAGATGAGAGAATCTGAAATTCTGTAATTTAAGGACCAGAGCTATGGCTGTTTGGTCCTTTGGAGGGAGAGGTATTGAAAAAAATGCAGTTACATATAGTTGTATGAATTCGACCATTCAGAAAATAATCATCATTTTTCTTGCAGGGATTTATACTTAACAGGCGGCTAGTGCAAATGAGAAAAATAATTAAATAGCTCAAAACTGACACAAGCAGGTATAGTTTTGCTTGGGCCTCCTTGCCACTTCTCTTTTTACGTGTCTGTAGGTTTACTGAAAACACCTGCTAACCGGCTGAAAACCAATTACGCACAGGCTTGTTCACCGCAGCCACCTCCTGCATTTCACCCATTCTGTTACGGAAGGACCCCACTCTCCGTGGCGGTGGTCTGAGACACGCAGAGGCTGGACGCTCGAGTAGCACCATGAGCCCACCCCTTCATGCGGGTTATGTAGCCGCGTTGGTCTCCCTATCTGCCCCCTCCCCCCTCCGGGAGCGGAGCGGCCCGGGCCGGGCGGAGGCCGCTGGGCTGCCCTCGCCGCCTGCCGGCACGCAGCTCCCGCGGGCCCCCACTCTCTCCACCCGGCCGCAGCACAGCGCCGCCTGTCGGCCGCTCAGCGCGGTGCGCCTCGGCCAGCACCGCCCATCCTCCGCCCGGACCGCAGGCGCGGCGGATGGGGGCCGCCTCCCGGGCGGGTGGGTAACGAGCGCCCGCTCCGAAGCCGGCGGACGTCGGGTGCCTCGGGAGTTGTCCGCGCCTGCAGCCGCCGGGGGCAGGTACGGGCAGCGCGGGGCGGGGGGGGGCGCGGCGTGTGATGCGCGCGGCTGCGGGCCGGGGGCTGCCGCTGCCGGGGAGAGCGCGAGCCCCGAGCGGCACCTCTGCGCACGGCCCGGGGAGGGCGCGCGGCGGCCCCGGCCCAACGGGTGGTGAAGCGGCTCGCGGGTGCCGCGCGGCGCGGGGCTCCCCGCCGGCGCCGGAGAGCAGGGGCCAGGCGCGCCCGTTACCTGCTATTCCTGGCTGAGCAGCCCGGGCGGCGGCAGGATTAGCTGGAGTACCGGTTTTTCAGGTGAGGGCTCGTAAACGCGCTGGGTGTTCCTGACCGCAGGGGAGGCTGCGGAGCAAGGATGCACCCGTGGTTAGCCCGGGAGCTGGGGGTTCTTCCTGAGGAGGAGAACGAGTTTGCGGTTGTTGCCTGGAGAGAGCAGCTGTCTGCACTAGATCCTCGCCGGTAAAACCATTTGCCCCTCCTGGCGTTCCTGACACCAAGGGCTGAGGCGAGGTGGCCTGCGGCACCCCCCAGCGCTCGGGGTTTCCGCTGTCCCCAGGCGCTGCAGGTGCCCCAGCCCCTTGGCTCCCGGCTGCGCGGGGCGGCTCGGGTCTGCCGTGCCGTGCCAGGCCGGGTAACGGGAGCGCTGGAGTGCCGGTGGGCATCCAGGCCGGCCGGCCCCCCTGCACGGGTGGCGGCGGAGCGCTGCGAGGGCAGCCGGGTAGCCTGTGTAGCCAGAGCTGTCCGTTGGGGTAGCGAATAAATGGGAACCATTTCAAAAGGTTTCTGTGGTTCTGGATAAATCCTGTGCTGCTACAAGAGTGTGCTAGTCCTGTGTGAGAAACTGTTCTGAATCTGCTCAGCACAGCAAACTCCGGAGCAACAGATAGAACCCATTCTTTCTTTGCCTGAGTAGGTAGGAAAGGCAAACTGTTCGGCAGTGGCTGACGCAGACTAGTAGAGCTACAGAATAAACAGGTTGCTTCAGGAGGAAAGTCATGCTCCGTTCCCCATGTCTTTCACTCATATTAGTGAATTGTACCCATCTGATTTTGCAGTGCTTTGAATGAGGATGTGTTTTACTGGAGGAAGGTTTCTTAACTGAAGTCCACCACAAATGACTGCACATCCATGTTTGTTGCCTTTGTTTCACTAGTGTGCAAGTTTGAGAATCAAGTTTTTATGTAGTATGCGTGGGGGGAAAATGAAGCTCTAAGAAGTTTGTAAATTTGAATATATTTACTCTGGGAGGTGGTAAAGTAAATATAGACACAAGAGCAAAGGTGCCAGAGTGGCATACCCTAGGGTGGCTCCAGGACAACTGCTGTGCTCTTTAGTCTTGTCACAGGGAAGCAAGCCATAGTAATCTCTTAAATAGCACTTTTAATAATGGACTATGAGGAGAGGTCTGCCCTTTCTGTACGCCTGTCCTTTTCTGTGGGGTTTTTTTGTTGTTGTTGTTCTAATATGTTACTGTTGTGTTTATTGTATGAAGCATAATTCAGGTTAGCCTCACTAGTTGAGGGTGACTCACTAAAAATCTCATCTAGCATTTCTTTTAGAGAATGCAATAAATAGAAGGAAAACCAGGGAACTCAGAGAGAATGTGTCTATTTAGCTTTGCAACTAAGCAGCCTTTATTTTAAAGTGATCTTGTATATCTTCGATGGAGCTCTTCAGATCTGTCCAGCTTTTGTCATGAAATAAACACAACTTTCTGCAGTATGTGGTGTAGGTTTGGTCAAATGTAGAGAAATCTACTTGTAATTTGAGGTAGGTAGTCTCAGATTTCTGGATTATGAAGCTTTTCATTGTAGGCTGGCTTCTTCCGTCTGTGGGGACCCTTACTTGCATTTGCAGCATGCAGTGTTACCTTACTGTGAATTAATCCTTGTTCTAGGTCTTGTGCCTTTCTGTTTAGATTTTGGATTCTGTCAGGTCATTCTAATGACAATTTAATATCATTTCCTGCCTCTGTGATTGCATAGCAACAACAGCTTGGAAAGAAATAAGCAATAAGCTACTGCAGGAGGTTGTAATTGTGTTGTTACAACATATCTGCTATTGTAATTTGTTGTACTTTGGAAACAAATAGCCTTGTAGAGAGGTTGCAGATCGGAATACAGCCCAGTTTGGTGTTTGTCACACTGATAGTGCAGCAGTAGAAGTAGCAGCTTGCTTTAACCACAGACAGATGTTGCAGCACTGATGTAATACATTGATCCACTTGTTCAAAGAGGAGAGGGGGCGAATGGGGTTGAACGGGGGTTTGTTTTCTTTTCTAAATAGCCAAGTATAAATAGGGCAATCTTCTACAGGTGGTTGATGGTGACTAATTTAGAGAAACAGTGAGCCAGAGGACAAGGGGAGTTGGATGTCCCTGGCAGTGAAGACATCTGCCTAACATTTGTATGAATTGAGAAATGCAGAGCATCCACATTACTGAAATAATGACTTGGCAAATAGAAGTAGTGTTAAGTGAAGGACTGGTATATGCAGATAAAATGAACTAGGAGATTAAATATTTTCCTGTGGTTTTTACTGTTTGTAGTATACTTTGTTGTACTAGTTACTTTCTTACTGGACAGCCCCTTTTTCCTCACGAGTCACCACTGAGGAAAAGACACTGGTATTTTTGCTAATTCTAAAAACTTGTCAAATGAACAATGTCACACCATTCTCAGTATAAAATTTTACCATTAGAAGCTTTGCATACTTAACTGTTTCACTTTGTTGTAAACTGCTTGGCTTCTTGAGCCCAATTTAAATGCTTTTGCAAGCCAATAATAAAGATGCAGGTGTCATCTCACTTCCCCCATCCATCATCCTGTTTATCTATGGCTTTGTCAGGCAAAAAAGAAAAAGCCTGTTGCATTTCCCAGGTGTGAACACACTCTCCATTGGAAGTGCCTTCCATTACTCTCAATGTCCTCAGTTATTTGATGAGTTGTCCAAGCATTTCACCAGACCTGTGCAGTTCTGTGCCAGGGCATGCAGGCTAGGTCAAAAAGGAGAGTGGGCATGTCTAAATTGTAGGCAGCTGCTCTAATCTGCACTCTGGGGCAGGGGATGAAATGAAGAGTTAATCAAAAGTAATTGGTTTCAGTGTTGCTATGTTCTGTGTAATGTGCTGTCTGATAAGCAAGTGTTAGAACAGATAAAAAAGTGTGTGTTGAAGAACAGATAAAAAAGAATGTATTTCCTTATTAATGGTTCCGCAGAGCCATCTGGAACCATGAACTGCAGATAGGACTTGTACTCCGTTTCCAAGGTTTCTTTTTAAAGTAGTTTTTCATAATCTGATACTTAAGTGGTTATAATGTTAAAATAAAAATGTATTTCCATTATATATTGAGACTGCTTGGATGTGCAAAGGCAATTTTTGCAAATACTTTTCTGCAAAACTGTTTTCTCCAGGGATCTTCCCAGCTTTGTGGTTGCATTACAAATCAGCATATGGCCTAGAGATCACATCATTTCAACGCAGCACTTCTCATCTGGCATTCTCGAGACATTTTATATCATACACATTTGACAGGAAAATAAATCTAGCACCTCTGTAAGATTTATAATGGGGTGCTGAAAAGGGTATGTTTGTAGTATGAATTCCATGTTATTACACGGATCCTTTGATCAGCGTGTTGGTTTTTTTACTCACACTTCTGGGAACTGTTTGTGTTCAAGTGGGAATTGCATGACTCTAGATTTGACACTGATTTTTCACTTTGCTTTGAAGTGCCAACAGCCTTCTCAAAAGGCTTGATATCCTATTTTAATAATCAAACGTTAATTTTTGTTACCTGGTGAGAACACAGATGCAAAGGGCAAATTGCATGATAACTAACCTTGAAATATTGTTTTAAACAATTGCATTGTAAATCTTGCTTTATACATCCTGTCTTATGCAATATTGTTTTTCTGTGTGCCTATCAGCAAGTGCTTTAGGGTTTTTTTTTGTTGTTATTTTTAAGGATCTGTTTATTGTCTTGTGCGTAGATGAACTAAGCAATATCATTAGTGTACGCTTTATACCAAGTAGATCTGGAAAAGACATACGTACAAGTTGGTATTCTTGAATTGTATATAGTAAATCTTAACCACTAATTTGCTTACCTTCCTTTGTATAAACAATAGATTTATATAGGAGCAGCTTTTAGTGAAAATTTGCAAAATACCTGTGGAAGGAGAGTTTGGAAGTAAGAGTTGAGGTTTGTTTTCAGGTTGCAAATACCCAAGCATTTTTGACACAAAAACCTGGACTACTGGTAATTTCCCAGCAGACATGTTTCTGTTGTGGCCTTGCTATGACATGACTGGCTTTTTTTGCAGTTCCCATGGCAACGAGGATTTTTGATCTGCAAAGCAGAATAATGTGTATGGTTTGAGGAGGTATAAATTTTTTTTTATTGCAGAGGAAATCTTGATCCATGAAAGCTGATCAGGCACCCTGCTTCCCCCACTTCCCCCCCGTCTCACCCCTTAATAATCTGTGTTTTGCCCATAAGATTACATTTAAATGTGAAATCCTAACAAGAATACAGTTACTTGTTCTATTTTTTGACACAGCACAAGAGATGGTGGAAAATCTGTAAAGGCTTACTGTAGTGATAGCATGGAAAACATGTCATCTTCCAGGTGGAGTCTTGGCAAACTGGAGGCCATTGTACATGCATATAAATTTTAATGTGTATGTGTTTGTGAGCATTGTGTATGCGTATAAGGGGGGAATGAGAGTTCAAGTTGCTCAGGATTTGCGTTGGCTTCTGCTGATGTTTTCTTTGGCTTGGACTCATGTCCAGGGTGTATTCATAAAATACTTTTTAAATGGACTTACACATTTTAACTAAAGAACCTCAAAATACTGTGTCTGATTCACAAACAAAAAATTAACAGTGGTAATAATTTTGTGCGTGTGTGAGCTCTATCCTTCACATTCTCAAATGAACGCAAGGGTAGTATGGGAACAAAATAATTACAGGAGAGGCCTCGACAGAGTAACTATGCTTAGGGCATGGGTTGTTTTTTCTAGAGTTTTCTTTGTTACTATGTTTCTTTTTGAACACTCTTTCCAAAAAGAAGCCAGTTCAAATTTGTCAAGTTCCCTCCAAATCCACTTTCTTTGTTTTTATTTGTTTGGTTTTTTGTGGGTTTTCTTGTTAATTGGTAAAAAAGAAAATGGGACTGATGTGGTTATTGAAACAAACAGCATAGGCAAAGAAGGTAATTACTGTTTATGTTGTAAAAGCCTCTCAATAGTTAGTACATCTAAGAAAGATATCTTTGTAACACCTGAAAGGCAATTTAGAGATGCATTAAAAATAAATTTGGAAAGTCAAGCCTGCTGCCACTGGCCTGCTGGTCTTCATGTGGTTTGTGCTGCAAGACCTCTCTCCCACAGCCACCATCACCACACACACAGGTAGGATAATTCTGAAATCATGAAAAGGAAAAAAAAAACCACTGCACTGATCTCTGCAAGTGAAGCTACTCATCCAAAGAAGTACAGTTATGCCAGAGAAGTATTGTACAGGTGTACGGCAACCTAGTATTTAGGTAATAACTTCATCCAAACACCTGCTTGTGAAAGATTTTTTCACTAGTGCTATCACCTGTGTATGTTGTAGCTGTGACAAAATAACTTGCATATACAAGAGACAGAAATTGAGCTCAACACCCATACCCAGACATACATACCTTGAATGAATATCAGGCTTCTTTCAAGTGAAGCTACAAGTTCTGAAATTACTATTTTATTTTTCCTCTCACTCCCCCAGCTTCTAAGGGATAGATTGAACAGGGGAGGTGAATGTAACTTAGACCTCTGTCACTCTTCTCATGAAGAACATCTTTCAAGTCCGTTCAGTCCTAATGCTGGAAAAAAAGCTTAGAGCCTGCAGTAGTGTGTCATTCATAATGCTGTAGGTGATTCTGGAGCATCCTTATGTTGGGAATTCAAGAAAATTGAGATAAGAAAACTGGAATTTTGAACCAGGTCTGCAAAGATTTATGGCAACTGATAGCATCTGGCAATGTATTGCGTAACGCCCCGTCCCCTGCCTCCCACCACAACCTCAGCTTATTTGTAAGAGCTTGAAGGTTTATTTTAATATTTGTTTTTCTGGCTTTGCTTGTAATCCTAGGCAGTGCAGTGTTTCACTGACTAATTTCATAGAATTGTAGAATATCAGGTTGGAAGAGACCTCAAGGATCATCTGGTCCAACCTTTCTTGGGTAGGCATAACCTAGACTAAATGTCCCAGCACCCTGTCCAGCTGAATCTTAAAAGTATCCAGTGTTGGGGAATTCATCACTTCCCTGGGGAGATCATTCCAGTAGCTAATTGTTCTCATTATGAAAAATTTTCCTCTGTGTCCAGTCAGAATCTCCCCAGGATTAACTTGTGCCCATTATCCCTCATCTTTTCCATGTGACTCCTTGTAAGAAGAGAGTATCCGTCTTTGTAGCCACCCTTTAAATACAGTATTTTGTCCAGTGCTCCCCAAGAATTCAAGAGAAACGATGGTTTCCAGCTTGGACTTTATGCTTGAGGAACGTGCAAAGTTTCGGAGAAGGGATCCCTTAAATGCAATTAAAGAATAAGAAGAGTTGTGAATTGCCGTGTCAGGTATTTTCTATTATTTATGGAGAGGATGTGGGGCTGGTGATCCTGCGTGAAGCTGGCTGAATAGGTCAAACAGCCAGCTTCTACATCTCTGTTGAGACACATTAGGAGGAGTGACAATACGATGACATAATCACTGACCCCAGATTGTTCTCAGCTATAAATCCTCTGGTTGCAGTCTCCACTGTTCCTCAGCATGTGCCGTTCACGTTTAAGGGCTTTTCAGATCATCTCCACCACCATCTGCTACATAATGGAAACAAAACAATTGTGCTGCGTGTGGAGCCAGCTGACTCCCTGAGCGGGGATGGAGGTTTGCAAAATACATCTCGGCTCTGAGAACTTGTTTGTCTGATTGGTCTCATTGACAAACTGTGCACTAGTCACTAGGCTGTTGTGATGGATGAAAAACCAAGGTAGTGACTCTCAGGGACATACATGTTTTTCAAGCAGGTCAGATACTGCATAATATATTGTGTGTTCTCGTGCTTGTGTGCAAGAAATACTGCATTTCCTAATGTATCTCTAATTAGAAGAAGGGAAAGGCAGTCTGTGTGTGAAGCATCTTATCAGCGTGAATATATTGGTAACAGTTGTCCTTCATGGGCAGAAAAGATAAGCAACAGATTTCTTAACTGCAAGTATTCACTAGGTGTCAGTGCATGATCACACTGAACTGATGTTCTCAATGAGAAGTTCTTTGAGGATTGTGGTGCCTTCCTTATGAACAGGGATTTTAAAGAAAATAACTACGTTTGTCTACGGAATGCAGTGTGGATTAAATTTAAGAACAACTAATGATTAAAAGTCTTGTTTTTTTAGGAGCAGTCTGATAAAAATGCTGATTTAAAAACAAATCCCACCATGTTTTGTGCTTAAGAAACGTAATTTAAAGACTTCAAATAAGCTGCTGTGTTGACCATTATCTAGCTTTCTTGTCAATATCTGGCGTATTACTGATCAAACACTCTGTGTGATAATGATGCTGCTCCCAGGTGTGACTAAAATTCCTATAAGGAAAAATTACAGTTTTCATAGTGATATGTTATCTGTATCACAACACATTCATGTAATTATTTGCAAAGCTGTTGTTTTCCTTAAGAGATGTAAGAGATTGAGTCTGTAAATGTCAGTTGAAGTGGAGGAAAACCCAGTGAATATAGCTAAAATTTCCTGGATTTCTGGAAGAAAATGTTCTCTTACCATGTCATGTCACTGGAATGGAATATCATGTTTATTAGAATATCTCGTATTACTTGCATCACAGTATTACATTTTTAAAAATTATTTTTAAACTCATTTGAATTCATAATATTTAGTCTAGTTTTAGAGATATATGACTAGGGAATGTATCTTTTCAATAGAGTGAACAGCATTCATCTAGAACTTTAAATTGTTACAAAACGGGTATTTTCCGTCTTGTATGTGAAAGTATTCAGCGAGAACTATATATTAGTAGGTCCAAATAGCAAAAATAGTCATACACTTGATAAATACAAATATTTGAAATGGCTTTTGTGTACCTTCTAGTTAGTACTGAAGTTTTGCTATTATATTGTAATATGTAGCACTTGGTGAATGGCAAAAATATTTACATGTTACTCTTTTATATCTGATTTACAAGTGAGGCCTTTTTTAGCACTATTCCCTGGTACTCTAAGGAAAATGTTAATACTTGTGCTAATAGTTAAGTGAAGTTAGCTTGATTACAAATATACATTTTTTGATTTAGGATTAACACTATATTGGTACATATTCAGTGTTCAGCTGAAATACTGATGTGATTGTTCAATGGCCAACCTTCAGTATTTTCCCTATAGTTACAGCCGTACAAGAGGACCATCTTTGGTGCCATCTTTGTTTATTCATACCACTTAACTGTCAGATAGAAACTATCTGATTGTCAGACAAAGGCATATTTCTTCCACCCTGGTGTCCCTACAGTTACATCATGCAGTGGCATTTAAGCACTGCATCTTTCATCATGGGACACAGCTACCTGCCTGGCCAGATTTTAAGACAAGTTACGATCAAGCTTGTTTAAGGTCCATAAGACATATGGTAGGAAGACCATAGAGATTAAAATAGACCATTGTTCAACATACACTTCTCCCTTACACAGACATACTGAATATTAACACATTTAACAAGTTCTAAATAAAGGAGAGCTTGAGTGGCTTCTTGTTACATATGGCTCTCTGTGTCTCTGAGCATCAAATGAAGGCACATTCTCCATCTTTAGTTGCTCCTTAACTTCACCAGAATTATTACCTATTCACAATGATGCAAAATAAAGCAGATTCTGTCACTTTCTTAAAAAATGTTCCTAGCCAAGGTGTAACAATTTATTTATATGAAATGCTGATTTTTGCTTTTAATGACAACTTTGGGATTCTTGCAGGACCTCTCTTCTGAAGCTGGTCTATCTGAAAAGAGATCTCTGCCAAGTGACAAAATTTTTATCTTCCCTTGTTTGACATGTCTTGAGAAATTTATTTAAAATAACTTGAGATGCTTGCTTTCTACAGTCCTGCTTTCCATTGCTAACCATGACATTCTGTTGGTATGGTTCCTCTGAAGTTCATGATGCTACAAAGCATTTTCTTGCAGGCCTCCTGCTGCACTAAAGGTGATTAAAAAGGCATTTGCAACTCAGGAAATCAATTTGATGGTTCTCTGCAGCTGCAACTTTTAAAGTAATACATACTGTGTTTTTAGCATAGAAAATAGAGGTTGTCTCTCTGCAAAATACGCAAAGAGAAATTTGGTCATCCTGCATTTCACTGGGGTTTCTACCTTGCTGAAATGGACGTACTAGCACAGTAGGGTGTCTGAATTTCTGAGCTTCTTTAGAGTAGCTGTGTGCACTGGGAATCAAAAGCATGGAACGCTCTTCTGTGGACTGTTAATGTAATAGATTTTCTCTTTACCAATGATAGACATGTGCTTGTTTAAAATAATTGAGAGCATTTCCTAGCAAAGTGAGAGACTTGGTTACTGTTCTTTCCTCTGCCTGAAGGTGTTCAAATCCACGCCTGCATCTTACAGAAGTGTACCATAAGTGACAAGCTATAAAATAATCTGGGGAAGACAGTGCTAAACAGGGGTCTGTCTTTTTTATTTTGGGTGATACTGGATGAAAAGGGGAATAACACTCTAACTTAATATTGGGCCATTCATTTGTGTGGAGGGATAGCATCAGCAGCACTAGGGAAGGAGAGTGAGTACTATCAATAGCAACAGTGATGCATAGTGTAAAGAAGGAGCTCATTCAGTGACTTCTGCAATTGAATTTTACAGAAGTGCAGTTTAAAATTTAGTACTTGCATTGGTAAAAATGTAAAACAATGGGGATTTTGTTTGTTTGTTTTTTAACCAGAAATTAATGAAAAAAATACATGTTTTGTGCTTGTATAATGTACTCGAGGACCAGATTCACGATTTGGTCCCTTCTCTTTGATCACTGGTTGGCATATGGATATGCTGGAAATCCAGCATCTGATACAGAAGAAAGGTGACTTTCAAATACTAGCGTAGCCCCGTAAGCCCTCTGGTAATGTATGTGGACTGATCGTGGGCAATCCCCCAATATTAACTGTGCCAGGGTATAAAGCTGCTTTTAAGTGAATGCAACCAACATATGAGGCTGAGGACAGGATAACTAGAGAGTTATGCATGAAGCTGGACTGGATGGAGAGAGCAGAAGGTTGTGGGGAAAAACAAATTAAGAGGGCTAGAACACTGCATGTGGTTGGAATCGGGATGGTAGCACACAGGGCATAATTGATCCAATATACATTTAGTTGATTTTTAATTTTATTCTTTGAAAGTTGAGAGATGCCCACAATGCTAACTCGGGATCATCATCCAGTGTTCAGAGGAAATGTATTTTGATATTATCTCTGTTCTTAATATTTTTCCACCTTTCCTATCTGAATTAGATGTTTGTAACTAAGAGTATAGGTGCTTAGGTTCAGAATATTTGGCTTCACACATTTATGTTTCTGGACTTTTTCTGCAATACAGATATCTGAAAGAACTACTAAACCCTGTCAAAAAAGAAAAAATATTTATAGTATCTGTTATTTAACAAACTTCCAAGGACATTTCAATACACACATGTGCGCATATGATCTCCTCAGTCAAATGTCAGTTGTTTCCTCTAAATGCAGGTTTGGTAATAACATCTGTGAGAATCAATTACCATGAGCATTCCGTGTAAACCATGCTTGCATTTGAATAGGAACTTCGATCCCATGATAGAAATAAAGATATTAAAGACTGATTTTTGTAGTTTCTTCATCAATAAAATTCCTTATTAATGGTCCTAATGGGGGGATATTTTATACTTTGTATGTATGGTCTTTGGTATTTATTAATTATTAATAAAAGAATTAAAGTCTCCAGGCAACCTGGGACGCATGGCAGCATATTTTTTTAGTCGTCTTTATGCGTAATTGCCAGCTAGGTCAGAACTGGATCGACTTAAAATCAGCTTAAAGTTTTCATCAAGTCAGTGCATTAGGAGAAGAAAAAGGAATATAAATAAAAGAAGAACCTAGTCTGACCTGCAAAATAAGCAGAAAGAAAAAGAGCCCTTATTAATCTTCCAGGTACTCAGCTGTGGTGACTAAGTAAAAATCTCATAAGGTGCCTGTCATAGCAGTGAAAAGTGTTATTCCTCCCTGATCTAGTTGTCAGTCTGTGTCTGTGTTCCTTCCAAAAGGGGTAGTACCTCATCTTTTTTCTTACTGTGCCGTGTCAGCATTATGCTCCTCACTGAAGCAGATATGGCTGAAAAGCAATAATTATTTTTTTTTTAACAGCTAATAAAAACTGGGTTAGTAAACTTGTTCAGGTTTGCTTAATTTTCCCTTTCAGTCATGAAGCTTAGATTATGGTTCAAAAGAAACTTGTTTTTAAAGTCTGATGTTTCAGGCTTGTGTACTGTTACTTACTTGTGAGAAGACGATTCCTGATTCTGTGAGAAGTCGATTCATGATTTTTGGGAAGAACTTACCTGACTTAGTTGTTGGTATGTAAATAAGCAAAATTGGAAATACTTTCCATGAAGGTAGTCACAGATGAATTAATGGAAATCCACGTATACTTTTGTGCTTTGCTTACCTTTTTCTGTCATTTATTATACCACTTGTGATTTCACTGAAGGCAGATGATTGTACTCTTGGGCTGATTGAAGAAATATAAATTGATCTTGGTAAGTGGGTGGGAGTCTGAGGAAGTCGAAATTTATGTAACTTGCATTTCTAAGGGGTGAAAATTACTCTGCCTTGAATATGTTACTCTATTTTGCCCTGAGATTTGTTCCCACCTGGTCCTATTTTCATGGAAGTTTCCGGTTTTGTTGTGGTAGGGTGTGGGTTTTTTTGTATGGTGTTGGGGTTTTTTGGGGGTGGGTTGGTTGGTTGGTTGGGGGTTTTTTTGTTTGGTTTTGTTGTTGTTTGTTTTTCACAAGCTATTATTTTGGGGTTTTTTTAAGTGGAAAGGAGATTTTGTTTTGCTTGGGTTAGTTTATCAAAGAGTAAAGAAACACTCGCTTGTTGTAACAGAGGTACTGCAGTACTGTTTCTCTTAGAACTAAGGAAGGAACTAACTGCATTTGGCCTGCGCAAGAAGCGTAGTCTCTCCCCCACCTCAAGCCCCCCCTTTGAATAGTTTTTACAGCTCCTTGATAGATAATTCCTACTAAACTAACGTGTCAGATCCCCACTAACCAGCATAGTCACTTTCTAGAATCCTCGTGTGCCATATAAAAAGGGCTTTGTTTGTTACTGTTCTGAACTGGCACAGCTGCTTCAGAGATGGCACAGCATTCTAGGTTCTATTAAAGAGTAAAAACATATGAATGCTGTGGTAAAGTATTCCTATTCTTCTTTCCTGAAGCAGTTTCGATTTTCAAACTAAAGGGTGATGTGTTTTCACTGTGCATCGCCCGTAATTATCCAGCTGCTTCTCCAACCTAACAGTCATCCCTTTAGGCTTCATTAAATGTAGTCAGTAGGGCATTGAAGCCAATATAGCTTGTTGTATGGCTTCTGCATTTTAATATGTTGCTATTTTGGACTGTGCAGTCCTGTTTCTCTAAGACTCATGGAAGCTGTATCACGCACATCCTATTTGATAGCTTCTCCCTAATTAAACCTCAGACTACTGGAATCCTACATGCTTTGAGAGATTTCTGAGGCTAGTAGGTGATGGCATCTGTCCACCATTTGTGAGAAAGAAATGTCAGTTATCCGTTTGTTTTCAGTCATATATCATAAGTAATTTCCTTGCAATGGCAGCAACTTCAAATTAAGGAAATCTTGGCCTGGATTTCATAGTCAAGGATCAGTGGGTTCCAGTTCTTTTGACCACACAGGAATTTTCTAGTCAGCCACCCTCAGTGCACGCCAGTAAGTCATGCATAGTTCATTTGTCACTTTCTTATTTTTCCCTCTGTCAGTGTTTACTGTGCTTGGGGACCATGTTTTCACATGTCTTAATGACACTGGATCCTGAGTTGCCACATGGAATTGGCAGTGGCAGTGAAATGTTGATGCCTTACAAGCTTGGTCACTCCTTCAAGGATCTTTCCACAGAAATGGATGTAAGATGCTGAGAAACAAGGTGTTGCAATGTCTCTTTCCATTCAGGAAATCTAGTAGATCTAACCTGTAGAATGTGACATACCTTCCTGGGATCTTGCTAGTAGAACAGTAAATAAGATCCTTATTTCTAGACCATGTGTGAAAAAATTGTTCCGATGTCCTAGTTACAGTCTTTCAGGAGAGTGATTATGCTGTAGGAGGTCTGAGCTCTTCGAGCATTAACAGGTGATGTGACAACTCTTTTGCTCTGGAGCTGGGCAGTAGCCACCATTTTTCTTAGGCAAATGCCTGATCCTGCAATCGGTAGGCTGGTGAACAAATGGGTAAGTCTCAAATGTCTGCCTGTAGCTTTCACTAAATATCAAGCTCCACCTATGTCGTCTTCATTAAGCAGAATATTAGAGCTGATCTCGCACTTGACAGATCTACCATAGTTGGCTTCTAATGAAGGACTGTGATCAATTATCACAGTTACACAACCTGAGGATACCTACTGGCAGCCATGTGCTGTAAGAATGCCTGCATGGGTGAGGGAGTGGAGATCAAGAGAGGGGTTATTACCAGTAATCCGAGTTCTTTGAGATATGTAAATCTACAAGGACCCTTTGCCCCTTGCCATTGTTTCCTTCTTTCTCTCCTACTTGCGAAGATTTGCATTTCGGAAGAAACTAAAATGTTGCAGAAGGTGCTACCCAGTATCCTGAACATGAGAGCAGGCAGAAATCAGCGCATCCTGTACTCAATGGCAGAAAGAAAAGGTGGTCTAGTCTTGAAGTAAATATACGTGAACCATAGGAAACTACAGTTACTGGTGAGCTCTTATCCCCATCTCACTATGTACCTTTTTTTTCTTTTTCAAAATTTGAAATAAAGGGCATTAGTGGAAAACTGGATGCAGAATTTAACAAATTAAGGATCTTTAATATATGCAAGCAATTTTTAGTATTGATTCAGCTTTAAAGAATTTTAACTCCTCTGTCCTTAAGTAAATCCTTCATGGTTCTAGAAAAGAAACTGGTATGTGCACTAAGAAAGCAATCCCATGGACCAGATGTGGGATACAATAAAAGAGAGAGAGGAGAATAATCGGATAAACCAGAACAGCTGCAAATATTTTTCATTACAAAAAAAAAAAAAAGGATGTAAAAAAAACCATAAGGCCTAAAGAGAAAGATAAATGGACTACTAAGAGAGCCTACCAAGGGAGGGAAGTGGGCCCAATTAGCTCTGCTAAAGGAAGTGGATGAAAGCAGATACCATGTTTAGTTTTAGCAGTGTATGTTATGAAATATGAGAGATTTGTTTGAGGTTCTTGTTATTTACTAAGCTGTGTCAGTTCACCTTTACAATAAGGGTTGTCTAAAGCCTTAAGATAAACACAGGTTCTGTTTGTTTTTTCCAGTATCCCTGAGTGTGGAAGTGAGCATTGTTTAATCATCATCATAAATAACTTGTACTGTATATATTTGTGTGATATATACGATATATGTGATATACACACTACATCACTGTATATGTCATACATACTAAAGTGTCATTTTGCTTGTCTCCCATGGGTGTGTGCAGCACCTCTCAGCTTTCTGTCCACCTTAGCTTATCAATAACTCTGGAGTGGGAAGAAAAATCTTGACTGATAAGCCTGGATGTCACAAAAAACTGTGAGTTGCAAGTGAAGCCTGAACTGGGATCCATGAATGGTTTGTAGTGAACCAAACCAAGCCAGGAACTGGTGGCATAGCTATATAGATTTAGTCAAAGGACCCTGGCAGCCTTGCAGTTTCTGATTTCAACTTACTTATATTCTTTTAATTTACTCGATCAGTACCATTATCTGGTATGGCAGAGTGGATTACTGAGGTGTGATTTATATATAGTTTCTAAATTTTTTCTTTGAAGCTTTTGTCAGAAAGAAGTGATCCTGTAGCATGTTATCCTTTCATAAAGGGATTGCCAAAGAAGCTTCTTTCTTGCATTGAAGGAAATACTTTAGTAGCAATAGACATAATCGGGGAAAGGAGAAGTGAAGAATCATCAGGAATCTGCTTCCTGATAAAGTCTTCCTTTTGTCCAGTGTAATAGCTCTGGAGAGAGAAAAAAACCAAAACCAACCAACCAAACAAAAAACCCCATATGTTGTAAAGGTGCATTAAGTATAGAGAAGTTAAAAAAAGCTGTAATGGCCAAACAGATACAAGCACACCGACTCATCTCTTGGGTCACATCAGGGACTAGGTGCAAACGTGAATTCAAAAAGGATCCAATTTCCCTTTTTCCATCTCAGTGTGTATGTGATTAATTAGTCCAATAATGGCACTTTGGAGCCGGAAAGCACTGTTAAGACTTTGCAGGTGGTGTCTCTGGAAAGGGATAGTCAGGTTCAGGTGCCGTGCTGGGGAGCAGCCAGGGCAGCAGGCAGCTTGGAAAGGGCAGGCGAGCCAGAAGCCGAGAGCAGCCCAACAGTACTGAGTGGGTGAGGCGGAGGGGTGGCTGCCAGGCTGAGACAGGAGCCCAGTGGCCGGTCTGCAGTGGAGAGGCAGGTCTATGGTCAGCCTCTTGGGGTCTGGGTCAAGTGGGTGCCTGGCCAGGTCCAGGCATGGCTGTAGCCGAGTGGTAGCATTGCTTGGGCAGGGGCCAAGGGCAAGAGGCTGAATTTCAGCACTGTGCTGTCTGTAAGTTGGCCTTCTGCCCAGGCTGCCAAACCCCTCACCCCGCACAGGGGAATGTCTTCAGCACCCTGATCAATTAGATGAAGTGAATTTCATATATTTAAAATTCATTTATCAGGCCAATGACTTAATTTTTGATGTGCAAGTTGGGGCAGATTTCACAAGGACTGATGTTATGTAAAATTCGGAAGAAACTGGCAAGTGTAGGTTACAGATTGCACAGAAACTGCTCTGCTGGGGAGGCTTGTGTGTGCAGCACTTGTAAAGTGAGGGGGAAACATCAGCCTGTTTAATGATGGTAATTTTTTGTAGCAAGGCTATTTGTGTTTTATTTAGAAACACTGACTGTATTAGAGTTGATTCATTCTCAGACTATTTTAGGGATGTTGGGTTTTTGGTTGTTAATAACCTCCTTTTTTTTCATAGTAGATTTTGCAGGGCATTCTGATTTACTTGTTTGTACTGCCCATTTCTGTGTGATTATTTATTCTGATAGTGCTTCAGGGCTGGAACAGTGTTGCACCTTCCATCTGTACTGAAAAGATTTCTATTTAATCCTGTTCTGACACTACAGTTCAGTATGTCTGTGCGTTTCCTTCAGTAGTCAGGCTGGTTGAGAGGTGGAGCCTTAGTGCTCAACTCCCAGATTTCTTTCTACAGATAAAAAAGAAAATAAAGTTGAAGATGTCTTCCAGCCAATTGCTTATCAGGGCAAAATGTCTGGTTAGGTTTTCCTCGGTGCTCCCCACAGTTCCTTTCCACTAAAGAAAATTGTATTATCACAGAATCATAGAATAGTTAGGGTCGGAAAGGACCTGGATCTGAAACCTAATCGTTATTTTAGGTTTTTAATGCTTGCAGGAATGGATTTAAATTTTTCCAGGCATCTAAGAAGAGGTTTTATATTAAACTGAGGTAATTTGATTAAAAAGACACCCCCTTTACTTGTTAAGACAGAATCTGAATGTTATACACGGGATCCACTGGCAGTTTGTTATAAGACTAACAGCTAATTTTTTCAGAAGCTAAACCAGCTATTACTTCATAGTGAAAGTATGCTGATTGCTATAATCTTGCTGTGGTTAAAGACTGATAATTCAGTGAAGAGGATAGATGCTCTTATTTAAAGGAATTCACAGTTAATTTTATTGGAAAGCTATAGCTGAAGATTGAAATTTGTAAACACAAAGGTATTTGTCAGCTTCTGCTGCTTAACATTTTCCCTTCAAGGGGAAATCCTGGACTACAAATGCTTTGATGTGGCAGTAAACATTACCTTAGCTAAGACTGAAGACTCATTACTGATTTTAATTTTAATTAAACTGTCATAAAGTAAACCTGATGCTGTTGTTTTCAACTAAGTGGAAACCTGATTTATATGGATATATACAAAATAAAAATTCCCTAATCTTGGAAATATTTTTTTTTTTTACTAGATTTAAGGGGCTACAAATAATAGCACATTTAAAGTGCACAAATTGAAAATTGTTCACCCAGTCATTTTTTGCATTTGAATTCTTATTTAGGTAGAAAGTTTTACATGGACAAAGTTCATGCAGTACATTGGATTTT
Source organism: Strigops habroptila (assembly GCF_004027225.2). NCBI lineage: Eukaryota > Metazoa > Chordata > Aves > Psittaciformes > Psittacidae > Strigops > Strigops habroptila. The sequence continues at coordinate 21,945,280 of NC_044281.2, read as the reverse complement.
GGCTACTGTATTATAAATTCAGTAAAATAAATGCATACACACCAATTATACAGGTAGAGCTTTACATTGATAAAACTTCAAGAAAAAGTACCTTGGAATTATTCTCTTTCAGGTATTTTATCAATAATGCCTCAAACAGAAAATTTATATAGTAGGAAATTATTGGCATCCATCTCTGATTTATTCTAATTTACACTAATATTTCAGAGTCTTGCATTCTATAAAAGCACCACTGTTATTTTGATAATCACAAAATTTCCTAAAGACACAGCAGCACTTTTCAGTAAAGATCTGGATGGCTGAGTCAGGCTCAAAGAATGTATACAGGCAATAACTGTGTTCCTACAGCTGTTTGCCTTTTTTTCCTTACAAAGAGGAGCTGAAAGGGAGAATTGCTATTCACTAGTGGAGCTGAAGGTTATTAATAGAGAGACTTATTTTTTTTCTTGTCTTTAAATTTTGTCATTACCTTCCAGTGCAGAGCATCCTTACTGATTACTAAGTAGCTCATTAAAGCTGTTTTTCAGATGTGCTTTTTTGTTCTGTTTTCTTCTTGCTGTTTTCCGATTTTGTTAGCATGCAAATGGGGGTGGGGAGTGGGAAATAAGGGAGAGAGCATGTTCCAGAGGATGCCAGGATGACTTCAGTTATTGGATGACTGCTGTCTGATGGATGGAAAAAGGAGGAGTAAGCCTTTCAGTCTGCACTGACGGAGCTGAAACACAGAAACCCGATTTACAGGTAAGGGTGAAAAAAATTCCTGATCTGAATAGCTATTCTTGATCCAACATTTTTTGGGTATAAAAAATGTGCAAGCTTCCTCTTTGCTCCTCATTAATGACTTTGAAGCAGCTTTTTAGGTTATTGTTTCTCCTGCCTAGGAGGCTTCAGCCGCTGTGAGATCCATAGACAGTGAAATCATAGGCATGCCTGATGCTATCTGACAACTTTCTCATGTGAGGGTATAGGCATTGCACCTCATTGATGCTGAAGTTGTGCAGTAAGCTGTAGGGAAATAAGGGAGAGAGCATGTTTTTTGTGATGGAAATACTTGCTTTTGAAAATAGTATATGCTACCAGCAGGAAAATAGTGCTGGAAGATCTAAAAATGTTTTCTTTGAGTTTGGATAGGAAAAGGTCTTACAAATGAACTGCTTCTGAAACTGGATGTGTCTTCTTTAGTGTTGAATATACAGTAAGAATGGCTTATCAGAGCAACACTTAAAAGGTTTTTGTGGATTTTTGCATTATTTTCAGGTTTGGAATTTCATTTATAATTCAGTCATAAAATGATCTTTGTCATAAAGAAAAAACATGATGCATATAATTGTGTGTACAAGACAGATAAATCTTGTGTATCTACAGCAGTTACATACCAGTTCTAATAAGCTATTGTAACAGCTTGTATGAAACATGTTCTGCTGAGTTTATGTGTTATTAGCAGCTATTAGTTCACAGGCCCTGGAGATGGCAATTGGCAAATAACTTACTTGGTACAGAAAATAGATTTGTTTATGTCCTCAAATAATGTGACTTGATAGGACTACAGGCAGAAGTCCTGGCCTCACTGAAAGAACTGGAGATTTTGATGTTGGCCTCACTGGGGCAAGGATTTCAACACGTCAGCTCTCTATTGACTTATTTATGCATTTTAGCATGTAGCAAATAATTGTACTGTATACAGGACCCTGTTTTGCTGGTTTGAAGCAGAAATCTTCATTGAAATACATGAATTGTGATTATCATTGGTGTGAGAGTATATAGTCATAAAATATATTTATAATTCTAAAATGTTGGAATTTAGTTTTAATCAAGTTCAGAGATTAAAATCAGTAAATGCTTGTATCCATTTTTGTTGTATTCATTGAGTGAATTTGCTTAAAGAAGACCCAAAATTATTAAAAGATGATGTTATTAAAGAAAAACTGGACAAAGTCAACAGAACTCTTACTGAGTATTAGGACTGGAAGAAGCTTTGCCCTCTGTCCAGTTATTTATACACCTTACCAGCTGCAAGTGTCTGCTGTGATGTCCTTTTTTCCTAGCTAGTTTTTTCAGAGAATGGAGCCCGGTATGTTTGCTAAACAAACAATCAAAAAAAAAAAGTAAATAATGTGCAGCAAATGTCAGTGATTCACAAAAATATTCTGTAAGACCGATCTCTCTCTCTTTTTAATACTGGAATGTGAACACTGACCAAATAATACTGACTGAAAAATAGATTAGTTGCATCTTCCATTTGTTATTTGTAGGGAATGGATATGTATCGGAAAGCATAGGCACAACTGTTGAATTACAATCTCAGATCTATATATTCCAATCACTTTTCTTTTTCCTCCCACAAATGAGAAATCCAACTTGAAGCAGATCCATGTTGATGAAAAGGAGTTGATGAAAACAGAGATGTAGTTCCACATGTATTTAAATTATTCTGTCTCCTTGGAAACGCTGCTGCTGCAGATGGATTTGGCTTTTGGTAGCTAAAAATATCTACCACTTAATAATGACAGCATGAAAGATACTGGATAAAACTACTGTGTTGTCACTAGTTTTCAAGTTCCCTAATGATTCAGGTATTCTACATGAACTACAGATTTGCATTTTCTGTTCTGTATTCTCTATCAGCTGTTGCCAGCACTCACCAGCATGGTGGAAATGAGATAAGCTCATTAGCCTTGGTTGGAGACACTACTGAGAAAGGAGCGTGTTTATGGCAGGTAGGCTAGCCAGACAGTTTGAAAGCAGGTAGAAAGTTTGAGGCAGGGGGGCGGGTGGAGTTATGGTGGTAGTTTGGGTATGTGTTGTGTAATATTTGAGGCTTATTCTCAGGGAAGTCTATGATAGGAAAAGTATGCTTACGCCCTGCATTTGTAAATTAACAATTTGTAAATAAAAGAATGTCTTTTTTATTTATTGCAGGGTCATTAGTGATAATTTCCTTCTCAGTTGTATGTGGAGGTGAACGAAATATCACACAAACCATTAAAAGTCAAATATTAAATTACCTTAAACAAAAGCCAAAATCTAGCTTACTAAAGAACTTGTAAGAAAGAAATAGTATTACATGAAGAAATTTCATCCTTCAAAGAATTAATTCTTTTCAATTACGAAAATGTAGCCACTACTTCTTTTTCATCCAGTTCTTTATTTTTTATTCCTTCCATAAATCACAACTACTTTTGCTGCTAGCTGTTATTCAGTACATATGAAAAATACCATTTCTTTTTTTTTGATCTATCCTTCATTTCCATTGGATGCCTTCCTGCTTGTGCCTGGAAAATGGAACGAATGACAAATATTTACCTCAGTGCTGCATGGTGGGCTAAATATGCCTCTCTTATTATTTTGTTTAGCATAGATCAAAATTGCTGATTATTTTTGATTACTGAATGAGGTATTTTTTCCTGTTCTGCAGTGTCTTAGAGACAACACTAAAATATTACGAAGTATTATTACAGATATGAATAAGTAGTCCTCTGTAAATTAATACCAAAACGCATTTTTAGCTGATAACACAAATACCAAAGGTCATTTAAAGTAAAAGTTGAATACTTGGCTTTGATTAATTGAAATAAGTAGGAAAGGATCTGGTATCTTTTATTCTGTAGGAGACTATTGACATATTAATAAGGCAGATTATTAAATGGATTATAGAAACTTTTCTGTGAGCACAATAAAATTTAATCATAGCCACCTTATTGAGAATAATTTGTTTTGTATTAAGATGAGCAAGGTCTAGTTGCTTTAATTTTAACCCCCCTTTCCTATAGTATGTGATTTAAGATTCCATAGAAATAAGTAAATCTAAACATTGTTTGAGGAAGTAAAGGTGTGATAAGATGCTGGAAGTAACATCTGTGTGTTTTGCAGCAGTAGTCAAGTTGTGACAATTTGATATGAATCTTTCGATTTCAGGATATAGAAGCAGGAGTTCTCATCCACTGAAAATAGTAATGAGAAGGTTTGTTACGCATTTCCTATCATTATGTCTAGGTTGTGGAAGATACTGATGATAACACAGAAAGTACTGCTTTTTCAAAAAACCCCAAACTATCCATTAGTCTTGTTTCTAAACTCTAATCTCCTAAAGTTAGACATTTTGACCTTGTCACTCATAATTAGTGCCATTATTGTCAATGATTACGGCAAGAGCAAGGTATGAAGGATTTGGTCAGTTATCTAAAATTTGCATCTACCCTCTGTGCTCTCCCTGAAATATGCGCACACACCCCTCCATACATAAACCATTAAGCTGGAAGAGTTTTCTCCTGTCGTTTTAAATAAAAGAGGTAAACCTAGTTCAGAGTTGCTGTTGCAAGTATGTTCCAGTACATTTTTGTGTCAAAAGTTCATACTGCACTTTTCAGAGCTCAGATGTTCTGATTTTGGGGGTGTTCAGGGTTTTTGTGTGTATTTTTTTTTTTCTGTTTGTTTGTTGGTTGGTTTTTGTTCTTGTTTTGAAACTCTGTTAACACTACAGATTTTGGAGGAGAGTGGCTAATCTTATATCAAGATGTAGAGATCATGGAGCAGAAGGGGAGAGCTGCTGAATTCATGCTCTCTCTGCTGGCTTTGGCAACAGTGAATGAACAGCCAGGCTGCGTGTTAAATAGGGAGCTAAGTATCATGCATCAGGGCTGCAGAGGTGTGAAGGCCCTTTTGGTCTGTACCAGTCTTGACCATGCTGTGCTTTGGCAGGAGCAGACTGAGATACACAAGAGAGCCTACCATGTTGTGTAGTTCCTCTGTAGGCAGTGCGCAAGATTGATGTTCATGAAAGAACAATGTGGAAGATCAGTACTGAAATAGTACACAGACATGTCACAGTGCCAATTAGAATTACTATCTGGGCTAATCTGGGCAATACTTATATTACGTACCTCTTATTTCCAGCACTCTGTAAGATGATGGCATTTCCAATCTCTACTACAGAGCTGAACCCTACTGCCATTCTTCTGGCTGGGAGCAGAATAATGCAAAGCCACTGTACCAGAAACATGCAGAAAACACTACTGCAAGTCTCAGAACCTCACTCCAGTTATTGAGGAGGGGCTAAGCAAGCCAAACGTTGTCTGTTCTTTTGCAAAGAGGTATAGTAAGGATGTATTGTTAGTATGCCATCTCCCATATTGCAGACAGACGGGTTCTTTCCATCACCTGCATGCACTCTTCTCTAAAAGGCTGTGTATCTGTAGAAGTCAGTAGGACTGGTGGCACTGTTCTTCTGTTTTTACATTTCAATTTCTATGAAGAGTTTTGATTTCTCCTGGCCAGAGCTGTGCTGCAAGCAGTTATGCAAGACAGTCTAAGAAGCAGTAAGTCTTTTCTGGGAGCCCACATACAAACTTAAAAATTTCTTCTGGGATACAGATACTTCTGTTGTGGATGTCAAATACATTGCACTGTATTTATTTTTTTTTTTTTTTTTTTCCTTCAAACAGAAGCAAGAGAAAATCTTCCACAGATATTTGGGATTAAGACATTTTAATTGATGAAATTTGATCATCAAAGCTTAAAACCTAGAAGTGGCCAATACAAGGTCTTCAGCAGTTTTACCCAAAGACTTTGGGAAGGACTTTATGACAGGCCCTGCCAAAAGTGTCCTAGATTTAGGCAGAGTTTAGGCATTATGAACCTGAGTTTGTGACCCAGCTTCAGCATGGCTTTTCTCCTGAATCTTCTGTTTATCTCTAGGACTCAGTGTCATTTATGCATCTTCCACTCTTGTAGAAGTGTGTCTTGCTGCAGCAAGCTTAGAAAATTGTTATAAATGAAACATAAGCTCAAACTAAACAGCTTTTGTGGGCAAATCCTGTCTTGACAGGAAAGCTCTCTTGCTGAATGCCTCTGAATTCCCTTCTACAAGGTTGCGCCTTTGTCATTGGAGACCTAAATTTTAAGCTCCTTGATGCCTGGTTGAATTATTACTGCCTCTTACTCATCTCATTTTGCTCTCTGGGGAGCATGCTGAGAGGCTTAGGAGAACTAGGCTAGAATTTTCTTCTGTTGGCTGAATTATACAAGCATTTCGTTTAACAGTTGGTATCGATTGATGTAGCTAAGAATTGAACTTGGGCATCAGAAGGCCATTTCACTGCCACTGATACATGGGAGTCTTGTATTCGAATGGTGGAGAGGGGGATATTTACATGCTTGATGCATGTAGGACCTTGTGAGATACTTCTGGAGGACTAAGGGAGCTAGATCTACCACCATTGCATCTGTAGTGCATGTAGAGACAGTAGGCGAGCATATGCCAACATCCTTTTTGCATTCAAAATTCATTGCCAGTGGAGCTAGTTGGCATGTATTAGAGTGTAGAACAATGTGTAGGCAGTCTAGAAGGTTAGTGGATTAGTACTCAAGTGTGAAATCAGGAGTGGTGTAGAGTAATGGTATAGAAACCCTGCAAAGAGCAGACTTGGCAGGATTTGGCTTGCAATACCAGAACAGATTCCCCAAGTTGAACTGTGCAGCCTTATCCTGCAGGATTTACTTAGAGCTATGGATTTAGCTAGACTGAAGCAAGCAAGCAAAGAAAGACTTTTCCTAGTTTATGTCTGTGTAACTTGACCACTGCTGTAGGCACAAATTTATGAGTAAGATTATACTACTGGTATTCCCTGTGCCTATACAGAACAGTCTCTTAAGTGAAATTAGCTTGCTATGTGCTTTTAATTTTTACAGACTGTAGTAGTGAAACTGTCTACAGCCTACCTCTGGCAACTGGTGCTTGTGATTAGAGCTGCCAAATACAGCAAAACATGTATTGCAAACATTAATTTGAATTCTGAACAGCTGTTTGATTCATGTTCATGTACCTCTGTTGTTCACTGTTTGCAAGCATTCATGCAAATGGATTTTTGTCTGCATTAATGCAGTCCTTTACATGAATAGTCATTTTCACAAGCAAATAATATTCTTTGTGTGAGTGATGTTGTCACTGTAGGTGCTTTTGGTTTTGAGTCTTCCCACCCTTCCCCCCCTTTAAAACTGTCTGTTACACAAAGAGCAAAATAATTGAGTGCAATATGTGGAACTAAGCAAACACCTTGATTAATTCACAACCGTCTCTGCTGCTGACGTTTATTCAGCAGGTAAGAAAAATGTCTTTGAAAAAATCAAGCTTTGTTTGCAAGCTAAGAAAAAGACCTAAATTCAAAAAGAATATTAATCACAACAAATAACCCAAACATCTCTGCTTGTGAGCATCAATATTCATGATTTCACTGGGAAATTATTTGCCAAGTCTCCCTAGCATGTTATAGTACATGCTGACTGGCCAGTGGGTGGGAGTTGTTTGTGATGAGTACTTTGCAGTAATGTTTTATGTGTAACATCTGTTTTCTGCATCCTCCTGTTCAGTTTGCAGTCATCTGCATAGAAGTGTTTTTTTGTTTGGAAGCAAATCTGTATTGCTACTACATACTTTGTCAAAATTTTTCCATGCTTTCAGCTGATACATTTGAGACAATGTAAAATGCAGCGTGACTCATAGGTCAAATCTTTGTTTGATGCCTGCCTTTTATTTTTGTCTTTATTTTCAGATCAGAATTTTTATGCAGGTAGCTTTATCATGGTATATGATCAGCTCTCAAGAAGGAATTAATGCAAAACAAGGTTTCATAAATGATTGAAAGGAGCAATTAATTGTTGTTGGTCTGTCCCGCGTTACTTCCCCCCTAGCTCCCCCCCCTTCCCCATGCTAGTGTGTTCTTGGACTTTTTCTCTTTTTTTTTCCCTAGCTTTAGTCAGTAACTGATTCCTATAGTGAGACTTTTCTCTAAATCATGCGGATCTATAATCTGAGGCAGGGTCCTATTTTATTATTTCGGATCTGTTTTATGCTTACTGCATATGGTACACACTTGATGTTTATGTCTTCATAGGTCTGTTCCATACTTGTTCAATTTCTCATGTGATTTGTATGAGCTATATACTATAGTGCTGAACTTTACAAAAGAGTCATTTATTTTAAGATTTTGACTAGGATGAAAATGTCTTTGGAGCTTTCTTTGTCTCTCCACAAAGATTTTGTTGATTCCCCATTTCCATATTACAGCTTGTTGTCTGTTTTATTAGTATCTTTTTGCACATTTCAAAGCAATGACTGAAGTGCAAGTTGGGAGAAATGGTTTTTACCTCTTCCTGTAGTGCCCGTTTACTGTGATCCTGTCACTTTCGTTGTGTGGACTATTTTTCTGTTTTACTGTTTTCTGTCCGTGGGTGTCAGTGATACACTGAGGATATGGCAACTTAAAGTTGCATTTTGTAGAGCAAGTTTAGCAGTGTACATTATGGGGATAACATCATAAGAAGCTTCTCCTGGAAGCACAAGTAATGCACTGTCACCCCTTCCCTCCACTCAGTAACTCTTTTTGGGCTTTTCACTGGGATTTGGAGATACGTGCTTTCTAAAGGACTGCTGCAATGAGACTGTTACCATGGTTTTCTAAGACTTCCAGCCTTTTCAGGTACAAGAGAAAATCAATCCAACCAGGCTTTTACATTATTTTACTTTGTAGGTTCCAGGTAGTATTGTGACTGTGTTAAATATATCCCCCACGTTTACATGGGATTTTTGTCTTCTGGTAATAACATGTTGCCTCTGAACTCTTTAAATGGATGGTGCCTGCCAATTGTTTGGCGTTGTAGCAAGGCAAAGCCTGTTGCCATGGAGCTTTGAGGACTTGCTTCACTAGTCAGCATACCTGCAGCTAGAGAACTGGTTAAATGATCTCTTTGTAGGAGTAGTTTCTTCAGGGTGGATTAAAACTAGGAAAGAAGGGAGGAAAGAATGGATGGGGGTGTCTAAGAAAGATATATCCTTCTCACAGCCCACATCCATCATGTTTCTGCTGTGTCAAGTTGCCGTTTCCTTGAAGAATCCTTAATTGTGTCAGGCAATTGGTGTTTGACTTAAAGCTCACAACACTGTGTGTAGCTGATTTTCCTTACGTTAATACTGCTCCCCCTGTTTCAAATTTGTTTTGCTTTGCTGTGGATTAATGCCATGTTAGCATGGTGAGGAGCATGGCAGAGGATGGTGTATCACATCCTGTGCAAGGATTTTTTTGTGAAGGATATATCAACAGGAAAGCTTCCAGTGCTTGCTTGTTACTCAGTTGTGTGCATCAGCAGGATGCTGCTCCAAATCAATCTCAGCTACTAGGCAGCTATTTAATAATTATCTGGAAAGGTCTGTTTCTCATTGAACTTTTCAAGCCAACTTTCTCCGTTTTTCACCTAGACTGACAAGTTTGATGTAGCAGATCTCTAGCTGTAGCTGGTGGTTGATTTTCTGGAGGCTGGACCTTACTGGTGTCTTACTGGAAGTCCAAAAATACTGACACTGTGTTTGTTTTTCTTAGTCAAGTGATGTAGTTTGGTTCCTATAATTAGTCGTGGACTTCTGTGTACTGGATTTTATACAGAAATACATACATTTTCTCATTTTTCTGCAGAATATACACATTGCTGTAGTACTTATGTGTGTCTGAGATCATTCCCATCCTATATGATGTATTGTCTTGCATGCCATAAATGACTTTTGTGTTAGCAAGATTGTACCACTGTGTAGTTATATTACCCTTATAACTCCTGTTACCAAATAATGGGGTGTATTTCTAGTTTTACTTTCCATTCACATATTGAAAATTTGACTTGTGTAAGTCTTCGGTGTGTTGTTCCCTAAACCTGGAGATTCTTCAGTTCAAATGAGGTTGGATTCAGATTTCTGTGTGACTGCAGTTGCTTCCATTCGATTCCCCAAAACCTGAAATTACTGATTCAGTCATAGCTTGGGTGCAGGAAAAAGAACAATTCAATATGAATTTCCTGTCCTGGTTCCCTCATTCAGGACGTAGGGAATCTGTTGACTTATCACAAACTTTATGGCCTCATTGCTATTATAAGTTTGGCTGTTGCTTATTCCTGTTGTTTTCTGTTTTCCACTAGAATATATCACATGTGTCACTGTATTTATTATCTCCTAGTTCCTGGAGATGTGGCTCTTGCTCAGGTACTACAGGATGCCCATGTAAATGGGGCATGGGTTAAACATATCAGCCTTATACACTGCTCTGCAGATGTGCCTCCTTCTGAAGAATATTGGCTTATGGTGTGGCAGCTGTTTATACAGATGTTATTCTAAAGGGATCTCCTGCTGGTACATAGTGTGTACAAACAGTTTCAGATACTCTTTAATCTATCTCTCTGATAGCCAAGCTCTTGAGTAATGGAAGTATCTCTTTTCCCCAGTGTAGTGTTTTCCTGGGGAGACCTGATAGCAGAGAGACTAGAACCAACAGATCTCAGGGAAGTGGCAACACCTAAAGTTTATCACGACGACTGCTTCGTCAAACAACCTTCTTGATAATCTTCCTGGAAGAGATTCATGACAAAAATCAGGCAACAGTGATACTAAATATATATAATGGATAGCTACGCCCTCTTTATGTGTTGTGGTGATATTCAGGCAGTATTCCCATACTCCTGGCTTATCTTAATCAGCTAGCTGGGCATGGAGCTAACCTGTATGTCACTTCCAAGGATCCTGGGAATCATTTCTTATGGTTCATTTCATACACATTCCTAATAAAATGGATTTGCTTCTACCAGGTCATGACACTTGGTACAAACGTAAGCTACGCTAAATGCAAGCAAATTTAAAACCCTTTGATGTGAAAAATACTTGTTTCTGCTACTAACTGTGAACTTTTCTGGCTATTGAGACTGTCACTATCTGCAACGACTTTACTAATGTGCAAGATGCCTGTTAGTCATCCAGTCCTGATATACTTGCAGAAGACAATGTCTGACAAAAGGGCTGCTGTTTGTTGTCTGGAAATCATCTCAAGCTATGAGAGTTGTTGCTTTCTGACAGTCTGCACACTAGTGATGATTGCAGTTATTAGGCTTGCCTTGCAGTGCAGTTATGACTGAGGTTCTTTGAACATAGAACTTCGTGATTCCTGTAGCCACAATTTCAAAGGGCTTGGACATGGGTTTGGCCCAGGTCTCACTTGTACAACAAACTCTTTGTCAGCCCATTTCTCTCTCCCTTTACTGAGATGTTTGAGTGTAAGCATTTTCTTTCTTGCACTCCAGCTGCTTCTTCACCCTCTTCTGCAGTCAAGCTATAATCCTGTGGATTTGATATTGCAGGCTGTTGCCATGGAAATAATGGTGATTTCACAATTTCAGTGCTGTAAGCACTGCGGGAGGCAATGGAAAAGGTGGTTGGCAACAGATATAGTGAGGATGTGGCGGACAGTTCAGGGGAGTTGTTTATGAACCTTATTTGGGGGGGGGGGGGGGGTGTTCTTCCCATCTCTATTATTGTGATTTTTTCAGTGTTTGTTCTTTTTTTTTTTTTCCTTTTTTTTTTTTTTTTTTTTAAATGGGATTTTATTAAAGGTTGATGCTTAACAATTTCATGTATTCTTACTTTTTTTTTTGCAGAGGTTATTGCTAAATGTTCTTTCCTTTTCCTCAGAATAAAATACAATGCTTTCTTTGCAGCTGATAATAACTCATTTCTGGACAAAGGCTAAAGGTTGATATGTAAGCACATTCTGTTTAAGTCACATCTTTAGCCTGAAGAAGTCCCTATCAGGAAAACTGGAGTGGGTTTTTTTTGGGCGTTGGTTGGTTTGTTTGGTTTGTTTGGTTTTTGGTGGTTTTTTCTGTGGGGTTTGTTTTTTTTTTTTTTCATAAACAGTAAATCAAGCCGAGAACATCATGTCAGGCACATGCATTTAAAGCTCTCTGTGTGACTGACAGTATTCAAACCTAATACATTCATTATTTAATTTTTAGTGTGCTCTGCATACAAAAAAGTTCGGTGCTGAAAATCATCTTATGCAGCATCTGTTCTTAGCATTATGTTGTGATTCCACATCTATACTGAAATCTTTTCTCTAAATTAGTCACATCCATAAAGGTAGTATGCAACTTACTGCAGAAATCAACTTTGTTACAAAATGAATCAGCAACTTAATAAGCTGAAGGCAAATGGCATTCAGAAGAATGAGAATTTTTGGTACTATATGCTTGAAAGCATCAAGCAGCAGCCTTTTTTCCCCAGCAACTTACAACAATGTTCTACTGATTAGCATAGTCAGAGAGTAGACATTATCTGTAACTTTTAATTTAAGATCTTAGAATTAATTTTCAGTCTTCAGTAGGATGTCATCAGTAACGATGGTGACAGTAAACTTTAAGATCTTTTTTTAATTAAATTGAGAAAAAATGTTTCAGCCTATCAGATGCATTAAAATGATCTAGGAATTGCTTTAAAAATATTTTTGATCTTTTTCTGCTTGGTATTCCATAAATGGAGAGAAGAAGATCAGCTGTTACGTATGAAAGGGAAACAATAAGGAATGTTCAACATGACTCTGGCTTTGTTGGGCAGTGTTATTAGGAAGCCCACAGGAAGTTCATAAGGATAGATTAGGAAGTCCATTAGGAACTTCATAAGGATAGATTCAGTCCCTTGATACTTTGTGTGAATGGAAATAGAATACATGTGTGCCAGTACTCATATCTGAAATTCACAAATGCCTTGCAAGAAACTTGTGCATAAATTAAAATGACAAAATGAGCCAGAAATATGGTTACAGGGCCTGGCCTAAAAAGATGCTAACTATTTCATGCTCTTAAATCTAACTGAGAATGTGAGCATTCGATAGTACCGAGTATTACATAAACCAGACCTTTAAAATAAATCAAGAGAGAGAACATTTCCTCTCTGAACTATATTTTTTAGTGAACGCTGATTTATCATGTAATGTCTCCTGGTGCCAACTAAGTTTTTAAGTGTTGTATAAAGGCGCATTTCTGCTGAATTGTACTGGATTATATATACTTTATGCTTGGCCCAAATTTGTTGCATAACTGAAAAATTTGCATTTTTTCATGCATGAGATTGGTTATAAAATTTTGCCTGTGTTGGTATAATACAGGTAGCATTTACCTTCTGTCTTAAGAACAGAAGCCTGCCTGTAAGAAAGTCAGCGAGGTAATGAATATACTGACCATGACTATTTTTTTAGTTCTTCATGGAAAAGTTATTTAAAACTCTTGGTAAGGAGCCGTTTAGCTACAGGTGGTATCTGATTGATATATGAACTCCTCCGTGGTAAAGGAATTTGAAGACCTGGACAACAGGCAGGTGTTTCGTGCCTCATTGCCTCTGTTCCTGTTACAGGTGCATGTGACAGCATTGCAGCAATGAGTGGAATTTTAAAGAGGAAGTTTGAAGAAGTTGATGGCACTTCACCTTGTTCCTGTGTGTGGGAATCAGATGATGACATTTCTAGCAGTGAAAGTGCTGACAGTGGGAGTAATGTCCATCCATCCACTTCTAATCATTTTACGCGTAAGTACTAAAGTGATGTGTAGGCCATGATACGCCTTTTTATACCAGCTAAGAAAGGTTCATCTTATGTGGAAGAAATACAGTGTAGACTATCTGATTCTATTTTGAAGCATTTTTCTGTTTTATTACATTTAAATGTTGACACTGTATGGAAGTACTTATTTTTGAAAAATAACTATTTCCTCTTGTTCATGTAAAAAAATTTGTATATCAGAGTGAGTTTCAGAGGAAACTCCACTTATACTGTATCACTTACATCTAGATAGTGTAAAATGTTTTAAGTATAGAGGAGAACATCTTCCATTTTGGGTGATGATTTGGGGGAAACAGGAAAATCAGCAGTAACGATGTTTGAACACCAGTGCTTCTGCATAACCCAATCTGTTCAGAGTTGAGTAGTGTGCACGATCTGTGACAGAAAAGCTGATTCCTCAGATCATTCATTCTGCTGCTTAAGCCAATGCAACCACACAGCCCTCAGTCCTTTCATTGCATGCATTACAGGAGTAAACAGAGGAAATGTGTAATTCTCCCTGAGAAGATGTTAGATTCATATTTGATGTCTCCAGGATACACTTGAACAGAAATCTTGTTCCCACTCAACCAACTGAACAGGAATAGTTAATTTACAGAATATTTTTCTTTTGACTTCTCAGGTTGAGGTTACCAGTTACTAAACTTGCATAATTTGTGGAATCTACATAAAGCCTCATATCTTCAGTAAACTATGTGTGTAAATGAGTAGCAGTAAGTGATCTGGACTTTATCTTGCAATTCGTATGTAGCAGCCAGAAGGCTTTCTTCATTTCTGGGTTTTTATTTTTTGGTTTTTTTTAATTGCCTAATAAGCCTAGGCTAGAGCTGTTTATGAATTACAGCTGGCAATAGGGTCAGTGTAGTTCCTTATCTAAAAACACATAAGGAAGAGCCGAAAACTCCCCCAGCAGCACACACAGAAGGGAGGGGGACCAATAATGCGGAAGAATGGAAGCTTGCAATGGTAAGGACCAGCAGAAGGAAGAGACTTCCCACAAAGCCTGAGGTGCCTTAGCAAAACTGCTGTGCCACTCTGCAGGCTGAAGAGGAAAGATCCATCATATCAGGAGACATGCTGGAGCTGAGTCTGATCTGCTCTGGTACAGAAACATAGAATGGGTTGGGTTGGAAAAGACCTTAAGATCATCTAGTTTCAGCCCCCCTGCCATAGGCAGGGACACCTCCACACTAGACCGTGTCGCCCAAGACCTTGTCCATCCTGGCCTTGAACACTGCCAGGGACCATTGCAACTAAAAAAAGGCACCATGATAGTAGTAGACAGCTCTCTTCTGAGGACCACAGAGGCACCCATTTTCTAGCCTGATGCATGCTCTAGAGAAGTGTGCTGCTTCTCATACTAGAGAAGGGTGCTTGTATCAGGGATGTTATTCAGAGACTACCAAGCCTCACTAAGCCCACTTACTGCTATCTGCGTCTGTTGTTTCATATGGGCACCAGTGATACAGCCAGGAGCAGTCTCAGGAGTATCAAGGATTACAGAGCTCTGGGATCTATTTGCCACTTCCTACTGCCAAATCTCTGTGTACATCCGGTGTTCTGATTTGATACTTTGAGTACTGCTGCCTCACCTCTGAGTGCAGATGGCAGCCCAGTTCTGAGTGGTTTTGCAATGCCCAGGTTTTCTGTAGGCTTCTTGCTGAATTTAGAGTGCTAGTGGAAAGAGACTGGGATTATTTGAGACACAAGTAGATGAGATATGTCCTACTCCTTCCCCCTCCCCAACTCATTACCCTGCTTTGATTGTGTTTGAGGCTCTTGCTGTTGGAACTTGGACTCTCCAAATTTAGCGATGGAATTTTCAGCCTGGAATTTCTTCCACTTGGAAGTCTGCCAGTGCTTTTGTCTACTGAATAGGCTTCAGGGCACGACGCATATACATTTATTTTGCTTAGCTGTCATTTGTTTTCCATTTGAATTTGTTTTTTTGGTTTGGTGGTGGGGGGTTTTTTGTGTGTGTGTGTATTTGCGTTTTGGTTTTTGGTTTTGTTTTTTTTTTTTCATATTCATTATTTCATCCTTGACAAAGCCACAATCCATTTGCTCATGTTTCTGTAGGCAATGGCAGTACTTTTCTAATGCAACTGTCTCGGTAAGTATTTTGTGTGATTTTTTTTCTTTTTTTTTTTTTTTTTTTTTTTTTCTGTGGGGGTAAAAAACCCAAAACATCCTGGCTGCTGTGACAGCAGACTTTATAAATCACAAAATAACTAAACCAGTTCAAGTGTTTTTGTAAAGCAGAAATAAACAATAAAGATTGAATTTAAAGTGCTTGGCTCTCCATAGCTGAATTTTGTACAATTTAGTGGCATCAAAATAGAAGCCACATCGACTTCTTTTTACAGTGGTGTTTCTATAGGGTGGTGAAGAATTAGACCTGTAGCCTAAGAAAACATAGTATTTCATGTAAATTAGCTGAGGAACTTCTGGTTATTTTTCTGTTTGTTACCTCAAAGAAAATTTGGCAATTCCTATATAAGAGTTTTATTTTCCCAATTTTGCTAGCCTCTGTTGGTTTCGGAAGTATACTTTTATATTTTTCAGGGGAGAATGGGTTTATTGGAGTGATTACTGCAACAGATTACTAAAGGTTTTTTAGAGAATCTGGAGTTGCATATACTGTATCAGAACTTAGTTGTTTTCAATCAGATTCTGGTAGTAGTGGTTTTCAGATTCCTCTGTTGGTGCTGTTTTCTATTAGTTATCAGCTTCTGCAAAACCCAAATGACAAATCTATTAAAAATCCAAAATCTCTAGATACAAAATGGAAATCAATAAGAATATTTGCAAAGAAAGATTATGCGTTTGAGAAAGTTGCAGGATTGGGCTGTGTAGTGTTTGAATAGAGGGCAGAACAAGCAAACACGCCTTGCTGCTGCAGACGACTATCCTCACAAGCATATGTTACACGCATAACAGCAGGCTTTTAGAATATGTAAGACATGTCTCCTCTAGCTTCATCTGAGATCAGTGTAAAATTTTTCCCCCCTCATACCACTTTATGCAGTAATGTGTTTATTCTAGACACATGTTTCCTAAGTCTGGGCTCCTACTGTGTGCCCAAAGCTATTCTGCTGTTCAGAAAAATCTAAAAATATTCATATAAATTCTTCTCACTCTTCTTTATCAATACATGTGCAGATTCATTGCTTCTCCAAGGGACTGCTGAGACACACAACAGAAATCTAAAATATCCTCTTCTATGCCATGAGCTCCAGTAATCCCTGTCAGCAGACAGTAATTCTTTGATAGTGGAATGTAATATTATAACAATATTTTATAAGCTGCATATAGATTAAGACTTAATAATTAATAGTCAACACTTTAATCTTTATATTTCTTTTCCTGTGGCAGCATGTTTTATTCAAAAATAAATGTTGGGTGTATCCAAATCAGTTAAATGATTACAGTAGCATTATATTGCTTTTCATTTCCTCAGTGGCATCCATGGAAATGAATGTGACTTTTTCAGTAAGTAAAGATATAAGTCTGTGTGTTTTTTGTACACGTGTTTATACATGTAGCTTAAACCAAACATAACTATGTATGTGTGTAAATATAATTTTTGTGTAAACGTAATTTGAGAAAGCATATATATGTGTTTGTGTACATATATATGTACAGGTGCGGTAAATGTGGTAATGGCATACGGAAATATTGAGTGGTATTTTAAATGTAAAGCTTGTGACAGAGCGCCACAGAACTGAAGAGTGAGAAGCCACAGGGTTTTATGCATATTGTTGACTGTGGTCCCAATCATTGTAGCTGAAGAAATCTCTCTCACTCATAGATTGTTTGCTAGTCATTTTACACGAATCAGGATTTCACGTTGTTTTAAATCAGAACATCTCTTCTAAACTCATGGTTAGGGAGGTTGACAGGTGAATTTGTGCTGGCCCAAACTTTATCTCAGGTGCAACTGGAAAGTTTCTCTAATTTATTTCATTTAACCTTCTGTGGAAGCATGTTACAGACCAACTATGCTCACCATGCTTTCCAGGCTGACCAAACTATTAAAAACAATAATCATACCTATTGCTATACGATCCTTGTTAGATTTGGGGAACTGCTTGACCCCCTGGTTCAATTCACTGAAGAATTTCCAGCATGAAACCCTGAGCCAGCAGACATTTTCCATTTTTTTTTTTTTTTTTTTTGTTGTTGTTACGTCATCACTGACTTCAGTTTTTACTGTTTCTATGACAACCATATTTTTTGATTGGTAAAGAGTAAAGTGCTAAAAGATTTATTATTTTTTGACTGTACAGTATTTTTCCATCAAAGGAGTAGAGTGAAAACATCATGATGCTTTTTGCTAATCAGTATTACAATTGAATTGCTGCCTAAATGTGCATACCTGTTTGTGGCAGACTCCACATATGCTAATTTTTCAGATAGAACATATGAGAAAATATCCCTATTACAGTTGCCAAATAACCCTCTGAAAAATTAATGATAATTTGTACTTCCAATTTAGGACATCCTTATTTTTCAAATTGTGTAGATATTTAAATTCCCATGTTAACCCTTAAAGAAATGGTTATCAGGACACTTATCAGGACATGGCTCAAAGCAACACACTGGCATGTTTTCTGAGATTCTTTAGCAATTTTTGCAAGTCAGCAGCAACGTGGTACTTGGGAACTAATGATGGAATTTCATCAGGTGGGAGTCAAAAAATAAGGGGTGGGGAGAGTAGCAAGAACATGACTTGCGAGATTATAAAAGAACAGAGAGAGGGGTCAGAATGCACAGGTGAACAATTAGTGGTTACTGGGGAAATAGAGAGAGGAGCTAATAAAGAGCTGATCAGGGTGGGAAGAGGGCTTATTGACTATGTCTTTATGAAGGAAAAGAGAGAAGGAGGTTTCCTGAGAGAAGGAGGTTTCCTGAGATAAGAGGAGCTTGATAAGCAACAGGGTGTTTTTCAGTAAGAACAAGAAAGCAGTGGTAACAGATTTTACTTGGTAAATATGTCAGTTTGCAGAAAGGGCTACAGATTGGCTGGCTCATAACTGGGAAAAGAGGGAGGGCTAATGAACAGCATGAGAATGAGCCATCTTATCAAGATCAAAGGAATTTAATGCTCCAGCAGTTTGCATATTCTTAGTCAGTGAAAGTGACTCATACTCTTTCACTACATTGATGTGTGTGGAACATATTTCAAAAGCGCATTTAGAAAATCACTGCGAAATGTTGATTGGGATTCTGTAGCGCTTCTGGATCTGTTCTGCTTATATTAGAGAAAAGCACCTTGCACTAAGAATATATGTATAAATCCTGGTCCATATTCAGGAATATGTACTGTCAGCAGGTCTGGAACCATCTTTTGCAGGCAAATCTGTGGTCACTAATTCAGAATGATGCTAGTGTGATGTATGAAATTATATTTACTGATTGGCTCTTGATTAGCTAAAAATTAAACATAATGGTTGGATTTTGCCCTTGATTTGTGATGCAGAATAAAAATCAGATTCACAATTGGTGTAGCACATCAAGTCTTAGCCACTAGTTTTTATAGTTCTTATAGCAGTTGATGTCTCTAGATGCTATTAGAATATGAAAGATAAATTTAATAACTTTACAATCTAATTTGTAGACACTAAATGTGAAGTTTCTTTTTTTTCACCTGTGACGTGCATGAAATTTTAGAAACACAAAATCAAGATGACTATTGCTTTCTTAACAAAGAGTAATGTACCTACACCCAAAATCTTTAAAATTCTTTCAGAAGTTCTTTTCAGCTGACTTCTAGCTTGGATCTGAACTAGTCTTACCCAGCATACTTTTCTGGAGAATCCATAAAGCTGAGATGCAGATGGGCTTTATTTTAGTTAAGACTTGCTTTGTGGTCTTTGCAAATAATACCAGTACTTTTAAACGTGTTTCTAAGGGTAAAAACCTTAAGATGTCTTGGATACTAAAAGTAGCTGTCCTGCTCCTCAGACATGAAGAAGCATTATGACAACATTTGAATACCAGTGAAAGCTGTGGGTGGCCTCATACCATTACATGAGCTTTTGCAGGGAAATCATTAATGGTCAAATCTTATTCCTAGTGAGTCCCAGTGGCCCCTTAGCAGCTTTCTTTGAATTTGCAAATTAAGCTTCAGAAAGACTATTACAATATCTTCTCATCTACTGCCATGTTTTGTTTCATATATTTAGTATGTATTCTGTGTTTTATACTGGTTCGCAGCTTTTACTACCAGTCTTTAAGGATGGCTTTAAAGATGTTTAGAAATTTAAAGTCAGGTTAGAATTAGTGCTTTTGACAAATTATACTGTCTTATTCTCCATTACTGTAAACTTTATAACTAATGTCAGTATATACCACCCCTCAAAACATGAGCCATTGGGTAGTGTTTTCTCCTCGTTGAATGCTGCTCTGCTGTTCTTTGCCCACACTAGCAATTGATTCAGCAGAAGGCTTGACTGAGGGGAGCGACAGAACATAAGGACAGCGACATAAAAGCACAGTTTCTGCTGATGGTGGATCTTCTTCTAGAGGTTCCTTCCATCCTGTGGCTTGTTCCTGCTCAAAGGTTTTTTTTCCCTATCAGTTGATACAGCTCCCAAATATGTTGTGTGACCATTCTGTAAGAGGTCTTAAGTCTCTTAACAGTGAGTTGAGAATAGCCTCCTGTGCGTTTTCTGTTTGGTTTGGCTTTGTTTGTTTGGGGGTTTTGGTTGTTTGTGGGGTTTCTTGTTTGTTTTTTTAAATGGACTAGCAGTTGTTCTTGTAAAGCAGAATTAACAAGCAGATGAATTTAGGAGGTTTATCTTTTCCTGGTACTTCATGATGCAACTGTTCTAATGCTTACAAGAAAGATGCAACTGTATCTTGTCTCTGTTATCAGCCTTGAGTGATCAAGTGTTTTCTATTCTGGTTTTTGTCATCTGTATTGCGCTAGGGCTTCTTGGCCCTGTTGGGCCTAGACTGGACTTGCTTAAGATGAAGGCCTCTATCTGGATACAGACTTCCCTCCTTCCTCAGATAATTTAGTTTTATAAGACAACAAGCATATAGAGTAAATGTAGGGAGGAATAGATCCATGGAAATTACTGACTTGTGAGTAAAAAATTAAAGACGTTTGAAACATTAGGGAAAAGTATTCTGCCTGCTGGAGGCTGTATTGTCTTCATGCTTTCTTCTTCTTCTGTAGACCAGCCTCATCTCCCACATGTCTTACTGTTTGCTGAGATGTCCTGGTGCTCATGGCAGTCCACTGGTGTGCACCAAACACAAAGTGTATTAAAGAAACTGAATATCAACCCCCCACGCCCAAAATACCATGGTGACATTTTGAGCAGCTCCAGTTAGGAGAATATGTGCAAACTATTGTGTCTGTGGAATTTGCCAATTCAATGAAGTAAAAACAGTTACATGGAGCATGGAGTTTGTTTTGGGTTTGTGCTTGTTTTTTGTTTTGGTTTTGGGGGGGGGGGGAGAGAGGCTGTTTCTTTCCCCCTTCCTTTCCTTTCCTTTCCCCCTTCCTTTCCTTTCCTTTCCCCCTTCCTTTCCTTTCCTTTCCCCCTTCCTTTCCTTTCCTTTCCCCCTTCCTTTCCTTTCCTTTCCCCCTTCCTTTCCTTTCCTTCTTTCTTTTTCTTAAAGCTGTGATGGAAACCACACAGCTTTCTCAAACTTTCTTTTTTCCATGACAGTTTGTCTGCTTGGCCTCCCAGCAATGATGCTGTGGTGTCTTGTGTTCATCTACCAGTGGTTTTGAGCTTGCAAGAGTTTAAAGCAAGTGAGAGGGTATGATTCTTCATTGGTGCTGTTCAACACCATCGATTACCATTCTTCTGCTCACTAAATATGAGGCATTTTTGTTGCTTTGATTGTGTATGTGAATACTGGTATTACCCAACTGCTATGTGTTTGTAAGCACTGATATCATTAAGGCACATGGGTAGCATCCAGGTAAGGAGCTGGTTTAGTCTAAACTCACATAATAATGAAATGACTCTGTTCTAAAGGGGAAAAACAGTTAGCAGTTGCTGAGGATATTGACTTGTCCTGTTTCTTCCCAGTTCGCTATCAAAGCCAGTTAGAGTCTTTTTGTTACGTGGAGTCTTTTGTATTTTAATGAATTCATCATCTACTATGTATTCCGCAGGCTAACAGTGGTGAGAAAGGGATTTTCGCCATCAGATTGGCTGAAGACTATACCACTTCCTCCCAAGTGAGGCTTTAGCTGTTAGTATCCCTGGCTCCAGCCTTGTTACATGACTGGGTTTCACTTTGTGCTTGTGTGCAAAGTACTAGCGTGTGAAGCCATTATCTCCAATTTGCAACAAATATACTGAATACACCATCGCAGACCTTGCTGTGTGCTTATCAAAGACAGCTTAACCTGTGCGCTTTCTGAACTTCTGTATTACCGATGTTTAGTGGGTTGCTCTGTATAAATGTTTTTCTTATTTGCAACTTCTTGTAAAGTTGGTTGTCTCCATCTTGGAGACTCCAGGCTTGAGGTGCAGACAAAGAGTAAATTTTTTAGTACTGAAAATCACTTACTGTGTGTTTCCAACTGGTTAGTCAATTAGTTTAACTACACAAGGATATTAAGGGATGCTTTTGAAAATGTTGAAGGAGCAATTATGTTTGGAAGTAAACTAATGACAATTCCAGGCACTTCTTTATCTGTTTCTTATGTTAACTGAGGCATGTCTGTATTTGTACATCACCTACTAGCAAGAAAGTGGCCATAGGCAGTGGTCATCTTTAGAGCTATAGTTCAGCATTGGTTACTATGGAAACTGTAGGTGACCTACATTTTACTAAAAAGTGATAAAGTTTCTGTGATTTCTTTTTTTTTTTCTTTAATGAAGGACACCTATTGATTTCTACTACTGTTTTTCATCTTTTACATGTTGTTTTAGTCAAGTAGTATTCTTAGGTTTTACTGATTAGTTTGGAATGGACACAAAAATCTGGAGCAGAGATGCCATTTCATTGTTACGCCACTATTTAAAATTAGTAGAAACTGTTACCTTTGCTGTCATGTTTAATTGTAGGTTCTTAGGAAGAAGGTAATACAATTTCATTAATTACAGTGTGCATTATAATAACATGTAGCTACCAGTGTATGGTTTATAATGGCTTGCAGGGGAAAAACTCATTCTTATCAATGTATCTATTTGACTAACATTACAAGTCAGTTGGCTACTGTATGATAAAGTTACTCAAACTATTGGACTTTGAGTAAGCTTCAAAAATGCTTTGGGGTTTAGTAAATTAAGCTTGTGTTGCTTTTGAAGAAATTAGAATTTTTTCAAAAAATGAGAATATACTGCAGACACTGTTAAGAGAAAACAGCAGCCAGAAGAGAGGACAATGTGTGACATTTGAAATAAAGCTTGAGTTGACATTTTAAATATACATTTCTCACAATGAGATTAACAGAGGAGCGTAAATGTTGGGCTAGAGCATGTGTCTAATGAAGCCAGTAAATGTTGTGGTTTGTCTAGAACTTTGGCTTGTAGATGAGCCGAAGTGTGGCTCATCTGTGAATTGTTTATTGTACTTTGTAGTGTGAAGGAGTCTTTAGTTTCACAGAAATTAAAGGCAGAAAAAAGCTAAAGCATAGACTTATTTGGGACCAACCATATTTTCTGTCATTACTTTATGAACCACCCACAAATTACTGAAACCCTCTCTCACAGCTATCAGTCTTAACATTACATTAGGTGGGACTACTAGCGGCTGAGATGGGATTATATAGATCCATAACTGCCCATATTTTGCAGTCCTTCCTCACTGTACGTGTGTACAAGATCACAGGCATCCTGCTGCAGCTGATAATGGAACCACCTTCTGATTTCTCCTGTATTTCCCACTTCTCTGCCCACACTTCTTTTGCAGCCCTCTTTATTGCACTGAAGTTCATACAGCCTGCTGTTTGATCCATAGTGCATGGCACACTATGCTCCATCGCATCAGTCATGTTACTAGATTACCAACCATCTCATCTGTTTCCATACCTCAAAATATAAAACATTTTATGTTTGTTACCTTCTTTCTTGCTCCAGAAAGCTCAAGTTGGTTGCATTGTGTCCATCTGCCTACACTGTGATACATTCAAACAGCACCAGTATTATTGGCAAGAAATATTACTTGTGTAAAACAGCCAGTACTAAATGTTTTTGGGAGTTGATCTAGTTTGCCTTTATGATGCAGTTTTTAATTATCACCTAAAGTTCCTGTATCATGATCAAAACCTTTGTTTTCCCCAGATTATTTTGATCCTAAAAAATCTTAAGCATGCCTTAAATAGAGAATGACTCAATAGCAAGCACTGAACCACTGATGCTCAAGATGATAGCAAAAGCAGTGTGTAGGAGTTGTATGCCCAGAGTCATGGCCTGTGCTGAAGGAGGATATGAAAGTCACCAGAGGTCTAACTGGAATCTGTACCAAAGTTTCTTCATAACCATGCCATTGTGAATAGCTGCAAGCACAAAATACCTTCCAGGCATATCTGAAGTGTGTCCCTACCGCTTCTGGCCATAAGCCTGTCTCCAACTGTGCTCAATTTTCAGTGCCACAGAAGAAAGTGAAAAATGATCAGTCAAACCGTAGAAACCAGATTCTGCATTCACAAACGTTGAAATGAATATTCCTTTCTGATCCTCTGCAAGTTGAGCAGAAATACTGAACCAACATAAGATTCTGACTTTATGTTAAAGCAGGATCGCAAGTGTTAGGGGCCAGAATGGAAAGTGACACAAACGGACATCTGTAACTGCAAAGACAGAACTGCTGCTGGCTTGTGCTATGAGTCACTTTCCCCTTTACCACAGCCATGTCTACAAGTGTTCAATATGGATCAAATGTTTTTTTGTTTTGTTTTGGGTTTTGGTTTTTTTTTCCCCCTAAAAACTATATCCAAAAATGCCTGTTAGATATCAAACCTTGCTTTAAGGACTTCAACAGATGGCAAGTCTGTCACCTCTTGGTAAGCAGGATTAATGTTTAATTGTCCTTGAAGTTACTGAATTTTGTTCTGTTCAGTGAAATACAGGGAGGTTTTCAGAATCCCTGTAGTGTCAGGGCTGAAGTAGCTCGTGTGTACCAGAAACCAAATGTGCATACTGGCTATGTGCTCAAAGGTTGTATGATCATTCAGACTAAAAAGTCAGGTCTGCTCTTCTGAAATATAAAATATTTCATAAGTTAGTCAATAATTGTTTGCAATAATTAAATATTTTGGTAAAATAACTTCTGTGGCTTATTCATACATGTGACTCACATGCTGTTATGACTTTCCCCCCCCCCAATATGGTAATTGGTCTCATTTCAGACAAACTGAATTCTCTGTTTATTCTGTGAGTGTGCATTAGGCATTGCTAATACTTTGATAGAAATTCTAAAAGTTTGTTGGTATCATTTTAACAGTAATGAGACATGAATTTCATTTTTTTAAGGACAGATTAAGGAAATGGCTACAGACTGAAAACATGGTTTCAGAGGTCTAAAAATCTCCTGAGAAACTGGCGTTCTTTGAGATCACAAGGTCAGTAGTACAGTAGCAGTTATTCATGTGCATATATCTATAGAATTATACAGGCCAAATTTCAATTTTGTGCCATTTGATGGTACAAAACAAGATTTTATATTTTACATCTCTGCAGATATTATTAGCAATTTTAGTACATTAGTAAAAAAATCCAGTTTCCAACTGCAACTTTATGTTTAAAAATGCTTAAAATTCATGCTAAAAGCTATTGGATTAGTATACATCAGCAGCTTCCAATGTAACTAGAATTATACAGGAAAAATGTTCCTGACTTGTTGCCTGTGTTTGTAAATGAATTAATGATTGCATATTTGCATCTTCCTTCACTTTCTTGCAGAAGTATAAGCTGTTTAATATTTTGGAAAAGGAAACACAAAGTTATCTGAAGAGGTACTTTCAAAGATTCTATTTTAATTCGTCACATCATGATGTGATTTATTTTTTCCGAAGACTGGAAGTAATGGATATGATTTATTCAGCCACAAAGAGCTAGCCAGGACATCTCACGTAGTAAATGTGTTGAGAGAACTGTGTGTAATCAGTATAATATTTTAATAACATCACAAAGTAATTTAAAATGCTTGATAAACAGCAAGAAATGGTGATAGAATCTTTGCTTGGATAATGTGTTCATAATTTGTGGCAAGTTTTACTCAGATACTGGAAAACGTGTATAATTGCTATCTTTAGGTGTTTGTTATTAGAATGTTATTTTTAAACGCTACATATACTGATGAAAGAAAAATGAGAAAGCATGAGTGTGGATAACCCTTATCCTGAAGGGTCTGTTTGGATTATAGATAAACTGTGATATGAATGCAGACATTAAACTGGCTTTTCATGAATGACCATGGATCTAAATGTAGTAGTATGCTGCTTATGTCCACAGCATCACGTGGACATGCACATCTAGGGCTACAGTCCATAATCAAAGAGTTACTGATCTCTTTTCCTGCTTACCTTGTTGAATGTTTGAACTTCTTATATTATTTCGTTTATCCGTATCACACGTTACTGAAGGCAGTTGGCAGTTGATTCTGTTTCTCTAGCTTACACCGTATATTGTATGCAACTTTGAGTATCTGATGATTTTCTACAAGAGAGGATGCACGCTGCTTAATGAAGGCTCACTTGGCCCAATTTTCTTCATCTTCAGCGCATAAGTGAAGATGAATTCAATAGAATTTTCACATAATACTCATTTAAGAAAGAAGTTACTGAAATATTTTTCTTTTGCTATACTTAAGTTTTGTGAAGTGTGTTCCTCCTATTTGTGTGCTTAGTATGCAGTAAGGTGGAACTAGAATGGAAAAAAACCCTCCAGAAAACAGTACTGCTGACTTAAGAGGTGCTCCATTAAGTTAGATTGGTAAATGCTGCAGGAAAACTTCCCAAATGGTCCTTAGTGTTACTGTTGTTCCACTGCTGGGTGCAATTAAAAATGTGATTTAGAAAGGTAATAGACCAATATTCCTTTGGTGGCTGCATCAGAGAAGGGGGGCTGTGGGGAATTTTCAGGTACCAAGTAATTTATGTTAAGGCAGGCTGGATAGTTTACTGTTATTTTCTGCCGTTCTCTAGACAGCTGGAATGTATTTGTGAAATTTTGGGGAAATCTTCAGAAGCGTGTTGTGTTTGTGTTGTAGTATAACAACTTTGACTAGTTTTGAATTATGGTATGTAAATAATTCTTGCAACACAAGGCCTAATCATACAGTCATTAGTGAAGTAAAATTTTTGAAAGTAAGGCTTACTATCGACATGATTTTTAAATTTTATTTTATTTTTTTTAACCCCTCCTTGTCTTCATTAATTCTTGATGGGTTTTAGAGACCAGAGGAGGATTGGCCAGGACTCACTGCATCATTCCTCCAGAGCATAACGCTGGTGATCCCCAAAAACAGTGCATTAAGTTCTGTTCTGTCAACAAACTGTAACATAATTTTATATTAAAAATAATTTTAATTCAAATTTTAATATTTACATAAAAGGAAAAACATATTAGGATTTCTTAAAAGTATAGCATTTAGGAATCTAAGCCTAATTTTTAATAGCGTGAATGTCTGTTGTGTACTTCTGTCAAATTTCTATAAAATAGTGGAGTGTTACATTGTTCAATCTTTTCTTGGTAAGAGTAATATTTTAGAGCTCAAAGGTACAGTAGAGGAACCAGTGTCTAACATAACCTGTTTACTAGGTAATACTTGCCCATCATATTTTAGCATTTATTGTTCTGTTGAAAATGGGAATAAGAAAAAGAATCCTGAAAAGCAACCTAGATCAAATACAAGCAATAAAATTGTTTGTGAAATGCAACTGCACAGGATAGGTAGGCCCCATTTTACAGAGAAAATCTGTGTGGCAGACTCAGTGAGTTGAACTTCTGGAGTCACTCACAAAACATTCACAAAGAAGAAAGATTGTTCTCTCCTTTTGTACAGGTAATATCCAGGAGAGCTTTTCACTCATTGCCAAATTGATGGATAAAGAAAAGGACCTTAAGCAGCCCCCGTAGAGAAGTCCCTGATTCTTGTAGGAGTCTGGACTCCTAGTCCTCCTACCTGCTAATAACAATAGCCATTGTGTATAGCAGTTTGTGTTCTCATTCATTGCCATGAATAAACATTAGATAAGAAGACGTCTTTCTCCCTCCTGATTTTCTAATTCACACTAATACATAGCAGGGGAGAGCACGTGATTCTTAACTGACCATGTGATTTGATGAGAATCTCAGACTTGTTTAAAAATTGCCTTTTTAATAAACAAAATGTTTAATTTATTTTGGTAAGCATGAAAACGTGTCAGATTTCTGGGATTAATTTCTTAGATTCCTAAATGTTACTGAACTTGCAAAACTTGTTGATAAAATTGTACCTAAATTTCTGGGTCACCATTAGACGCTAGAAGACACTGCCTACTGCTAATTCCTGGTTATATCTGCTATCGTAAGCCTGCAGTGTGAAGCCAAGCTTTTGTCATGTTGTTCTGATTTAAGATGTGGAGGAAACATAAGAGTTACCACCCCTTTCCTGCTTCTCCCTCTCGTACTTGGAATTCAGTTTCTGGAGCATGTAAGAACGCAGTTGAAAGGGGTTTCTTTTTTAGGCTTCATTTAGTAAATAGCATAAGTAACCTATCTAATACCTGAGATAATAACATAAATAACAGAAGTTATCTATTTTTCTGGATGTTTTTCTCCTTGCCCGTCCTTTTGCAAAGGAGAATTTCATCCTATGTGCTTTTTAAACAGCAGATTAACTGCTGTAGCTAATTCACAGGAATAAACAAATTCCAAAACAATGGCAAGCTGGGAAAATTAATAATTTAACCTCAGATAGGTGGGACCTGCACAGAATTACAATTAAATTTTTTGCAAAGGCTTTTGTGTTAACCTCTAGTTAAGTTTTAAAGTAGCTTTAGAACTGCTTATTCTGTAGCTGTTTTCTGACAAAACTAGTCTGCCAGTTCAAGCGTCTTGTCACTTGGGTGCTTTCTTTTCGGGCAGTAACCTATCTTTTCCACACTTTGTGGACATTTATTCTACACTTCCCACACAGTGTCACAACAGCCTCCACTTAATTCCTCCCTGTGAATCAACCTTCCTCAGACTTGTCAACTGTCATCACAGCCTCAAAAGTGCAAGTGTATTAAGGTATATGCTTTGATGCATCAAGCAAAGCCATTTTTCCATTTCTGGAGTGATTTCCTCTCTCTCTATCTTACTGGATTTGAATTTCTCTTTCAGTTACAGGACACACAAATGATGGAAATGTCTTCGTACCTGTAAGATGACAAATACAATATTGATGAAACAGGTTTTGTCTCTACCATATATAAGAGGGGAGGAATTGCTAGCTGATAAAAATTCAGTTTTTGATTATGGTTGTTTTTCTTCATGTCCAAGCACAAGATTCCTGTCCACACCCCAACCCTGGCTAACAACAAAGGGAGACACACCCCCTCCCCCCAAACCAAAAGTAAAACCAACCAAACAAAAAACTCAACCAAAACCAACCAAAACCAAAAACAAACAAACCAACCAACAAAAAAAAAAACCTCACAACAAAACAAACCCCAAAACAAAAGCCAAAGTAAAACACATCTACAGCTCTTGAAATGACTGCATTCACAAGGTTTGATGGTGGTGGGGATGGGGATGAAAAATGTACACATTCAAATCTCCATCCACTGTCTGAAATGGGGGGACCAGAGAGATAACATAAATCACTAATCTGATTGTGCTAGAACAGCTGCCCAGATACAGCGACTGTGAAATCTGTAGTAGAAATCTGATAAAGTTGGTTTTTAACCACTGTGCCATCTAACTTAGCTCTACATGCTGTATCATAGTATCTAGATCCAGTGGCTGCTTTAAGACATTTAGCTGGTGGGGATAAATCCTGATGAGAGTTACTGCACAAATGCAGTATGTATATCCTCTTCAGTGGTGCTGGCATGGTGCTAGCACGTGGACGGACTCACTTAGCGCAGGAGAGATGCGAGACATGCAGAGATTTACCAAAGGCTATAAATTTCTGAAGGGGATGATCCCTGCTATCACAAATGCAACAGTTTTCCCATGCCAGGATCTGTAAAACTGCAGAACAATTGAAGAGAGGATATTTTGGGAACAAATGGCATAGTCTTATTTTTGAAAGGGACATAATTTAATTTCATGTGACAGTGCCTGCCTTTTAATGCATAGCATAATAAAGCCTGAACCCTTTGGTTGAGGTCAGCCTATCTACTAGTGTCTTCTTTAGGCATATAAAGAAAAATTCTTCCCTTAAACATTTTCCAGTGTTTCAGTACAAGAGTTTTTAATCAGAAATCACAATATGGGAACTTAGAAGGTTTATGTGACTATAAACTCACTCATAGCACTTTTCTCCCTAGAAGTTAGAAATACAAAATAAAAAGATAAAAGGCAGGTGTCCTGTGTTCTAACTCAGAGGACAATTGATGCAAAAATTCTCTCATAGTACTAGGTGCTTGTATGTTAAGTTGTGTGGCTGTGGTTTCATTTTTGAGAGTTTTGCTCAGATACCATTACTGGGTATGGCAAACCCCAGTATTTAGAGAGCAACATAAATTTCTACATTATTTCTACTTCTTTCTATGTGAAATGTGTAAGTTGTCCATTTCAGGGCTGACAGCCAGTTTAAAAATCCTAAGTAATTCCACTGGAGAAGGTGTGTATTATGTAAAGAATAAGCACTTTCATAGTATCTCTACCCTTTTGTCTGTGAAGATACAGATTTTGTTGATAATATGATGTAGTTCACTTGTATTTTTGTATAATTCACTTGTATTCTAGGCTCTAGAGTTTCCTTCCTCTGGGAATTTGAAGAATTCATTAAATAAATCTGGCCGGGGAGATTAAAGCCCTTTCAGCAAGGTGCTTAAGTTATACTCATGCTTAATGAGAAGTGTTCTGGGACCACTGTTTTTTAATATCTGTTCTTATTCAAATGGGGCCTTAAAAACCCAGCTATCTAAAATTAAAGCAGAATAAATAGTTAAGGATGCTGATGAACAACCTAAACCCCATATTATTCACACTTACATATTTTAACGATCTGTTTCTTCATCATCCCTATTATCATTTTGATTGTTTGAAAAGCATTATAATTCAGTGGTCCAGGTTAGTACTAAAGTCTTAGACACATTCTTGTTATTTCTGATCCATCAAGACTACCCAACAGCTCTTTTATTTTCTTTATAGCAGCCTAATGAGGTCAGAAAGGTCAGAAGAAACTAGCAAGAAAGGTCAGAATGGCTTAGGCATGGGTCCTTTTCTGTCGGCTGATATTCAGCGTGCTGGGAATGGGTCAGGCTATGCTGTTTGGATTGTGCAGTGAAATAATGACATGACCAATTTGACAAGTAGTCTTCATTATCCTTTCCCACAAGATGTATTTTCACAACTAGAGCAATTAGTAGGGATTATCTTTGAGAAGATAAATTCATGGCTTTTAACTGCTTTGTGTGTACTAAAATAATGCTAGATGGTTAAAATTTTTCCCATCTGAGGATTTTTTTTTTTTTTTTTGTAAATTCAGGTGACAGGATATCACCCTATGTCAGAAGAAACAGACTTTCCCATCCACTTACTGCTACTGGCTTAAAGTTTCAAACTTGCCACTGTAATTCCTCTCCTCCCCTCCCTTTTTTTCTTTTTTACTTTGTTATTGATGAAAGTGCAAAATAACTCCTGATTGATTTTCTTCCTGTAATTATTTTTTACTTGTTCAATGAGACAGATTTTCTCTAGCTGGTGATACTGAAGCATAGCTTTTATTTTTCATCACTAAGAGTGCAACTGTGGGATAAGTAACAATAAGATGTTTGGTTTTCTTTTTGTTGTTTTCATATGGAGAAGCTAGGTATCAAATAGTTAAAGTGCTCAAAGTCTCACAAATTTATTAATTAAAAATGGCTTTCAGGGTTTTAACTGTTCATGCAAACTTACTTCAGGTCTCTGCTGCCAGTCCAGTGCTAGCAGTTGGGTTCTCCATTTCACAATCCAGAGAAAAGTTTTGAAATATTACCATTAGTTAAAGCATTAATAACACCCGTATTGTGAAAGTAACAGTTGTGCAGCAATTAAGTGCTTGGCAGTTTCTTTGTAATATTTCTCTAATAAGAATGCTTGCTATTTGTTGCTAGTTGTTATTCCTACTGTTGAATGGCACACAACCAAGCTATGGCTTGAGAGTCCTCATTGCTTACTCAGTGTCTAGCAAAAATTCCCCCACGTTGTATTTGACATTTAATGTATATGTGGGCCTCTGAATTTTTAGCTTTGTTTCCTGAAGATTTGGCTTTGGCTGATGCCTGGGTGTTGGACAGAGGGCTCCAGTGCTCCTCTGACTAGCAAAGTCATACCTTGTTTGTATGCTTAGATTCAATAAAACAATGGGTGTGTGGACAAGCAGGAGTTTTCACTCCAGTTCTGGTTCAGGCTAGATTTGATTCGGCTGTCAGCCTGTCTAGTATTTTGGGGTTTGGCTTTCCCCACCCCCACACACAGTAGTCTGAGGTCATTGGTGTATTTTCACCAAATTCTCTGATTTTGTGTAGTAAAGTGATACCTTTCATACCTTCCTTTTTTTTTTTTTTTTTGCTCTGCACATGTTACACTTGGTGAATATTGCTTCTTGAATTTGTTGGAGGCTCTGGATGCAAGGAAATTGTTTATTACTTTTTTAATGGGTAGAATTATGTTCTTAGCATAAGTTGGCAGTCAGTGTCACAGTATGAGATTTCTGCTATTCTCATTCATTTACTCTGTCATTCAGCTACTTTAGGACCCGTGTGCCTTGGTTTCTGCATATATACATCAGATACAAATGTTATTTCCTAGATCTCAAAATAAACATTTCATCTTCCAGAGTGTACCGTACTTCACCTTCTGAAATGTTGGCTTGCTTGTGCTTTTTTCCACTCCTGGTTCTTCTGCTCCTTAATTGCTACTCAGTGTATTTTTGAAAAGGCACTTTTTTTTTTCCTTCCCTATCCTACAACTTTCTATGCAGTTACATTTTTAGTGGCCTTTTCATTTCCATCTGTGCTTTTTCTGGCTAATGTAAAAAAAAAAAAAAAGTTCATCTGTGATGCCTATGCTAACAATAGATGTATCCCTCTCAGACCTTTACTGTAAGATCATTTTCCAGTAAGCAGTTTGTTTCTCCTCCAAGATAGCTAACTGAACTCATCTGTGAAGCAAAAAAAAAATCTTATGCAGACTTTTTAGCATTTTCCATCTAGAGTATCACAAGACCCTGGCCTTAGAAAAATGCTTTCTTACTGTGTTCTCATGTGTATCTAACACTGCTTCAAAAGTGATGTTACTTTGACCTGCTCATGCATCTCTTTGTATCCCCTTTAGCATCACCACTTTTTTTTTTACTATCATAAATGTATATTCCTTGCCTCTGCTCTTGAAATAGAGGCAAGTTCTTCCTGGTCTTTTCCTTTCCACTTACCTGTCAGGGTTCATTAATATTGGTAACTATTAAAATTTTCAGCTCCCATGCTGCTTCTAATGTTTTGGAGCAGTTCTTGAAAATGTATTTAATTGTTTTAAAAATTCTTTTGTAAAACTCACCTTTGTCATTATGTGTATAAAATTTTCAGTCGGCATGTAAAAATAACTTAGGAGATGACAAGTGATCTCTCTTTGTTTTCTCTGCAATCCTGGGGCTTTGAATTCACCTTTGTATTCTGCTTGACATTTAAGATATTTAGCTTCTGAAGGTATATATTAGCCTTGTAAGGCTGTATATGAGGTTGTATGTAGCTTTTAAGGCTGTTAATGCTGTCATTACCGTGGTATGATAATCTAAGGATAACCATCAGGCAAGATTTGTGGGGGAATCAGTATTTTTTTAAATTAGATTAACTTCTACAGTTAGAAAAATAGGTAGGCTTTTATGTGTATGACCTCTTTCTGATGTCCTCAAATGGTTGTTTCCCTAGTCATCTCAGCTTGTCTCCTTAAAGATACTGATTTTCTCTGCAAACTCTGCCTATGTGACGGCTTGACACACTGAATGTCATGACAAGGCTAGCAATTGTTAATCTGGGGTCTGTTCCAGTATGATTATGAATGTAATTTTTTGAAGAGTTGTTTGTTCAATATTCAATACTGTGAACAAAAAAAATCTAACTGGAACATTAAGTCCTGCAGCTGGTAGGTATCAAGCAGTTTTATGAAAAAACAAAACAAAGCACATTCATGAATGTTTCTGAAATGATGCAATCTTGAAAGACAGTTGGGCTATAAAAATGCTTTAATAAAAGCCGTTAGTCCTGATGCATTTTAGGAAGATCTCTTACTTAAACAGTCACTTAATAATCTCTTCTACAAAAGAACTTGGGCACGTTGCAGAGATGTTGATCCCTGCACAGTTTCAGTGCATTAGATTCCCACAGTTATCCTAGACCAAGAAATCTAGACCAAGCCCACAGTGTGTCTTTGAACACCAGTTGAATACTGTGTCATCAGATTGTAAATCAGCAGTCCATTTTGATCATTGAAGTAAGATTTATACCAGTGCATCCTAGAACTGTCCACTGATTTGCTAATAGGAATGTGGTTATTTAAATATTGCTAATCAATCTTCTACCTTTACAAAAGAAATGGCAGTCAGTGTTCCTTGGAAAGCATATTTCTGGATTGGAGGGGCTTGCTTTCTGAAGCTTCAGAACATTAGAATGATGTAGTAGAAAGTTTGCTGTAAGAGTATAGTGGTTCAGGTTTTAACTTGATATGTATATCAAGTTAAATATCTTGTATATATACTATGAAGTTTATTTTGGATGCTAAAATATATGATGGGATCTTTAATTTCTTTAACATTGATTTCAGGGGAAGTGAAATCATTATACTGTTTTTAGGGTGCAAAATACTTTTACTTTCTTAATGTAGTCTGCTGTTGTGGAACATACAAGGGAAAAATGTGCTGTGCTCTGCTGGTAGAGAAGACTCAGCATAGGCAGTAAAATTCCCAGCGCTGTGCTGATGTTACCAGTGATGCTGGTACATGAAGAAAGAAGTAAATAATAATTATTTTCAAGCTCTGCTGGATACACGTACGGGAAAGAAATCAGTGCTGGCCAAATGGAAATGGACAGAATTATTAAAGGAGAATAATTTTCTACGCTTTAAAGGTTATTTGAAACAGTAAAAAGTTACCATGCGGCCTAGAATTCAGGGTCCTTTTAAGCTTTAAATGACAGATCTAAAGTGGGATGTACAAAGGTGGAAAGAAGTGTTGCAGCAGGTTCACTTCCTGTGGAATCAAAACCTTAACTGATGTTCAGCAGTTCAAAGCAGAAACCTTATTTTAGATTTTAGGTATCTTCTTGTCTGTAAGATTAAAAGTCCGCTATGTATTTTAGCAGTGCATTGAAAATGTCTTGTGTTGCGAGTTGGGATGCTTCATAAACTAACTGCTCTAAAATGTAAAAAAAAGTGGACGTTGCTGCCTAGATCTGTGTCTATTATATTTGTATTTCTGTGTCTGCTTAAATTAAAATACCTGTGTTTACAGTAGACACGAACAAATTTCAAGGTTGTAAAATGAAAGATTAATCTTCCACTATGGAAACTAAAAGTTTCCGTATGGAAATGAGGCAGTGGTTTAGCAACAGTGGTACTTTAGAAAGTTCTGCTGATGACAAGTCCAGTAAGGAAAGATGGTCTGCTTCCTCCTGACTGGATTTTATTCCTGTTTTAACTGTGGTGATTCAGTAACCTTTTTGGTTTACTGTGGTGTAAGGGGGACTGAAAGAACCAAACAGTTGGAGAAGAAGAGAAAGAGAAAATACTAGCTATCATGCTTGCTTCAAATAGCTCTTACTTATTTTTAACTTTTTACTGGTGAACAGCCAAGTGGAATTTGTAAGTTGGGAAATGATATTACAAGGAAAGGTGTGCTTAGTAACCAAGCAAGAGAAATGAGATGAAGTAAGGAGTATTACAGTTAATTAAAAATGAAACCGGACCTCAGTTTCTTCTGTTTATGTCTTGCAATTTCTAATTGCACCAAGCACAGCTCTGTGTAGATCTGAATTACTCCCTGGCATGGATCATGTTGCTATGTCTGAGCTGTCATGGAAACTGGCTGGACCAAAGCTGGCTTAGGAAGCACATACAAGACAACACAGACAATCTCTCAAAGTGTTTGCTGCCTTCTAAGTTTTTTGGGGGGTTTTGTTTGTGTTTTATTTTTGTTTGTGTTTTGGTGGGGTTTTTTGGTGGGGTTTTTTTTGTGTTTTTTTTTTAAACAAGATAACATTCTTTAAAATAGAACTTACTTTGCTTTATTTTTAAAACTCCGTGCTCTGCTGGCATTTTGGCCGATGGCTGTATCAAGCATTACAGAAACACAAAATTAATTGCTTTGATTATTCACATCATCTAATGCAACTGCAATGAAGAGATTCTTTCGCCACTTGTGTATACACCTTTCAGTACACCTCTTTTAATTTGCCTGCCAAAGTCAGTATGTTCTTTGATTTTGGTAGTTAAACAGCAGTTTCAAGAAAGGTTGTGAAAGAAGAGAGAAACCCTGTATGTTTACTACAGAGGAGTATTTTTGTTTGCAAAATAGTAGTTCCTTCTAATGCATAGTTCTTCAGTGGTCGTTTCTGAAAGGAAGTGCATTTTCCTCTGAGATATCACCCTGGTGAGGTGGTTTTTTTTCTCTTAGAAAAATGCAAGTATTGTAGGATGTACGAAGTTGTTTTCAAGAGCTGTTGTGTTAAAAATCATGAGGAAGTGGTATGCTACTGTATAGCTCACAGTGTATGTGCAGAGAATAAGAGTCAGAAAGAAACTGTACATGGTGTCCTTCCAGTTGACATGATAGGGTAAAGGTGCCAGAGGTAGTAGCGAACGGTGGCAGTGGCAGACTTACCTTGACATGCTAGGGGTCACTGTGTGAAGTTTGGAGATGAGATTGCTAAGGGGCCAGAAATCAGAACAGCTTCTCACAGGGCTGTCCTTCAGTTATAAGCTGCTTTCTTCATCCATCTGTTGAGCTGAGGCTGTCTTGTTACCTTTCAAATAGATTTTGTCTGTTTTCCTGCATTTTACTGACTAGACTCTTATTTCAAAATATGGTTCTTTGTTGAAAATGTCATTTAGGAATGAGTAAGTCTTTCATATTTGTGTAACTCAGGAACCCACAGTATGTTGCTCTTTCTGGCAGGCTACTGAAACCCATCAACCCCTAATATTTGGAACAGAGTAGTTAATGTGGCACTACCTGAAGATAGTTTAGCTATGACTGTGATGTATCCAGGGAAAGCAAGACATTTGGGGCCAGGGTGGGGAAATTTGATTAAATTATATTTGGTCTGGAAAGAAATATGCAGAATTTAGACTTCAAATTATCTTACTCCAGTGCTACTGACAGTAACTTCAGATGGAGAGCTTTAATTGATATTACACCATTTTCTCTCATTTCTCTGCATTTTGTAATTCTGTAGAACTTCTGTAATGGCAGAGTTCCATGGGAAGTTTGCAGCCATGCCTCATCCTTAGCTCAAATGAGAGGAGTTTGCGTGGGCAAGGTTTATAGATCTTACCAGAAAAGTGATCACAAACTATCTACTTCCAAACCTGAAAGCCAATGCTGAGGCATTCGGAGTTGCTGCTGCAGCAGCTTATAAAATGCAAACCATGCTGTTTGCAAGAGCTGGAGTAGAGCATGTATGGTCCACTGGACATGCTTCATAAATCCTTGACTTCAGATTTTTTTTTTGGTACGAGACTGTAAAAAAGAGTTTTGGTAAGCCCCTATTTTTCTAAGCTGGTGTAGAAATTGGTGCATTTCTGGTGTATTTAGAGAAACAGCAGCTCTTGCAAGGTACAAGATTCAGCCCTTCAGAATAACAAGGCATTGAGTGCAAGTTGCCCCTTTTTGTTTCATGAAATTGAAATTATTACTGTCCCAATAATTGTTTTGACTCATATCTGATTCATCCAACTGTGATACAGGATACTGAACAGCAGATTAAGCTCAATACCTGGCAAATAATTTAGTTGTATAAGGAGGGAATGACTCGAAGTTCAATCATGGGCTTAGCC
This sequence comes from Strigops habroptila, assembly GCF_004027225.2. NCBI lineage: Eukaryota > Metazoa > Chordata > Aves > Psittaciformes > Psittacidae > Strigops > Strigops habroptila. Next base: position 21,907,719 of record NC_044281.2, on the reverse strand, counting down.
TGTTCTGTGGTACATGGCTGATTTTTGGGTGGCAGTTGTGGTTTGGATGGGGGCGGGGGGTGGTGGTGGTGGTGGTGGTGTTTGGTTTGTTTTGGTTTTTTTGTTTTTTTTTTTTTTTTTTTTTTTTAATCTTGTGCAAATCTGTATTGCAGTGAATACAACCTGTGTAAAAGTACTTAAGTTTAAATGCATATAGGGTACAATAAACCAGGCCTTATGTAGTTATTCCTTACTAATGATAGAGGTGATTCAGAGTCTGAATTTCCTTAGCAGTTCCCTTTAGCTGTAGCTTCTGTGGAATGGGAAAACATAATAATGTTCCTGTGAACTGCTTTTCCTGCAAAGCAGATGTGGGATCTGACAGTCTACCCTTATTTACAGTTTTTCAGCAGGTTCTTTATTTTGTTTTCATTTGGATTCATAAGGAACCTTTTATTTGAGGACTGTCTGTCCTTGCTTACCTTGACTCCCATGGGAGACCTTGGGTGGATGGGACTGCTAAGCATTTGCATATCATTCTCCCACTGTTGTTTTAGAGAGGTGAATTTAGATTCTCCTGAAGAAGTCCTGTCTGTTACAGGAAAGATTCCAGAAAGTAGTGTCTCATTTGGAGTTCTTTCTACTATGGAGTCACAAGGGAGGCCTGGGTTCTGGCTACTGTGAAACTCTTACTTGATCTTTAACTCCTTTCATGGTGGCAAAAGCACACTTCCTCAATAGTATGTTTGGGCAGAAATTCAACAAAATGGTTCTGACAAAGACTTCCTTCTATTTAGTAAACCTCTAAGAAGAGAGTATGGCATGGAATGTAATTTAGCTACCTAAAAATGTCAAGTTAGAATTAAGAAATCCCTAATTCCACTATGGAAGGTTGAAGCTTCCCTCCTCCTCCCTTGTCGTCCCCCCCCCGCCCCCCCCCCGCCTCCAGTCCTGAAGAACTGATTAACTGAGGCTGCCTTTCGTACAGCACTAAGACTGCTTGCTGCTATTGTCTCCTGCAGAAACAACACTTTCCTGCTAACTGGTTTAACTGTATCATGTCCTTGAATGCGTTTTCCTCTAACATCCTTTCAGGATTTCAGAAGTGCTCCATATTGTGTATAACAACACCCACAAAATGTGACAATAGTATTCTTTTCCTGATGAGTTTTTTGTTCTTTCCATTTGTCAAACGTTTGGGTTTTCTTTTTTCCCCCTAGTGCTACTGCAGCAGAAATGCTTGCCTTTTGTTTATGTCTTCCTCCACTGGCATCGTGACATCATCAGTCATATCGCCAGGGGAAAAAAATATGCATAGCTGTAGCTAAGCCAGCTGTTTGTTAGCAACCCATCTAGTCTGCTTTCGTTTCTTCTCATTAGTGTATACGCGGCAGTGTTTCCTGCTTAAGAGATGTAGAAGGTTCTCAGCCACGAACCATCTGCTCGGTCTGTGTCTTTGGGTAGATAAAAATGGTGGCACTTTAAAATACACTCATTCTTGACAATGGAATTTTTTATTAAACACAATGAATGTGAAAGCCTATAAGATATTCATTGCAGGATTTAGTTCTGGGTAATTCTGAATCCTTTACTACCCATCTTTTATAATTCGGTGTAATCATAGAGACTGCATATCAACTGTTAGAAAATAATACACAATGAGCAAGATACAGAGAACAATAAAGAAACAGGGAGTTTGGTCACTGGTTTGCATGACGACACAGTAAAGCCCATGAATCCGTGTTCGTCACGCTTGTCCCTTCTTCCATGCAAATCAGCAGCAAAACTTCCACTGACTTTTATAGGACCAGAATAATGCCAACAATGAGCAACAAGCTGTCATTTATTCTTAGGAGGGAGATCACAGATAGAGTAAGTAGGTATTTCATTTGCGGAATGTTAATGAGAGCACAGTTTCTCTTTGCCGTCTTATATTTTCAAAATGCTTATGAATTATTCCAGAGATAATTGACTATTCCATAGAATAGCTGCATCTTTGCAATGTTAATATTATGGTTAATTATGTGTTCAGTACCAGTTTTCAGGGTGGAGAAAAGCTGTTCATTTGTCATCACTAGCAGCATGTTAAGAGTTTTAAATTAGGATATTCTGGGAACTCACTGTGCAATAGGAGTTAAGCTGTCTCCAAATATTCAAAAAACCAATTCCTGGTACTAATAAATGTATCAGTGAAAAAAAAACATTAAGTATTTATCTTTTTATGCAAGTGCTTTTGTAGTTTTGAATATAGATATTCACTTATTCCAGTGTAAAATGCTTAGGTAAATATTAAGTTATTAACCAATATGTTATTTAAATGCTTAATTTTGTGTTTAAAAAATACCAACAAAAACCAAACAACCCACCTCCTCCCCAAAGCCCCCACCGTATCAGCAATTCCCAAGAAGAGTTTAGATTTCATCGTACTAAATGATTTGGCATTGGGATTTGAGACTAATTCTTGATCAAATGGCCAATTTTTATTCACCTGAGTAGTCTCCCTGAAACCAGCAAAACTAATTTTATGACCAAAGATTACAGGCTAATGCCCCTGACTGATGAAAGATATTTAAATCAAGGGGCTTCTTTTTAGGAACAGTTTTTCATTCAGAAGCTCATCCTCTACGTAAAGGATAAACACTGGCAGATGAAGTGTTGGCAAAATATTACCTCTTCAGAATATTAATTTCAGTGTGTGCTATGTGTGGAGCAATGCAGACAATGCACGGGTTTTGCCACTCCCCACGAGAAAAAATTACTTTTAACAACTCTCCTAATTTCTACTTGAACCCATGTTACCATGGGAGTAGTAATAATAATAAAAGTTGAGGGGATTTCCGTAAAGACTGCTGCCTTAATGAGGTAAAGGAGCCTTAGAATTTGTTGTTCTTTCCTGATAGTAGACCTCAGCTGATAAAAATATCCCCAGCCGGTGAAATCAGTGGCATGCCTGGCTTTCTGAGACAAAACTCCCATGTGATCAGGCAGGCAGCCTCAGTGAGCCTGAAGCTGCTCAGCAAGCAGTAGGTAATGAGTCTTTGTGCAGAGCGAAGCTCTTGTGGCTGAACAATAAAGCATATGGTACCAGCAATAAAACACAGGGCTGGGAAATTTAAGAAGATACCGCTGGAACTAGGAAGACAGTGAATATGTCAGATGTTATAAAATGATGATCAATCTGGTTTGGTTCCTAATTAATAAAAACAGTGCATGGACTGGAAAAACAGCAGTTTGAACAGGTCAGTTGTTTTATAGATTCTTCACACACTTCAGTATTTTAAATATAAGTGGGGGTTTTGCTATTTCCTTATTACTAGTAAATCCAGGGTTTTTTTTCATTTTGGTTTGTTTCATTTTATAAGGTGGGATCGGAAGGGTGCACATCAGTGTGATACCAAGCTAATTAAATTGTCTAAGTTCTGGGATCAGATTCTTTGTAAAAATGTTTTTACTATTATTCCTAAGCAATTCAAGCTTAAAATGTGCATGAAAAAAAGCATAGTGAGTAATATTAAATTTATGCTAGATGGATCATTTACCAATATCATAAAATATTTAGTAACAACAGTCTATTATTCTGCTATGTATTTGAGACTAGTTTTTTCTCAGTAGGAAATCTGTACTCTGTGTGTTTGGTTAAAAATAATGTAACACTGGAGCGTATCTAACAGGGCTTACATTTGTTTCTCTGCTCCACATTTTTCTTGAATAATTTTGAAAGTGGTGTTTTGTGTTGTTTGTAATGCCATTGTATACACATGGGAATGACACGTTATAACCCTTTGCATTTATTTTGCTCCACTATTGATGCAAAAGATGTTATTTCTCAAGCTGGTATTTATGTCTCATGGTAGTTCCTAGTTAATTATACATGATATTTCCTTTTTGAAAACTGCCCCCCCGAGATTTTAGTGGCCTGTGTTTGTCTTCCAGGGGGAAGACATGTAATTTCTCCATTATATCACACTGCGTAGGAATTAACCGTGTAAAAGTTTTTTATCCCCAAATCTCTGTAGTAATGTCTGTCTGTTTTCTACAGCACTCGGAAATCATAAACTAGATACGCTGGCACTGCCTTAAAGAAATATATCTGTTGATTTGAGGATAATATTTCGGCAGGAGGGAGACTGAATCCTTGAAATGGGATTGGGAAAATAAAGGAGCAAAAAACTAAAACAGGATCTGATTTTGATGTGAGCGTGTCACTTGCGGTGAGAAGCGTTCTTTATGAACGCGCCTCTGCCTGGCTGAGAGGAACATTGTGTAAATACCCTCGGCCCCGGGGCCGGGGCTCGCAATGCTGCTGCGCGAGCACCGCGCGCCGGCTGCGCAGCCGCGCTCGCCTTGCGTCCGCGCGGGTTTACTATTGTGTCTGTGCGTGATGCTAATTCACGTGGGTGCCTTGAAACGAGCCGCGCGCGCATCGGGCCCGCCGCTGCCCCGCGCTCCCTGCCCGCTCCCATTGGAAAAGGGGGAAAAGGAAAGGAAGGCGCGCTCCGGCTGCGGAGTGGGGAAGGGGCGGGGTGCGGGTGTCCGCGCAAGCCGCCGGGTGTGCGGGCGGGCTGTCGCCTGTTCCCGGTCGATCCCCGCGGGCGCTGTCGCCGGGATTCAGTGGGTGCCCGCGGCCGCGGTGCGATTCGCGATTGTCGGTGTGTGTGTCTGTGTGTGTGCCTGTGTGTGTGCCCGGCGTGCCCTGTGGCGGGGCGGGGCCATGCAAATGACGGGGCGGGGCAGCGGGGATTGTTCGGTGCCGGGGGCGTCGCGGTGTGAGCGCGGCGCCCCGTGGCGGTCCCCCCGCTGCGGTGCCGCCGGGTGTAGCGGCTCGGACCTCGCGTGTTCCCCTCGGGCTCCCCGCGGATCTGCACGACAGTGCGCCGTGCAAATACCTGGCTATGGCTCCGGCTTGGGAGGGGGCCCTGCAGCCCACGGCCTCGTAGGTTATAGATTTGGGGTGTCTTTAAGTGCAGAATTTTCCAGCTATAAATATTACTAAAGCTTAAGCGAAGGTGTTTTGCAATAGCTGCATTAAAACATTTCTCCTGTAAAATGTAATTCTATATCAAAAAATCAGCATCTCTGAAAACAGGCTCCTCCATGGTTTAGGCTAGATCTGAAAGGCTGTGGTAAAGTATTTGTTTCATCATACTTGTATGCAGCTGGCAACGGAGAACACTGGTAAAATCATAGCAACACCTGCAGTATTTACCATTGTATTGGATGAGATACGCTGAACATGTCACTCCTTGCCAATTTAAATGGAGAAAATAAAGCAGCACGTAGTCATGCGCTTTGTGTAATTGCCATATTTGTCTAAAATGAGTACAGCAGGTTTTACGTTTAGATTTAAGAGGCATTTAGGTACTTACAGTAAATACATATGTAGATAAGATGAACAGTGAGTGCTAAAATAAGAATAGGAACTTCCCTACGGAACAGCATTCCCACTGTTATAATGGAATCACACTTGGAAATGCACCTGCCTCTTCCATACATGCATGCAGGAAACGAAAAACCAAAGGTTTTTCCTGTGGATCAGGCACTTTATGTTCTAAAACACTCCCAATATTAAGTTATTTAAAGAACTTTAAATAAAAAGATTCAGAGGATTCTTAAAGCAAACAGGTGTTCTGTGTTGCTGCCAAATTATGGTAATTCTGAAATAAACTTATTTCTCCTACCTAAACTCTATTGAAACATTGGTTTATATAAACAATTTGTGCTGTAATTTGAATGCTGGATGCTGAGCTCTTTTATACATCATAAATAGAACCAAATCTTTCTGCATGTATCAGACAGTTTGGAGACAGAGGCACAATTCTTTTCTGTATTACTGAAATTCAGTGTTAATTCCACTGGTTTGAATTTACTTCTAGATCTGAGAAGCCACAATCTGGCGTGTAATGTTTTGATTTGAGCATGGACAGTGCTTACTGTGTATCTTTGAATTTGGGCCTCATTTGTTTATTGGAAAAAGGAATTTATTTTTATTGTAAAACACATTGATTTGGATAGATGCAATAATTGAATGTATAATAAAATTGAAGTTTAATATTAATTGAAGACACAGAAGTCATAGTTTAGGCTACATAATGGCAAATATTTGGAAATAAATTCCAAAGCTTAAGTATTTTCCCTGAATTAGGAACAGATGATTCTGCTTTCTAAAACTCTTGCTTGCTCTTAAAATGTACTTCTAGTAACTGAACCTTGAAGTTTAAGGGTTTTTTTTCCCCCTGAACAAGCAGATGGAAGGTCAGGCTGTAGCAGGGCAGGTATAATCTATTGCAGGATTGGAAAGCTGTCTGAAAGATAAATTTACACGTAGCCTGTCAGTGCCTGTCTTTGCCCTTGCTCTGAACCAGTTATGGTGCTGAGGAAAAACTGGATTATAAACGTGTCATTCCCTTGGTAAAACATCACCAAACACCCTGACATCTTTAAAATGTTGATGCCATTTGAAGTTCTACCAGTGAGTTTTGATCACTTTTGCTTTGTTGCTCTTTTGTAGGGTTTTTTGACCCTGAAGAAGGGATTGAATGTTGATAAAAGATATGACTTGTTTACAAATGCACACAAGCCACAAATATTTACTAGGTTAAACCAGCTCTAGAATAAATAGCATGGCTTTAATTTCCCCATCTCTACAAAGACGGATACAGTATTTAGTGAAAGCTGTGATAAATGGGAGTTGTGAATAATTGCTAACATAAAAAATCTGGAAAATTGTAGGCTTTTTCCTCATTCAAGATTGCATATATGTCTCACCAACAACTCCAGTTCCTCTAGTCTTGTCCCCCACCCTCCAAAAAAGTTTTCATTTCTAGGATCTCTGCTTCAGTACTCCATCACTTCCTATCTTTTTTTTACCACATGAAATAGGGAACATGGGAAAAGGAGCATAAATGTGTATCACCATAAATGTTTGATAGAAAATCCAATTGATGTGTAAGTTGTCTAAAAGTGAAATAAGGGATAAAAGGAAGAGGAGCTGATGAAGTTTTTTTTTTTTTTTTTTTTTTAATGTTTAAATGCAAAAATTGGAGCAAGGATACTTCTTAAAAATTAACATCAAAATGCATTGGACCACTTGCAGTTAGGCTTTCAAATGAAAAGATAGATGGCTTTTGGTTACTACTTCATCAGTCACTTCATGAAATATTTAACTTGATGTCCTGATTCAGTTTGGAGCTGGTTAGCATCCTGCTCTTTCATAAGCAATAGGGATTTGCATATTTATTTTATTGTCTAGTGTGAAGTAGGAAATACGGGCTATATGGTATTGGAGCCCGGCCCTCATCAGTCTTTATGAAGGATGCGGGCAGGAACTAGAACATCATTTACCGACTGTAGCTTCACCATCCCATGTAGTCCTTGGATTTTGATGAGGAAATGCAATCAAGTGATACTGTTATGTATGGTAAGGTTACAGAGTAAATAAGCTTCTGTAGTAATTGTAGCTTTCATTAGCATGCTGCCCCTTCGAGGGTAGTGAGAGGAATTTGGGGTCATGTTACATTTATTTATTTCCTACTGGTAAATCATTTCTGTGCTTGCCTATAAATAAGCCATGTTTTTCATCTGCTGCAAATCAGGATAAATTGGTCAGTGCCGAGCTCTGTGCTGCTGCAGCTATTCTGGTGCCAGCACCTCAGCTGGCTGGTCCAAAGCTGGCCTGGGGATCTGTAGCCTCTGCAGTAAAAGCGCTATCTGCGTAAAGCAGCAGACACTGCTGTTGAACGACCATGCGAGCTGTGGAAGGAAAAGCTAGTGGACCAGCACCAGGGCTTACATTTCCCTGCTGGGCGTCTCGGCTGGTGAAAGAGGGCTGTTTTTCAAACCCATTTCCCTGGGCTGCCTGTGAGAGCGGCCAGGGCTCCTCCAGTGCCTGTTTGCATCTCCCACCTGAGGAGCAGTTGGCTGGTGTAGCTGGGAGGATGAAATAGTCTGATGTTGCGGTGGCTTCAGGAGGAGGTTGGGTTTTTTGAACAAGGTTCTGAATTTATTATTGTTGAACAAAGTCTCCTTTTAATGTAGTATGAATATGTTAAAAAAAAAAGTGAGCTGGATTGCTGTTGTTTTCAGTTGTACTTCCTAAGCGACAGCAGTCTCTAGTAAATGCCATTTGTCTGGGGGTGAAAGGGTAAATAAAAAAAATGTTGAAAGCCACAAAATGTATTTATTCATTGTTTTTAGTGTGCACAACATAAACTGTGACAGCTGAGCAGGCTATTCTCAAGCAAATATTTTTGCCTTCAAGTATTTTATTATGGGGGTGGAGGGAAACCCCATGACTCTGGGGGGAGTTGGAGTGCTTGCAGAGCTGCCATTGTTTTGCTCTCTTGTAGTACCAGAGTATTGAACCATTCACTTTCAGAGTAGCTCAAGGTTTAACTTGGTAGCTTTCAATTAAGTCACTCTGTTGTTTACCGTTCTGCCCTCCTCACTCACTATTATTTCTAAACAAACATCTTTTAACAGTAAAGTGGAAAAGTGATAATTGCAAGAAATTAACTTTCTCATCTCAGCTCCCCTGGAAAAGACAGAATAATCAGGGATTTGATAAACAAAAATATAAATAAATATCTAAAAATATAAAAAACCCCAACTCTCTCAGGTTGAAAGTGTAAGTCACATACCTTCACAGCAGTGCTTTTCAGGAGAGCGTAAGGCAGGTAATTAATTTTGTCCCAGTAGAGTCCTCTGGCTGAGGTGTCATTGAATGGTCATAAGGTGCTTACAAGTCAGGCAGAGCTATGGGAATGGGCTAGCTGCTTACTTCCTATTCATCACTGTCTCAGTGACAAGAATGCCTTGGGAATTGGATGGGTACATACTTATTATTAGACCTGCAGCTCTTCTGTCAGCCTTCTGGAAGAGTTTTCAGCTTTGAATTATAAAGTGAACTGAAACGGATTTTTAGACATGTTTATTATGATGCCAAGTTGCTACAGCCGTGAACTCCAGTTTTTCTTTACTATTACAAAAAAGTGAAGAGAATCAGTGTTCAGTTCTAACACCGTCGGGATCTAATTTTAGGTCAGCCTTACTGTGGTCTCTAACTTTGCACATTCATGTTGTGTTAATACCATATACCCTTCCTTCATGTGCCTTTATGTTGAGAATACGAAGGTACACACACAGATATGTAAGGACCCTCGTGTAATGTTTGCTGGACAAAAGTATGAAGCTACTAATGGAAAAATTGGCTGTAATTGAATGTGCATTTTAGAAATCCTACCTTTTTGACATTGTCAGTGAAATTACTGAGAAGACTACTGGCTTACAGAGAAATATTTTTGTTTGTTGATTGCGCATGTTTTGTCCCCATAAAAGTCAGCCATCTCATTCTGTGATGCTCTGATGACTAAACTTGGGAATTTGAAATCTTAGTGTTGCTGATCTTTTTGACTGATTTCTTAAGGACATTAGGCTTAGACAGTTATGCTTTTTCTAGGCCTATCATATTGTTCGATATGTCTATCATATTTTCTTTACTAGTTTTTTTTTAACCTATTACCTCATTTTAGCTGAGCTTGAAAGGGAAGTAGTAGGTTTCCAAGTATCATGCAAACAGGTGGTGAGATGGAAAAGAGAGAAACTGTTAGTTCACATCAGTGAAAAAGTATTTGCACTATGACTAAATCCCTGATTATCAAAGTAACCACATAGAGGAACACTTAAACACCATGACGCTGGGGAAGAGCATCAGTGAACCAAACCCCCTACTATGCATCCGGTGATCCACCCACAAGAGGCAAATCCATAAAGGATCAAGTTCCATTGGTTTCTCAGAATATATTTTTTTTCTCATAAACTTGAAATTAAATTTTGCTTGTATGTTCTAGCTGATAACTGAGTAGCTTATTTTTACCTTGTGCTGTGAATTATCAACACTTTACATATGTGTCAGTGGCAGGAGGAATCTTATCAGTTGTATAAGTTCACTATTTCTTGCATTCAGTAATTCGTTGTGCATGTTATGGCAATTTTGGGGTGAATTTCCCCAACAATAAATATTTCAACAATAAACAATGTTTATTGTTGAAATAATATCATTGCTAAAAATGTATTAGTTCTCCTGGCTGAATAGATACATCATGTGTGGTGAAAAGTCAAAAAAGCAAATAATAGAAACAAATCTTAATTTTACATCTTATTTTTAAGTGTCTTGTTTTGTGGGCCTGAATGCCTGCCTAGGAATGTCTTGGGTGTGTGTTAAACCTCTACGTTGTAACAGTAAATGTTGGTTGTGCATTGTCCTTGATTTAGATAGAAAGCTTGAATTATTATAGCCATAAAGCTATTTTTAAAGGTAGTAGTTTCAAAACATCACAGCCTTCCAGTAGATATTAATAATTTATATTTTCCAGTACAGATAGTTTTATTGACTCCATTCTCCAGAGAGAAAGATGCACTTAAACATCTTTTTACTAATTTTGGCTGCGCTTGAGGCCAAACCTTGAATGAAGTCAGGATTTTGCTTTCATGCCATGGAGCTATATTCATTTCATGGGTGGCAATTGAATGTTAGCTCCTGCTGACCAAAATTGTTTGTGTTTATAGGGGCCTGTTTCATACACTCTTCCTCAAATATTTCTGCTAAAGAAAATAATAGGTTTTCTGGTATTTTTGAGCTGCTGGTTTTACCATTTTATTTCAGCTTCCCAGTAGAAAAAAGATACAGAGTAACCTCTTCAAGAAGTGTTTTGGGCTATGAGAGATGCCGATCTGTCACGAAGTTGCTACTAATAGCTGTGCCAAATATTTATTTGGTGTCTTAAAAGTGCACACAGCCCTGTGAGGTTAGCAGAGAATTGGGTTAATGATGTTCTTTCTAATTTTAACATTTATTACAAAAATAAAAGAGCTTATGGGAGCTTTTTATGGTTTTCATGTTTAGGGAAAAAAAAAAAAAAAGAGAAAAGAAAAAGGAAAAAACCAAAAAACCCATAAACCCCAAATCTTTTGATTTGTTGTTTGTAAGTTGTCAGATGCAAAGAACCAACCTTATACCATAAGTTTTAAATTACTTGTTATTGAAGTTGGAAGACCATGATCTGACTATTGTAGTATCAGGGGCTCCACACCAGCTTCCATGTTCTCCTTCACTGAAAACCTGGAGGCTCCTGGAGCTCCCATATCTGTGTCAGTGCTTGCATAAGCATAAGAGAAAGTATTTCTGCAGCTGTGCCTTTTCTTGGGTGGACATGACAAGACAAAGGCATCGGGTTGGACAAAATCATCTGCCAAGCTGGAATTTGAACGCTGAATTAAGGAGAGGGAAGTTGAAACAGTCTCCATTAGGGAACGTGCTGAGCATGCCTATTGTACAATGCTGCAGCAATACTAAACCGCAAATGGCTGCTGGCTGTGCACAGGCAGTTCTTTAATATCTCAAGATTTGCTGCATAATAAGCTAAGACCATTTTTCATGCTACCTATGCAATGAATTCTTGTTAACAATATTTGTTAAGGCATATTAAACATCCATATTAAACGTGTATACATAATTAAATTCTGCCAGTGTATGACAAAAGAAAACCTTTGTTAGAAGAGCAACAAAATTTGCACAGCTAAACAATGAATAGCAAATTGGCAAATAGCATAATTTTTGCCATCATACGACCCTACAGTGTAGTTATGTTTATATCCAAAGCAATGTATATTTACACTTCAGAGATGCCTGTTGAAGCTAAAAATATATTTCACAAGGGTACTGTAAATTGTCTAGCTGCGTTAGGGCAGCATTCTGTTTCACACAGTGTTTCTGCTGAGAAGCTGCATTTATCAGTACAACTGATCTACTTCTGCTGATTGTGCTGGCTTGTTCAAAGTAGCTGAGCTAATAATGCAAGTCCTTAGCTATATGTGTTCAGATACACTGTAGAGGTGAATACCTGCTGCATGGTAATGCTCAGCTTCGAGGGCACCCTTTTTTGTATCTGCTTTGTTTACATTCTTTATAACTGGCCTCCAGTGATCGTGACAGCACATGGCTTTCCTATTTAATGTATGTTTCTCTTAAACAGTGAATGAAACTTGAAACTTTTGGCTCAGAGGCCACCTTCTGTAGGAAAGGTATTTCTTCTATAACCTTTAACATCAACCCTTTCTCATCTCTTTCTCTCCCTCTAGTTTTACTTCTTCCATTGTGCTCCTATTCAGTCAGTATTGTCAATCTCAAAAACTGACTCGTTTAGGCATATTTTCATGTGTTTATGCATCTTTGGCATTGAGACATGTCCGCGCTAAAAATGTCTAGTGTTTTCCTAAAAGTCCTTGGGAGTGAGAGAGCTTTTCAACCACTGTAGTTGCAGGAGGGGGTTTATTATTATTTATTATCATTATTTTTTAGCACAGATAAAACAGTTTATCACTTTTCACTTTGTAAATACTTTAGACAAGTTTAACTTGCAAAGACGATGAGAGAAAATGGGCAAAAATGGAGAGGATAAGAGTAAGCTCTTCATGTTCCCCTTTCCAGAAGAATGTAGAGGTCAGAATAGGCAATATAATTGATTCCTGCCAGAGGCAGTGTGAATTTGTGTCTTTACCCTTGACTTGACTTTTAGCCTATATTTATTTAGCCATATAAATTGTTGTAGCCATTTCTTTTGACCATCCCTTTGGCAGTCTCATTGTTGACACTTCCACTTCATTTCCTCTGCATTTGAAGTCATAATGACTGGAAATATTTTTGAAAGAAAGCTCTGTCACTCGAATTCCAAGTGCTAATGCTTTCTCAGTTAATGCAAACATTGTATAGAAGAAGATCTATTTCTTCATAGGGAAGTTTGAACTAAATATTTACATTGTAATCTTGAGGGTTACATCAGCTGTGATATACAAACTTAATGTTTTAAAGATGTAATCAAGGGTGTTAAGAGAGTCGATTTTAAGGTGGCCATAAGATAAATTAAAAGAATGCAATGGCCTTTTATTGAAGAGGGATTAATGTTCAGAAAAAGAATTTGGAAAGCGAATAGGCCAAGCTATCACTCCCCTGGAGATCCTATTATTTAGTACATCTGCTTTGTTTTTCAAACTTTTCCTGCTAAAGTGGCTTAGAATTGATCAGAATCCCATTGTGTTTGAAGACAATGCAAAATTACAGAGCTTGTTTACTGATGCAGAGGTCCAATAGTGTGCTGTAGGGAGGAGGGAGTCTTTCCTAGCAGAGTTGAGATGGCTGTAAAATACACTGTCCTACCAACAACTGGTTCGCTTTGAGCAGAAATACAGTGTTTCTTGTGGTAAGGATAGGCTGTGGTCATTGAATACCACAGATCTTTTGCTTCTGAGTAAGATTTCAGGATTCCTCCTTAACTCACGTTCTCTTAATGAAATAAGAAGGAAAGCAATTAGAGGTTAGATGCTTGAGAGTTAAATGTTTTAATTCTCAATATCTGGGTCGTTACCCTTCAGCATGGAACCACAGCTCAGCTGTTGGCTATTGAAGCTCCCTATCTCCACAGTCACAGTCCAGTGCCCGCTCCTGAAGGTAGGCGCATAAACCTTCCCTTCAAGAACAGGGTGTAGGTCACTCTTCTTCTTAAAACATATTTCTTGTAAAGATCTGCTGCTGAATGGGTTTCCCATTAATTTACGCAGAAGTTCAACAGCTAAGAAACTCACCAGGATGTCGGAGAGCTGAATCTCTTGTTCAGTGATTGCTGCTTCTTAAGTTATAGCTTAGCAGAGAGCACCCTAATTCCTATACTTAGGTGGACACCATTTCACTGTATAGAAAATAATGCCAAAGAGAGTGTGCACAGGTAGTTTGCAAAGTACTGTACTGTATTTACCAGCCTTCAGGTACATAAATAATCACTCGTGGATTTGGGCCTGGCCCAACCTTTCTGTCCCTTCTTCTCAACACACTCTGCAGTCATACTACGTTTCTGTTTTGTTCTTAGACACCTTGCTTGGAAGAACACCAAGTTTCAGTTTCCCAGGGAAACCTGGGCATGAAGTTATGCAGTCATCTCAAATCCCTGTAACTTCTGGCTATGTGCAGAAGCAGCATTTATGCTGCGGGAACTTGAAAGTGAGATCCTGAAAAAGCTGATGTGCCTTTGAAGATGGCATTTTGGTGACAGATGGGCAGAGCCTTCTAGGAAGGGGGGTTTGGTCTGAGGACTGGTCAAAGACAAGGGCACTGGAGTAATTTAAAAATTCTTGGTTTCTCAATTGAAAGCAGCTATTTCTCAGTCAACAGGCAGTAATCAACCATTTGTATGCCCCTGTGCACCTGCAGGGGGTAGACTGAGCAGGTGTAACAGCGATGTGCAATTTATACCTGTTGAGGTTGCACATCACTCCCCCTGCTTTTGTTTTCTGGCCCTAGGGAATGTGGCACCAGTTCTTAGACTCAAGATGGCTGCATCAGGGACCAGTGCTCCCTGTACATTCCTCTCAAGAGTTGGATTCTTTCTGATGGGAATCCATGTCTTGTTCTGGGAAAGATAACAGGAAAGGATTCTATAGATACGTAGCAAATAAAAGACAGGCTAGGGACAATGTAGGCCCTCTCCAGAAGCTATCAGGAGAACTGGCTACCATGGATTTGGAGAAGGCTGAGGTTCTTAATGACTTCTTTGCCTCAGTCTTCACCAGCAAATGCTCTGACCACACAACCCAAGTCTTGGAAAGCAAATGCAGGGACTGTGAGAACGAAGACCTTAGGCCCACTGTAGGAGAGGATCAGGTTCGAGACCATCTTAAGAACCTGAACGTGCACAAGTCCATGGGACCTGATGAAATCCATCCACGGGTCCTGAAGGAGCTGGCGAATGAAGTTGCTAAGCCACTGTCCATCATATTCGAAAAATCCTGGCAGTCAGGTGAAGTTCCCGATGACTGGAAGAAGGGTAATATAACCCCCATTTTCAAGAAGGGGAAGGTGGAAGACCCGGGGAACTACAGACCAGTCAGCCTCACCTCTGTGCCTGGCAAAATCTTGGAACAGTTTCTCCTGGAAAACATGCTAAGGCACATGAAAAACAACGAGGTGGTTGGTGACAGCCAACATGGCTTCACTAAGGGGAAATCCTGCCTGACCAATTTGGTGGCCTTCTATGATGGAGCCACGGAACTGATGGACAGCGGCAGAGCAGTTGATGTCATCTACCTGGACTTGTGCAAAGCATTCGACACTGTCCCACATGACATCCTTGTCTCTAAATTGGAGAGACATCAATTTGATAGATGGACCACTCGGTGGATAAAAAACTGGCTCGATGGCCGCACGCAAAGAGTTGTGGTAAATGGCTCGATGTCCAGTTGGAAACCTGTAACGAGTGGTGTCCCTCAGGGATCGGTGTTGGGACCGGTCCTGTTCAACATCTTTGTCGGTGACATGGACAGTGGGATTGAGTGCGCCCTCAGCAAGTTTGCCGATGACACCAAGCTGTGTGGTTCGGTTGATACGCTGGAGGGAAGGGATGCCATCCAGAGGGACCTTGACACGCTTGTGAGGTGGGCCGATGCCAACCTTATGAAGTTTAACCAAGGCAAGTGCAAGGTCCTACATCTGGGTCGGGGCAACCCCAGGCACTGCTACAGGCTGGGCAGAGAAGAGATTCAGAGCAGCCCTGCAGAAAAGGACTTGGGGGTGTTGGTTGACGAGAAGCTTAACATGAGCCGGCAGTGTGCGCTTGCAGCCCAGAAAGCCAACCGTATCCTGGGCTGCATCAAAAGAAGCGTGGCCAGCAGGTCGAAGGAGGTGATCCTGCCCCTCTACTCTGCTCTTGTGAGACCCCACTTGGAGTACTGCGTACAGTTCTGGTGTCCTCAACATAAAAAGGACATGGAGCTGTTGGAGCGAGTCCAGAGGAGGGCCACGAGGATGATAAGAGGGCTGGAGCACCTCCCATATGAAGACAGGCTGAGAAAGTTGGGGCTGTTCAGCCTGGAGAAGAGAAGGCTGCGTGGTGACCTCATAGCAGCCTTCCAGTATCTGAAGGGGGTCTACAAGGATGCTGGGGAGGGACTCTTCCTTAGGGACTGTAGTGGTAGGACAAGGGGTAATGGGTTCAAACTTAAACAGAGGAAGTTTAGATTAGATATAAGGAAGAAGTTCTTTACAGTGAGGGTGGTGAAGCACTGGAATGGGTTGCCCAGGGAGGTTGTGGATGCTCCATCCCTGGCGGTGTTCAAGGCCAGGTTGGACAGAGCCTTGAGCCACATGGTTTAGGGCAAGGTGTCCCTGCCCATGGCAGGGGGGTTGGAACTAGATGATCTTAAGGTCCTTTCCAACCCTTACGATTCTATGATTCTATGATAATCATTAACTCAGAATTGGGAGGAATCTGATCAGTAACTGAGAACACAAGTGTTTTCAGACCTGCACAGTTTTTTGCTCCCTTTTTCTTGCTTGTTCTAGCTGATGAACACTGTAGTTACCACATTAGAAGTCAGGAATAGTGTCAGCAAGAGGCTACGCTGCTTTGGGGAGTTCCCCAGAGGCAGGCTGGTACGCGTTGCACAGCTGTGAGTGTAGGCAGTAGCACACCGGGTGCTTTGTGGCAACTGCAGCAGTTGGGCAGACTCCTCAGCTTTGCTATGAGTAACTTGATGCTGCAAGCCCGTTTGTCTCCCCATCACCATTCCCACCCGGCACACCCCCCAAGTATAAAGGCATTTCCTAATTCCTTAGAGGATTAGCAGATGCACTGTACCTCTCTTGCACTGTAATCACTATTGGCGATAGAAACGGAAATACCACTATAAAACAGCAAGAAGACCTCGGTGACTTCTCTTCAGCTATTTCCACTTTGTGGGGAGTACCTGTGTGCATGGAGTTCTGTCTAGTACAGCATGCTGCAAGACACGTGCGTGGTTTTACTGCTGTTTACTGTCCAAAATATCATAAAGACTGAAACTGCTGTGATTTTGAGTTTTGGGAGATGTGTTTTGTCATGGATTTCTTCCCCAGTAAACTAATATGAAACTTGTTGCCTCAGGAGTGTAAGTCAAATGAATTTATAAGAGGCTGTGCGCTGTCATATAGCAACATTTCAGCCTTATGCTTAAGGGAAATTGACTGCAAGGATGAGGAAGCAGAGCCATGTGTCTGCAGTGGTTGTGGCTGGATTTCTCATCCCATTGCGTTCCACTGAAGTGTTAAATAGTGACTACTGCTGGAGACAGGATATTAAACTTGGTCCAGTCATGTACGTGCTTCTCAGAGCTTTTGCTTTCTAAGAGGTGAATGAAATCCCTTATTATAAGACTTCTGTTCTTGTCCTTGTAATTAAATATAAAAATGTAGAATGTATCCATAATTTCTAGCTTTGACTTACAAAGGCGAGTTTAAACCTGCTTATAACTCCCTCCTGCTGTGCTTAGGTGCTGGCAGACAATGTAAAATGCTTTGTCAGCAAAGCAAAACAAGTAATTAGAACGAACTTTTGTTGCACTGGCATGAAACTGTGATATTCTTGCCACCTCAGACCAGGATTTCCTACACAGACTGTAGTGTTGGCTGAATTATGATTTTGAATTAGTCCTACAGCCTTTGTAATATGGTAACCCATTGATTTTTAATTTTTATCTCTCTCCTTTTTTTTTTTTTTTTTTTTTTTTGAGCTCTCAGCTTCATATACTGACCCCTATCCTGTTCTAGCTTCATATCAGGCCAACAGTTGGTTGCAGATCTCTTCACACTGTTGCTTTGTTTTTTCCAGGAAGGAAACTGGTGTTGGGGCTTGAAGGGAGCTATAGGATGCATAGGAGACATTGAAACTACTTGGTACTAGACCAGGTGTGAGCAAAGATACCAGAGGATCTACTGAAGTGCTGTGCTCACAAGGTCAGAATATGGCAGCTACATCACTGGGACTACCTCTATATTAATTAAAAAGATAAAAAAGATTCAGGCTAAGGACAGTGTTCTCTGGCTTCTGCTGCCAGGTGGCAGGGTACGGTTCTTGTCCACAGCGGCTAAGCTGTCAGCCCTCTGCCAAGAGCTGGCTGCCCTCATCCAGCCTGCCTGCTGGGAACAGTTCTGGCACCTGCTTCATCCTGCGTTATCCAGGAGAGTGTGAGGTGGCCTGAGCCAAAACTCTGAAACGTGCTAATTGTTCAACAGTATGGACAGTACTGGAGTCTCTGCCTTAACCTTGTCTTCTTTCCTAGTAGTCATTTAGCCAGCATATGTTTGCTTCCTAACAGATTTACTGGTTTTTTTTAAATGTGTAACCAGAGAAATGTTTATTGGAAGGGGGCTTTGGAAGTTATCTAGTCCAGCTTCCTGGATGGAGCAGAATGCAGCTGGCTTGGAGTTAATGAGTCCTAAAGGTGGCTGCAGGGATTAAAAAAGTTTGGTGAGGAATGCAAATTTCTTTTTTTTTTTTTTTTTTTCTTCCTCGCTTTCAGTGGGATTTGGCAGAACCCTGTGGTAGGCTCATAGCACTAGGCTGTGTGTCCTCCTCAGCAAGTCTAGTGTGTCCTTAATCCTAGACAGACTTTTTGCCTAGGTAAGGGTCAGCACTGCTTGCCTCTGCAGTGCTGCGAGCGCTGTGCTGGCAGCTGTGTGTCCTCAGAGCAGGCTCCAGCTGTTCTTGATCTCTCCTTAGTTAGTTAAGGGTACACTTTCTCCTTAATTACATGCAGTGCATGTTTTATTTCTACCTCTGCTGCTAAACTTCTGCTTGAATACTTTGCTTTATAGTCTTCTGCTCAACCTCAGGAATATATTAGGCATCTCATTTCTTAATATGGGAAGGAGAGAGTTTGGGAGGCAATTGGTATGTCTAATTGGAGTGGGGAATTTCTGAATTCCAGGCATTTATTGAGGACTAAATTGATATATGGTCTTTGTGACTTCATTGTCTTTTATCTGTCTGTAAATTAGAATTATCAAATGGATTTCTCATAGGGGTGATGTGAACACTGATTGGATGACAACTGTGGTGTACAGGATAATTTCTTCTTATTTAATTTCATCCCTGTTTGTGAATATTCCTTCCTCCTGTGTTATCCAAGAGAGGAACCAAGTGAGGGTATTTGAAGAGAAGCTTCCATTTTTCCCTTGTTTGAAATTTCACAACATAACCTAGAAATCGGGCATACTGTTGACATCAAAATGGGGAAAATACTCCCTGAAAGCAATCTGTTACACATTATTCTAGCAAAATAACCATCTCCATACATGTCAAGTTAGAGTATGACTCATGATGGGTTTTTTTAATTTCTTATGGCTTCACTGTCTCCTAATTAATTATATCTAATTTCATATTAAGTGGTTGTTCAAGACTACAAGTGGCAACTACTGATACTTCTAAGTAAAAATGACTTTGGAGGTTATGACTGCATGTTCTGCAGTTGGACATTTCAGTGCCTCATTGCCTCTGTTCCTGTTACAGGTGCGTGTGACAGCATTGCAGCAATGAGTGGAATTTTAAAGAGGAAGTTTGAAGAAGTTGATGGCTCCTCACCTTGTTCCTCTGTGCGGGAATCAGATGATGACATTTCTAGCAGTGAAAGCGCTGACAGTGGTGATAGCGTCAATCCATCCACTTCTAGTCATTTTACCCGTAAGTACTAACGTTGTGTATCTAAAGAATTCTTCCTGTTCCTCAAAATAAAATCTATTTTATGGTTAGATAAACATGATGATTTTAAATGGAACAGATGATAAAATGGACTCGCTGTTCAGTTTGTGACTTGCTCAAAATGACTTGGCCAAATTGCACCCATTTGCCTTCTTGTTAACTATATAAAACTATTTGTCACTGTAAAAGTTTGAAGTCACTTGGAAGCCCCTACCTATTTGCTATTTGAATTATGTAGCTGTTTGTAGTTAACATTGGGAGTTGGGGTTAAGGTACTGTAGGGAAGGCGTTTTAGGTAAGTTTGTTTATTTTCCTTAGATAAGTGTACTACAGCCATCAGCTGTCTGCAGGATTGTATTGGTAAGAGTTCTTCTCCAGAGAAAATAATAAGCTTTGTTTCATTTGGAATTGAGGAATATTGTGTATTGGACACATTATTGTGACAGTTTCTATTCTTCGTGCAGGGGAGGGTATCTCTGTACTAGGCAACAGTATTGCATACAGATCAGAATTTGGTTTTAAGCTGGCAAAGTTACGTGTGCAGCATATTTATCTAGGAAGAATGAATTTACAGTTTATATTTGTAGTTTCCAACATTTTTTTTAGGTGTTTATACTGTTTTATAGTGAACTGCATGTTTTAAAAAGCAGAGGTTTACCTCCCTCAACTCTGTTGCGTATAGATCTCCCTGCTGAAGTTAGCGGCTATAAAGCTGTTTTCTTAAGACTATGGGCCAGGGAAGAGGCAAGACTCCTCATCAGCGCCCATATACAGTGTGATCCTTCTAACTATGTGTTAGAGTGTGCCTGGATATCATGTCTGTGGCATGTGTTACGAATATTCTTATAACTGATTTGTCTACTGAATGCTGCTGTGCAGTTTGAGCTAAGGCTTTGGACGTGAGGGTCTAAATGCTCTTTGCTCTAGTATGGAACACTCCTGTGCAAAGGGTTGCACAGGCACAACTTTTGGGATGTGTTTCCATGTAACAGTCTTGATGTGGTGTATTATATTTAAGACACAGTGCTAGTAGGGGTCCTATTTTATTGAAGTGCCACAAAGGGGTGAGTGACCCAGTAAATCTCTTTGATAGTATTAGGAAATAGCTTGGTGATAATGTTATCTGCATGCTAATGTTTTAACTTTTGCATCTGTTTAAGAACTTAAATGATTATTCATCATAGGCTGAAAGCAGCCCTTTTACATCAAACAGTCATTGCCACCTACATGGAAGACAGCAGTTTTATTGTGAATACGCAGATAGTACAAAGAAGGCTCGCAGTTCACGAGAGAAACTTGGAAGTTGTAATACATCTGTGTAACAATAAGCTTTAATTGTAGTTGACAGAATACATAATTCAATTTCTGAATAAAATCGGTAACGGAAACTATAGCATTTCAGTGTTATGATTAATGATCCATATAACTGAGGTATTTGTGGCCAGAGTAATAAATGTTTAGCTGTGCGCACACACACACACACACACACACACACACACATAGAAATCATACATATTACATTTTTTTTAAATACATATATATCAGTTGGTGATATAGAAATAAATTGTTTGCATGTGCATTGATACTACTTTAAAAAAGTGTTATTGAATATAGATGCAGCACCCTAAATTCCAAGGAATCAATACAGAATAATCCCAGTATTATATAAGGCTGGTTTGGCAAGAAAAGAATTGAAGAGCTGGCCTCAGTGCTACATTTGAATAGGCAAATCTCAAGGTCCTTAAGAAAAAGGAGACTTATTTCTATGCCACTGAATGTGGCATCTTTCAGTGTCTGACATTCTGCTTTGCTCTTCCTGTCGTGCAGTGTACTTGCAGGAGCTTGATAAAGTTGATAGATTTTCATTTTATAGAGGATGTTGATGCTCATATGAAGTATAGAATGGAAAGGGGAAAGGTTGTTTTATCCCTACCTAATTACTTGCATCTTGCGTCCATTCTCTTTCTGTATGCATCACTATTTTGTAACTTTATCAAGGACATTCCATGTTGCATCTGATGGGAAAGTCAGGCTTTGTTAATTTATTGTTGAAATGCTGCAAGTGAGATTTTGCATCTTCTTCTTAATAGTAAAGCATATCAGTTACTTACATGTTTACACAATCAACATCTACCAATTGAGCAGTCTTAGAAAAATCCCTTAGCTAACCTTAGGCACATCTGCTATGTATAAGAGCGGCACTAAAAAGGTGAATCTTAGCGACGATGTATGATAGTTAAAGTTAATATGTGTTTGCAATAAAAATTAATCACGTTTTATATTTAAAACAAAAGGAGTAAAGATACTTGGGGAATGCTGAAAGATATTTTTCACTTGATAACTGACTACCTCTAGAAAAAACAGGTTTCTGTTGAGGTTGCATTTTATTTTTTATTCTCACATTTTCTTGAGTTTTCATGTGCTGTGCTTTGATTCGGGAAAGAATGTTTTAATTGGATAATTGGTGACATTTTTATAGGCACAGGATTTGTTTTCATTTTGGTTTGTGTCAGTTATGTGTGTGATGCTGGATGCTCTTCAGGGTAGGAGCGCTTTTCTTTGTGTGTAGTTAGATTTTTTTATTTTTTAATTCTAGATTTTAATACCAGTATTATTTGAAAAAGCATATTTTGAGTTCGAGGAAGTGATATAAAATGAATTGATTCTTCTGAAGTACTTGGCTCTGTCTTGTCAGAGCAGAATATGTGGAAATTGTCAGTGTTCATATCTCATGAATGCAAGTGTCTTACAGAGCTACTGAGTGATGCTCACTTGAAAACCACATGCAGATGTGTTGTAAGTAATGAAATTGTTAACGGTGTACCTTGAAAGGTGTTTTGTTTGTTCTTTAAACACATTCATCTCCCCAGATAAAAGATGAGTGCTTTTCTAGGTGGAATATTTGAATCTGTACTTTTAAGGGTATATGGAAAGAAAGAGTTCTGTGAGACTTTTTCAGTAAACAGACCAAAAAAAGCCAGTGCCGAAGAAAGGCTGGCCAGATTCCTTGCCTCTTTTACATGCCTCAGTACCTCCTTGGTAGAGGTTATCTTTCTAAGCCATTTCCTGACATTTTTTCCATGGCTTTTTCTTGTTTTTGAGACACCGTCAGATCCTGTGTTCTGTCTTCCTTCTGGTCCTTTTTCGTATAAGTAAATCTGAAGTTCAGTATAAACTCTTCTACTGACTGGAAACATGGCGGTTGTAGGTGACCTGTAGTCAACACAAAGTTCTATATACGAATTCTTTAACTTAGCTTTTTTAAAAAAGCACCTGATGTGGCCCTCTGAGTCTTACTTTTCCTCTCCAATTCACCTGACAGATAACTTTTTAATCATGTGTAGCTATACACCTTTCAGTGCTTCAGCAAGCAGGCAGTTTGTGTATAAATCTATCTAGAATAGCAGATGCATCTTCAGTGTTTATACAACCCTTGAAACAATATGTATTGGGTCAAATAAACAAGAACCTTTCAGCTATCCTGCCCCATTAGCCTTAAGGTCAGTTTAACCTGTCAGCTAAATGAGGCACGCAGCTGCTGTGGGTCACTCAGCTGGAGCAGAACCACCAGAAGATAGCTTTGGCCTCAGCAGTTAACCCTGTAGTGTGATGGCAGAAAATATATGACTGACGATCCCCTAAGTGCTGTCTGTTGTGACAACTACACAGGGGTGAGTACATTTTCTTTAACAATATATACATTTAAACAAATCAAGACAGCAACAAAAATATATATATATATATCCCTAGCCTAAGTTACAGGCATCTTTTTCTGAGTCAGGAAATGAAATTACAGTCCATAAGGCATAGACAACTATTGCCAGGTTCCAACAAATAAATAAATGTAGTACTTTCCTGGACATGTATATGTGTATATACATCTGCATATTATTCATTCTCTTACCCAAATGGTGATGGAGTGCCTTCATTACCACTGGCGGATATAATCCCTGCTGTCTTTATTACTTACTTTTCTCAGTCTATTGAGGTCATTTGAGTTTGATTCAGCAGGCCATTAGTCACACAGCTGATTTACCTCAGTGGATGCCAGAGTATATTACTAATCAGTCCACATACCTTTCCCATTTCACGGCTCCTCCTCCGTATCAGAAAGAGGATGTTCATCCTCAAGTTGCAGTCCAAGCATGCATATACACTATTAGTCAGGACTGAGAGTATTTGTTCCCTTTTTCCTTAGCGGTACATGGAATACAGGACCCAAGCACACCCAATGCCATTTCAGTTCCTTTAAATTGCCATGATGAGCTAGGGCACCCCACCACTGTGTTTCATCAGCTCCACAGCAAGTTGTCTTCAAAATTGAATATTAAATGCTTGATCTGTTTTTCTGATAAAGAACCAAATTTAAGTTGCAGAATTTCATGCAGTTGAATGACCTGGGAAGACCTTAAGTCCTTTTTTTGCTGATAAAAACTCCCCATACACGATTAATCACAGATGCATCTCTCGAGAAACATACTTTGAGGAGCTGCTGCTTTCCTCTGGCATTTCAGCTAGGCATTTCTGGCCTAGCTGAAACTTTCAGAGTAATGCCTTTATTACATATGGTTCCCTTCTTCACCTGCATGAGCAGGTGAAATCTCTAGCGCCAACTCATCTGGTAACATGATCTTCACTAACAGGAGGTAGAACCATTGCCGTTTAGTTCCTATCCTCCATAAATTATCTGTATCTTGCCATTATCACTGTCATTAGCAAGATTATCCTGCAGCCAGCCATAATCATAGGTCCTGTCATTCTGCTAATTAGGGTACTGTCTTTTAAGAGTGTTGGATATCTAGGTTCATTATAGAATCATAGAATGGTTTGGGTTGGAAGGGACTTTAAAGATCATCTAGTTCCAACCCTCTGCCATGGGCAGGGACACCTTCCACTAGACCAGATTGCTCAAAGCACCATCCAGTCTGGCCTTGAACACTGCCAGGCATCCACAACTTCTCTGGGCAACCAGTTCCAGTGCCTCACCACCCTCACAGTAAGGAGTTTCTTCCTTATATCTAATCTATATCTACCCTCTTTCAGGTTAAAGCCATTACACCTTGTCCTATCCCTAGATGCTAGAGTAGCTAACATATTGAGATTGCCTCATCTGTGTGGCCATGCAGAACTTGTAAGGTATCCAGTCTTTTGAAATCTTTAGGAAGGTTTAACTTATCGTAAATTTTCTCTGTGTGAAGGGTAAAGTTTTATTTGGTCTGAGGTCAATAGCACAAAGCATTACTTGAGCTTTGAGCTTCAGGTGTGTGATTAATTGCTGGTTAATGATAGAAATCTAAATGAGTTAAAAGTAGTGATGATGACATTATGGGAAAACACTTAAAAGGTGTAGCTAAATGCAGGCATTCCTTTTTCATGGCATCTTGAAATTATTTATATTGCTTGCAAACAGGCTTGGAATTTCCTTGTTAATGAGAAATATGTTCTTACTGTTATTTGTTGACTCATGTTATGAAATCCAGACAAGTTGAGAGATTCTTGGGTTTGATTTTAAAATAAGTCAGCTGGGCAGTAAGAAACAAGAAATGCAAAGAAATACAGTGAAATGTAGTGCAATGTCTTTGCCCAAATACTCATACAGCATGACAGGACAGGGTATGCCATGACAGGATCTTGCCTGCTGTCTTTCCTCTGGAATAACAGCTACTGTGGAAGCAGTGTTTTAAAAAAGCAAAGAGGCATTGGGAGGCAAGATCCCATGGCTTTTACAAGGATTTGTGCAAGTAGTTCTATTTCTACAGTTTCAAAAATTTCTTTCCTATAAATTAGTGCATTTCATATGCTAGACAAACAGAGGGATGGTTTTTGCCTTATATGACATTTTTGTTGGCTTAGATAACATATAGACTTTTTTTGTTGAAGATGTTCATGACAGATATGCAAAATATGTTTGCAAATGCGGAGTCACAAGCAGCTGATGGGCAGTTGTATTTGTATCAAATGACTGTTCACAGAAGTCACCCATAAGGTGGGACAAAGGATTGCCTGTAGCGTCTTAGGAGAGTTCAGCAAATACAGTTGCTATGCATGGGTGGTCCTGCAAGGATCCATGGTAGCAGCTTTCCTCTTTACACTGTTCAGAGCTGGGGCCAAGGTCAGAAATAATCATCTGCGAAACAGCAGCTGGCATTTAGAGTAAATGGTGAAGCTGAGCACATTTAACTGTCTCCACTTCTCCCCACAGGCTGGTTATATTTGCAGAATGGAGAAACTGGACTAGTATGATGAATGTCACAGAAAAGCATTCTAGAGATAGAGAGTGCTGAGGAAATAAAGCAGTAAAATTCCAGCTTTTAGCACACATCCCAAGAATTTAACATTTCTGTGAGATTTTAGACAAAATTCTGAGGTAAAATGTTCAACTAAATTACAAATGCAGATCTCTCCTATTCATGTCAAAGTTGTCTGTGAGCTAGTATTTTTCAAAAACCTTTTCAAATGTAACATACATAAATCTGGCATTTAGCAAGAATTTCCATTGAGCCCCTCCTGTGAGGTAAACTTAGCTTTGGCTTTACCCAAGAGGAAGGTACCAGAAGGATGGAGCAGTGAAATGCTGCTAGGGTAGGTGATGCACACACCTTAAGTTCAAAACTCAAGTAATGCTTTGTGCTATTGACCTCACACTAAAGGTCAAAACTTTACCCTTCACAAAGAAAATTCAAGAGAAGCTAGACCTTCCAAAGGATTTCAAAGGATTTGATACCTTCCAAATTCTGCACTCTAAAAATAAAACTTTGTACCTGTCCTGTTCAATTTTCATGCCTCAATTCATGCCTTCCTGAGCATGCATTTCCTTTCAAGACTTCCAGGTTCAAATTTATTTCAGTAAATACCTTCCTGCCCCCAAGCCCACACTTCTTTTGAGTGTATATTGTATGTCACAGCATTTCCTTCTAATGTGGATTTCTGCCACGTAGGAAAAGTGTTTCATCATTTCCTTTAATGTGGATTTCTGCCATGTAGGAAAAGTGTTTCATCATTAAGTGTTTAAAATTTGTAAATTTAGTGTATGGAAACTCTTAGAAAAATGTCTTTTGGGAGGCAGTGGGATAGAAAGAGAGATAGGAGATAGAGGTAGAAGCAGTTTCTGGAATATGACCTTTTCCCATGTTTGTTTTCTGTGAAACTTGCAGAGCAAGATGGCTTTTGTAAGTGATGCTCTGACCTGGATTACAGTGATGGGTTAGGCTTTGCAGTTCTGTGATGATAGACTCGATGAAATATGGCATGGGAAAGTCATGGAGCAGGTGGAGAATAGTGTTAATCCTTCTTGCCATTGTGGTTTATATGGCACTAAGAGTGTGTAAAAAGCAGACAAAAAAGAAAAGCAGCATTTCCTCCAGTCTAAGACAGGGCTTTAATCCAGAAAGCTGCTTCATACATGTTTTTTCCAGCCTTTTGAATTTTTCATGTGCCTAAGATATTTCTGCGCTGGTGACAATGAATTGCTTTGCCCTCATTGATTCAAGAGTGCTAGTAATCTGCCGGGTAGCCATATGGTTCACATTTATTTTAATGTGTCTTTGACATCAGGAGAATAGCTGAGACAGCAGAAGAAAGTGCTTATGTCTTGGAGTTCAGCCAGAACTGAGATCATTTATGTTTCATAATCAAAGAACTACCAGTTTTCTCAGTAAAAAATGTTTGAAAAACACGATGGGCTTAAAATGCCATTCCTATCAGGATTTTGTAAAATTAGGAAGCAAGCTTTCATAGACAAATACAGCTGCAGTGGGATCTCTTCCGGAGTGGGAGATTTTGGGTTCTGTTTTGGCTTCTAAACACACAGAAGGGACCTCTCTGTCTTACACGGGTTTCCCAGTGCTGTAGCTCCACTGCCCAGAGAGGAAAATGAGGATGTTCAAAGGCAAACAAAAAGTGGAGCTGTACAGTGCATTATATGCATGTGGGAGCAATTCAGGAAAACTTTGTTTCAGACTGCCAGCACATTATTACTGTTGCTTACCTATTTCATTAGTTATAATTTATTCATATACAAATGAGATTTGGATGATTGTCATAAGGAAACCCTGGACTGCTAGTATAAATATTGTTAATATTGATTTTCCGCTCTGGAAAATTACTTTTATTGGGGTTTGGGAGTTGGATGGGCCCGTGATGACATCTCTTACCAAAACACAAGAAATGTATTACAGATACAGCTCACCCCCATGTGCAGAGGTCAGTAGGAATCTCCTCTGCTTCTAGCATCCCACTCTGTGCTTTGAAAATACCTTGGTGGGTATTTTCAGGGAGAGGAACGAAGGGTGCACAGTTTCAGAAGTTAGAGAGCTGCTGCTATATAGCTTTGAATAAGCTGTGGAAAATGAGCTACAAATAAAATTCTTCAGTCTCCCAATAATGCAGAAAAAAAATTATTTGCAATACAGAAAGTAAGTGCAAAAATTCTTGTAAATATGAGCCTGTTGGTAGAAATAAGGTGATGGCAACGATTGTTTGAAACTAACTCAGCAGCAGGACTTTGTGATTTCTTCCATATACCTACAACACTATGGAGACAGTCTCTAACCACAGTGTTCTAGTTACATTTAAATATATTACGAAAATATTGACAGTGATTTGTTACAAATCTGTGCATTTCTATGTCTTCACCTTTGTCTATTCACACATTCCTCTAGACATACGTTTAAACTTTTTTGCCATATATATTGCTTTATTCTCTTTTGTTAGCTCTTGATGAACAAAGGCCTTTCTTCATTCTCTCACCTCATGTGACTTGAATGGCTCTCATTTTTCTTGCCACCTTCACTGAGGAGTCTTTTTCCAACCCCAGGAAGTTTGTTTGGTGACAGAATTCCAGCACAGATCAGTGCTTTGTACAACATACTTTAACCAGGATGAATTTGACAGGGAAGTTTTATTGTCAAACCTCTACTTGTTGTACTTGCCCTTCTCCTATTAATTGTCGTTGTGACAGAGATGTATGAGAGACAGCAGCCTAAGCGAGAAAGAACAACAGCCATGGAAGCTATTTTACAGGACAGTTTTATTTTTTAAGGCTATTGTTATTTTCATGATAGCTGTATATATATATATTTTTATTTTTTACATTGATACTTTCTTCAGTTTTGACTTTAAAATTTTATTTTTAGACTATCTCTGAAAAAAGAGTTAGTGTGGCCACACATACATAGTGTGCATGTGTTTCTTGCACACATGTGGGACACCCTGTCTGGAAAAATACATTTAATGCACTTAATCAAGTACCTTTAGGCTTAGAAAAAAATAAATCTGAGGAACACTCTGTCTTTCTGGTAAACCATCTTGTGTGCCATTATTGTTAGCCACTGGGTGATAGAAATTGTACTTTTAGATAGGTAAAATGTTGCCATTTTAAATTACAACCATTTAAATAAGAATGTTGGTAATAACAGTTATGACTTAGTATCACAGTGTAGGAGATGGTGCATAATTTATCACCAATGGGAACAACCATAATGATGTTTGTGTGTATTCTGTTTTTAATCTTTTGATGGTTGGTGTTCTGTGTCAAATAAACCACAGGTTGGGTAAGACAGCCTTAGAGTCAAGCCTTAGTCTGTGCAATCTGGATGGGTGGTGGTGTGGCAGAGTGGTAATGTGTGGAAAAAGGTTGTGTTGAATTAGACAAAGCTTGTTCCATGGCGCTGTGCAGCCTTATGAATAAATCACTGAAATATTAATTTCTCAAATGACTGCTGAACAGTTCTTTCTATTGTGTACTACAGTCAGTGACTGAAAAAGGACCTTACAAAAATACTGAAAGCTGAAGGGCTATGATAAAAGCCCTTGGTATGTAGTGTTTAGGCATTGTGCCATTCTGCAAGTCTCTTAAATTCTGGAAACCTTAGAGATTCCTTGTATGTGCAATATCCAAAGAAGTACATAAGCCAGGTGTTTCCAAGATGGGTTAGCCATGCTTGGGTTAAACAATTGTTTGCTGTTCAGAGTTTTCCTTTGATTCTTTTGGCCCCATGTGTAGGAATTTTGTTTAGAGATACTTGCAGTTTTGCCATAAATGGTGTGTGGTGCAGATGACCTGTGCTGCGGCTGTTAGCTCAGGTTGAGTGCTGCACTGATGGGGCTGTGCGGCATCTGCAGCAGCTGGTTTTGCATGCAGCTGATCAGCCTACAGGACCTGACATGGCCCACGAGGAGGCAGGCCAGTTGCCAGCAGGTCATTAACTTGGGCTCTGCTCTGCTAAACCCAGAAGCTGAGACATTTGGATGTCAAATGCCAAAAATCAAAATTTCAGCAGTTGATGTTATTTCAAGATGAGGAATTTCGACAGTTTGTTTGCAGGTATCTATGTCTGAAGACCTTGTTCAGATATAGTGACCTTTTCTGAGAGAGAGTTCTGTAGTGGTAATTGTTATCAGTATCATCCTTCCCTCTGATAATTGGTAAATTTTATGCATTACAGTACTTATGTATCTGTCAAAAATACTTAATTCCATATAATCTTGAAACATAGAACTAAAAATTATATTAATTGTTTAAATACACGAGAATGGTGCATGTTCCACCACCACCACCATCCCCCTCCCCATGGAATTTATCAGTCTTGTAGCATATAAATCTGCTAAAGATCATGTGTGATCCATAGGACAGTTTTTGGTGATGATGAATATTTCTGTTCCCTCTGGCATCCGCACTCGCCTTGAACTGCTAGAACGAGACGGTGGCATCTAGTTCCTCTTGACAGCGTGTCCAAGAGCTGCTAAAAAACCTCATCTCTGCAGCACACTCTGCCTGTCACCCTTTTTGTGCAGAACAGCTGACAGTGGCATCCCCTGATACCACTTGTTACACAGGCAGATGGCATGTAAATACTTTTTTGAGACTGGCCAAGCAGGGAAGCTGTTACTAGATCTCTTCTGGAAAAGTGTGGTGTTTACATTCTCTATAACCTAAAGTTTTAGGTTTTGGGCTTTTGCTTCCCTGCAAAACCTTTGAAACTGACTCTCAGGAGGCATGTAAGCCTTGCACAATCTCCATCCCTCATTCTGAAGGGAGCTTAGTAACTGATTAAAGTCAGTAAATTTTGTCTGGGCATATGTTCATGCTTTCCACTATATCAGAAAATATGTATTTTGTATGTCCTTCTGCTCTCTCTTGAGTTAAGCAGTGTCTTTAGCAGGAATTACAACTGATTTGAATGTAGTATGTAAGGTACAGTGCATGCAAAATAGCATATGCCCCAACTCTTGATAACATGAGCTGAGAATCTCAGTTCCGGTTGGCTTGAAGCAGTAGGAATGAATAAGTTATAGCACACTTTGTCCCTGATGTTGGAAAATTGTTCAATATTTCCATTCAATATCTAGTAATAATTTTTTTGAGGTCACTTTAAGGCAGCCCTCTGCTCAGAGACTTTAGGAAGTGTAGTAGAGCAAGAATATAGCAGCTCTGTGGTGCTTCCTTTCGCATCCTTGGTTACTGAGGTAGTCACAGTTGTCCAGTCCTCTCACTGACATCTCTAACCTATGCTTTTGCATAATCATATAAAATCCTGTAATATTTTGCAGTTCCTGCCTGATCTGTTCTTGTAAACAACATTCTCATAAATATGAATATATTCTGACTACTTCCTAGCAGTAACACAGAAGAGATGACTGTAGCCTTAGCTCTTCCCTTTAATGAGCTCTTAGGTGAGACAGAAGCAAACCCAAAAGATAGGTTGTGTCTCAGAAAAAAACAGTCATGCAGTCTGAGGGCTCTGAGTGTTTACATGCTTGTTCGCTTACACAGATTATAATATAATTTGTCTGACTCAGAACTATCATATTAATAAATAAAGCCATGAACTTTGATGTAATTTATAACAACTGCATGTCTGCTCTTATGCTGTCTTCATTACAGTTGTATAGTGCTGGATTTATAGCACTGGTGGTGTTGCAGTTACAATATGACAGCATTTTCTTCAGCTTAATTCTATTTAACATTTTTGTCAGTGATCTATTAAAAAAAACCAAACAAGCAACTTTGATGGTGTGGCACTGATATCATAATTACTAAAAGTGGTAAGAATTATAAAAGTTGAAGAAATGTGTTAATGGGTTTTTGAAAGAGAGCTCATGACAGTCCTACTGAGAGAGACTGCTGACCAAACTTTCAGGCATAAACATACAGTAATATATGAAATTCACATTCTAAATTTTGACAGCATGCACATGGGCATCCCCACTACACCCCAAAAATCCATATAGTGGAAAAGCTCATTCATGTAATCTGGTTTTTATCATAGATTACATTCTTTTTTTTTTTTTCCAGCTAGGCAGAGTCTTCTGCCTAGGTTCATTTAACTCTTAATATTAGTGTGTAGCCTGTGAATAAAACTTACAGGTTGATTTCTTCATGTATAAAAAGTAGTATGAAAGTAGTATCTCTTCCATAAAGAGATTGGCAGACTTAAATGGAAGCACGTTTATTGCAGCACTTGGTATTCCTGCCAGTAAGCAGCCATGTCAGGAGTTCCATAGCTAAGGTCTAAAACAAATTGCTATAAATGTAGACTTTATGTGGTAGATACTGAAGTTTACAGATGACGATTCAAAGGCATTCACAACTTGTGCAATTTGCAGGCACAAATACCTTCTATTTCCTCATGAAGCATATATATATATTTAAGATTAACCTTCTATCTTTCCTTTAATATTTTACTGCAGTTTTAACTCATTCCATTTGTGGCTGGTTCTTTTTTCTTAGTAAAACAGCTGTTTGCCCTTCAATAGCTGTCAATATTTCTTCTGAAATAGGGGCAAGATCCAGTTGAGAGCCAAATAACATCAATACTGTTGTATCAGAAATTGGATACCTCCCAGCAGATGTATCTGCTGCTTCAGCAGAAGTAGGATTTTTTTAATATGCACTTTCCTGTGCATAAGAGCATATAGGCAGTGAAGGTTCTGATTCAGAGTATTTGCTTTCATGCTAAATTGAAAGAGAATGACACAACATCAAAATTACCCCATCCTCCAAACTCTAAAAAATTGGTTTTATTAAGGTAGTTTTGTTTCGAAACTGTGGCATATATGAAAAAGATCAATACATTAAAACCATATTTAATATAGGGCAAAACTGACACACCCCTATGAACTAGACCCCTATGAACTAGTTTCTTCTGACAAAATAAACCTCTTCCTCCTCTAAAAGCTTCTGGTAAATATTTTTAACGGGCTCTTTTGATATGAGATTTGCTAAAACTTGGATGTAAGTTTTAATGTGCCTAATGTAACAGAGTTTGTCTTTTGATTCCTCTGTGTACATCCTGTGCCTTTTTTGGAGCACCCTTCACTGAGAGCATGTAAGTGGGTATAGGACCTGAGCTTATTTATCTGTTTCATATTTTTCTTCTAATATACCTGCAGCATATCTGAAGAAGTGCATGTTATTTATACAATAACCCATACTTTTAGCTGCTTCTCAGTATTTAGGAAAAATAATGCTATTTTAACGTCTTACTGAACCCCAAATAGTTTTATGATTATGTCAGCAGGGTATACTGTCTGAAATTTGGTTTTAGGACTGTATTTTATAATATACTTGGTTTTCATATTGTTAGGTAGATTATACTGTTAGATTAAATTAATCATAGAATATAGAAGTTTGAAGTTTTCACATTTGTGGTGATTAACATTTCACTACATAATAATATTGGAGAATGAAGTCTGTTTTAACTGTGACAATAAACCAGACCTGTTATGAAACCAAGGCTGAAGGCCAAGTGCTCCCAATCTCTAGATTGGAAGTTTTAGATTAGCATCTAAACCAAGTGTACATCTTGTTGCTCTTACTGCTCTTACAGAATGGTTCCAAGTCCTTCTGGAGTGGTCAGGCACCTTTTAATTCATTTTACTGCCTGAATCCTAGCAGATAGCTCACACCTGCTAAAGATATAAAAGGATAATTCACACCTGCCCAATTGTTGCTTGTAAACTGCAAAGGAATGACTTACCTATCTACATTCTCAACATCCTGTTGCCATTTTGCAATAAATCAAATCAGGCTGGTCATCTTAAAAATCAAGGGGTCTCTCTTATCTGTCTTGAATATTTGTGTCTTTTTTTCTTTTTCCTTCTCTAAAGGCTCACCACTGTTACCAGTGAGAAACAATAGATCAGCATTGTTGGAAGGAGCTACTAAGTGTCTGTAGAAAAAAAGACAATATTTAACAACTAAAATTTGGCATTTGTTGGAAAAAAGTCCATTTTCTATGATACTGCATATGTGTATAAGAAAACTCCCCCTGAACGTGAGGGGAATCAGAAAAGAATTAGAAAAGACTAGATTTAATTTTTTGTCAAACTTCTACACATAAAATATATATACACATGTGTATTCAGTGAATAGCAGCAGAAAGAGGATAAAAGAAAAAGTGGATCTCATTGTTAATCAGTATTATTCCTATATTATTCTGTGGTGATGATGGTACTAATTTCTGAGTCTGAAACACTAAACATACTGCCTTTATAATTTTTCTAACACTAATTTCTAACATTTTGGATTGTAAGAGATAGGAATCTTTTCTGCCAATGTGATCCAATGCTTTAAAGATGTAGTTGCAGATCTCTACAGCTAATCCTTGCTGACAGAATAGTAACGGTGTACGTAGACCTGTGAGAGATTGGGTCTGCTGTTCTCCTCACTGCTGTCACATGCAACATTGCTTTGTTTGCAGAGGTTTGAAAAGGAGCAAGTCAGTGGATCTTTGAGGTGACACTGTGAAAGAAGTTCTTTTTCCTGTGATTTATTTTCTTCTTTGGTAAAATGATAAAACATGTTCATAATGCTATGGAACAACTGCCCTGGCCAAGAATTTCTGATCTGAAGTAGGTAATAGTGTTCATGATTGTAGCAATTTGTAAGGGCTTCTAGGTTTGCAGGTACAGCAAGTATTTCTAATGTTATCTCATTTAAACTGCACGTGTCAGAACTTTATTGTGTACAGAGTCAGGTATTGCTAAGGTAGGTGGAACTACACAAGTGACAAATTGGCTATATGACTGCAAGTGATCACTTATACTGTGATCTCCATCTGTTCTAGCTTCTTCAATCCTGAAGAGAGAGAAGCGGAAGAGAGCAAAAAATGTCCATTTTAACTGTGTTACTGTGTATTACTTCACGAGAAGGCAAGGATTCACCAGTGTTCCCAGCCAAGGGGGAAGCACACTGGGAATGTCTACTCGCCACAACAGTGTGCGCCAATACACACTTGGAGAATTTGCGATGGAACAGGAGAGGCTTCACCGGGAGATGTTAAGAGAGCACCTAAGGGAGGAAAAACTCAATTC
The DNA here is from genome assembly GCF_004027225.2 of Strigops habroptila. NCBI lineage: Eukaryota > Metazoa > Chordata > Aves > Psittaciformes > Psittacidae > Strigops > Strigops habroptila. The sequence continues at coordinate 21,872,869 of NC_044281.2, read as the reverse complement.
TCTAAAATTAAAGGTAAAAATTGTTCAAGACTTTGATCCCTGCCTTATTTGTTTAAATGAATAGTGTCAGGGCCATATGGCCCCAATACATGTGTGTTAAACAAAACCATTTCCTTTTTGTCAACTCCATTTTCAGTCAAAACAATGGCATTTTTCTTTTTTTAAATTTTATTTTATTTTCCTATAAATTTTTGTTCAATATATTTTGTTCTATATTTTTGTTCAATATTACAAGCGCTGTTGTAGCTCTTATTGATGTGTGTCTCGGAGTGCTTTACAGGGAGATTGTTATTTACTTCCTATTTTCTACAGAGAGGAAAATAAAGGCAGAGAGTGGTGGAGGTGAGCCTTGAATAGGGTGTCCAGCAGAAGTGTGGAAGTGGCAGAGGGAGAATGAGTCTTCTGAGCCCTTGCACAGTGCCCTGTTAGACAAGGGAACGGTAGCATTCTCAGTATGGAAAGTGAAAGAGCTTATTTTCTTGGCCAACTTGAGCGAATTCGGCTAACAGTAAGAAACAGTAATACTCAAAATGCTTATTTTTTCAGTGTACCAATTTATATGGTTGTGTGTATAATGCTTCACCAGAGGATGTCTGTGTTGAAGAAGGAACATGTCAGACAAATTAACTGGCTCTATCAGTTTAGCCAGAACAAATCTTGGCTACAATTTTGAAGCTCTTTTTTTAAATGTAGCATAGGAGAGGGAAGAAACTGTATTTGAGTAGAGGAGAATAGAGAAGAGGATTGTGTTAGTGGAAGTGGCACTTCTGCCTCTTTAAAACTGGTAGCAGAACTTCTGGGTTTGTTGTTTTTGTAGTGGATGAAACACTTCCTGTGTAATGACTTCTGCTGTATGTATTTTAGGCTCTTTTTCAGATGAATCCTGTAATTAAGTGAACAATATTTAGAATCGTAGCCAAACTGCTGTGCTCCATAGCCCCTTTTGTGATACGGTATCTGTTTCAGATACTACTGCAGTTGCCCAGAGCAAACTGGTACCCTCCAAGTTTAAGAAATGCCTTTCAGTATTTTTCCCATAGAAGGAACTATGTTCATGAGGTGTGTGTCTGAACTCCTGAAAAAGTGTGTATGACCCTTACTATTGTAATTATTTTCTTTTCTCAATCTCTTAATTGTTTGGGGGTTTTTTTTTTGGTTTTTTGTTTTGTTTTGTTTTTGGGGGTTTTTTATTATTCGAATAGCTAAATAGATTCTTGAATAGTTCATAAAATGTGAACTGTCATAATGAAAACAAACAAACATAAAACCACTCAGGATAAAGGCAAATTAAAGATGGATATTTGGACAGGTTAGAAACCAAAGGCTGAAGTGTGACTTATCACTAGTAGAGATTATACCTCTAAACATCTCATATCACAGGATCTTTAGAGCACCAAGTGTGAACTGAGCTCTGTCAGTGTAACCAATGACTCTGTGTAGATCCCTTGGCTGGCTTCCAGAAATCCCAGTGGAGTGGGTAAAGAATAGTAAGGCATGCAAATCTTTCACTTTTCTTTTTTATAGCTAGAAAGTAAATTAAGAAAAATCACAGGTCCTATTTACCTCTAAAGATTGGATAAGGCCTTTTAGTCTTCATCTGTATGGAGCAGCGCTTGGCTCTGTGTGCTTTCATAAGCCTTGTCTTGGGTGGGATGAGTCTCCTTTCTTTATTAACTTCACACCAGCCCACTCCCTTTTCTGGGACATGGACTCTACTTCCTGCTCCTCTTCCAAATACAGTATGTTCTTCCATCTCTCCAGTTACTTGTTTAAGTGGATGATAATCTTTACTGTGACTGTTAAGTTCCTGCAAAATTTCTTCATAAGTATTCAGTAAGTAAGGAAAGCCTGATTTGCATTCCTCTCTCTGTCCCAATTTTAATTATTTCCTTTTACCAAATATAAAAGTCCTTTTCCCTACACTTGATTCAGGAGTGGTGGGATTCTTTCTTCATTGATCCTCAGCAGTTGAAGTGACAATACTTTACTAGCACGTTCTGAGACTGGTACGCTGACTCCAAAGTTTAAATTCAAATATTGAGAAATTGCGTTTAGGTCTTCAGAATTCTGAGACTGGCTTAAAACGGTTAACATCTTACTAATGTTAAATCTTTTACGAGAGTAAAAGATTTCTCTTCGCTCTACAGCATGTATAAAAACATGGGGAACAGAAAACTTCCTTTTTGAAGTAGTCCATTAAACTCAGCTTAGTTACATCTCTAGTTATACAACTGGGTTAAAAAAATGAAATAAAAACTACTTTCCCTCCCCAAACTAAATCCAGGACTCACTGAATTAGTGAAGAGTCACAGTAAATTACTTAGCATGTTCTATTTGCTTAAGACAACTTGGCCTTGCTGATTTCCTGTTGTAGAGATAGAAGAGCCACATGATCATTCACATGGTTTCTGGATTAACACGAAAATGAAGTGCTATAGCATTCTAAGGTGACAATGCCAGCAATTATGATCTTTAAGGAAAATGTACTAACCAGGATTTGCATCGGAATTACTGTACAGCACAGAAAAACAAAGAAAATGAGAAAATTAAGTAGGGCAAAGTTTGCTCAAAAAGGTTTTTCTTTGTGGTTTTAAATTTCAGTTCCCTGTTTGGGTTTTTGGTTTGGTTTGTTTAATTTTTTTTGCACCAGATTAAAATATGCAAGTCTGTTGGTAAAAAGCATTTAAAATATGCCAAGAAAAAATAGAAATACAGGAATATATTGAAATTGTGTCTTCATAATATTAGGTACAGTTTATTATTTTACTTGCTCAAAGTGAAGAGCCAAATAAGAAACTTCTCTTAATTAAAAGCAGATAAAGACTTTAAAATCGTTGTCAAGTCACTTTAGCCATTTAGCACCAGCACTTTGGTGTAAACATTGCTGACAGTGGCATAAACAAACACTTGTCAACAGCAGTGTGAAGAATCTAATGCCAATCTGGACATAAAAGCCATCTTGTCAAGATGAAAGGTACAAGGTAGGCTTTAATACATTGTCATTTGAGAAAACATTATGAGTAAGCACAATAAATTAGGTGGAATAGTCCTTTTTGCTTGCTCATAATATCTCCTCAAATTAAGATCTACTAAAATCATTAGCATGACACTAGTGATGTTAAGGCTCCCAGGTCTATGGACAGAGTTGGTTTCCTTTGTGGGAAATTGTAAGGAATAATTTCCAGCTAGGGCAGGCAAAGGTGTCTAACCTGCATTTTTCACATTTTACAGTTGAAGTGAATTTCACCCAAAGGCTTCACGTAGTCATTGCCCCTTGCCCTGTTCTGTTGTTATGACATTAACCTTGAGCTTTATGAGAGAAATTTAATCCATCTACATATCAAGTTTAATTCAGATGAGCAATATTATGACAATCAAGAAAACTTAATGTTCCCCTGAAGTTCTGTATTGGAAAATGTATTTGATGGTTCTTGGTAATCTTTCTCCCTCTGTAGTTACCCAGTTACTTGTTCGAGAAGTGTTCAAATCTTCCCTTTCATTAATTCATTTGTTCTGTGTGTGACAAAGCAGTTTAGATTTGCAGGAGAAGGAGGAGAAATATATGAACCATACAGGTTTGGTATGGTTCTATAGGTGCCTTTGTAAGCTGAGCAGTTACAACATTCACCTCATGGGTAAGAGCCCTGAAACTGAATTTTATTCAATACTAATTGAATAAAATACTAAAATAATTATAGAAGCAGGGAGTAGAATTCTTCCCCAGTTTCAAACTTAAATTCTGATACGCAATTAAATAACAGTGATCTGCTTAAGGAGTGGTATGAACCTTGTGTATTTAAAACTAGAGAATTCAGAATTCTTAGGTAGGTCATTCTCCTATTACACATTACCTAGCTAACAAAAAACAGAAAATATAAAAAAAAAATCAAGGATGATACCATTCTGGATTTGAACATTCAAGCTGAGTGGAATATTCCCTCCCACTGGTTTAAGGCAGCTAATTCAAGATGCAGTTAATCATTCTGTGAATTTACCTGTCTCTCACTGTAGATTATGCAGAAAAAGGATGACTTCTAATGTTGTCTTTCCTACCTTACTGAACTAATACGTTGAAATACCTGCTGTAAATAATCTCTCCATTGTGCCAGGGCCAGGCAGGCCAATTAAGTAACGGCTCCAATGAGGGAGCTCTTGCCCCAACTTTTCCTAGCTACTGTAAAGGGAAATGAATAATAGGAAATAGAATAAGAAAATAATTTGAGGGAGGTTTGAGAGGACATTTTGCAAATGGCTGCATTGAAGACAAAGAGGTAGAACTGTACACACATAAAGAAATTTGAATGTTATAGGGATAACAGACATGGTAAACAAACTGAAACATGAAATAAAATGATGGCAGCTCTGGAGGCTACAGTTACAAAGAAAGATTGAGAATACATTGAAAAGCAAAGGAAACAGTAATGCCTGTAAAGCAGGGTTGTGGAAGTGGCAGAACACCTCTGCATGAACTAAATACAGTGCTGAATTGCTAAGAAGGGATGATTACTGCTCTCAGGAGAATTTTCCTTTGTGCAGCATGGTTGCGTACATGTATGCTGTATGTAAGGACTACCAGTTGTGACACTGACACTCCTCTCCTTCAAAGGGAAGAGTATTGCTTTTAACCTGACTTTACAAGTCAGGAATAAATAGTTGGGAGTTTCTTCTGTGATTGCCTTACACAGTTGTTATAAACACAAAACTGCAATTACAAAGAAGAGCAGGAGTCACTAGGAGTTCACTGTCAAGTAACTCAGTAATGCCATAAATGACAGTTACAATCCAAAAGGTTGTGGAAAGGACAAATTGTTGTTAATGGGAAAACGAAACAGCTGGGAATAGAATAAAAGCAGAAATAGTGAAATGGGTAAGATTCAGGACTGCTTTCTTACACAGTAAAGCATAGCTAGGCGGAGATGACAGGATTTAGTAGCAGAAAAAGCAGGAGTTACCTTTACAGTGATAATTGTTAAATGTCTAAGCAATGAAATATACAAAAGAAAATAATGACTTCAGTATTTTATCTGTATTTAAAACTGGTGCCTAAAATATTATTTGGGGTAACAGGGCAAGCTAAAACTTTCTGCCAGTAAATAAGGCAAAATAGAGAAAGAATTAGAATGGCAATTTTTTCTATAGGTAAGAAACATTCAAATTACATTCACTGGGACTGTTTTTCTGAGGTCATGGTGGTGCCCATAATGAAACTGTTAAGGCAAATGAGACTTGAGACTTCACCAGTGTATAATTATCATATAGTTGCACCATGTTTTCTCCACAAAAGTATGAGACCAGGTGCTTGGCTAGTGTAAATCAGCAACCTCATCCACTGAGAACATTATATAGAGCAGGCAGTACATTGGGAATCTGTGGGGTTTTGGTTGTTTTTCCATTTTAAGGAAAATTATTATTTCATAGAACAATAATAAAAGAAAAAGGATTTATTATATGACAGAATAAATAATATTTCTCCACTTGCTTCACATTTGCTGTGTAATACCATGCTTAATCTGAGTAACCTGAGACTGAGAATGTATATTTTTTGTAGTGAATGTCATCTGTCTGCACGTTAACATTTGATATTCTCCTGATTCTTAAGCAATTTTCTCTGTAGAAGAACTTTTATGAACTGTGTAGTTGTGTTACATACAGTTGTGCACATTCATAATGCATTACATGTATTAGCATCTGTTTGCATATATGGCACATGTGTGTGAGTATAGTTAAAGGACTTTGTTAAATTGTTCTATGCAACAGATGACAAAGAATGGTACAGTGGAATCTGAAGAAGCTAATACGCTGACACTGGATGACATTTCTGATGATGATATTGATTTAGACAACACTGAAGTAGATGAGTACTTCTTTCTACAACCCCTGCCAACAAAAAAGCGAAGGGCATTGCTGAGAGCTTCTGGAGTGAAGAAGATTGATGTGGAAGAAAAACACGAGCTGCGGGCCATCCGCCTGTCCAGAGAGGATTGTGGCTGCGACTGCCGTGTGTTCTGTGATCCAGAAACTTGCACTTGCAGTCTTGCAGGCATAAAGTGTCAGGTAAATGTCTCTATCTTATTTAACAATCAAAGGGCTGGGTAGGTGTGCATGCTAATTATTAGACGATAACACTTGTGGATCTTAAACCAGTTATTTTAGGCCTAGCTTTATGAGTATATAATGTGCAATACCAACAATCTCTTTTATGATTGTTTATGATTGGTTTAGGCACATACGCTGTTTAGGGTTTGAGGTTTTTTTTGTTCTTATACAAATATTCTGCTCCTCATATTCCTCTTTGGTCTTTATCTAAATAGGCAGATGCAGACAACAGAAGAATCAGTAGCCTGCAGACTTCAGAAGGGATATTACCTTTCATTTTAGAGACAATTCACATACTTTCCAAATGTGAATTATAGTCTAAACTCAGTGAGAAACAATAAATGACACTTTATTTAACATGCATGATACTTAAAATGTGTGCATGACAAATTTGCATGTAGGCAATGAAAGATTCATCTGCTAATATCGCAGGTAGTTTTTCCTCTGCAGACTGAAAAGGTATTTTGTATTGTACATTTACACAGTGTCCTATGTATGGCTGTAAATGTCCCTAACTGATGTTCCCACTAATTCTCCTGGGTCACCGTTATGCAGCTGAGTTGATTTCTTCCTGAATGCATTTTTCATCTTCTCTTAAATCCAAGCTAAACTTTCTCTGCAATTTTAAATAATACATTCTCTTTGCTGTTCCTGTTTTCATCTGCACATGTGAGGAAGATGTACTAGATTGTGTTATATGGTTTTCCTCTGCATTCATATTTGATGTTTGGGTATTGCAATGTAGATGAAAATCACAGACCTCAAACTATGTAATTGAACTATCCAAAATGTGGATTCAGTCACATTTTTAGGAATTTAAGATGGCTATTATTAGATATATAAGTTCTGCCCACAGTCTATTGAGCTTACAATATTGCATCTGCAATTGACTGGAATATCTTGTAAAATGTACTTCAGCTTTTATTCCTACTTTCTGTGGTCAGGTGTCCCTACTGGCAACTTTATAAAGGTTTTTATATATAATACATTTTCTTTAAATAGGTTTCTATTTTCCATGATTTTTACCAAATTTTAATATGCTTTCTGGTAATGCTTTTGCCAGGATTTGAGCACAACATGAAGTAAAGCTGTAGCAGATCCATAAATAGAAAAACTACCTATTTTTTTGGTTCCACTGTGTAATGCTTTCACCTATGGAACAGAAACATATTTTTCTTACTCTGCAACACTGCTGCATGTACGCGTCCCCTACTGTTCATGTGGGTAGTGCTGAATTCCAAGGCTAATAACTCTTCTGCATTAGAGTTAGCTTCAGCTGTGCTTACAAGCATTTCTTGAGGTGAATTCCACTTCACTATTGTACTTCTCTAGGCTGTCTAGGTTCTGTCATATCACCAGGCTTATGCTGCATATTGTTAATGTGTATTCTTTTTTTTCCACAAGGTGGATCGTATGTCTTTTCCATGCGGTTGCACTAAAGAAGGCTGTAGCAATACAGCAGGTAGAATTGAATTTAACCCTATCCGTGTACGGACTCACTTTTTGCACACAATAATGAAACTTGAATTGGAGAAAAATAGAGAGCAGCAAGTTCCGACACTAAATGGCTGCCACAGTGAGATAAGTGCACACACTAGTTCTATGAGTCCAGGACCCCATCCGGTTGAATATTCAATTGCAGAAAATTTTGAGATTGAAACCGAACCTCCGGCTGCGGTTATGCATTCTCAGTCAGCCGAGGACTTGGACTGCCCAGGGGAAGAGGAGGAAGAGGAAGATGGGAGTAGCTTTTGTAGTGGAGTTACAGATTCTAGCACCCAGAGTTTAGCCCCTAGTGAATCAGATGATGATGAAGAGGAAGAGGAAGATGAGGAGGAAGATGAGGAGGAAGAAAAAGCAGATGATTTTGTAGAAGGCATGGGCTCCCATGCTGATATGGTGCCTCTTCCTTCTGTCCTTTGCTACTCTGATGGAACTGCTGTGCATGAAAACCACTCTAAAAATGCCTCATACTATACTAACTCTTCAAATCTGTATTACCAAATAGAGAACCATGTTGCTGGCACTGCTAGCCAGATCAGTGAGACTTACTCAGAAAGGGATGCTGTCAAGAATGGTAGTCTTTCTCTGGTGCCTTACAACATGACTTCAGAACAGTTTGTTGACTACACACGGCAATCAGAGGAAACTTTTAGCAGCCCTCACTACCCTTCTGCAAACCCCTCAGTGATTGTTTGCTGCTCATCTTCTGAAGGTGATGGTAGTGCTCCCTGTAACAGTTTATACACTGAGCATAGGCCAAGTCACCCTCAAGTGGAATTTCACTCATACTTGAAAGGTCCTTCTCAAGATGGCTTTGTTTCAGCTTTGAATGGCGACAGTCGTGTACAGGAGCACCCTGCTGAGAATTCACTAAACCTCCCGGAAAAGAGCAGACTGCACGAAGAATGCATCAAATCACCAGTGGTAGAAACGGTACCTGTTTAATATTAAATTTATTCTAGGACTGACTTCCTGTATCAAAAAGTGCACTCACGCTGGATTTCCTAGAATCTTAATTTTTTAAGAGGTAGACAACACTTGGACTATAGTCAATGTTCCAGACACATTTTGTTTTCTCAAGCTACAATGGCAGTGGTATTGCACAAAACCAGTTCATGTAAAGATTTAAATAAGAATAATCAAACTGTCTTTTGATAAAAATAAAACATGTAAGTAAAAACACACCCAACATATTTCAAAGTAGCCTACCTATCAAAGTATGTGAAACCTGCCAAGCTATCTGAATCAAAGCTTCATGTTTTTGATTGTCGGGCCTGTGCAAGATTGTTAAAAATGATACTTTGAAATAATCATGTTTAGAGTCCTAATTTTCAACATATCTGAAAAGATGGTAAGTTTAATGTAAAAGTAACTACTGTACAAAAAAGTTTTAATTGTTCTGTACTGTATATTTTATTTATGGTAGTTTAGTAGTCATGTTTTGATAAAAATGAACAACATGTTCATTTGAGCAGATGATCCATAGCTAGTTACAAAGAGCATGTCCACTTTTCATCTGGAGTACCTTGTATTCTTCTATTTTGGTTTTTTAATTTTTTTAAATACCATTTCTGGTAAATTATTTTAAAGCGCATTTTTAGAGTGTACTATTTTCTCTTTTGCTATATTTGACAGACAGTAGAGTCAGAAAGGGGGCATTTACATCTTCTAGAAAGATGAAAGGTAGACAATCCTCCATTTAAATTAAAATCAGTGGCATTCCAGAACTAGTACCCCCTCCCCAAAGAAAAATGATTTTGTATATACAGGCAAAGCAGTAGCTTCAGCTTGCACAGCACCTTTTAGCTCAACAAACATTCAGCTATTTATGCACTTTAGTGCCATTTTGCAGTACTGTATTAACTGCGGGAACTGTGAACTATTATTTTGGAGAAATGCCATAGCTCCAGACTCTGAGGTGTATGTAAGATCTTAAAATTCATTGTGATAAAATCTATACGTTTTTCCCAAGCCAGTTTATGAATGTAGCAGCAGGCAATGTGAAAAAGCAGATTCTTGCTGGTCAGAATTTAAATGAAGCATGGAAAAAATGAAGTGTGAAGTGTCTAGATTTCATAAATATTTAGCAGTTTTTATGAAATGAGACTCGCTTTTGTGGACTTCTAATTGTATCTCAAATTTACAGTCATTTCGTCTAATTAACCAGTAGATTCAATGAAGAAAAATAGCTTCAAAAATTTTATATTTGCTAAAGTTTGCAAGCAAAATAGCATGTGCATCATGGGGGGCTGTCCCTTAACCTGTACTCCATTTGTTTTTAAATTAAATGGGAATTAAAATACCTGCTGTATCTCAACCTTTAGTCTATTAATCAACCTTGCTTTCCGCTAGAAAAAGAGGTATAGAAACATTCTTTTCTCTATACTGGTAATTCTGCACTGCCTTATTTTGATTTCAAAATCTATTTTAAAAATTTCGTTCTTCTAATACTGAAAATTTATTTATTATACATCAAGTGGGTTGCAATATAGACCTGGCTTGTTTGTCAAAATAAGGATCAGCATCTTAGTTTTTATCTGTGTCAAATCTAGATGGTTAACAGTATGCATGTAAACACAGTGTAAATTTTGGCTGTGTAACAGTGACTCTTCTGGTTAGAAGCTCTTTAAAACACCATGTACAGTACTCCACTAGAAAACTGCCACGTTTAAAATATGCTTTTTTGAAAAATAAGCTGACTTAATTGTTTTTATATGAAATCTGGGCAAAACGATTTCTCATTTTTATGCTAAATTAGCAAAATATTTTTACTCTGTGTAGTAGCTGGAAAGGTTTCTTTATTTACTTGTTTCCACAAGAAGTCCTACATGTTTTATATGAACTGCATTGAAGAGTCCTAGGTCTCTAGGGATTGGATTCCACACTTGCAATGTATTCCATCTCCTGGGAAAGTGCAGGCATGTTGGTTATCTGGCTCAGCAATTCCTTAGCCTCGGTTCCCCTTTAAGGAAACTCTGGTCTCTTTCTCTAATGGTTGAGTAGCCGGGTAAGCACATGTATTCTCCAGTTCCACACAGCAAATACCCATCTTTATTTTTAATGAGAAGCTTGTTAGTTCTGCATCTAAGAATAATATTATTCTGCTCAAGATAGATAGTCTATGGGCAAATGCAGCAAGTCTCTGTATATCCAGGCATCTTGCATTAATAGCAGGCTTAAATCCCGCACTCTCACTCAACACCAGCACCAAAAGCACAAATCCCTTTTTTCTTGAGCTGGGACAGTAGCTATGAATCAGTAGCAGCTTTTAACCTCAGAGTGTGTTGGAGGATCATGCACACTTTTACCAGGGTATTTCTCTCAGGGGAAAGTTAAATGAAATATTTTGTTTCATTATTCACCCCCTTCCTGAGCAATAAGAAATTATTTTCTTTCCCCTGTTCTTTCACATGAAAAATATCTTTAATAATATGAGCAAGCACAGTAAGTGATTAACTTAATAAAATACATCTCAGCAAGCTTTAAAATACTGAGATGATAGTTATTTGAAATTTCCATTGGCACTTGCTTCAGACCCCAGGCCTCCTTAAATTTGCCTCTGTATAAACTTCTAAGTACTTAGATGTGCATGTTCTGTGCCATCCAGGCATCAGGGGTGATTACAGCTAAATTCTCTAACGCTTGCCCCATTAGATAACAAGCAGTAATATATAGGGTAGAGAAGGCAGTGACTATATAAAGAACTCGTTGTGCTACACTATTTTCCCTTGTTTAAAGCAGATCATTCCTGGGACTCACAAAGTAAAATGTGCAGAATAAAGATTTATGTTGAAAAAAAATTCTTAACTACCTGGTGATAATGTAGCTAGTAATATCTTTCTTTTGATCTGACCTGATGTTTTTTGATCAAGATTTGATCTAGGGATACAAAGCAAACAAATCTTGTTTAGTTCTTGCAACAAGTTACAAAGTCAAATCTGTTTATAATTCATGGAGATTTCATGGTAGCTATACTAATAATATCAACAAGCCTTCTAACAGAGATAAACTCATACTGAGATGGAAAAAAAACCAACAAAACCAACAAAGCCAAAACAAAACAAAAACAACCAAACCCAAAACCGACAGAAACCTCTTGTTTTGATATAGGCTAACCCTGTTCCCCAACCAATTCCATTCCAGCAAATAACAAAGCTAAGGCCTTATACATAAGCATGTATAAGTAAGTTGACTAATGTGAAAAAACAAGTCACACCCTTGACCAAAACAGACAAGGTAATTTAACTGTGAAATCTAGAGTAGGCTGTAGAAATCAGTGAGAGTCAAGATTCCCAGCCCTTGATTAGGCTTTGATGTTTTATTTAGAAGAAGATAAGGAAGTACTCCTCCTATAAGAAAAAATAAATCATGGGATGGGAAATGTTGTAATGTTATTTTCTGGGCTAGTATATGGTAATATATGATGTGTTCCGTTTCCCAGTTGGTTAATATTTATGTTGATGAGTCCTTTCATTTTGAGTAAGCTTATTTCTGTGTGATAAAAATATTATGTTACAAAATGACAAACAGCAGTATTTGCTTCTGTATTGACACAATATATCATTTGTGAAAATGTTTACTTTACTAATAGTTGTATCAGCTTTATTTATTTCCCAACATCTTTGGCTACTGCTAATCACTCCTGAGAAGCCAGGTAATAAAGTGGTAGATAGTTTACTCTTACTCTACCAGTTCAGAAAAATGAGCCCTAAAAAAGCGTTTTCCTCTGTTAAATTACAACAGAATTTTCACACAGAATATCTCTGAACAGCACCTAAAACTGAATGTCTTTTTGCATATAACGTGAACTTCAACTCTCTTGGAAAAAACGCTTTGCGAAAATTTATTTATAGAACTTTAACTGAGGTTAGACGTGAAAGTAGAACTTTCCTGACAAAACTGCAACAATTGCAATTGTTTCCTAAGAGCTCTAACCCATGCCCACTGGACCATCCTTTAATAAATTAAAAGCTGCTCAGTAGAAGTTTCTAATATGTCTTCTCCACCCCTTTTTTTAAAAAAAGAAAAAAATAATTCTAATAATTCTTTGATGTATGCCATTTAGATCAGAAAGTTCCAGATTCATGAAGTTTTACTATTTTTCATTTACGTAAGTTCCTGCTAGTGAATCATAATTTTGGTTGACATTTATTTAAGACCACTGATTACACTACGATAATAATCATCACTTGCTATAAATACAGTTCAGCCTCCTCACTGATAGTTAACTGAGTCAGTCAACAATGCGATCCTGCCTTTTGTGTAAGCTCTGCAGAAATGGTATGTAGTATTCATGGTAGTGTTACTCACTAGATTGCTAACTGATCCAGATTCACTTTCTAATCATATCTGGTTGTTGCATTTCAGTAAACGTGCTATCAAACTGATCATGTAGCATTCCCTGCCTCACCATGAGGAAGATATCTTCACAAAACAGAGCTGGTTTGTTACAGATTGCATACATACATTTGTATGCAAAACAGAATGTGATGTTTTTTCTTATTTCAGATGTTCCTGACTCTTTGATAGAAATGTGATATACTGGATAGAGAGTGTTAGGCTCAGAGAGAGGAGACCTGGGTTCTGTTGGTTTTGCCTTTGTCCTGCTGTGTCACTTCCATTCCCTATGTTCTGGTTTGTAAGGTACTTGGAGATACAGTGATAAAATAATAATTCTGCACAACTGGCAAAATACACCTTTTTCCTCCTTTTTTGGCGTAACTAAATTTTTGTACTGCAAACTGAGTCACTTTCCCAATAAAGCCCAATCCAGCTCAGAAGTGACTAGAAATTTTATCACTAATGTGAAACACAGCAAAAGCAAGCTCTCTTTTCCATGGACAGGGTTAACGAGCAAAAGTAAACAATAAATTTCATAGTGAAAATAGGAACAGAAGCTGTGTTGAATATACATTTACCTGTTGAGGGCTTAACATCTGAGCAGCAAGATTGTAGTTTGCCTGCAACACCATAGTTGGCAGCAACAGGCAATCTTATTGCCCTGCATGTTGTTGTCTTTTGCCAGCTGAACTCTCTCAGTGAAACTCCTTGTGTAGCTGCTTCTGTAGCAAAGCAAGTGCCCTTATTCAAAGCAAAAGCAAGAGACACCCAAGTTACTGTTTTAAAAGGCATTTGATAAATAAGCAGCTCCCATGTGTTGTATAAGCTCATGTTCATTGTGCCAGTTGTTTAATTTTCTGAAGCAGTCAGGAACAGGGACAGGAGAGGACGATATGGTAAGTCCTTAAGTGTTTTGGGGTGTTAATGCCTTCCCCCTAAGGCTAAAGAGTAATTCTGTCATCTACTTTTATTATGGTTGCAGAACATTTGTAAAATACTTCAAAAAACTATAATTAAGTCAGAGAATATATTCTATAGAATTTATTTCAAAAATACTAAATCTGATTACTATTTTTTTAAAATGGTAGAAAGCTGCTGTTTTTTCAAAACAGAGTCTAGTTCATTAACATGTTCTTTGGTATAAAAAAAACTCAGTATTTGCCTTTTCAATGTTCCCATTTTTTTTTTAATCCTTAATTTTGCTGTTCTCTGTAATGACTGTCCATGTGCAAATTATTAATTGTCCATTTTCTCCAGAAGTGTGAAATCCAAAGCACAAACATTGTGAAGTGATGAACAAGTGCAATTTAGTTGTAAAGAGATCTGAGTGAGCACAGGCTCAAGTTCTTTGTAAGTGCTTCTTGTTCACCATCTCTTCCCACTCATCAGAGGCAGCTTTTAATTTTGTTGCTAATAAACATGCCAGAGTATTGTTTTCACGTAAGGAGGAAATTTATAATATCCTTGAGAACTTTCTGCTAGCCTAATGGCTGATACCAATAATTTTACTTTTTGTAAGAATATCCAATTCATGAAACATCTGTTTTGCAGCCTTAGTCTTTTCTTTTTAATTCCTTCCTCCCTTAATCTTAGTGTCTGGGAAAAGTCTGTTGTACAGTAAGGCTTTTCATTAAAATTGAACACGAGGCAACTCTCACGTCCTCTGTGCTATCTATCATTTATGTTACATTAGCATGTAGATAGATTGGAACTGTGGTGAAAAATAGTCCCCCATTGACTGAATATGAGAGGCATGATGGAGCAATCCCACTGGGGGGGTCAATAGACTCTCCCTTTCCATATACACAAACAAACAAGAAGGAAACCTACCCCACTGACTGCAAACATGTGGTAGGAGATCCTTGTTGTCTCTCGGGGCCTGTAGATCCAGGGGAAGAATGACATTCATGATACAGCACAACCCAGTACTGGATGAAAATCCAAGATTATTAAAAGCAGAAAAACATCACTTAGGAGAACAAAAAGTTTCCTTCAAACTACTGTTATGATTATTTTTTTCCAATATAAGAAATAATAAATTAAAAACACCCTTTTATAAAACAGAAGTGAGTTAGATCTTAAAACGTAAAATGCGTATTGCTCTACTGCTGTGTAGTCCTTAAGGTTAGGACAATACCTGCTATAGGTAGAAGGTCCCAACTGACTGGAGAGCCATATTCATGATGCTCTTTACTGCTGCTTCTCAGTTGAGAAGATCATAGTCCTTCATCCAAGGCTGGGGCAGGGGGATTAAAAAAAAAAAAGTCAGAAGGCAAACTTAATGAATTTAGTCAATTATCTTAATTTGAATCTTAGCAATGACACTTTACTGAGGTATTTTGTGAATTAATGTCAACTAGGACTGTCAAATAGAACCAAGTCAAAAGAAGTTAGCCTCATATATATGTTCTTCTCTAATTGTGCACTTTTCTAACAAGCTGTGAAGACTGGATTAGCTTTTCTTGATGGACAGGAAAAATGGTGGAAGATAACGGAACACCATTGTTCTAACACAAGAATCAAGATAATCCTTTGTCTTGAGGCATGCGTGGATACACCCTGGAGTGGGTAAGGGAAGGATGAGAAAGGGCAATTTAGAGGAAAAGAAGGCTGACGGCAAGAGGTAGATTGATGAGGACAATTTTATTCTTCTAGAGGGCAAAAGAAAATATTATATATGGAAAAAAAAAAAAAAGGAAGGAAAAAAGGAAATTCAGATATCCCCAGAGCAAGGATAGAAAAGTATATGCATGTTCACTACAAGCTTGGCCATATTAGATCGTAATAGTAATTTTGTTATTTAATATGTTTAAACTAGTCACAAACTCAGTGCAAACGCAAAGTGTCATTTTTCCATACCAGCTTTATACAGGCAAAATTAAATAAAAGACTTATCCAAAAGCATGGGGTAAAAACTATAAAGCAAGCAATACTCTAGAAGCATTGCTACCGTGTCTTTTCTTTGCCTGTGTCAACTGTGAAGTCACATTCAATATAATTTTATTTTATATATATCTACTCCCAGGCACATAATTCTAATATAACCTCTTTCTCAGATAAAAAGAGACACTAAAAGCAAAGAAGAAATAGATGTCCTTCTTAGAATTTTAGCTTGGGATTTTCAAACGAGACTTAGTACATTATAGCATCTAATACCTTGCTGGGGTACTGGGAGATCACTGTAAAGAACCAGCCATCCATTTGTGAGTCTCTGATACACAGATTGAGCACGAGTTTTCAGCTTCTTGAAAAGATTGCATCATTGTGTGCACTGGCAGCTGGTTCTCTTAAAACAAAACCAGAAGTAAGCATGCTGTTTTTTCAGACCATTTCACACAAATACCACCACTTCAGTTCTCACATAACACCACCCGTGTAAACAATGCTTAGCAACTGGGCCCTTCTTTTAATTGACTGACTGTAGGCACTTCTATGGAAATGCGTCTGAAGTATAGTTTGTGAAACATGTTAAAAAGTGTTTGATGTAAAATAAACGCTAGACATTTAACAGTGCAAAAATAGTTAAAATCTGTAGATTACAAATTTGTTCCTAAGAGCCTCAGCCTGTAATATTGTCTTAGTAAAGTCGATCTTTTAAGTTAAGTTGCATTCTGGTGTAATAACCTTTTACAAATAAAATGATTAATACAAATGTACTGATTAATACCTGTTGACATAAGACATGGCAATTGGTTGACTTGTTTTCATCTACAGCTAATACACATAGCAATTCTGGTAAAAAACACAAACATAAACCAACACTACTTCCTTTTTTTTTTTTTTTTTTTTTGATGTTTAAAGTGCTTTCATTGTTTTAACAAATACAAAGTACGTAACATTTAGACTGTCTAGTCCAGCCCTGTCTTTTAGGAGGTTCATTTCTCGGTATATATATTTTTTCCCATAAGAATATAAAATTGCTTTTGAAATTTTTGTTGGCAAGTGGTAAATAATACACCACAGTATGGATTCAAAAGCATTTAAATTGATGGTCTTTCAGACATGTAATCCATTCAGATGAAACTAGTAAAATTGTGGTGTAATTGCAGCCATTTGTTTAAAATTTGTACATTACTTCTAACTTCACTAATTTTTAAGAAAAGTAATTATGTTAAAAGTACTTAACATTTGCCATTACAGATGATCTTGCATACTAAAATTATGGAGATCTCAACACTAAAGCAACATATTTAATTGGACTGCTGCTTTTAAACTGTTAAGGAGCAAAAGGAAAGAAAGTTCATCTTAAAATCTTAAAATGTACATGGAAATAATTTTAAGCTTCATGAACTACTCATTTCTTTAATTTCCTTTTTTTTTTTTTTTAACAAGTTGTAACATCAAAGATGCCAAAGGGTAATATAAGCTACAATAATATTCAACAGAACTTAACCTAGACCTTATGTTGTAATAATTTATTCAAATTAACTGTATTATTATTCTGTATTTATATTTTCGGTATTTATTATGAATGATATGGAATTTGATGTATTTATTGTGGCTTATTACTGCAGTGTATATATTACAAAAATGAGCATTTTTAAGTCTTAACATTAGTTTCTTTGTTAATTAGTGGCACTTGTATCGGCTGTATTTTTATTATATATTGTACAATATATATTGTCCATTTGTTTGCAATGAAGTAAAACAGGTTTCTACGTTACATCATGGCTGCCAGTGCATTGTGCATCTTATTTCTACTATGCAGTCATGAGACATTCCTCTCATCTAACAGGGCCAGAATCAGTACTGCACCACCTCTCCCAGGCCTGCAGAGCCTCTGAAGACACTCTGAAATTGCAAATATTTCTCCCGTTCCTGATAGTCTGACAGGATAAGGAGAAACAGTTTTGGTTTGGCTTGTTTTCTTACTATTTTTTATTATTTAATCAGCATATACATATTTAAGAAATGAACAGAAATGCTTTGTTAGGTGTATCTGTTGCCCTTTAATGATACTACCTACACTTTTCTTTGGCCAGTGGAATAAACTACATAATTCATCTGCACCTGTCATGGTGAATTTAATAATTTTGGTTATAAGTTGATGACAATCATTTTCAACAGCTCTTGGAAAAAACTTTGCAACAGCTCTCTCTGGTGGACAATTGAAGTAATTTCATACAACAAATCATTTCAATGGCTATAATGGCATATACAGAATACTGTTACATTCCAGGACAACTGCTTAATTATTTTGAAAACTGCTGATCAACATTGCTTTGTTATGAAAATAATTAACAATCACAGGTCTCATCTTTTTATTCTAATATTTAGTAAATGTAAGCTGTACATTTGTAAAAGATAAAGATCAGACATTGTTCTCTAGAGTATAAAAAAAGTTGTCACAGGATTTAAGGTAGCATTTGTTTTTAATTTGTTAGGAGTTACGCAGAATGAAATAGATTAGCATCTGCCATCAGACTGCTTTTTGCATTGCTGTGAACTATGGTTAATAGAACTGCTCCCCAGGCCATGCTTAAGCCATGCTGAAGCCAAAAATTTTGTACAACAACTTTCAACATTAGTGTTCTAATTCAAGACATCAGGATGCCAGTTCAGAAGGAGACTTAACACTAAGGTTCAGTTGTAAGTTGATCTGTTAATAGTAATCATGTAATCCTTTACTCACGCTAGTGTAAATCAGTGATTATTCCCAGGGTATCAAAACAAAATCCTCAGGTATGGCGAGCTGGTGAAGTCCCACTGCAGTTAATGGAGTCATAACCAGGTAGGGCCTCGAACGACCAGTGTGGCCTCTTGTTCATGGGTGGGAGCCAGAGCCCCTGAAGTCCCAGAGCATTTAGCACCTGCTTTGTCCTGGTCAGAGCTAGGCTGAGCTGTCCTTGCCTAAAATCAAGCCTTCTTCAGCACTTGTGATTGCTCTCCTGGATGTATAAGACAGTGTGATGAGATGAGGGTTAACACGCTAGCTTTACTGGTAACCTTCATTAGTTTACATAGCTGATTGATGTATAATTTTTTACATGCTGTATATGTAATAGTATTTCTTTTTCCCCTCCATGGGGTAATAGAAGAGCTTAATATCATAGCTAAAAGTGCATTAAATTAAAAAAAGGCAGTAAAAAAGCCAGAGAACCCCCTGCAATAAACTGATTTTCAGCATACCACTTGGGTGAACATTAACATCATGCAGAAGAGCCCTAGATAATGCAATGCACTTGAAGAGATTTTAGTTAGGTTTTAGATATGTAATCCACCATTTAAAAAAAAAAAAAAAAAGCCAAAACCAACAAAACCAAACCAACCAACTAACCAAACAAAACCCCCCCAAAAAGCAAACCAAACCAAAAAACTCAGCCTCTTCAATTTGATTTATTCACTTAGAGCAGAGTTTATGATTTACATGTTTCAATGTGTACTATGACTAAGATGTCTGGAGGACAAATGAAGATGTTTGTTTGCTGAAGAAACAAAGCTAGATATTTTCAACAGCCATTTCAGCAGAAATTCCCCACTAACAAGACAGAAAGGAGTCCTAGAAGGAGGGTGACATGATACAAAGTGGAGTATAGCCCAAGGGAAAATACAACTGATTTTCAAGCTGGTTAAGGTACAGTGATATAGCACCCTAGATTTTAACTATGAATTAATTATTTCTCTATTATGTAATTACTAAAGTGTGTTTTGGATTATGCAACAAATATTTATTGGTTTCTGATACTAAAATGGCATTTAGCTTACATGAGCTTTTGTTAGTAAGGCTTAGTTTTATATGCATATCACAAAATACACAATGTTGACAAGAGTGCAGAAACCCTTTGCAAGAGATCTTCCACTTTTACTAGAAATCGCCATGCATAAAGTATTTTTAGTTCTACTTTTTCTAGCATTTCCCTTGGGCTTTTGACTCCAGTCCCAAGCAAGTATTTGAAATGTACACTGGAGCTGCTGCACGTTACCTTTTTGGCCACACCTCTGCCTCTTCCTTCCCTTTCACATCAAAGGCACAGGCAGCCCCTCATCCCTCTTGGCCTTTGCCTGGCTCCATTTTTCCCCAAACCCCATCTTCCTTGCTCCTAGTTGCTGCCAGCAATTAGGCTCTGCTCCTGGCAGAGCTAAAGCAGAAGTCCAGCTTTTATGCCGACCCACAGAAACCAGTTTTTGTCCCACAGCCAGCAAAAACATTGCAAGTCTGCACTTTAACCACAGGCCTTGAATAAGTCAATAGGTGGCCTTCAGCTCTTAATTTCCAGTTATCTAGACAGGGAGGTAGCAGCGTTGATTTGCCCTGAGCTTGCTAGCTTGCTTTCCTTTATTCTTTTTTCCTCTCTCTTTACACATTCCAGTCCATTTTGAAAATATACACAGGAGCTCTAGGATTAACAGTCAGGCAAGCATGTTTCCTGGCCCTAGAGTAGTAGCTCAGTTCAACGTTTTAGGTAAGTATGCTGTGTCATTATGAACTGCTGTATCCTGTTAAATTACAAATCTTATTATCTCATAGATAATGATTTAATATCAAAGTAAGGGTTAATACTAAAGCAAAGTTTGTTTTTTTTTTTTTTTTTTAGATGGAAGGTAATATATGTGGACAAATGTTATGCTACTGGGCAGCTTCTAGAACCAATTATACCAACAAGTGACAAAAAAATTATGTAATTGTTTTCCTTGGCAACAGACATAGTAGCTAGCAGCCTGTCAACTGAGGAGTTATCAGCTACAAAGCATGTAATGATTTCTCTGATTGTATGCCCACTGTTAACCACTCAGCTTTTTTCTGACAGCACTGCATGTTTGAAGTATAGGTTTAGCCAAGTGGAGAAGAAAGCATATACACTTCTCAGACCTACATAATCTGTGCAGAACTGAGGCACTCCAGAAGAATCAATTCAGTGAACTTTGGTGAAAGTTGTCATTAAGAAACATCAACACTTTATGTTTCTAACATTGGAGCTCTTTAAAGTGTCCACATACATTTCCTGTGCGGATGCTGTTTCTGACAATATTCTTCCCACCACACTTTAGTAACATAAACATTATTCATTAAACAATTCTTATTCCTTCCCCCCAAGCTTTTTTATTCCTGAAACTCCTCTATCCTATGTTACAGATGCAGTACCTGTCAGAAAATACAGCATTCCTATTTTTTATTTTGCACAAAGAGATGAATTCTCATTTCCTAGCTTTTCAGTGTATTATGTTGATCTGATTCTAAATCACTTTGAAATGCAACGTCCCATCATAAAACTGATCACCAGAACCTCCATCATGTAAAACTATTTCATGAGAAAGAGGGTTGGGCAGAAGTATGACGTTCGCTTTTTAAGAGATTTTACTTTTGTTCACTGAGCCCATGATTTCAGTGACTGTATAGAATGCTGAAAAGTTTTAAATCATTGTATCCATTCCCCCCAGAAAAACAAAGGTGCAGTCTAGATAGAACCCAGTCTAGTCAGTGGTTTTTGCAATACAGCTCTTTTCCCATCCACCTACCTCCTTCCTGATTTTCTTCTTTTCTTCTGGTTTCCAACCCTACTTTTGAAAGGTTTTTTCTTCCTTCAAAAAAATAGTAAACTTGTATTAATTTTTCCCTCAGACTGGGAGAAACTGAGCAAAACATGCTAAAGTTGTTACTTATAAAGTCAGGCTAACGTTTACACTATAAAGGACAGAATCAGATATTGTAGATTTAACTTTACAAATACACTTTTCCAAAACTTTTAAAGAGGGCAACCTAAAGTGAAGGGTTAATGTTTATAATGCTGAAAAGCCTTTAAATAATTTTTTTTTTTTTTTTTTTAACATCGTAATATTAAACTACTACTTGGAATATTACTGTCCTTTTGACACAAGTGCAGTTGTGGAGAGAATGTTTTAGCAATTAAATCCCTACTTGAAAAATTAAGGAGATACATTAAAATACCAAAAAAAGACTACATGTCTCTTCCTTGAAACATTTGATAGAAAGTACAACTCTAAAGATTTGTGCACAAGAAGTTCAAAGGACTGGCTATACTTCTGACAACTCAGCCACTGAAATCAAGCCCCCAGCATCTCAATCTAATATTATAATCTTGGTCAGATACATAAGATTAAACAAGGTTAATTCCTGAAATGCAGGAGATTATTCTTTAAATGGAAGCAGTGTCCACAATTTCTTTCAATTTCATGTATTTCTCAGAATTCAACATATTTAAAGAAATGTATACAGCAAAACAAAGTACAAAAAAGTTAGTACTGCATTGTAAAACATACTATAATTACTCTCAAGAGAATCACGCTGGAGGAATAAATAATGCTAAGGAGAACATCTGCTTCTAAAAAACCCCCTGTGAAATAGTTTACTTTTCAGGAAAGATTGAGACTGCTGCTAGAAAAGCACAGAGAAGATGCGCAATAGCTAATACTTGAACTGCTTGCTATTTTTCTTCCTGCTGCTCACTACTTTCGAAAAAGTAATTTTTTAAAAAAATTACTTAAAAAATATTTTCTAAATCTCCAATGATATTTACAGATCGCCTATTGCTCTTCTAAAATTGCATTCTATCAATCTATACACACACACATACGTATACGTGCGTATTTGGAAGCGCAGTCCTTAATGTAGACACAGAAGTTTCAGATCTCCAACCAGAATAGAACAAAAAAAGTCAATACCTTCCTCTGCTTACTTCTTTTCTGGTAGGTATTAGGGAGTCCAAGTAAGACTGAGTTGCTGTTGTACCAAGTACTGCAAAAATACAGACTAAAATGTCACTCATACCTTAAAGACAGTAAACATGTATTTAAAAAAGTGTTTGCAATAGTAGCAAAACTCTAGTAAAACTAGTAAAAAACACCAAGTTATTGTATATATAATATATATATACTGCTATATCTAATTTTTGCAGAAAACAGTCACAAGTGCACATATTGCTACCAACTAGAAAAAAAATATAACAAACAACCCAAAAAAGGCAAAGTGGAGCTCCTCTAGTAGTGCTCATAAAGAAATTCCTACCTCCATGTGCAACAGGACACTTGCTTCCTTGCAATTTAAATTCTATCCTGGTTTGGAATGTTACCTCTAAAAAGAAAAAAAGCTGGTAATGAGTAGACAAATGATGTTTCATATATGCAAATTCCAACCTGACAAGTTCGTCAGAAGAAATTATGCTTAAAAATTGTATAATGCATTTGTGTTTAAAACCAACTAGGAACTAAAAGAACTCAAGTCCTTTTAAACAGTTATGCTAAATACCTTGCTTTCTAGAACAGTTCGTCGAACACTCAGTTTCCACTTCATACCTGGGGGTCAACACAGCACAGCTGTTATCTATGTTCTCTCCCATGCTCTATTCATATTTCTTGAACATTTTTTTCATTGACCTGCATCCTATTTTTCCTCAACTCCTCCAGTTTGTGAAGAGCATTTGTTGCCTTTTCAATATTGGTTTGATCTTCAAAAGCAGTAAGAATACTTTGTATTCCGTTACTGAATTATGTAAATATTTATCAGAGGACATAGGCAGCTCTTGGTGCAATGCCATTTCATACAGTCTTCCAGTTTCACAGTGGCATGAATAACCTTTCCCAGTACAGCCCTTTCAGCAACTTATGTTCACACCATAGCAAGTTATTCTAAGTCATGTAGCTTTAGCTTCATAGGATATTCTCACAGGTGTCACGAAGAGCCTTGCAGAAGCCAAGATGTGACTCAAAGGCATGATTATCAAGCCAAAAAAAAGAAACATTAATACTTCTTACAAACTCTTGCTGGTTCTTGCTTATTCACTTGTCTTTCAGATGACTTAAAACTACTGAAAGGATTTCCTCTTGCTTTTCTTCAGGAGCTGAATTCATTAATCAGATGATGTTAAATTAACCAAAGCCAGTCTCCCTCCCCCAATTAGAAATAAAAATCCAAAACCAGTATCCATCCATTCACTTGCCCAACTCTACAGATAAATTAGCATTTATATGCAATGATATTATTTATTTACCAGGACAAAGGGACAAATTTAATATGTGTATTTTGTCCTGTTCAATCTTTAATACCCACCCCTTCAAATTTATTCTCAGCTTTATATTTGGTGGGAAAAAAAAAATAAAAAAAAAAAAAAAAAGTGTCTTCAATCTAAAAATTTGATTTTTCTTTCCTTTTGGCAGCCATGACTTTTTCCTTAATCTCCCTCCTCTTACTTAAAGAAAATACTAAACAGCTCCTAAAATAGTTACTGGCTGCATCTAACTAGGCTTGATCTTATTGCTCAACTTTCCACTGTCATGTGCACTTTTCTTGAGATTCAGATTATTAAAAAGTTCATTATTAAGCTGGTTGCTACTACACATCCTATTTTATTCCATTTGAAGATACTACAGATGTTCAACACAATTCTTTCAAGCTGCAAAGCTTAAATACCTTCCTACCATTGATGTTTCCCATCCCTACTTAACATTGGCACTCCTAGACAACAGTAAGCCTTTTCCTTGTCTTTATTCTGCTACTTTCTTCCCTTCCTAGAAGTTTATTATTTTAATGTCATAGCCACTTTCCTCCCATATCATAATACATGCAAATTTAAGGTTATTTTTAAACCTCCACGATTTGCATAAACCAATTAAGTCCTCTCCAAATCATAATATAAAATTTTATTCTCAAATAGAGCTTACCATACTAAAGTGTAATCTTATATGACCTTAGATGCTTTAAGGGTGGGATGCTCAATAGTCTCATGTTCATACCCTGAAGCAGACATTTTCAAGTAAGCGTACATCTCTGTTCCTAAAAAGCACATTTTTGTGCAGAAAAGTTGCCTCTTTCTGGCCTGAGATAATCACAGTCAGAAAATAGGCATGATTGGTGATTGCAATGGAAGACTAACTGGAGGGTGTTTAACACCTACGCATGCAGTAGAATATACAAATATATATAAAATACTTAATCAAAGGAAGGCTATTTATGAAGTCATAGCTCTAAATGATCTAGTGAAGTCTAGCTGTGGACGTTTACAAGAATACAATATTTCATGAAAGGCTACGGTCTCGCCTGGACTGATGATACTGAGGTCAATCCTTTGTAAAAGAGGAAACAGCAACAAGAAGAAAAATAAAATCAACATGCAAGTTTTTACACAAGAAATTATGTACAGGTAATATTAGAAACCTCTTGGGTAAACATTGTGTAAATGGAAAAAAGTGGGTTTACCAGATAACGTGATTTAAAATCAATAATAAACAAAATGCTGAGAAAATGTGTTTATCTTAAGCAGCTCAGAAATCTATTACAATATAACTTTTTCATAAATTTTAAAGTTTATGAAATACAAAAGGACCTATACAAAACATTTTGGCTAAACAAAAAGAGATTAATATCAGAATAAGCAAATTCTCCATGAAAATAATCATACATATTTCATTGAGAATTGTTATTTTCTTCTACAAATGAAGAATTGACTTGCTAAAAGCTGAGCACAGTGTGGTAGCCTATTTGGCTTTAACCTGAAGGTGAAATATTTAATTTTCAAGTGAAGGAGCATAAAAAACACTGAGAAAGGTTCACTGAGTAAATGATTAAAGGGGAAAAAAAAAAAAAGTTAATCAATTAAGCATAAAAATATACATAAAGTGTCTTGGTTTTTAAGCAGTATTCAATAATTTCTCATAACTCTACAGAGAAAACTAGTCTTCCTCAGAAGTACTCACAATATGTAGAAAAACAATATACCTATGGTCCCAAGGGTGAAAAAGGACTAATAGAATCCATAATCAGTGGTCAATATATAAAGTCTTATCATAGAAATATTGTAAACATTTTTCTTAATTGGGATCTCATCATCTTTGGTATAACAGACTCCTGGGGAATCTGTGATGACACATTTCATATCCAACTTAAATAAGAGGGAAAAGAAACTGTTTAAACATTTTGCATCACTTAAAAATGCAGTATACATATATGAATCACAGTTTAGAACGGATCTTTTAATAAAATGCTCCTGCCCATAAATATCAAGTCTTAATTGGTCTGGCCAAAGATCCATTTCTGGAAGGGGTCTGATGGATTACAGGATGCCAAACTCGGATGCTCTCCATTTCCTGTAAGGCACATATGTAGTGCTGCATTGTACAGAGTTTGATCCTAAAGCAAAAAAGGAGGAAAAAAGATATAAATGAAGTGAACAAACATCAAGCATGCTTTTTCCTACCACTCTTCATTTTTTCCCCAAATTCATCGTTGTTAAAGAGTAAGGCCCTGAACACATACAGAGGGGGGCTAGCAAACAAATACGAGTACTGTGCAAGTGACACGTTATTTTGTTAGCAAAAAAAAAAAAAAAAAAAAAATTAAAAAATACTAAAGGATATCAGCTGGTTTTCTAAGTGACATTTCTACTTTACGTTTAAAATAGTGATATCATCAAGTTTTGATCTGGTAACTGAAAGGCTGGAATTATCTACATTTTCCTCCCAGAAATAAACTTACTGCTTTTTGGCTTCAGAGTTTTGCATTGCTGGGGTTCTCTCTTTTATTGGAAATCAAAAATTAACTCATACAAAAGATCACTGATAAAAACAGAGATTCACTGCACAGTCTAAATACCTTTTGATGCAGCCATTGCTCTTCTCCAACAGCAAAGGTTTTCTGGCCTTTGTAGTTACATTCATGAAGCTGCACAGGTCCTTTAGAAGCATATAGGCAAAGCTCCTTCTGAATGTTATGTCGAATTTCATGGTGTGCAGAATATTCAAAGTACTGTTTAAATAATTAAAAAATAACTCAGTAAATAAACACTAACAAGAATATTAAACTAAATTAACCCTTTGAAATTAAATACACAAAATAATAGATTTTTTTGTTATTCGACAATTTGAGACTACAGAATAATTTCTTTTATTTCTCACATACACACTTTAGAAGTGTTTACAGAACTAAAAGCATTTTTTAATACTAATGCAATAGAACATATTTAGAAGTACTTAAAGGTATAAATTACAAATAAGTATTATGATGCAAGATCTCATCGATTCCTCTCCCAGGAATCGTATATAATTCAAGGAGACAAACTGAAGAGTGAAGATAGTTGCACAGATAACTTAAATATTCGCATTTCTTAAAAATTTTTATTCAATTTTTGTTGCTGGATTTTGTTTTTTTTTCTTAGAGCAAACAAAAAAAAAATTGTCACACAGAACAACACTGATTACTGCATGTCAAATTTTGCTACTAAACCATAAATGCTAACATAAATGCTAACAATAGTGAGCTAGCCTTAGAAAAGCAATATAATGTATTTCGTGAGTGAACTTCAAATTATTTCCTGAAAGCAAAGTACTTTTAAGGCTCAGGAATCCTAGGCCGTAATTCTGGTCTTAACAGGGATTTAATTCTAAACAGCTGTCCACTTATACCTCTAGTTCTATCATACCATCCTGTTCTCTTCCTTCTCTCCCTCATTAAACATCAGAGTTCCTATTATTACATCCCACTACCACTGTTCCTCGGCTCTGTACATCAGCCTTCCTCAGCGTATCTTTCCTTTGACTATTAAGACCAGGCTCAGCTATCCCTCTGTAGCTTTCAGCTATCTGTCCAACTGGCTAGCTTCTGCCTTCTCCCTGCCTTGGCATCAATGGAAATAACACTGAGGAACAAACAGGCATCTCGCTCTGAAGTCTCTGCACTCAAAATTACTCCCTGAAGCAGGTGTTGATAAGAGTGACCTGCTTAGTCACTTAGCTCTCAGACATAACTTACTGTTAATCTGACTTAATCTGTTCCAATTTCTCTTTTGAACTAAAAAAATCTCTGTAAGCCCTCAAAACAAGACTTGAAAGCTAGGTTTAAGTCTTGATTAATTTTTTATATTGAGATGAATATGTTCCCAGCCCCAGAATAGTCTACAAAGGAAGAATAATAAACAGTTCATGTACAACTCTGAAAACTAGATTCTCTAGGTTCTACTCCATTCTCCTGTCTCAAATATATGGACAAAGACAACAGGTAGCATGGAAAATTTCAGCCTGCACTGCTAAAGTCTGGTAAAGCACATAAACAAACTAGAAACAGAAAAATTGTAATAAGAAGGGTTAAGTAAGCAAATATGCACATCTCTCGAACATTATCAGCAAAACCTATATTAAAACGCTCTGAAAGTTGGCATTTAAAGGGATTTAGACTGTTATTTTATGGCAGGAGGAAAAACATAGTTTTAGTACACTCCCAAGATAACTTAGGGAGAGCTGACAATAGAAGCACATGGCAGACCTCTTACTATAATGTCTGCGCTCCTGCATTAATGACTGTGACAATATGAAAAGGCTAATATTGTACTAATTCACATCAGAATAAACAAAAAAAAAAGTTCAATACCGTAAGAAGCTATCATAACGGGGTAGTAGTTAATCTAAACAGTATTCCATCTCCCACAAAATTTGTTTAGGAAAGTATCAACCAGGTGTCTGAGTTTTCACAGTGTCATCAATGGAGGGCATGAAAATTGAGATTTTATTAAAAATAATAAAAATTACAACTATGTTCTAACAAAACCTTTTAAACATTTTTTGACCTTTAGTTATTAAGGATTTACAGTTAATAAATTTTATTCACCAAATAACTCTTTAAGGCAACAGAGAAGCATTCATTTCTGGGCAAGGAAGGAGATGAGATGTTACTTTTACTACTGTTACAGTAGTGACTGAAGGATTCAGTATCTGATATTTATTGCAAGTCATACTGTAGAAGAAACAGAGCACCATTGCTGCCTCCAAGAGCTATGCATCAAAGAGAGCTCTTCTCGGACAAATTCAATCATATTATTCACTTGCATTAGCCAGTACAGGATAGGCCACTTTGACCTCCCACTATGAGGCTGCAAGCGTGACAGGGAAGGTGGCTCAGGCCTGGCCACTTGATCTCCCATTGGCTGGATTCCCACCAACATCTTCTTTGACAGTGCGAGTCCTGGTGGCAGAGAAAGAAGCAATAGGAGGAAGCATAAGGAAAGGAAAAATTAAGAAGCCAACACTTAAAGTAGTAAGGGTAGGAGGAAAGGTTTAGCACAGAAAGGAGATATCAAGTGAAGCAGTGCAATTGTGTTAAAAATCTGAATCGGTATGCCGAACATAAAATGTTAGAAGTGGGACACAACATGAAAAGCAGAATGAAATTTTTCTTAAACAATAGGAATTAACTCTTAAAAAAAAAATCAAAAAAATTAAAAAAAAGCGGAAGAGAGAAATTGCATATTAAAAATTAGTCCATTGCTCTAAAATAAATTAAAAGCCTTAATATGGTAAAGTCACAGCTGAACAGATCATAAAAATCAGGTATCAAATATTTTACCTGATTTCCTCCAAGTCCATGACAAGAATACATAATCAATGGTTTGCCACCATGGTTATTTTCACCAACATCCAGACACATGCGGTTACCTAGATTTTTTAACTAAAGAAAGGGTGTTGTGAGAAAAATAAAAACAATGAAGCTCATTCAGTGGGGATGGCAAAAAATTAAACTGTCTCATGTATACAAAACTAACCTTTGGCTTAACAACAATTACGGCTGTTAGTCCATTTTACTTTCTGCTCTGCTCAAGTCTAAAAATCCTTGTCTCTTCATTAATCTTTTCTAACTAAAAGCCTAATAACTACATTATGGTTGTCGACAACCACATACTGTGAATTATTGGGCTACTGGTGTACAAGGTTATTGTTATTCAAATTACAATTTGAACAGATACACAGAAAATATTCAAAATTGGAAGAAGGGGAAGTTTTATTTGTAAAAAAAGCATGCTAAACATTTGCATTCACCTCAAACTAAGAATTATTAATTGTTTAATACTTTTTGACATTAGCAATGCAATATCTAAGGTCATTTGGCAGAGGAAATGCAATGGTCTTTAAAAAACCCATACATATAATGTATAAACATACATTTTCCTCAGCATAAGCTTAACTCTGACAAGCAAGCAGCTATCCAGTTTTCCTTATTAACATGAACTAAAAATTCTCTTAGACTTTCCACTATATAAACCTAAATTTACCTTGATAACTCAGGAAATCTCTCATCATTGGCTTATTACTTTTGTGTCATTTTAACTGTTAGTGATAGGCAGAATGTTGTTTATCTTAGCAGGCTGTAAGATACTGTTAAGCAAGGTTACTGTTAGTTATTAAGAAGCTTTGCTTACATTAACAAAGCTATAAAATATTCAAATAGCAAGGTACGCAGGAGAGATTCCTTGTCCAGAGTAGTGACAGAAAACCCTAGAGCAGTTAATGACAGATAAAATGCAAGTGCTACGGGTAAGGTAGCACAAAAGACTAGCAAACTTCCTGGATTACAGAAGACTATAGAAAATAATTAATATTCAACTTACATATCCAGAAAACAAAGGATTCAGGTCTGGCACATATGCTTCTGGATAAATATTACTGAGATACCAGGTAAAATTTTTACACTGTAGACGCTGCCTTAAGTCAAGTCTTTTTGAGATGTCTCCAAATGTTTTCTGTTAGAGGAAGGGAAGTAAGGAAGGATGGAAGAGAAACATACCAATGTTACTAATACCAGGTTTGTACATATGCATCTATGATTGTATTGTAGCCTTAAACTAGCTTTAAGCTTAATTTGCTGATTTTTAATTATTTTTTAAAATACTGTACTACTATGGTTGCTGCTGTTTGTTTTTCAGTGTCATAACACCACTGACATCCTGCCTGCAGCATTTCAAAGCATGTGCAAGAAAAGCACATTGCAATGTGGAAACAGTAAAGTATCCTTAGTTCCAAGAGAGGTTTAACACAGTGCCATGAAATGGGAAAGTACGAACAAGGCCATACTGATGGCAGCTATAAAGCTAACTGATCTTACTAAAAAGAGTGATCTGAAATAATGAATTGGAGTAGCTAAATAATTAGCATAATAGTACAATGCAAAATTTCCCAGGCAAAACTCAGTTGCCTAGCTGCTAAATATGCTTAGGAAATCTAATTCTATTAGTGATACAATAGTCACAAAATTTATCATACAAAGAGAGAAAAAAATCTCTTTGAAGAAAACTCTAGATTTCATCTGATGAAAGACCAAAGTTCCAGAAAACTTACAAAAATAAATCAACACCCAAACCCCCTGAATTTAACAATTTTTGAAGCAGATAGAGAAAGGATGGATAGCTATCATTGAATAAGCTTTATTCTGCAGCTAAAGAACATCAAAACTCAAAAAAAAAAAAAAAAAAGAGTTTGCATATTCTATGCTCAGTAGCTTTTCTCATGTTTTTCTGGTAGTTCCAGTAGTGCTCAGTGCAAACAACCCAGGATTTTAGAGAATGTATGAAAAATAACCCTACCCATCAAAAAACCCACCACACAAAACAACACTATTACCACCCACTCAGTGAAGTTTTTCGATGTTTGTTGGGCTACACATTAAGCAAACTGAACTGTCTTTTCATTAAACTATCTAGAATCTTTACATACTTTGTCAATAAATAACTTTTGCTCACCAAAACTTTCAATGCAGCAAGCGTGATTTCTAATACCACCACCACCACCTACTTGTTTCACAATTTTTGCTGCCTCTGTGTTTCTTCGGTAAAATATTTCTTTATATTCATCCATCCACACTTCTGCAAGGCGGACTTGATTACGTGTGATCACTTGAGTACCTTTTGGGAAAGTATGGGGACTCTTGCTGCGAAAGACATGGCCAACAACAGAGCAAGGCATGATCTCCAACTGTCCACCACATTGCCATACCTAATAATAACATTTTTTGTGTAAGTGCACTGCAATTAGAATTAAGGGAGTGGAAAAAAGAAAATAAATCAGCAATGTTATCATTCGCCAGAAAAAAATCCCAAACCACTAACAAGAGTGCATATATCAGGCATACCATAAGTGATTTTCCTAATCAGGTAAACCCTGGAAATGTACGTTTCAGTTATCAACCCTAAACGCATTAAAAAAAAAAAAACTCAAACAAAAACAGTCCAGTGAGCATGTTTCTATTTTATATCATAGGTCATTAGTAATTCATTTCCCTTGTCCTGGTTGGCCAATTCAGCAGAGAAGTCAAGATCTAAGAACAATTTGTCCTCAAAAATCCTGTCAGTGTAGAGATCACTGCTAATTAAGTAGCTAAACTTACTCTGAAAGACATTTCTATATTTTCACCTCCCCATATTTCCATTTCTTCATCATAGCTTCCAATGTGCTCGAAGTAGTCTTTTGATATTGAAAAGAGACCTCCAGCAAAAGTAGGTGTTCTGTAAAAAGAGAAATTTACTGAGGAAGACAGGGTTCAAATAGATTACCCACGTTGAGTCTCATTTGACAGTTTTATTGTCATTTATTAACAGCTGATTTAGAGTAACTGCTGGTATAAAAGACAGCATCAGCAAAAATAACATATTTTCCCTGTATGGAGGATATCAAGCAAAGTTATTACTCCTCCATACCAGTAATCTCTCAGTGGCCAAAGCACATACAATTATCACCAAATACACTGCTGTAACACTCTAGTATTTTGGTGTTCTGAACCTTTGTTGTCATCCTTTCAAACATGATGAATGAGAAGCCAGAATCTGTGGTATAACAAAAAAACCTCATGAAAACTGAAGTATTTAAAATATTATTCAAATTATGTTTACCTAATTGGATAGGTTTCATCTTTTCTTCTTTTATTTTCATGTTTAGGAAGAGACTCCCATCCAAATGACAAGCTCCAATCAAAATTTCCTCTGTTGTGGCTATGCCCGTAAGGAGATGGTTTACTGAATTCGAAAGTGTTGAGATCTATAGAAGCAATATCAGGGCTTACAACAGCTACAGGGTTCTCAGCTATTCTTGCCAGTAATGGCTCCAACCAGCCATAGAAGCATTCACCTATTGAGAGAATGGGGACAAGCACTAAATTTTTATTTGGCTATAAAGTAGCACACACAGAATATTTTAACATGCCAGCAGCAAGCCAATATGCACTGCTTTTAAATAGCATTGCTAAATATACTTTCAATAATATAAAATAGCAATAGGAAAGATGATACATTGCTAATGTTAATAATTTATAAAAAAATCTGTAACATTAAATCAAAGACAACAGCATTATAAACCAGAGCTGCAGACCTGGCACAGTTACAGATTTACTCACAATGAGCATCCAGAAAGGTAAGGGTCTCTCCTGTTGCTACCGAAGCTCCCAACAACCGTGCAGTGATTAGACCTTTTCTTTCCTTTTGACGGACTACTTTAACTATTTGAAATTGTTTCACATATTCATCTAGTTTATCATGCAAGTATTCTAGAAAGAGAAATTGGTTTCAGGATATTCAGTGTATATACATGCCACTGCCTAAAACTTTACATTATTAAACTATCAGGATAAACAATTCACACTAGTCCCGGAAGTGACCTCACATTAGAGCAGTAAAAAATTCCTGACTGTTGAATGTTATTTTTAGGGACTGAGTTTTGTTGGGGGTGAGGGCATAGGAAGACATGACTGGTCAAGAACAGAACACGGAGCACTAAAAATATTCTAAACAAGAAAGGACGTGCTAGTGTATCTCTTCTGTAGTACTAACAGTTTGAATATCAATTCAAAATCCATTTTCAGAGTAAAAAGACTGCATACTTAGTTACTCAAGTTATCTCCAGAACATGCAAATTTTTTCCTGAATGATAGCATACATTACACAGTTTTCAAAGGCTACAACATTTACATCAGCAACAGAAACTACATAAAACACTCTTTGGACATGCAAAATTTGAGAAACAACCCCACATCCCTCATTAAACATCCCACATCATCTTCCTTCTTCTGCCCATCCTTAGTATTAAACTGTGTCAGTATACTAAATATGCAAATGTAAATGCATTAATACAACCATGCATGTATAGACATGTTCATCTAAGGTTGAGCATATACAGGTTTTTTAACTTGTATTTGTGATCATAGTCAGCATGCTTTCAAATTTTTTTTGCAGTCAGCTTAAGTATTGAAGATTAATCTTAATACTTTTAAAATTTGTTAATTTTTTTCAATTTTAGTTTCTAGGTAAGACATTGCCCTTCATATTAATGAAATTAATTTGCATAAAGAAAATCAGTATGATAAAATGCAAATTGCTACAAGTATTGGCCAATTTATCCTTGGATACTTTGTTCTATAAATTGTAATTGGTTTGAAGCACAGATTACAGAACTTCCTGTCATGCAACCAGTTATGTGGTTTAAGCAGCACTAGAATTGGAATAATCAGAAATGGGGTTTAAAAACCTTCAGAGGACAAGAATTTCATATTTAACTACCTTATGAAAAACAGATGGGGAGAACTATTTTGTGTTTTATAGAAAAAGAAAGGACAAAATCACTTAAAATACTATTATACATGTCAATGGTAGTAAAGAGAGATGCTTTTCAACCAATTTTTCTGCAATCCTAACATGTCTTAAATAAAAAAAAAAGGGGGGGGGGGAGAAAATAGAAATGACTTCTTACCATCTACGCTGGCATCATCCACCAAAATAATCTCCTTTAGCAGTATTGCAGGAGATGTATACATCACACTGTGAACAGTTCTGAGAAGAGTGGACCATGCCTCATTATGAAAAACTATTACAATACTTGTGGTTGGCAACGGTGGGCAGCGCTTAAACTTTTGTTCAATACATCTACAGATCAGAAAGCATCAAATGTTACAAAATGGACAAAAAGTTTTGACTCAAACTCTTAAAATAAACCCCTCTCTAGTACAAATCTTTACAAGTATGGACACTGAGTATTTCAGCTTCTCCACTTTCTATCCCAGTTTTGGAGCACAAAAGCAGGTGCTCCAACTGGTGAAGATGTACAAAATATTTTTTAAAAACATGATGAATAAGAATTCAACTTAACAACTGACTCACAACAACTGACTCAGTTCTGCTTCTGTCTTTCAAACATTTGAGAACTTTTCATACAGCACCCAGATCTTCTTCAGAAAAAAAACGTTATTCTATTGAGACCAGCCGATACTGAGCTGCAAAAAATCAGACTTTAAGTCACCGTTACTGTTGAAAATGCAAACTACAAAGATGACTGTTTATTAGGAGAATGCAGAGTTTGAAAGAAAAAAAGTAGAGCAGATCTAATTCAGAACTTCAAGATTTTGTAGAAATACCATAAAATCCTTAGGGCAGCATATCCCATTCAAGGAAAACAATTTTAAATGCACAGTTTTTCCGTGACTGACATATTCTGAACATAACTTTAAATCCAGTTGCAAGTCAAGATGACAACACTTCTGTATTCATGAGCCGTACACTTACTGTTTATTGTCTGTCAGCTTTAGAGACTGCAAGACTCCCCGAGGTAATTATCACAGCCACTGCCTCAGAAAATACACATGCAGAAACTCACCAGTTATGCTCTAGCAAAAGTTATCGTGAGCTGCACCACATGTAACAGGATATTCATACTGCCAGCAGCATCTTAGTAAGATTAGTCACTTCTGACACAGCTGAGAACATAATCTGACACTGATAGACACCTCATAACCAAAACCCGCTCTACCAAGTCCTAGAGATTTCATTAATACAAGATTGCTGAGATGTTCCATAGCCTTGTTCAACAATTTACAATTCCTAATTTGTTAAATTATGCTGGTAGTTTTACTAAAACACTGAATACTTAAAAAAAGTGGGGGGAGGGAAATAACGTTTAACTTGGAAAAAAGCTTAAACTACAATTTTAGTTTTCTTCTAAGTAAAAGTTAGCAGGCTTCCAGAAAGTCACTAAGAAATTGTAGCTTAAAGGCAAAAATCTGAAAACTTCATTTAAATATGGTTACTTCAAATTCAAAACCATGAAAGTGAGCCTTTCTAAACATTCTTGGCTTCGGCACTGTGGATCATTATGTACAGCCAATCATTATGTATAGCTAGGAAACTTTCCTAAACCATCACCTAACGCTGAACTCAAATCACTTTGCACTTTGCAATCTGTATTTCTGACAAGTTTTTTCAACTAACAGGATATACATATTTCAACATACTCAGGAGGTCGAGTGTCTGGTCCAAGATCTCGGTGCAAAGAAATCCTATCACTTGCAAATGCATTAAAACAGTGTTTTTCTTCTCCACGCTGTTTTTCTTTCTGTTCTTCTGAATTTAAGCTGATGGTTTTAAATGCTTTACCAGAAGCTCCAGGTGCATTAGGATCTTGAAGGGGCCGATCTAGAAAGGGTTTTAGTTCCACTGCAGTGTAGTATCCTGGCAAACAGTGTCTCTCTCCAGGAATCTTAGTTTGCCTAACAGGTGCTTTTATCTGCATTTTTGGCTTTGCACCTTTGATATTGTTCATAGCATTTAACACAAGACCTAACACGTGACTTTTCTTTCCAACAACTGGCTCAATCCCTGCTTCATCTTTAAAATCTTGAACACCCACTTCTTTTTGTAATAAAAATAAAAATACCAGAAAGACAAATACAATGATGCTAAACTTCCAAAGTTTCCAGTGAAAAAAAAATTTCTTGAATAGTTTAGGTGTTTTTTTCAAAGCCATTCTAGTTTTAAATAATTATCACAAAAGTTCCTGTGAATGATGTTCTTCAAGTAGGTCACAGCATTTCTTGAAATTATAATACCTGTAAATTAAAACAAAAAGTAGTAATTTAGAC
The DNA here is from genome assembly GCF_004027225.2 of Strigops habroptila. Lineage (NCBI taxonomy): Eukaryota > Metazoa > Chordata > Aves > Psittaciformes > Psittacidae > Strigops > Strigops habroptila. The sequence continues at coordinate 21,836,322 of NC_044281.2, read as the reverse complement.
ATCTAGTATATTCAACAGTGTAAAAAAACAAGAAATCAATGGGCAACTAATTCATAATTCCCAACTGTCAAATGTTATATGTCCATCACTTAAAGATACTTCAAAACTATGTCTAAGATGCCCCAAATGCACTTTCCATGTTTTTTGTTCTGTTTTGGTTTTTTAAATACAAGAACCAGAACGCAGGAATACCACTGAGAATAAACCACTATTTCTACACAATGCCACTACATGTTCATTTTCTTCCAAATCTTGAAAATTAAGTTGTTTAACATTTGAGAAAAGTGTTGGTTTAAGTCTCCTAAAAGCAGGGAATTTTAGTTCAATGATAGGATAGAAGGAAAACAGATGGAATCAATAAAATAATTTAAAGTTGCATGTAAGAAAGATCCACATAAAAGGTGAAATATAAAGACGGGAAGGACTTCTCAATAAACCTATTTTGACATTTGGAAATTTCCAATATTAAAAAAAAAATACATTTGAAGATCAGACTTAACTAATCGGACTTCAAGTTGGAAACGTTTAGATTAGTTATCTAGGATACATGGCCAATGCAGACTTAATACATGTAATTTGGAGTAGGTTTATTAGCCTAAGGATCCAGTAATCATTCTGTATACTTTTTTCATTCACTTGTACTGCATTTTCTGGCATGTGCTGCTGCAACTCATCAAGAGAACATGTCAAAAAGCTCCTCTTTCAGGAACTCTGCCACTATTTTTTTCTCAGACAAGCAATTATTCAGCAACTTTCAAAGATGGGGAAGTATGGAAAACATTTGAGGACTACTAGAATCCAAGTGATTTGAATTAAATTCTCTCTGCAAAATTGGCACTTTACAAGGACAAAAATAGCAACCAGCCTTAATTCAAAGCACAGCTTTATTTTTCTGTAAGTTTCATGTATGTGAACTGAGAAAAGAAATAAGCAGCATCTAGATAAAAGCCAGTTGGTTCCCACTTGCTAACTGCTAACTACTAACCATAGAATTGCAAAAGCTACTTTACTATTTCAACCTTTGAAAAACAAATAGATTCTGCACTTCTTAATTGGAATAACATATACTCGGGAAGAGATAAACTTACAGAAAGCAAAAAAAGCTCACCTGGTTTCCTTCAAGAATTTCCAGGATAAGGTAAGCATCCAGACTTGTGCACGTTATAGCTTATTTCAAAGCTTTTGTCAGTTTTTTTAATAAACCCATACATTCAAACCACAGTGGATTTATCATAGGCCCATTATTATAAGAATGCAGAGGGGAAGGTCATTACACCACTGCCATATAGATACTAAAAGGTATAAAAATGTGCTTCACAAGGTTCACAAAGTTTCCAAGAAAACACATTAAAAGGTCCACTTCTGTCTCACACCTTATTTTCCCATTTCTCTTCAGTGCTGAAAATTTGTACTACAGTACTGATACCTGTACACTGCAAGACTAAGAATAAAAACTTTCTTTCCTGGTGAAAGAACTGTGATCCATTTACCAAACCGACAGGTTAAAAAATGCCTTGTTTTCTCACAATGTCTGGGGAGTTGATCTTGTCTGGCTGCCAGACACCCAGCCATTCTCTCATTCCCCCTCCTCAACATGACAGTAGGGAGAAAATAAGATGGAAAAGCACATGGGACAGTGTGATCACTTACTGTCATGAGGAAAACAGACCCGAGGATGACAAATTTAATTTACTGCCAATTAAAAATAGAGCAGGATGGTGAGAAACAAAGACAAAAATAAAATCACCTCCCCAGGCTCAACTTCACTCCTTCGTTCCCAACTCTTCTATCTCCTCTCTCCCAAGTGTTATAGAGGGAATGGAAAATGAGGGTTCTGGTCAGCTCGTAATGCTTCATCTCTGTCGCTCCTTCCTCTTTGCACTTTTCCCCTGCTCCAACAAAGGCCCTCTTCATGGAGCACAGTACTTCAGCAAAAAATGCTCCAACATGGGTTGTCTGCAGGTTCCTGCCAGGATCTTGCTCCTGCATGGGCTCTCCATGGACTCCAGATTCCTTCAGGGCATATCCACCTGCTCCATCACGGGGCCCTGCATGGGCTGCAGAGAAATACCTTCTTCACTGTGGTCTTCTCCATGGGCTGCAGCAGGACAACCTGCCTCATCATAGATTTCTCCATGGGCTACAGGGGAGTATCTGTCCCACTGCCTGGAATACCTCCTCCCTTCTTTCTTCACTGATCCTGGTACCTCTGCAGGGTTGTTTCTCCCACATTTTTCTCCTTCCTCTCTCACAGCTACTGTACAGCATTTTTTACCCTTTCTTAAATACCTTATCACAAAGGCACCACCTGCCACACTGGGTGGCTCAGCCTTGGCCAGCAGTGGGTCCATTTTAGAGCCAACTGGAACCAGCTGCGTCCAGCACAAAGGCAGCCCCTGATCTTTTCTCACAGAGGCCACCCCTGCAGTCATCCCACACCTCCCAACCTTACCACGTAAATGCAATACACAATGTAAACCACCAAGCATAAATACAGATCACCACGCAGCAAGAAGACTGTAACTTGTAAAACTACCATTGCTAACTCTGCAAGGGCTCTCCCTGAGCCTACAACCACTGTGACCAGTTAATCATGAATGTTTTTGTAACACTCGAAAAAAATAAAATCACATTACTGTTTCTCAGTGCACCACATATGATACTGTGCTTGTGAGTCTTAAAGTTTAGGAATCAATAATGAATATAACTTCCTCAAACTAAAAAAAAAAAAAAAAGAAAACCAAACAGAAAAACAAATCAAAAAGACATCTTTTTTTGCATTTGAAGTACTTAATTTTATAAGAGAGGTCTGTCAACTTCTTTATCTCACAAGTAGTCATTTGGCACAGTCAACCAAGCAAAACCCTGTGGGGGCAGGGTGGGGTGTGTGTGCACTAGCATTGGTTGGCTGATTGGTTTGTTTCCAAATGTTGATCTCAAATTTCTTTTGTATCACTAAAAGATTATCTGTTATCTGCCTTAGTACCAGAGAAATCTTTTAACTAATTAAACAATTACTTTATAGATTTAAAGTTGCAGTTGTCAGATTTCCATTGTGAATCTTCAGCATTTCGATTAATGCAACCATATTTACTTATGCTACTCTCACCATGTCATTCTAGTTTTATGTTTACTACATAAACTCTGGCTTAATTGTCCCCAGCGACAAAAATTAAAAATGGACTAGAAAACACCAAAGATTTCTTCCACAGATTTTTAGCACATACTTCAGACTTCTGCTGCTGCTGGCTTTGATGCTGACACACTACTCTTTACAAAACACCAAATGCACATATGTACATTTTACAAAAAACTTCAACTGAATTTCTGTTATTTGTATTTGGGATTATTTCCTGCACAAATTGGGCATATATAATTTCTTAGAATGCGCATGATAAACAACACAATTGCTAAAATATGTGTGAATCAAAATAACCAAAATCTAAAAAAAAAAAAAAAAAAAAAAAACCACCCACAAAAAACCCCCAAAAAACAAAACCACCACTAAAAAAAAAAAAAAAAAACCCAAAAAACCACCAAAGAAAAACCAAACATCCAGAATATTTCTTGCACTACCTTGTGTTCTGTATACACATGTCTGTGACTTCAGACAAGTCAGTCATTAAAGACTAGAATGAGCAGGCCTAACAAGCAATCAAGAACACAGAGCAATTTGTTTAGCATTTATTTTCCTATGCAACTATATTCACTTTAATCTGCATACATTTTGACTTCTCTTTGACAATGTATTTCCTTGTATTAGATACATTTGTCTCAGCTGCTCAGATCTAACTACACACAGCAGGCTGCCATAACACACAGGTGAAATATGTCTGTCCCTAGAAATGCAACTCACCTGAGCCAAGTGGGTTGTGCAAGAGAGCATCACAACTTAACCCTTTCAATGTGGCTTACCCTTTCCAGTAGCTTCCATTGCAGCACGTTCACAGAAACAAATGCAAGTTATGTTTCTTTTTTAAAGACAAGATCTTTACAGGTCCATTTGCCATGAGCATACAGCAAGATGTTTGATGTACACAAATGCTGAGTGTGGTTTTATTGACAAAATATCTGATAGGGATATCGCTTACAATAGGAGAAGAGCTATTCATTGCACAAAATAGTAGCAGTTTCCAGAACACACACTACGCTGTCCAAAGAACTTTTGCCATGAAAGCTGTATCTTCCTAAGGGTTTTTACCAGGATAATTTTGTAGTGAGAAATACAATCTTCATTCCCCACAAATGCCTCACACATTTTTATGGCATAGCAATGTCAATAAGCACAGACCAAGCTACTGTTCCATCCTCCAGGACATGCTGAGGAAATATGTGGCATGATTAAACTCCCTGAGGTGACTGTTCAGCAAAGTGTTTAATCTTCTATTCATTAGTGTTATTTTCACTAATAGTAGTCTGTATTTTTACAGCACTTGGAAATAATTAGCCCTATACATCAGAAGATGGATTTTAAGGATTTTTTCTTTTTTTAAGAAGAAAATAACCAGAAAACTAATACGTACTGCAGAAATCTTCCAAAAGTGCCAAAAAGCAGCTGCCACACTTCTTCAAACCACATCACATGGGTAGTGTGTGAATTCAATACAGTCTATGTTACATTATGCCACCCACTAACTCTGATGTCAGCCTGTCTGCAAAAACTCTGGCTTACAAGAAAGCCTCACTACAGTAGCCAGCATGTAGGCAACTCTTGTTGTTCGCTTGGTCTGAACAACACGGTCGACAATCATTATTTCTTTTTTAAATTAAAATGTCAGTATAACCCAGAAGAGCAGACTTTCTTTTAGACCATGCCAGTGAGGAGAAATTTACTAGGTTAGTATCAATATACTTGACCTCAATTTTTTTTAATAAAACTGTTTTAAAATCTACTTTTATCTGAATGTTATATAGGGTTCTAACGTTTCCAGAGAATGTTGCTTATGGAACATCAAAAAAAAAAAAAAAAAAAAAAAAAAGAGAGAGAGAAAAAAAATTAAGTAAAAAAAAAAAAAAATTAAAAAAAAAAAAAAGAGAGAAAAATGGGGGGAGGGGGATCCTTCAGAATTATTCTGATCACAGCTATTTAACTACACAACTTGGCTTCACCCATAATCTAATTTCTGCTGCAACTCCAGAAGCACAGGCTCATTAAAACGCTTCTCTATTTTTTATAAGTATACAACCTCCTCATCAAGACCTTAATGTCCCCTTAACCAGAAAGTGGGGGTGTGAGTAGAAACACTAAACAAATTCTCACAATCAACTCTTCACATCAAATTAGCAAAAGTCTGCCAGAGATACATATTATGCTTTACCTGTATAAAGTGCTACTTTCACAACTGGTATTTCTGAATCCAAAATTCTAGAAAGGGCTTTTGGGTTTTTTTGCATGAATACCAATGTAGATGCTACTAAAACAGTAGTTACTGAAATACTCAGTTTGGTAAGCGATATTGTCATCTTCTACCACCATAGAAATAGAGTTTTTTCTTCCAGCAAAATAAATAAGTCACTGAACAAAACTGTTTACACTTCCTAGAAGTGCATCCCAGAAGAACATCTACTCACATTACCACCTCTTGTGACAGACTAAGAAACATCCAATCTGGAGTGAACTTTTTATACAGGTTTAGCTGCATATGGAATACAAAGACGCTCCGTTCCCGTTCAACCAAAACCATTCAAAAGCACTTCAGCATTTGGGGAAAATGAAAACAGTTGCTTAAGTTTACCAAACTACGCTACTGTTTACAAGAATATTAGCTCTCAGCTTAAATACAGGAACAAACTATAAAAGTAAATGAACAGAAGTTAAAGGCTTCATGTAAAAAGGAGAAACAGAATCAGCTTCCGAGTTTCTATCTCTACACTTGCAACAAAAGACACTTGGCTATCTGTTTCACTAAGAATTCCTACTGATTATACTCCTGGATAGGGCACATATACCTAAAAGAATTAGAGATTCACGAACCCCAGATACTGTTCCTCTGGTACATTCTTTGAAGCTCAGCCAGTGGAAATGTGGTTCTACTCCTGAAAAAAGTAAGTTTAAGAGGAATACTGAACATACTCAATTCCTGAGTCTTAGTTTTAGAAACACTAAAGGCACAGATTGTTCTAGCAAAGACCAGACATAATCTGCCTCAGTAATTATTACAGAAAAATCAGAAGCTGTAACTGGATGATAACACAATAGTCTAAAGGAATTCAGAGCAGCAGCAGCAGCCCAAAACACCTAGCTAGAATAGAACTTTGTAAACTATCTTCTTCAGCAGTTTCTTTGAGATTAAAAAAATAAAAAAAAAAAACCCCAAACCCTCCTTCTAGGTATTCTGAGGAAGTGCTTCCAAAACCACTTTCAAAATGAGCACTACTACTATTTTTCTATAGCTAAGTACTGTACATGATAGGCAGAGATAAATAGTTCCCTGTGACAACAGATAGTATGTTAAAAGTATACAGTAATCATGTATTATAAACAATATTTATGCATTATTTTTATAAGTCTGGGACTGTAAACATGAACTGAACTCAATTTAGATTTCACTCAACTCTGCAGCTTCCTTTTTTTTTTCTAGGCCAGTGTGGTTTGGGCTTCTGTTAAAATCATTTTAGGCTGTCCTTAAAAATGCCATGATAAGAAGGAAATACCATAGCAGCTGTAAGCAATGTTTTAGCTTAGAAGGATTACTGTCTGATTTTCACTTAAACACCAGAAAATAATCTCTGGATCATAACCAAGGGATTTTTTATTTTTTATTTTTTCCCTGATTGTAGTAATGCTTCTAAGATGACAAAAGCATCTGAGTATTAAGTGCAAAGCTTGAAATGACATTTTTACACCCTAATTTGCCTTAAACTTTTTGCTATTTAAATTGTAAGTGCAAAGCAAAGCAAGTCTCTGTATGGATTTTTTGAGATTTACTGAGGTTTATTGAGTCAGTGACTGTTAAACTAATCTCCGTCAGAATCTCCCAAAGGTGTCTGCATTTTCCTCTTCGCACCACTTGGTTCTTTTCCAGTTATGCTTCACTGCTGAATAATCACACCTAACAACAAATAGCCATTTGACCACAGAATTTGATTATTAAGTCACCATCAGTAGTTTTGTGATGCAATTTCTGTGTAAACAGAACTGTTTCCTATGGTACCAGCAAATCTTAAGTAAAATCAGACAACGGTAAGACAGACCACAAGTGAATAAAACCATGCTTTACACGAGTGAACAAAATCTAGCACTTTATGGTCTAGAAACTTGAGGCACTTTCAAATCTTCTAGAAGATAAGCACAGAAATACACAGATTAGGAGGAGAAACTCATCAGTTCCGGCAGGTGCCTGATCAGTGATTAATATGAAAGTGATTCTCTACAAGGAGTCCAAAGAAAGGGGAAGCCCTGCACCAGGTATCAGCTCTCAGAACAGACCGTCAAGGCAACAAATTTATGCAAAGCAAAAAGGAATATCTCAAAGCAACGCAGTTTGTCACCCAGAACCACAGACTTTGGGGAAACGTCACAGAGAGGGCAACTGTATCTCGTTTCTATTTTAACGCAAGTCAAGATATCCAGGCTGTCACTGGTATTACCCCACCCAAGAAGAGAGGCAAAATTAGATGGCAATAGCAGTTACAAGGAGGGAAACTGGCCTTCTGCTCCTTCCCACAGTGCAACTAAAATAGTAATTTGGGCTCTCTGAAACTAATTTGATTTTTACTCTGCTATGTTATTGAGGAGCCTTGAGATGATAGTATGAGATGCCAAACTTACCAGGCCACTGAGCAAACCTAGCTAAAAAAAGAAACCAAAAGCCATAAGTTGGCTGTTCTGACTCAGTCTTTAACTCTGTCACTCAGCTCCGCAGCACGACACTGGCTTTAGTCAAGACTGAATAGATCAATATAACTTTTTAAACAAAAGATGTTGTTTTGTAAGAGAAGACTAACATGTAAAACACTACAGAGATGCACACATAAAATTCATATTTCCAGTAAGATATTTTTATTTAACCAATAAGAACGTTTATTAATAAATACTTCTCTGTCACCATATTTTACAAGTTAAAAAAAATAAATCCGTGACACTAAGGTTATCCATGTTACAATTCGCTTTTCCTGTCAGTTCTCCAGAGCCAAGAAAATATTCATAAGTACTGTCAACTGCTGTGTAGAAGGGAAACTAACAAACTGCCTGAGAAAAGAGACCATCTAGTAGCTTCAAAGCACTCGGACGGGATGAAATATACCAGAGGAAGCTGGCAACGTACACAGTGAAACTACCACCCTGCTGTTATCAAATCAGTGCGGTGCTGCGGGAAAATACTTGGGCGGGATCAGTGCTCGGTAAGAGACACCTCCCTCAGTCAATACTTTTGGTTTGGACAGTGCATCCGGCTGGTGGCCAGCACTTCCCGGAGACCTGTTTGCCCAGCTGCCGGGCAGCAGCGCCCTTTCCCGCAGACCGAGCTCCTCACCCCGTGTCACGTTTGCCCGGAGCGGGGCGCGGCCCCCGGCGCCGGCTGCCTCGGCGGGATGCGAGGGGGCTGCGTGCAGGGCGTACGAGAGCGAGCATGGATGGGGGGGTGGGGGGAATGTGTGCGAAGGGGTGTCGGGGGGGACCTTCCGGGCAGGCCCAGCCCCACGCCTGCCCCAGCACCTCTCTCCCTCATGCCACGACTTCCCCCAGCCCGTTGTGTCCCGTGCCGCGCCGCGCGCACCCGGACGGTTGGCGGTGAACGGGCACCGGCCGCTGCCCCTCGCCAAAGTAGTAGCGGAGCCGCGCGGAGGGGCTCCAAGGCTGGGGGCTCCCCCCGCCCCGCGGTTCCCCCCGCCCCGGGGGTACTCCATGGCCGGGACCTCCCCCCGCCCCGCGCTTCCCCCCAACTCACCTTGTCCGGCGGGAGGCAGATGCTGCGCGGCTGCCGGTGAGGGGAGCACGCGACGCTCCGCTCCACACCGCGCCCGCCCGGCCGGAGGCCGCCCACGGCGCGAGGAGGTTGCAGCGGCAGCTGGGGCTGAGGCTGCTGGGGCTGAGGCTGCAGCGGCGGCGGCGCCTTCCGCTCGGCGGCAGCCAGGTGCGCGCGGGCGGGTGGCCCTGCGCCTGCGCGCGGCCCCGCCCTCACCTGGCGCCCAGGTGCGCGAGGCGAGGCAGCTGCCGCCGGCGGGCTGCGGGGGCCGCGCGCGGCGGAGGGGGAACGAGGGGGCCCCGCGCCGGGGAGCGAGGCCTGGCCGAGGAGGGGGGTGGGAAGGGGGGCAGAGGGGCGAGGGCAGCCCCTCAGCGGTGAGGGGCGCCGGGGCTGCGGGCCGCTGCTGGAGCGGAACGCGCCGCGCTGCCCCGTTCGCCTCCTGCATCCGCAGGACAGTGTGATTTTTAGACAATTACATAATGCGCACCGCAGCAGGGCACGGCCGTCGGTGCGTGCTTTAGCGTCCAAACTACGGAGTGCTCTGTAAGCATCGCGGCGGGGTGCTGCGATTTCTGTTCCAGTCACCTAAGTGTTATGTCGTGCAAGACGTGGTTGACCAAGCGCTCCCGGTGCACGTTGCTGGAAAACAGAACGCAAAATCCCTTAGAGGCGAGATCACAGTTTGAGGGAAAGGCTATCGCACCGGGCGCCGAGGAATAACTTCACAAAGCTTGCTCCTAACTTCCCTTAGCAGAGCACACAGTCTCTCTTTCTTCCTGCTTTCAAATAAAAGTTACAATTGCAGTCTCAGCCCAGCCCTCCGAAGCTGATTTGCTTCAGCTAGCTCAGCTGCAGGTAGCTAAATCTGCTCAGCAAACACACGGTGAGTTGGCAGTAGTTATACTGATTCCACAGCACTGGCAGAAATGTTAATACCAGTACTTTGTGACTGAATTCATCTTCCCCAGGAACATCTAATGAAGATTTAGACAGGAATTAATCAGACTTAGTGTGTTCTGGTATTTCTAGCATGGTAAAATCCTTCCTTATGCATTGGAAAGTCGAGGCCTGAACTGCAGCAAGTATTACATCACCTCAGATGTGCACAGCCAACATTCAGCTTTTCGTAGCACAAAATTCAAGTAAGGCAAATTTCTAGTATGCAAATTTAAAAAGCTGCTGTTCTCCAGAATAAAACCTTCATTAACAGGCATACTCACTCCTTAAATAAAGGTTCTTCAGAACAAGATTTAGACCATTCGCTTAGCTCCACTTTCAGCAAGTACCGGGTCACATAATTAGCACAGATAAAGCATGTGATTTTTGCAGTGACGGCCCATTTTAAGACAGGTCAATGGTTAAAAAAGAATTGGTTCTGATTTCATTGCAAGACAAAGGAAGAAATAAAACCAGAGAGTAAATAAAGCCAGAAATCTAAAATAGCAGTTGTAAGGAGCCTAAACAGACAAACAGTGATGATCTTCCTTTAACAAGTGGCATAATCACAAACTGATGGAGAAGCACTTGCTAGTGAAAGTTTTTCCTTAATTTCTTTTCCTATTTTTCCTGTTCAGCACTGTATAGAGGACACACTAATGAGTTCTTTATGATCAATTTCCAAAGAGCCAGAATCCACCCCCACTATCGAGACTTCCCCTGCAATGTATCCTGGACCACTTTCAAAGATAATTAGTTCAGAAGATTTTCCACAAATTCTCTAACACTATAAACTCTGTTTAAACTATCATGTTTATAAAGCTACCCACTCATCTAATTGGTAACAAGATTAAGGTTTAGGTTACTAAGGCAGAGTTGCCTGATTTACGAGCCTTTCTGAAAATTGCTGTAGCCACGTTTGAGAAATGACCTGCCATTAGTCAAACCTAGTCCAAAAACAGGGAGGACAAAAAAGCAAATTACTTCTATTTTTCAGTAAGAGTCTTGCTAGCTTGGTTATTTTAAGCTAATTATACTAATTACCTAATGATACTTTCTAGACCATCTTTCTAGTATTGGTACAAATCTGAAAAAAGCCGTAGGGAATTAAACCAGAAGCATTATTTAGTACACTGTTACCAAAAACACTTACACATCCTCTAGAAAATATTCTAGGCATTCTGTACCTGCAGAGGAGAGGGAGAGGAGAAGAAGAGACACCTATGGCTTATGTTGCTATAGCTACAAGATGCTTAGATTTCCAGTTTCAGTGAATGAATCAATAGAAACCACAGCTTCACTCTCCTCTTTTATTCACCAAAGGAAAAACTGGAAGATGGGTTGCTAAGCAACACCACACTAAAGACTGCAGCTCTTTGAAATCAGCATTACTGACTCCCCTCCATCCCAGGAGCCTCTTCCATTCAAAACCATTTATTAAGAAAGGAGTCAAGAAATACCCAAGCTATTAGGACACGCATTTTTAAAATAAGAAATTGTAAAAGCAGGAAGAAAGCTGAAATCAACACTTTCAATTAGTTGGAGTAAAGAGAAATGAAACAAAGTCATTCTTTGTGCCCAGAAAGTAATTTAAAAAAAAAAAAAAAAAGCAAGATTTTCTCTAAAGGACTACTTATAGCCACCATTTTTAAAAAAATTGAAATCTAAAGATGTGCCTCATTTGCAATCTTCTTTTAAAGACCTCATCTATAAAAAGACGCTACTGGCTAGATATGCTCAAGACGGCTAATGGGAATTCAGAAATCTTTTACCTGCATGATGTATACATAAAGTTCTTCACCAAAAGTTAGCCATGAAAGCTCAAAGTCTCAGTTCAATTTCTATCAACTAATTTCTATATTTTACCATTGTCATGACCTAATCTTTTGCCCATCTTATGAAAGGGTAGTGTCTATCTCATGCTCATAATAAAACCAAACTAAAGTACATGTAGATGCTGATTAGTCTTGTCTTTTTTGAAAACATCTTGCATGTATTGATATAAAACCACCTATTTTTATTCTAAATTTCAGCTAAATGTTATTCCAGTGCTACTGAGGAAGCAAAACCACATTGATCCTGTATGAATAGGGCTGTGCACAAAGAAATGCTGTTTTTTTCTAGAAACGGTCTTGATGAGGCCTGCGTATTTACTCTTTTAGCAGTGGGAAAAAACCCACCGAAACACCATAGTTTAATAATTCATAGTGTACTCACTCCCACAGCCCAGCTCCCTTATATTTCCCCCTAGCCTCAGCATTTTCCAGATCCTTCCATGTTCCTCATTCCACTCTCATGCTATGAGTTTTTCTCCAGTCTCTTAACTTCTCTCTCAGACCTCTATCACACTGCACAACTTGCAGGCAAAAAACCAGGGAGCCTGTACTGTGCCTGGTACAGTAACGTACACATTCATTGCTAGTGCTCAAACAGAAGGGATAAGGCTACAGCATTAAGTTTCAAGGTTTCCTAGGGAAGGCGAGGCCACTTATTTGGGTCTTTTCTCAATTCTGATATTCACACAAATCTCGTAGAAATGTTACAGTCCTGGTACGCATCTATTAATTTCAGTTTGGCTGACCAACAGCTCAAAAAGCACTGGAATGCAGAGCCTGGAAACCACCAGTAGGTAGGATCATTGCGTAAGTGAGGCATATCAACCTATTTAGGAAACGAGGCTATAAAATTACCCAAGATACAGCACCCTGTTATTGATAAGCAAGATTAGATACAATTGTAAATAGGCTCCCTTTTGTAGCCTTAACATTGAGTTGTCATAAAAAAGAAACTCCAAAATCAAATGAAAATTACCTTATACAATGTCAACATGAAAAGCTGAAATTACCTAAGGAGGAAATTGAAATTGATTAAGAAACTTAAACACTAGCATCAAGTATTCTCTTTTCATACCAAAACATGACTTTTCTAGTCAAATACATACCAGACCAAGTGCTGTTTGAAAACCAAATACAGCAGTATGAACAAAAGGTTTTGTCAGGCATCTGGTTTTTTTCAAAAATTCCACACCACTGAAAACAACCAAACTACTCTTCTCATTCATTCATGACACGCTATTGCTCCCTTAAAGATCCACAGGTATATTCTGTACGTCAGACAAGATCACAGTCCCCTGCAATCAGAATGGTTTCTCCAGAGAGGTGTTCTATATGGATTAAATGAGTGCTAACTTCTGCACATATGACTGTACTGTCTAGACATACAATGTTGAAAGACTAAACACTCCAAATTAAGGATTTCAAACATTTCTCTTTATGGAATAGAAAGCATGATAAGAAAATAAATTCTGTGTAAGACTTGCATGATCTATAAAAGCCTTTACTGAATATTTACATAAGGTCTTAATTTTAAATATTAGCTGTTCATTAAAAATGTAAGTTTCATTGAGAACAATGTATATAGCTGGTTTTCAAGATTAAAAAAATAAAATGTGCTTATAATATATGAAAAATAAACCCCTATACTTTAGAAATACAGTTGTAGTAATAAAGATTACACTATAATTATCAATAAATGGTTTACACAAACTGATATCCAGCATCTCAACAACGCACCTGCATTAGATAGAACTCAGAACAATAACCTATCCTATTTCAAACAGACAAAATAATGAGTTATATGCTTTAAAACATTTTTACAATGCTGGATGACACTTTACATAGCACACATGTAAGCAGTGTTCCCTCCTGAATGAAAATAAATACAGTTTCTTTCAGGGTTACAGATTTTTCCTGGAAATCATCCAGATCTCTAGTGTCATTAAGTTAATCATATTCACAATGCTTTTGTGCAGATACAGTCTCTGTCACTGCAGTATTTCATTCATAGTTCCTGAAGTCAGATTAAACAAATCCATAAACCACAAAAAAAAAAAACCAACTCATGTTCTTAGTGATGCACGGGCCTTGTCAAGTATTTCCTTTCTGATCTTCGGATAGTTTGGATGTGCTTCAAGGACCTGTCAAAAGACAAAACAACCCAAAAGTTCTGTGTCTAAAAGGAAAGAATACTGTTTGGTTATCCCACTCATCACTGAGCTTACACATTCTAAAACTAAAATAACAGTGTAACAAGTTTGTTTTAAGAATCCATAAATACTTAACTGTAGCTAGAGACTCCCATATATGGAGGTCAAGAACAGCTTTATCAAAGATGCCTTGCTTCCCTTTCACGCTGCCCTGTCACCTCGGTGTGAAAGACATGAGCCACGGGATAAAGCCTCTGGGTGGCTTGAAATGCATACATTCAGAACAGTGACCTCTGGAGACATTTCCAAGGTTTTAAGTATACTTTCTCTGCAGAGATAAACTGCTCTTATGTCTTCACTCCCTCAGGCTCTTCCACTATATTCTACCCACTTCATCTTCTTGCCCTTCAATTCCCCCTTCTCCCTTATCCTTCCTTCCAATTTGTCCTTTCTAGTTATCTTCATTCTCCCTCAAAGAGCAAATATAATTTATTTCATTATTAATACTAATAATTATTAATCCAGAATGTTCATTCTTCTGTAATAGTAACCCTTTCTCTTACTCTGCATCTGCTCTATTTATGTTTGTACCATACAAACATAATACTGGAAGTCTCTTGCTAACAGTGTCTTCTGAGGTTAACATTTGATTAACATCTTCAGCTATAATTCTGTATGGATTTACCAAATTGCAAGCAGAGGGCCAAATGAAGGTGCTACCATTTGAACATGCTTTCGCATATGATAGCCAGCCACTTTATCTCTTATTTACCTGGTGGCCAGGGAGCTCAGGATCAAGCAGATTATGTAGAGGATATTTAATTTAATCCAACTTAATGAATTAGGTGTTTCTTTGACATTGTCATATATTTTAGAAATTTAAACTCAACAAAATAAGGACCAATGAGTAAAAGAATGTTGCTACAGTAGATAGAGTATCAAGTACGTATACAAATTCTACCTTATGACAAATATCGATTGCATCAACATATCTCTTTCCTTTCAGGTAATTGAAAGCCAGCTTGTATCCTGTAAGTAAAAAGAGGGAAAGAAAAGAGGTGACAATTCTGTACTGAATAATGGAAAGATCACATGCAAATCAATTTTGGTTACTGTGTGTTTCTCAGGTTAGTATGTTTGTTTTCTACTATTCTCTCTTCTAAGCTTGTAAAGATCAAAATTTCTACTGAAAGTTGCTTCAAGTTGTACGTAAGAGTCCTTTACACACTGATAGCTATGTCTGAATCAAAAGGAGACATTATTCCGGACAGCATGTGTTACTACAGACAACACATAATGGTTGCCCTCTCTTAATTACTATGGTACCCCACAGGGTTTCTCACTGTGACCTATAATACACTGTCTCTCTGCAAAGGCAATTCCATTATTAGAGGACAAAAGAAAAAAAAAAATCAGGATAGCAATAACAAACTAGGGAATTAAAATGCTATTCTGTTCCACTGCCAGCAGACCACTCAAAAAAAGTCATATAGCTAAGTTGCATAGCAACATGTCAGGCTGATACTTCCAACATAAAAGATACAGCTCAAGTATATCAGCCTGGACAGAGATCAGGACTGAGGAAAAAATGGTTATAAGCATGCAATTTCCAAAACTTGAAATTTTAAATATTTCATTTATGAACTTATCCTCACTAGCAAGTGATTATGGGGGGATCTGATACCAGTTTATACAGTTTTACTTGCCAGATGCAGTTTGTGCTGCTTTAACCATTTTAGTTTTTATGCATGACAATTCTCACAATACTGTACGTAAACTAGAAAACAATGTGTATGTAGTACCTTCAATATCACACTCTTATCTTTCTGTATGCAAGATTGTTCACAGTTTAACTTCATTAAGGCATTCTCCTGTCTAGACACCAAATGATTTTGTAATTTGTTCAATTCCTACCTCCTAGGGGGTTTCAAAGTCTTTATATATGTTCTTTACAAACTCAAAAAAAAAACCCAAACCACACCTTTTTACTATTAAAACTTCTTCTTTCTAATACATTTTACTTGATCAACAACTGTAATATCTAAACCAAGACATTCATGCATCAGTCTACGGGAGCAGGAGCAACTAGTAAAAATCACTGCATCCAAACTCATAGTTAGATATCTAGAGATTTTCCTATATAACCTAAGTCAGATTTCCATCAGTTATTTTTATTACTGAGATCTGAGTCTTTATTCTGCTTTGACCCTCCTAGTTTTTTGACTCACAGTACACAGGGTAACACGTTTTGGCAATTCATCCTTGCATATGCATTTTTATATCTTTAACTGTGTTATAAAAGCAGGAGCCAAACCACAAAACATTTAGTTACATTAATAAAACACTACTTTTTATCTAATATGAGGTATAGATTAATCATGAACCAAACCACTGCGGCATTCAGGAGTTACAGTTAAAGAAACAAAATGTGTATTTCACATACATAACACTTAACAAGCTTGTTAAAAAACCACTGGTTTTCCAGTTCATGCCAAAGGCTATCTCATCCTAACACTAAAAAACTTACAGGCACAAAAAAAGACCACAGATTAAGGACTATAAGAAACATGCATTTTTGAGGGGCCATAAACATAGGCCAAAACCTGGAGCAGAATTTTTGTAAACCACCAGCACTGGGACCTACAGACAGACTATAGGTGTTGAGTAAGAAAAGGCATTTCATCCTATGTATGTATTTCATAAAGGGCTTCCTATATTAAAATAATTCTAAAAATGTCACAGTTTAGTGTAGACTTGAATTAACCATCCAAAGTGGAACTTTAATAGTATCTCAAGTTTTCGGTTAACCACCTTTTTTAAACCAGACATATTTAAAAACATTTAAATATTTAATTTTTAAAGTCATAGAATCATAGAATCATAGAATCGTAAGGGTTGGAAAGGACCTTAAGATCATCTAGTTCCAACCCCCCTGCCATGGGCAGGGACACCTTGCCCTAAACCATGTGGCTCAAGGCTCTGTCCAACCTGGCCTTGAACACCGCCAGGGATGGAGCATCCACAACCTCCCTGGGCAACCCATTCCAGTGCTTCACCACCCTCACTGTAAAGAACTTCTTCCTTATATCTAATCTAAACTTCCTCTGTTTAAGTTTGAACCCATTACCCCTTGTCCTACCACTACAGTCCCTAAGGAAGAGTCCCTCCCCAGCATCCTTGTAGACCCCCTTCAGATACTGGAAGGCTGCTATGAGGTCACCACGCAGCCTTCTCTTCTCCAGGCTGAACAGCCCCAACTTTCTCAGCCTGTCTTCATATGGGAGGTGCTCCAGCCCTCTTATCATCCTCGTGGCCCTCCTCTGGACTCGCTCCAACAGCTCCATGTCCTTTTTATGTTGAGGACACCAGAACTGTACGCAGTACTCCAAGTGGGGTCTCACAAGAGCAGAGTAGAGGGGCAGGATCACCTCCTTCGACCTGCTGGCCACGCTTCTTTTGATGCAGCCCAGGATACGGTTGGCTTTCTGGGCTGCAAGTGCACACTGCCGGCTCATGTTAAGCTTTTCGTCAACCAACACCCCCAAGTCCTTTTCTGCAGGGCTTGCTCTGAATCTCTTTGCCCAGCCTGTAGCAGTGCCTGGGGTTGCCCCTACCCAGGTGTAGGACCTTGCACTTGGCTTGGTTAAACTTCATAAGGTTGGCATCGGCCCACCTCACAAGCGTGTCAAGGTCCCTCTGGATGGCATCCCTTCCCTCCAGCGTATCAACCGAACCACACAGCTTGGTGTCATCGGCAAACTTGCTGAGGGCGCACTCAATCCCACTGTCCATGTCACCGACAAAGATGTTGAACAGGACCGGTCCCAACACCGATCCCTGAGGGACACCACTCGTTACAGGTTTCCAACTGGACATCGAGCCATTTACCACAACTCTTTGCGTGCGGCCATCGAGCCAGTTTTTTATCCACCGAGTGGTCCATCTATCAAATTGATGTCTCTCCAATTTAGAGACAAGGATGTCATGTGGGACAGTGTCGAATGCTTTGCACAAGTCCAGGTAGATGACATCAACTGCTCTGCCGCTGTCCATCAGTTCCGTGGCTCCATCATAGAAGGCCACCAAATTGGTCAGGCAGGATTTCCCCTTAGTGAAGCCATGTTGGCTGTCACCAACCACCTCGTTGTTTTTCATGTGCCTTAGCATGTTTTCCAGGAGAAACTGTTCCAAGATTTTGCCAGGCACAGAGGTGAGACTGACTGGTCTGTAGTTCCCCGGGTCTTCCACCTTCCCCTTCTTGAAAATGGGGGTTATATTACCCTTCTTCCAGTCATTGGGAACTTCACCTGACTGCCAGGATTTTTCGAATATGATGGACAGTGGCTTAGCACTTACTTATGCATCTAAAACTTACCCATATAAATAGATAATTTGTCTGATTATCAAAATGAAGTAAATAAATTGATGATCTGCCACTATCAGATATATATTGGGTTATATATAAAAGGTTCACTATAGTAGACAGTACATAGTGCATTACTATAAATACATTATTAAAATTTAATGCTGTATTTATAGATAAAGTTGTTCACAAAAAGCAAACTAAAACTCTTTCAGACCAAACCTTGTACAAAACCAGAAACTTTTGAAGTATCACAAAGCTGCTACCTCTTGCCATGGGGCCTTTCCAAATGACTGTTACCTACGCCTTTAAACATCTGTGGGTTTTATGTGAGGAAAACCAGTGATACTCTATGGAAAATTAAAAGCAGTCTTTCCAGTAAAGGGTAATGTACTGTAATCCCTGAAATCATGCTTATAGGTTATGTATACATACCTATTGTTGGATTCATTTGATTTCCATATTTCCAGGCCATCTCGTAATTCATTGCTGCATCCTTATATGCTTGTTCCTTTTCCATTATGTATCCCATGTATTCATAAGCCTTGCAGCATGACTGCAAAATATAAATATTCACTCCGAATTTTATTTAGGTAAGCTTACCTGTAGCAACACTGATTGGTTAAATACTTCAAATCTGTACAACTGGAAAGCGTAAGTGATACTCGTACTAACTTTGATGACAACATAGTCTTGATTTAAAACATCTGTAATACAATTCAGTTGTATAGAATTATGCACGGTGACTTCCTACGTTACACCAAGTCAAGTACAGAGTTCATCACAGAGGACACTGCAACTATTCCTTCAAAGATGTTCAGACCCTGTAGATACCTCTCTCAGTTAATAATAACCCTATGGCAGCCACATTTCAAGTCCAAGTTGTTTCTTCCACAAATATTGTTTCACTTTTTCTTAAAAGGATATTTTCATGGCCTTATTTTTGAAAACTGTTCCATATTATGATTTTCCACTTAAAGGAAAGGGAATGCCTGTAAGATAAGGATGAAAATATACTCCCCCTCTCATTTGTGACAAACAAAAAGTACAAAAGTCAAGAGAAGCTATAAGATAGATACCCCAATTTCACAGAAACAGTTTACTCACTAGGATCTCACTAACCAAACCTAAGTCTTCTAAAATAAAAACAAACTCATATTATAAGATACTAGGCTTTTATGAAAAATTTTTCACTCAATCTATTTACTTAAATTGTGTGTGTATATACATATCCACATCATCCAATTCTGACTGCTAAAAGCAATCCTAAAAACTAATTCATCATAATAATGTGTTTCCTCAATCAAATAATATCTTCCACATTGGACAATACCATGCAAAATATTGTTTTGTGAATTAACAAGATATTTTAAGATCTAAAATATTAAATATCTATTTGTATAGTACAATTCCTGCATAGCTGCTTTGCATGCAAGTTGGAGAAAAGTATTTTTACTGTGCTGTTTTGCTAAGGAACTGGAGTTGCAGACTTCTATTTTGCCATCCTCCTTCCTATCAAACAGAGCTTGTTTATCTAGGTTCCTCCTGGGACTCAAACTTTTTAGAGGAAAACAAATTCCTTGGTAGGCTGTGTTTTTAGAGCAGCTTGGAAATTTCTGCAACAAAGTGTCATTTGTGCCATATACCTGCTCAACAGACCATCTATTTCAAATGTGTCTTATTTTGGAGATGACTCATGTTTATCCTCCAGTAGTACAGACTTTGCAACATCCCTTGGCGATCTGGGATGAGTGTGTAACAGAACTTAAGGTAGAGTTTTTTCTTAATTATAATTCAAACTCATTTTCTGTAAAAATGAAATGGAGAACATTCTATTTTAAGGGGCATCTGCAGAAGTACATCATATCTTTATATCAAGAACTGTTGTAGCTGCCTCTTAATTTTATATTTAGAAATAAAAAGAAGAAAGGTTCAAAAAAGTCTAGCTCTCAAGGAGGTTGTGGAAATGTGACAGAATAACAAACATTACCTTCTATCCTAATGAATTCAAACAAGAAATATACAGAATCAGATCCTTCTCCAAACCAAATCTGTGCACTATAAATACCATCCTGAACCTACAGCATCTATGGAACTACTAGATGTGCCTCATGTGAGGGAAAGCAAAGTGTATCGATGAAAAAATGCGATTATGACAAATCAGCACAAAAGCTGAGACCTGAGTTTGTTCCTATAGTCTCCAAAATTTATACAGCTATATCTTTCTTTATCAGCTTTGCGGGGCTTAGTAAAGTGCATCTCTGACATACCATAAACACCTTAAGCTTCTAGTGTTCCCACAGCTAAAACCTGCAGAAGTTATTACAGAATATGAATAAAAATGACTAAGCAGCATTAATAGGTTTGTTTACTATCCTCCAGTGTGAAGTTGCTGTTTTCCTGGCTTGTTTTGGTCTACTTCTCCTTAATAAATAAAATACCAGGCAATTGGACAAAGAAATACATTTTGGAATCATGTTTCAAGGGAAAAATAGCTGAATTAAAATAGAAGGTTACTAAGGTTACTTTAAATGTGCACGTACCCTGTTATGACGAAGGCATCGCTTTAGTAATTCACCTGCCATATCGTATTTTGCAGATTGAATATATATATCTGCAAGCAGAAGCCAACTCTTTTCAAACTCCTCTGCATCAATGGGATTCCAGCTCATTTTTGAAATTCGTTTTAACTGATTTCTGGCTCGTGGAGTCTGTTTCAAGATCATGTAGGCTGTGGCCATTCCCAGAAGTGCTGGTATATGATCCTTCTGCAATAAAAAACAGTGACTGCTTGGTGCTTTTATTTGCTTATAACATTTATTATTTGTTTTAGTAAGACTTTCACCTGCTATCTGAAAACTAAACTAAAAGCTAAATCTCAGGAAATAAAGATAGAACATCCAACTGTACAAACATGTTTTCCATCTAGTTCTATGATTATTTCTGTAAGACTAACCATAATAACCACCACATTAAATAATTAAGATGCCGAATATAATTTGGGCTCAAAATCATCTTCTTAAGGCTCAGGAAATGTTGAAAGCATCCACAGGTGCTTCATCTCAACAAGAAACATTCTGATACCACTAAGACCTATCCTTTTGATACATAAATAAATACATCAGATAGAAACACACTTGAACTTACAATACAAATGGTATTTTCTACTTTTAGAAGTGCCCATCAAATGTCAATAACAGGGACACTAATTCCTATTACTAGGTCTACAGCGTCTAAAATTGTAAGTCTAAACTGCCTGTATCCAAAAGCTATGTATAACAAACAGGAATTTTAAAAGCCACTGTTCTATGCAAGAGCCACAAGCAAGCAGTAAGAAGTGCGGGAGCAAGCGTGATTTTTAAAATCCTGCCTTTATTAGCATGCGGTATAGAGGAGAATGGGGCTTGCATCCCAATACTACCTCCTCAATGTGGAGAGTAGCTCTATCAGCAGCTAACTTAAAAGCTGTCTTTCTTTTTCTCTGCCTTCCTGGCTCACTGTTGGATTCTGCATCTACACCTCTTTGTAGGGTTGTGCTGTAAAATGGCTTGCCATAACAGGTTAAATAAAATAAAATGATTAAACAAAAAAGACCCCACCAAAAGCCCCTCTTCCACATAATGATCAGCTCATCTCCCCTCTCCCTCAAGCATCACACCTAGCATGGATCAATAACCTCTGAAATCTGAGAAGATTAAAACTGTGTGTTTTATGTGACCCTGGAGAGAAGACTGAATAGACTAGAGCATTCTTCTTGCTGGAACTGTGTCACCATGTGAAAACCATTCAATATTCAACGAACCTCACATCAATACTGAGCAGGACTTGGAAGCCAGTACTGGAGGCAGACGGACATCTTGTGATTGTCACATCTTGTGATTGTCAGAACTGCCTTATACACAAAATAACCATCAGTATGCTCCCCTCAGCCAAGGAGCAGTTTAGCACACGGTCAATGGATAGTAGTAACGTAAGTATTTCTTGGCATTCCTATAGACTAAATGTGTCTAAATATGCTTAAATAAAATCTGTTGAAAGGTGCTGGTAACAAGAGCATCTGTTATTAATCCTAGAGGTAATGACTCAACTAGCTATAAAATAATGAAGATTTCCATCACAAGGAGGAATTTTAAGCAGATAGATAATCTTGGCCTGGAATCTCAATTTTGTCAAGTTGCCATGAATTACATAAAGGCAGCTTATATTTAATTGTTTCTGGTTACAAAATGAAGGTACTGTATCGAGTTACATCGTCAGACACACTGTTGTCAAGACTGGGAATTAAAAAGCAAACCCAGCACCTCAAACCAAATAGCCTATTCACATTTTAGTAACTGGCAATAGTGGCATTGAGTTATAAATTTGCAATTCAATGGAAACTTCTAAAAGGCATTGTTATTTCAGCATGGGTGTTTTTTTCCAAATTTTATATAAAATATTCTTTAATAGGGAAAAAAAATCCTTAACATTAATTGCACTAACACGTGCCACCACTCCTGAATGTAAATCGCAAGACTAGTCAAAAAAACCCTGTAGTGCGAGAGAGAAGACTGCGGAAATGATACAGGTTACTAACCTCAGCCACTACTACTTCAGTGAAAGTGTTCAGTGCTCGTTCAACATTCGATTTCTGCTTGGTTGCCATGAGACAGTAGTTTTCCATGATTCGCAGTTGAATGTGACCCTGAACGGTCTGAGGCTTGAGTTCCTTCAGAAGATTTTCTGCTGTTCTTACAGCCAACTGCACAGACTCCTGCTTCTCTGTTGAATTACTGTTATAAGAAAGAAAGTGTTTGTAAAAGCTTATTTTTTTAATAATCACCAAATTAATTGCAAGCTAGTACTGATTCCATGCTAAAGGCATGCCATTTTGTACAAGATGGTTTTGTTACACAGGCATTCTACATTGATTCTCTTCTGTAACCACTGCAGTTCCAACCTAACAAGCTGGTTTTCACACTGCAAGTGACCAGGATTCCAGATAAAAATCTGTATTTTCGGCTTGAGACTTACTTATTACAGTCTAGAATGGGCTCTCACAATATGGTAAGTAGAACATTTGAAGCATTAGTTAAGCTCAAACTTCTAGCAACTTAATTTAAGGCACATTATTAAGGAGCAGCAGAGAAAAGGGATAACGGAAGAACCCAAGCAATATTTATTGTATTCACTTACCCTATGTCAGCATCCAGATTTTCAAAGACTTCACCACCCACAGTTTCATTATCTGGGTTCAAACAAATTTCAATCATGTTGTAGACTGCATTCTGACCCCAGTCACTGTCCTTTCGAGCTTTATTAAAATGCCGGAGTGCATCATTTGGTTCACCCGTATACCTACATAGATAATTAAAATATTTAAAGATGGGCAAGTAAAATTTGCTGCCTCAAATCCCAACCAAATCCCATGAAGAAACCCAAGTATTTTTAAAACAAATTACACACTTGCACACACCGATAATGCAAGGTTCAAACAGCACACATATTATTGCGAGGAGCTTGGTTTTGCGGGCAAAAACCAGTCTGATACATTCTAAAATTTGAAAATAAGTAATATTATATTATTGAGCCAGCCAGAATATCCTCTCTTTTAATAAACAGGAAATATGAAAGATGCATGTGAGACAGATAAGATAGCTTCATTTTAAAGAGGAGCTAACTGGAAAGTATTTCAGAGGAGAAAAGGAGACTTTCCTGAAGTCCTAGCACCTTAAGTAATTAGGAAAGTAGTGCTGTACTAATCATTTACTTATCACACTATATATAGCACCTCTGAATGATAATGGGTAAATAAACTTTATCTTAATTATAATTGCGAGTACCAAAGATACAGCCCTTTGCAGTAGTGAAATCCTGGTTCAAGCTTTGTTCTGGAAGAATGTTTTTCAGCCATTAAAAGAAATCTTGGGACTTCTTCTAGTTTCCCAGCTCTTCTTAAGAGATCAATTAATCGTGAGAGGGTTGCATAGTTATCTAAATATACAAATAATTAGGACATTGTAATTCTAGTTATTCGCTGTATGAATAGCTTAAGAAATAAAGAGCCTGCCTTCACATACAAAAATGATATATGGTGTAATACATAAGGCATATTACATAGCAACCACAGATACAAGAATGAAGATATCAAGTGATACTTGAGATATTTCTATATATATTTCTATATATATTTATATTTTATAAAGATAATTGTACTTCACATTCAAAAGCACTCAAACAAAAACATTTGCTGCGCTCTCATGACTTCTTTCACAAAGTTCTCTAGAAAGGTTTACATTCATTATAGTACTGTTTTAATAGATTTTAGTAGCTTTCTCTCTAGTCATAATTTGCAAATTGCTAAGAGCAACTTTATTATAGGAATTCCAAATTCATATAACAAAGTTTCCTTTATTCATTTTGAAATAAAAGGCTAGCTTTGCATTCATGCACTTGGTATCTTAAACACAAGAGCAAGTGATTTACAGTTACAAGTATATAACACCCTAGCTATATTTGGCTTGAGGTAAACAATGGACATCACATTGCAGCAAAGTAAATTACTGTACATACAATAAATAATTTTCTCAGCTTCCCCTAAAATAGCTTTATGTTTTTAAAGCTATTGGCATAAAGTAATGGTCTTTGTTTATAGGATCCATTACATTATAAATAGCACACTTCTTTTTAATCAAAGTATTTTTTAGATATTTATTCTTCTATCTCATTAGAACTATGTATCAGAAAGAATTAAAAATACCACTGCTAAATATTCACCTGGCTTGCGTTCTAGGAGCTGCTGGAAATGAAAGACAGCTTGTTCATAATCTTGCTTCCTGAACATGAGATCAGCCATCATCTACAATATGGACGAATTTAGAGAAAACAAACCAAAATATTATCAATTGTCATTTATAATGAACTTCAGTTCTGCAAAAGTGGGGAGCTGAAACTATAGCTTTGAAGTGCTACGGAATTATGCAAGAAGTAAACTGAGTTGGATTTTTCATTACTCTCTGGAAAATAAACACTCTAGATAGAGAGGATAACAATGAGCAGGTACAGGCTCATATCTCAAATTTTCACTTAAGGCAGAAATCAAAAGAGAATTAAACATTTTGGTGTAACTTCCAAGTATGTTTGGTTTTACTTGTATAGTTTTACTCTTATTTCCTTATAATAATACTAATAATAATTTCCTTATTATTATGTGTAGATTAAGCACATAGAAAAGCAAAATTAGTTTAAAGTTAGGGAGAAAGAAACACGATAACTACTTCAGCAGTGGAAGTAAAACAAATTATTTTGGTTTTTTCTCCACTGAGAGGTAATAAAGAGTAGCTTTAATAACAAATATTGAGTGTTATTACCCCTGTTCTTTCACCATACTGGGATAAATTCCAGATGTTAGACTGCTGTAAGAAAATAAATTATTCCCATCTTAAAATAATTTTGCTCCTAATGTATTAAAGCAAAAGTTGCTCAGTCTATTGAACAGTCTCTTAAGCAGACAAGTATGCAAATCCTGTACAGAGAATCTGCAGCTGAGATTAAAAATGCTTAAGAAGGAATATGATTATCTATGATTGTATAAGAATGTAAAACCACCTTAAGTACACAGTTCTTGTTTTTTGGAAGGTTTTTTTTAGACACTTGGTTTAGTATTACTTTGCGATCAAGATAGAACAAGGGCTGTGATTGTTAGAAACTTCATACTGGATGATTAACCAGCATAAACAGAAAAACATTTTGTTGTAATGGATTTTTCATGTTGAAATTAGAAGCTGCAGCTTTTCTTAAAAGTAGCATTTTATGGATCCATCACATTGCAGACACACAAACTTTAAAATTCAACTCCTGATACAGGATTAGTATAATAGCACATACCATTGTTGCTGCTTCATTATCCTGGTCGTTCTTCAGTAGTAAGGAACACTGATGTTGACAGGCATCAGTATCATCTTGTGCAAGATATAAACGTGCAAGTTCCAACATTGCCTGTATATTAAAATATTCAATTATAAGTAATTCAAAGATGAAGGAAGCTGGTTTGGTTCTACGAGTATTAACCTGAGACTTCAGAGCCTCAGGGAAAACTTATTTCTCTTCTAAAGTGAGAGCTTTCTCTATTGCTCTGTGGGGGCTCTTGGTCAAGTACATTCATTTCCAGTCCCTCACCTTTAAAACAGATAAAACTTTTCTTCTTCAGATGGAAGTTCTGGAGGTACATTGAATAGAGAGCTGCCCAGATAGAATTGCTCTGAAGACCACATTATTTCGGTAAGAATAATTTTCTTGGAAAAAAATGTAAATGTCAGTAGTTTTCAATTCCCTGACAGAAGCAAATACCTCATCAACATTCACCAATTAGTTTTGGAGTACAAGCAAATTCTAGCAGAAACTGTTTTCTCATTTGCATTTCATTTTCTCATTTGCATTAAGACTGTGTGTGGATCCATTTCTGAAGCAACCTCAGAATAAATATTAACAACCTGAAATGTACATAAGCATGCATCCTTAAGGCTAAAGTTCCACCGTAGACTATTCTGAATAAATTGCCACAGAAAAGTTTATAAACACAAGAGTTACCACAAATTTAATCAAGTTCCTATTGAAGCAAATAGGAGTTAAACCAATCACAAAGCAAAATTAGCATTAGACAAACAGTAAGCAATGTCACTCCTGCTTAATTTTACATGGTGTTTTGATTTTGTTTTCAAAAATGAGGCACTTATAATTGCATTGCAATTCTTTCTCTGGTTACACTTGCAAACAGCACATCTGAATCGAAACAGTAATTTGAACATCCTACTCAGGATATGAAGGCTACTTGCATAATATTTTAACATCTGTTTTCTTCCTACTTCCCATTCTTCACATATTCAAACATATACTATATAATTCTGAAACAGAAAGGTAGGTGGGTAAGCACTGAAGTGATATGGAGCATTCTTGCAGCACGCACGTAAGAATTTTAATCATGAATATTTTCTTCGAGCCACTGTTGTTCTGTGCACAACAGTGGAAGACTGAAAAGCAGTGTGCTGGTCAAGGAACCCTTCCTGCCTTAGGCAAGTCAGAGAAGAATGCCAGTTACACTGGTCTTCTATACTAGATTCTAGTGACTGGAAGCAGTCTCTAAATTTTCAACTCCAACCAACAATGATACTGTGAAATGATGTCCTTGATGCAGTCTGTGATCCACTTCAAATTTGCATCTAGAAACTGCATTGCCTCTTATCTGGTCAGAGAAATGAGGTAGGGTATTACCTACCAAATTTAACTATGCAAATCTAAACAACACAACACAAAACCTTTATGACATGGACTACAATCTCTTCACATTTAGCAGAATAATTTTTTTAACGCAACGTTTCAAATCTGGTATGAGTTTCTTCAGCTAGAACATAAAAGATTTTGTTCTGATGAAACAAGGTATAGACAGCTTCATAGGAATTTCCAATACTTCCATATGTAATTTTAAAGAAAGTAAACTCTGTGAAGACATCAAGAAATAGGTGGGTGTTTAACAGATCAAATTTATGTTTAGTAATCTAAAAGAATTCAATTAAACCCTGTACCAGCAATGCTTTTAAAAATGAAGGGAAGAAAACAAGTTCAACCCTACTGAACCTACAGAAATACAATGAGATGACAGAGCCTTGGGCGACATGGTCTAGTGTGGAGGTGCCCCTGCCCGTGCAGGGGGCTTGGAAGTAGGTGATCTTAAGGTCCTTTTCAACCCTATTATATGATTCTATGATTTAAACTAGTTGTGGGTAACCCAAAGTATTTTGCTTTCAATACTCTGAGCAGGGAACAAGTTCTTAATCAGAAATTCACTCCTAGATTTACTAAGATGTCATTGTATCCTGTGTTGCTAGCAAAGCAGAAATAAAGCAAAAATCTCCACTAACTGCATCTAGCAGATATTCAGTACAAATGTCAGTGCACAGCATATCTTGTAACAATGGGACTCTCTCAATAGTATGATTTTAGCAAGAATGAAAGAAAGTGTTATACTGGCATTTCAGTACCAGTGTGAAAGAGAAAACTAGATTAAAGGCTTCAATACTGAATTAGTGGGATGGCATACAACAGAAGCCATAGCTGTAGCTACACTATGACAGGCAGTCTCCTCACTTTTTTAATGGTAGAACAGGGAAATCACCTTCCTTTTAAGACTTTCAGGATATTTTTATTCCTGTCCCAATTTATTTTTCCATTTCTTCCTCATTCTTACAAGTTGCCTTGAGGAAAGCCTGTCTTAAAGATGCTGAAGTTGTGGTTTCAAGAATCTAAGTCCTTCCCAAAGCTACAACATGAGTTCAAGTATTGAAACCAGGTGATATGCTGATAGTTTAGCAGCTGGTGAATCTGACAGCTGTGCAATAAGGAGCAGCAAAATAAGAAGTCTTCACATACACCTAAATATACAACAGACTTATACTAGAAAATCATGGAAATTTGACAAAAATTATATTAATATATTTATTTTTAATCTAAAAAAAACCCACTAAACATTTTGTGACTAAAAAGGGAATCCTACCAAATCCAGATAAAAGTCTAAAGCTTCTCAAACAGATAAAGAAGAGAGAGAAATTGTCTCAATTGGCCATAATCACTAATGCCTCATTCCAGAGGACAGGCAAAAAGCAACACTGAAACAATCTCCATTAACACTGTGCGTACGTTACATGTCCTCAACTGGTATGTGAAGACAAGCCCAATATATATTCTAATGGACAACTCAGAGTGCATGCAGACCACCACTTGAATCAGGAGTTTGTATAAGAGACAGAAATTAGCAGAACATACAATTACTTTATCATGATAAGCAATGCAGGTGAGAAAGTATATGCAGGCTCTATGTATATCACAAAGAAGAAATAATTGCAAATACACTTCTACATTGTGGGTAATTAGAAATTACAATGTATTGCTAGATATCATAACTGAATGGGAAAACAATGCAAAATAGTCAGAGGGAGAACTGACCTTGTTATCAGTTTCACAGTGAACAAGAGCTTCTTTGTAAAATTTAATTGCTTTTTCATAGTTTCGCTGGGCTGTGGAATGTTTTGCAATCTCAGCACAAATTTCAGCCGCTAACTGCTTCTGTGCAGGAACTGCATCCAGCTGTTCTATCTGAGCCCGTTTAAGCACTCTGGCTTGTAATTCCCGAGCCTGGTGTGGGGAAAGGGCTGAACAGTCAAAAACTTTCAAAGGAATTAATTTTATATTATCTACTTTAAAGGGATGTTATTAAATTTTTAAAAGGTCCTACAAGCACACTATGTATTCTATAGATGAACCCCCCAAATAATAAAGTGGGCAAAAATGTCTCTGTTGTAAGAGATATCAATGAAAGCAAGCAAAACACCCTCCCCCAAATCTCTCTCCCTCGATAACCTGTCTCAAACTGCCTTGCTTCCCCAAAACCCACATTAAAAACATGCTGAAAAGCAGCCTATTTTTCAACACTTCCAAGATGAAATCCCAGTACACTTCTTAGAAAATACTCTTTATGACAAGTGCATGCCGATCCAGTAATGTACAATCTACACTTTAGAAAATGTAATTTTGAGATAATCATAGATACAGTATTTTGTGAAATGTAATGAACAGGACATTAAAGCAAAAAGCTGGGAAGGGATCCAGTTTACCCCTTGTGTACTTGGAGAGTAAAAGAGGTATGGACAAGCTTATTTAATAGTCCATCTAAGGAATATTTAGGTCAAATACACTCACTTGAATAAAGATGACAATTTTGATTGGTCTAAATTTTCTCTGTATTTCTGTTCCTTGCATTATTTATAACTAACTTTTTCCTCAATCCAAATGGTTGTATTCCAATCGATAACTACTAGCAGAGTTGTAATCACAAAAAATGCTGGTACAGGACATCACTGAACAAATCCTCTTTATTAAAGGGAAAAGCAATGCTTTTGCTCACAAACCCTACAGTTCTGCTTAGAGAAATTTTATCATCCCCATGGGTTCCTGTTAAGAACTTCTTTTAAATCTCCAAGCTACATTCCTACATCAAAAATATTCAATGGAAGTGTTACATGCTTTTTTCTGGTTTTTTTATTCTCTTAAAATTAAGCTTTTGGTAAGGTAGATAAACAAGACCTCAAACTCAAAAACCAAACCCCAGAAGGTGTATGTACTTAACCCCTTAAGTACAGAAAACTCAGGCAAAAAGAAAAAACAAAAACAAAAAAAAAGGCAAAAACCCCTTCAAATTTCATTTTGAGAGTTTTCATTTAGGAGTGATTAAGAAAAGTCCATCAGAAGCATGGTTCTGATTATGCCTGATCAGTTTTCTTTGACTTCAACTGCAATTCTAACCAATTAACATACAAGAGATTTCCTCTTTGTGCTCAAGCAGTTTTGCAACTATCTTAACATTGAAATAAAATCTCAGAAGAGCTGTTTTGCTCATTTAAAAAGTTCACAAGTTGAAGAGAAGGAAGCACTAATATTCCTCTGCTTCTTATCCCCGTACCTTTTTGCCTAGCAGGGAAGGAGAATTAAAACACAAAGTAAAATACGGGAGGAACTTCTAACATCACTGTGAAAACCAAAGGGAATAAACTCTTTAAGAGGTAGCAATAACATGACCGAGCAGCTAAGTCTTGCTGAAATAATCAAAATATAGGTGGTTTTGTGTAAATGAATGTGGCAGGAAACCTGAAAGAACTAAAGAAGTAAAGAGTAAGAGAAGTAGACTGCTTTGGGGGAGATTTACTGCAGGAGAATGGGGCAGGGGGGAAAGTCAAAATGTGGAAAAGCAAAGGAAGATTTTAACAATAGATTAAATAGTAATACCAGTAGGATTTTAACTCTTATGTACAATTATCATTCTAATCAATCTACATAATTTCTTGCTGATCAGAAGATGGTACCAAGGCTTACTGTGTCTGTAACAGACTGGAGATGTAATGGAAAAGCATGTGTTGATCCAACCTCTTGCTTGAGAAAGTGTCTTCTAAAAGGAGTACATTACCTCTAGCTTCCAACTTACAGTGCTTTCAAGCCTCAGTCTGAGTGCTAATACTGAGGTCCAAAATGAACAGGTCTTATCATTGCTTTTTAAAATAAAGAGCAGTACAAGAAGATGACAGGTAGCCACTGAAAGCTGTTCCAGATTGTTCTATGAGTGTTCAATGCTGAGCTAAAGATATGTAACCTAGCTATGTCCCCATAGCTAAAGATATGTCCCCATAGCCAGCTTTGTTTTCACCTGCTTTGCTAATACTATGCTCCATGCACAAATAAAGGCATAGTAAAAATATGCAGTAAAAGCCTGCATTCTGAGCTAAAATTCAGATAACAGAACACTGCTCACAAAAAGCTTAGGGTTTCTAATGACTTATGTTCTTTACATTTCACACCAGTTACTGGTGCTTTATCCCTACTATGTATGCGTTTTCCTCATTCACAGAAATATTATGGTTAGAATCTGGGTTAAAAGTGAGGACATTGCAAGCCTTGTTAGGGTTTTTTGTTTTCCTCTTTACCTGTTGTAATGAAACAATGGCTTCATCAATCTTCTCCATTTTGCTGTAAATCTTTGCCAGAAGCACCTGGTAACGCACATCTTCCACCAGAGAAGACAATTCATTAACTGTAAGAATTACATTAAACAAGCATTATTCTTGTAACAACTGATGATCCTGATAAAGTCAAAGAAAGATGAAGATCTCCACATATTCCAGGCAAGACCGTGTAAAAAATTCACAACTCAATCTTACATATTTAGGATTGTGATTTGGCTTGGTGTGGTGTTAGTGGGCAGAGTAAACATTACAACCTACAGAGTGAGATTTAAGGCCAAAGACATTGAAAGATTCAAAATGAATGAAAAAAATTGACTGTATAGCCTATTTGCATTCTCGGAAATATGAGAGAAAAGCCTTTGATTTAAATGGACAGGAAATAAATCCTCCTTAATGAAAAATGTCCAGATTGATTCAATGAGTGCTACTGTTCACCTAAAAAGCGTAACATCGATGAAATTTCTATTCAGACCTCAAGCTATGTTTCTTTTGCTAGAAACTGCAACAGACATAAGCAGAAACAGTTATTTTTAACTAAATATTTCAGCATCTCCTCAAAAAGCAGCAATCTACTTTTGAATAATGGTTAAAACATATTCACATAAAATACTATTTGAAGAATACAAGTTCTCCTGGGCTTGCATTCATTTTAATATATTGACAAAGTGGTATCTTAAGCACAGGTCCACATTAAAACATAAAAGCCACCAAAACCCATGTTTTATTTTTATTAAAACAAACAAACATACAAATAAAAGCATATTGAGCTATACTCTATTAGTAAACTGTCTTCAAAGTGCTGTAATTGTGACAAGCTATTCTAAATCAGAGATTAGGCCATGTAGCCAACCATGTAAGATCATTCCTTCTGGTACTTTTCCTATATTTCATTTTTCTTTCAGAAATGAAGGATATTCTAACATTTCTAAAAATAAATAAATATTAAACTTCAATAATTTTCCCAATCAGCCAATGAGATACATATATACACATTTTATTATTTTTCTTTGTATAGAGAATGTGTTTATATCAAAGATGTACAAAAAGGATATTGATTTACATAGTTTTTTGCTTCATTGTAAGACAGAAGTTTAAAGTACACAGGGCAAATGTATTTACTGCCAATTTATCTTTCCACACAAGAAGATCAAACTGTCTTGAACATGATTATTAAATTAGCCAGACCCTCAAAGGCTTAACTAAGGCAGGAATATAACATTACATCAGATTTTTTCAGTAAGTAGTAAACAAGACAGAAAATCAACACTCCCCTGCACAGTATGAAAGACCAGTAAAATAGTGTCATAAGAGAAACTTACAGAAGGGACTAGGAATAAGACTTAATACTACTAACTATTTCTGTATTCAGATAGCCACAAAAGTTAACAAATGTAATTAAACCATTACAAGATTTCCTTAATTAAGCGTATAGCTCACATTAACCACCTTAAAACTTCTTAATTGCCTTTTAACAAAAACAAGGGGAAAAAAACCCCAAGTTTTATCTTTGTAAGTGCATATTCCTAATGTGTAAAAGAAGTTCCCAAAAGGCATCTTCAACCAGTTTAACCTCTTTTCTCTGAAAGATACTGGGTAGTATTTACCACCTAAACAACCATTCCCTAACAGTAGGAATGACTCGTATACTCAATCAATTCAGAATCACAACATTTGTCAGCACAGAAGAGAAAGAACTTTGCACATGTGCAGCTCTGCTATTGTATTTACTGACTCCATCTATCAGAGATGTTGCACCTTTAAAAGTCCTGGCACAAGCACCTTTAAAGGTAAATGAAGTTTATTTTAGAGCGCATTTCTCATTTATCACTTAATAGCTTTCTGTGTTTTACACACACACACACACACACACAAAAAAAGGTTGTATGGAACTTGTTTACTCCTTGGAATCATGCAGAAAACACAAACACTAGAAATTGTATGCTTTGTTGCAAATTAATAACATTCCTACCAGGATCATGATCTAAAGCTTGCTGAAGTACTCTTTCTGCCTTTTCATACTGCTTCAGTTTCATTAAAAGCTCAGCCAAGTCATAGCGAAGGAAATTCTGTTGACCACTTCTCAATGCAGCCTCATAGTAACTGATTGCCTAAAAGGGAAAAATAAAAATCTGAGTGTTATTTACAGATAATTTTTAAAGACAACAACCTTGCTACTTAGGTATGTAACGACATGCTGCTTAAAAGTTTTTTTTCTTTTCTTTCTTTGCTGCTCTTGTAACCAAGTCATTTTTAATAAACACTGTATTAAAAAACCACAAACGTTATTTAGTTGCAAGTTCAGGCTTCCAAAAAGGTAATGCCACATTAAAGATAAATAGAATAACTAGAGCCCACATTTTCATATTAGGCATGCATTTACATAGTCTAACCACGTTATCACAGTCTATCTTTGACAGGATCACTTCCAATTAAACTACATTTTTAGTAGTTGCTGAAGTTGTATAATTCCAGCCAAACTGGAGTTACAAAGTTCTGTTTTACTGTATACAAAGGACTAATATTTTCCCAAAATCTACCTGCAACACATGATGATAAAAGAAGTAAGGAAAAGTTTAAAAATACCACTGAAGCATAATCTAATAGAAAGGAATTTTCACTCAGCGTTTTTAAACATAAAAACTGATAATCATATCAGTTAAAAAAAGTCAAATATTTACTCAAGAAAAAACAAAAGCAATGTTCTGGATTAATAAACTATTATTCCATAAGTTTTAAAAAAATCCATTTCAATATAACAACTTAAATAGTCTTGAAATAGGATGTTACTTCTCTAAGGAAAAAAAAAAAAGAGAACTGCTACTATGTTGAAAAGGTACATTTCCAAAATAAATTTGAAATATTTTATTAATTTTTGTTGTTTTAAAATAGAACACATTTAAACATGCATAATAATGCACACATCACGCAGGTTATCTATTTAGGCTTAAGCAGCCTAAGGATGACATAGCTGAAGCCTCAGAATAAAAAAATAAAATCCATGAAATACTCATCACCATATAGATGACAAGTTTTTCTATAGCAGCTCTAGGAATTGTCACAGTACATTAGGTTATTACATACACAAAAAAGGTTTGAAGTATCATGGAGCAAGATAGGAATCATATATTGAGCTGCTTGTAGTACTGACCTAAACAGAAGCAAGGGAAAATTCTAACATTGCAAACACAGAACACAATTTGGACACACCCACCAGCAGTTTGAGGTTGCCCAAATAAAATTATTTGTTCCTGCAAGTTTTCCTCAAACATTTTCTTCTGGTTTTCCTACAGTAAGAAGTTAAAGCCTTTATTAGCACTCTTCTAGCCAACATTAAGGCTAGGAGATGTAGCAAGTCTGGGCCAATGAAGAAATAATTGAACATGGATTTGAGTGCACATAATCACATAAACTGCAAGTTACCAGACCTATAATTCACCAGATTTGTATCCACCAATGTACAGCTGTGCACTTTGCCAGATATTTTGAAGGGGACCTACAAACTTACTTTCAGGATAAAAAGGCTGTTTAGTGCTTTAAAGTGAAAGGCTTCCTTCTATCTGACCTGACGACAGCATAAATGTAGTTAACTAATTACATTGCACATACACAATAACCAGCTTATATGTCACAAATACAAAAACTATATATTCCCTGGAACAACACACTAAAAATTTCACATCAATGTGAAATGTACAGAAAGAAATCTGTAGTGGGATTTCTATGCAAGAGACATCCCCAGTCACTCCTTGCTAACTTACTTGATTGTTAATTGTCTTTCTGAAAAAAAGTAATCTATTAAATAGACATTCCCAGAAGATGGAGAACCTTTGGGTTTATTCCATGGAGCTAAATCCATGTTTCTCCTTCGACACCATCCTGGCACAATGGTAATAAACATGCAACTTTAAACAAGTAAGATGATGGCATATTAGTACAGTGTTTGAAATACAGAGATTCAAATCAGTATTAAGCCTGACAAGAAGTGATGATGGGAGCTAGCAGTCCTGTCCTGAATCCAAGGTAGAAAGTAGATTTCACAGAATCGTATAATGGTTTGGGCTGGAAGGGACATTAAAGATCATCTAGTTCCAACTCCCATAGGCAGGGTCACCTTCCACTAGATCAGGTTGCTCAAAGCACCATTCAACCTGGCCTTGAACACTTCCAGGGATAAGGCATCCACAACTTCCCTGGGCAACCTGTTCCACTATCTCACCACCACCACAGTGAAGAATTTCTTCCTAATACCTAATCTAAATCTACTCTCTTTCAGATTAAAACCATCACCTCTTGTCTCATCACTGCACTCCCTTGTAAAGAGTCCCTAATGATCTTTCCTGTAGGTCCCCTTTAAGTACTGAAAGGCTGCTATCAGGTCTCCCTGGAGCCTCCTCTTCTCCAGGCTGAACATCCCCAACTCTTTCACCCTGTTTTCACAGAAGAGTTGCTGCAGCCCCTTCATCATCTTCGTGTCCCTCCTCCTAACTTATTCCAGGTTCAATAAAGATAGAGACACCGTTATGTGAAATAAGTTCAATAAGTACATTGGAAGATTGTACTAAGCGTCTTTGAAAGAGATGCTGCTGAAACAAAACACAGAGCCATTTCTTGTACTTGGTCTCTCAGGCACTTTCTGTACCCATTTACTGTTTCCTATTTCAATACAAGTGGCTAGAAAAAAAGAGATGATTGGCACTGGTTTCTCTGCAACTACCAATCCATGTCAAAGCCGCCTGTCAGAACGTACATGCCAGCTTGGGATGATAGTGGCTTCCTCCAAAATTAAATGAGAAACTCCCAGCTTCTTTCAGAGCACATATGCAGAAGAATACTGCATTAAAAGTCTTTTACAACATGGAGACTATTCAAGAACATTGTACTAAAAGTCTCAGTGAGATGTAAATAAAACCTAAGAAACCCAAGTTCAAGATTCCTGTATGTAAGCACTAAGGGTACAATCACACCATTTCCCCAACATTACAGCCCTGCTTGCTTCCTTCCAGGCTGTCCTAAAATGCTTTCTTCCCTTCCCTGTGCTATGAAGGGTCACAGAGGGCTGAACACGTATTTTGAAGGGCATCTACAAACTTACATTCAGGATAAAAAAATCTGTTACGCACCTAAAGTGAAATGCTGCTTCTACCCAACCTGGAAATCAGGCACAGCCCACGTGTTGACAATAACGGACGTAATATTTAACTAGCCTAATACAGTACTTATAGAATACCTTGGAATAGTTATGTGTTTTGATTAGTGCTTTTCCAATTTTACTTGCTAAAGCTGGATCTTTTGGATTTTTCTTCAAGGCCTGCTCGTAGACTTCTATGGCTTCGTCAGGCTTCAGACAGTAAAAGATAAAAACACAGAAGTCAAGGATTAACATAAAAAGTGTATGAAGAAAACAAAATCTGGTAACCCCTCCAGGAATGACCGCCAAGTACTACTGGTTCATAAGCGACATACTTCTGAGAGAAGAATGGTCACTATAAAACTGCAGGAAGTGTAAAGCCCATGTAAATTTAAATTTCCATGCTAAAACAGAATGTGGAGAGAACTTTGCAAACAAACAAGTCTGATTTAACCTGATCCTTTTTCCACTGAAATTTCTCTACTAATATTTTCACTAGTTAACAAACTTATACAAACTTATTACCGTGTCAGTCAATCATCCATTCCTCTCCTCTAGCCACGTTACAGCAGATCTAAACAGTTTCCCTTTTGCTTTATAATTCTTCATTAAGGAGAAAACTATATGCAAACATTAATAAGTAAGCAACCCTTAATGATCTACAGCTCCCCAAACTAGTAATCTGAACTATAGTTGTGTGTCCTAATCCAATATATTCTTTCAACATCTGAATTTAAATGTGTATCCTTCAAAATCCTATGTCCACTTGACTACACTGTCTTCTAAAAATACTGAGTAATATTTCAAGTTCATCAAGAAAGCAAAGAATATAAAAAATGTACAGGAATTCAGTAATTTAAAATTTCAAAATAGAACTTTCAGTATGAGAACTAAGTTACCTAGAATTATTCTAAACTTCAGAACTCTTCTAAGCATCTTCAACTTCCTTCTGAATTTAATTTAGCTCTCGCTTTCAATTTTTGTTAGTCTTATGGGTCAGTAATCTTCTAGATAAAATTCCCACCTTGGCTTTCACCCAGTCAGTTATTAGAGGAAATGCATTTTCAACAGCTTTTTCTTTGAACTCAGAACAGTTACATTTGTAGCCAGTAATTATGGGGGTTTTTTACATCCTAAAGCAGTTTCTCTTTGCCAACTACCAATCAATAAGTCAACATGCTACATTGTCTCAACTTGCCAAAGTCAACAAATGACTCAATAGTTCTATTCATCCCTAGCAGGCACTTACCTCTTGAATATTCATGTATGCATCACCAAGAAGAAGCAAAGTATGAGCATTTGGCAGTTTTTCTACTAGGTCTCTGGAAACAGAAGACAGAACTTTGCTCAGAATTTAACATGTCAATGCTGGTAACTAAAAAACAATAAACAGGACACAACAATTTTCTACTCTGCAGATTTTAGTTTTTCTTTATTTCTGAAAATAAAACAAAAAAATCTGAGGTATCTTTCCCAACCAGGACTCTCAATTACTGTTTCAAATGGCACAACACTCACTTAAATGAATTCATTATGTCACTAAATATTTCTGACTTATTACAGTAGGAAGAGAAAAAAATGAGCTCACCACACTACCATTAAACGTCTTGGA
Source organism: Strigops habroptila (assembly GCF_004027225.2). Classification (NCBI taxonomy): domain Eukaryota; kingdom Metazoa; phylum Chordata; class Aves; order Psittaciformes; family Psittacidae; genus Strigops; species Strigops habroptila. The sequence goes on along the minus strand of NC_044281.2, from coordinate 21,797,848 downwards.
AAATATATATACACACACCAGAAACTTTTACCTGTAGCAGCCAGCATATAACCTCTTATCTTTCCTATGATGAAGATAAATATCTGCCATTTTTTCTTTAGCTTGTACAAAGTAAGGCTGTTCAGGTGTAATATTTCGGAGCATAGTCAAGGCTTGTTCAACATCTCCTTGAGCAATTGCCAGATCTGCATTTGCAATCACAACTCTTAGTTCCTCAGAAGTTCCAGAAAATTCATTAATGGCTTCTTGCAGTATTATAACGGCTTCATGCTGCAAATAATAAAACCAATAGAATTAATGTATTCCCTGTTGTTGAACTGCCAAAAGTAAAGACATCATAAGCAAACGTATGTCTGGGGGCATTATACAGACCAATCAAAAAAGCCCCACAAAAGTCCCCAAGCCATAGTATCCATCTGTTTTGCTAAAACATTTAGTTCTTTTCCCTCTTGATTTCTTTTAAATAAAATGTATGTGGTACAAACCACCAGAAAAAGTTTTAGTAAAGAAAATAACATCTGCATTGCATATATATAAGGAGATGCTCAAAACTGATCTGGACAATGCCTTTAGCACCTTGTTCTAACAGGTCCTGCTCGAGCAGGATGACCTCTAAAGGCCGCTTCCAACTACACGATTGCGTATAGCTTCTCTCATATTCTTACACGTATGTAGTGTCCTACTGTTTATTAAGAGAGTAAGGATGCTGCTACAGAAAGACATGATCCAAAAATATTTCTAATACCAGTCTGACAGCAAAACAGTAATCTACATGCCAGCAGATGACCATCAACGTTATCTCCTCCTCAAAATTAAAAGAGGATTTGTAGACTTAAAATTGAGCACCTGCAAGTAGGGTTTCTTTTTTTCTCTGTACAATTTCAGGTACAAGCTGTCAAGTCAGGTATTAACATCTTGGGATTTCAACAACCAAATCTTCTGGTAAAAAAAAGTGTTGGTTTTCTATTTTGAACTAATATAGACACTTCTGTTAACAGGAAGAAGAAATTGTTTTCAGGTATGTACTACATCTTAACGAGTTTGCTGTCTTACCGGTTCTCCATTCAAACGGTGAACTTCTACTAACTCTAGGAAGACGGACACACGATCGCTTGTGTCAATTTCAATTCTTTTCCCTTTAGTTTTTGAGGAAGCTGTAGGTTTTCTCATTCCAGGCAAATTCTTTGCCATCTGTAAGGTCTTAATAGCTTCTGATAATTCTCCCATCTTCTTCTGAGTTTGGGCCTTAATTAAGTGATAAATGGGATGTTCTCTCACCTAAAAAATACGAGATAAGGAGTTGCACTGTATTCAAAACCTTTGAAAGAAGATTTTTTTTTTAAATAGTGACCTTAGTTCCTTCTTTCCCTCAAATATATCTGATTTCAACTTCAGTAATTTACTTATGAAAACATTAGAATTTTCAATAACACAAACTAGTAATCAAGTAAGTTAATTACTACATCCCCAAGTCCTTCTTCTCAGGGCTGCTCTCAATCCATTCTCCTCCCAGCCTGTATTCGTGCTTGGGATTGCCCCAATTCAGGTGCAGGACCTTGCATTTGGCTTTGTTGAACTTCATGAGGTTCATGAAAAGTTCAGTTTAAAAATTACTACATACAAAAACATACAACTTCAGATAACTGACAGAATAAAATTGTCTCATTCTTTTGTCCAACTCACCTCAAAATTGTAGCTCAGACAAAGTTCCAAGGACTGAGAACATAGCTTAGTATTGTTTTGAGCCAAGTACACCTGGGCCATCAGTAAGTGTGCATCTGCATAGGAAGGATTCCTTTCAAGACAGTAACGTAGATTACTATGGGCTGCTTCAATATCCCCTAGGAAGTTAAAAAAGGGAAAGTGAAAAACCAGTTTATATGAAATGCAGAGGTTAAATAGAGAGCATTTCTTAATGATTCACTTTTTTTTTTTTTTAATGTGAGCATTTTGTGAATAAACTCATATGCCAAGTATTACGTGGCTATGAAATGAAACCAAAAGCAGATCAAAGGTAAGATATTCTCCCATTGTTCCATCTCAATAAGTGATCTTTTTTGGAAGCAATAGATTAAAAAATACCATATTTATGCATCTGTACAATTAAGATGCACTCATACAAATCACAAAAAAAGACAGGGCAAATGTTCTTCACATTAGCTGTAATGCAGTGATCTGCAGTGAAAGAAAAAACTCATTATGATTTAAAAGTGTGAAATTAATTTTTTTGTATTAAAGAAACTAAAGAGGTGGATAGCTATCCATTCCCATAACCATTACCTGACAAGTATTTCACTTTTGCAATTAAAAAGACAGCTTGTTGAAGACCAGGCACAGTTTTTACCACAGTTTCAAGAACAGAAGCACAGTGCTTGAGAAGTGGTGAAGGAGACTGCCCAGGACTTGCAGGCTAAGAATAAAAAAACCAAACAAACAAAATCAACAACATAACAAACAAAACGCACACACAAAAAAAACCCCAAACCAACCAAACAAACAAAACAACACTTCAGTGACTGGTTTTGGACTTGCTTTTCATTTCAAGTCTGAGCTTCATTTTAAACTCAAATGAGTCATAGCAAAGCACCATTAGTTTATTCAGCCCTAAAAGCTAAAAGCTGTCATTGTGAAGGAATATAAAAATACATTTTAAATTTAAGGGGGCAACTTCTTGCTATCAGCAGGAACACAAGAGAGCCTCATGGACTTCAAGGATGATCAAACACTTCAGACTTGACATAAGCTGAGGATTCAGTCCATAAACATTTGGTGACATACTCTGAAATACCATGCCAACTCATCCAACACAATGGTGACATGAACTAAATTTCAAGAGAAGTTGGAATGAATGACCACAATGATGAGAAGAAAAGGTTCTGGTCCTGTCCCTCCTACCCACATTCCACACCACAGAACATATCCATACTGCTAGCAACAAACTGAAAATAGCAGCTGAGAAATAGCTACTTTCCTGTAAACTGCTAGTACAGTGTACATTTTAGCTTCTCATTGTCAGAAACATTGTTCATTTCCCTCTATCACTTTAGCTAGTTGCTAACTGTTACATATAAAAAAGCAAAAGGCAACCTAAAGATCCTTCTGTTCACAGCTTGTATTTCCACAGGACCGATGCCCTGGGGAAGCAGCAATCGTCCACCGCCAAACTGGAAGCTTCCACCACCTGGCTCCCGGCGAATACCTGACTTTCTGATAACACAAACCTCTTTTTGCAATAAGGAGATAATGAAACTTCAGGAAAAGCCTATCTTTTCTTTTACAGTTTTTTTCTACAAACAACAGTTCAGGAAATACAGTTTTCATTCCAAATTAAAAACCATCATTGCCACTAAGTACTTCCGGAATACACCTCAGGGAAATCTTCAGACAAGACACTACCTCACTGAATGACACTTCTTATTTATCTCCATCTGTGACACGAAATTGTCTTTGCTACTGATGCTTTAGACTTTAAAACATTACCATTTCATTATAGATGGTGGGATTGATCACAACAATGGAAAACTCCTTGTCTGCCTGTTAGATTTTAAAACTGTTCATGAATAAATATTTACAGGAAGGTTCTATAATTAAACTAGAAATCTGCTAATGACAGGATAACAAAAATCAGCTCCCACCTATTTCAGAAGAATAATCTATTTCAGGAAGACACCATTTTAAAGAAACTTTAACTATTTTTCTTCTGCTTTAGCAATCTAACACCCCCATTCAATTTCTTAAGTTCTACATGCGTTTGTTGCCAAAACTAACACAAGCAAATTCAGGCACAGAAAATTAGCCATCTAAATTATATCTTTCTTTGGAATTACTAATAACAATTATGATACAAGTAGTATTCTACTGATTTTTACCAACATAAAAAAGAAACTGAAATGAAGAAAGAACATAGGTATACTAAAAAAATACCCTGAGCTGACAAAAATATTTCAAGAATAGGATCGTCACGGCGAACATCCTACTTCCATATTGAGATAGCTCTATTCACTGTACTGTTACAGTTTTCTGATCAAGAGATACTAAAAAAGTATAAATGCACACACTGTGCATTAAACAAATATTCCAGGTTTCCACAGGTGTCATTATTCCAACTTGCTCACTTCACAGAAGATGTATTTTCATAGATATTTTGATTAAACACACTTTTACTTCAAATGAATTCACAATTTAAGAGGGAAATTTTTCTAAATTTTTGCTTCATGATCTCAAAATAAAATCCAAGAATAATTTCCATTTTCAGGCAGATGTCATCTACAGCTGCTTACCTGTGCTGGGCAAAAATTAAGATACTCCCTAATGATTTCTAGCAAGAAATCAGGGTTTAGTTTTTCAAAATATTCCACACCAAGAGGAAAACCACACAGAGATGAAAAGTGAGTGTCCAGAACATCATTCAGTAAGGCAATAACTTCTTCTTGTCTCTTCTGTTTTTTCATTGCTAGGACCGCACGCAAGAAAGATAATTCCTACAGGTAAAAAAAGGAATAAAACATTCTCCATATTCCAGATACATGCATCTGTTACTCATACAATAGTACATAATTATTAATGTTAGACATTTCTTCTTTACATTTAGGGACACTGGAAGACATTTAGTAAGTTCACCATAAATTACACTGATGATTATTGTATCAATGCATTGCTTTAATTTGTGCTGGAAACTCTAAACGTTTCCGAGCCCAAAATCCTGATGATAATTAATATCCCTCCCTTCCTGACATTTCAAACTTCAGGTAAGTTTGCACTGCAGGAAGGCAATGATGTTTTTGCTCTGCAAGCAAACAGCCTTGCGTTGCAAAGTTAGACAACACATTAACTTAGACAGATAGCAAGAAAAACCGAAACTTGGATTGAACGGTATTCCATTAAGAATGCTCTGCTCAAGTGACTGAAATACAGAAGTAGCTAGTAGACCAGAATACAGATTTTAATCAAAGTATTTTAATGAAGGAAGATGTCTCCTACCCCAGATTTCCCAATGGACTGTTGAATTTCATTAAGAAACTCCAACTGCTGCTCTGCATCTTCTAATTGTCCTTGTATTAGCTGACAACGGATAATTCCTGTAACATATTCAAACATTTTATTGCAGATTTGCCTCCTAGTCAAGCACATGCTTTGTTTTCCAGAATTAACTGGAATTCATTTCCACAAACCACTCCTACCCTCTGAATTTTTTATACTGTTTAAGGCAATGCCATAGTCAGGGAGAAAAATGCGGGGAGGGGGGGAGGAGGGGGAAAATCTGTGAAGCAAGTATGCCATATTTACTCTCCATTGTCTTGACAGCAATTGAACTTTATCATAAGTAATTTATTTTTTTCCAAAGAATACAATATGTACACAAAAAGTATCAGATGTTTTGATTATTTCAATCTAATTTGGACACCTATGTAGCCATGGAAAGCTTGTTCTATCAACTGCCCTTGAATTCTTTTATTTTTGTAGCCCCTAAGAATTCTCTAGTTCTCAGGTACTACAGAAATAAGATAATAAAAAAAAAAATTGAGCCACATCTCTGTCCTTAGCATTACTTTGAGAGTTCTAATTTAAAAGTTACACTTTCCAAAAGGAAGACCAAGACACATATTCAGTGAGGAGAAACTCTTGCTACAAAGAAGACTGCATAACATGAATCAGGAAGTACTGCCCAGTAATCCTGTTCTAATAGTTCTAGATTTTCCTAGCAGCAGTAGTAGGAAAACTTGATCAGAAAAAAAAAGTATTGCCTGTGCCTTAAGAACAGCAAAAACCAAAAGAAAGTGTAAGACCTTACCAGTTAGTGCAGGAACACTTGTTTCATCAAGTCTCATAGCAGTCTTGTACCATTTTAAAGCTTCTTTCACCTTTCCTTGTAAAATCATTTGGTAGCCAAGTTCAGTAGCAAATTCTGCGTTGTCAGATGCCAAATCAAATGCTCTTTCAACTAAGGTTTGTGTATGTTGAAGGATGAGCTGGTCTCGGCCACACTAATGGTAAGAATAATCTTTAAACCTTAAATTTTCCTTATTTTTCAGATTCACTTAGATAAATACACTGAATATTGCTGTAGCAGTTGAGACAACATCTTCTCATATAAAACTAATATAATCTGTAGTAGCTGTAAAAATTGTGACATTAAAGAGTGTTGGATTCCAACATAAATCTACGGTACTATACAATAAGGAATAGTCGACAGTTGCTTTGAATGCCTCCTTAAAACAGTTCTGATAAATACAAAGGTTAAAGAAACCTTCCATTTCAAGGCTATGTGATTAACCTTGTCACTTTCCTATGTTAAGAATATGGTTGGTAGATGTGAGTGTATTTTCACTGGAAACTTGTTTCTTATCTAAAAGCAAGTAGTAAAAACATTTTTTGAATGAGATAGCTTAAGTGTGGTAATTCATACTGAATGTAAAACTTTAAAAATGTAGTTACCAAAGGCTACACAAGGATACCTATTTAAATTGTCTGCAATCTTCTACTTTTTGGTAGATATTTAACATCTGTTTACCAGAAAATAAAACAAAAACCAGAATATACAGATAGTTGTATGATGGTTAAGAAAAGGCATACTCACTGTTCTACTGAAAGCTAAAGCCATTTTACAGAAGAGCTGTGAATTATGTGGTTCTAATCTGTCCAGAGCTTTGATTAGGTCTCTCAGTCTTGTTGAAGCCTTAGAGAAAAAGAAGTAAAATAACAAGTAATAGAAACAATGAACAGATTAGGACAATTGAACAGTTTTCATTAAAAAGTAGTCACATGCTTTACTATTCAGTACTATCTTGAAATGTAAACTTGGAACTTTTGAGGGGTAGCAGTTAGATTTCTTTTGGAATTCTTAAATCCAAAATCTGAAACATGTTTAAACCTCATCAGTTTTTTTACTGTTTTCCTAGACATGGGTCTTAGTCACATGTGACATTTCACCCCAGAATCTTTTATTTATACACTACCATGTCCAGCAATTTTCATTCCTGGGCGGCTTTACTGAATTGAAGTCTGCAATTGTTAGTTTCTCCATATTTCCTATGATTGTGCACAGGTAATACTTAAATTTGATTTTAAATACACTAAAGAGTTTTTTGTAATAACTAAAAATGTGTTATACAACCTAAAACACCTTTTCCTTTATAACCTGAAAATAAACCTACAAAACGCTAAAAGCACTTTACATTTTTGCTAAATTTCCACTTAAATTATACCAGCATTTTTGCATAATGGAAAAGATATTTTTAAAAAATATTTAAAAATATATCTTAAAATATATAATGATTTTTCATGACAACGTATTTTAACATTTCCTGAAAAATGGCACAAGCACCATCTCTACAAAACACATGCATATATTTACTGTGCAGAAAAGGGATCTTGGGAGTAGAAGAAAAAGTTAAAGAGAATTCTTAGACCTAAAAAACCCCACAGTAATTGTCAAAAATGGGTGAACAAAGCACAGGTTATACAACCTAACATCACAGATAGATGTAAAGTGACTGTGACCCCGTTCCAAAAATTTATAGTTACAAAACTCATTACTTCCCCTATTTCAATTAATAAAATACTTAAAATTAATGGAAGGCTTACAATAACTTATGAAATTAACAAAAGAGCATTTAAACAATAAAAGTTTGCTTTGATGATTGAAATGAAGGTGATTCAATCAACTGTCCAAAGGACACTTCTCTTTGGTTTGATTCCTGTTGTCTAGAAAGACGGAGGTAAAAAATTATGTTTCCCTTGGCTTCCAACAAAAAGCTAGAGCAACCATTTGAGTCAGAATAAGTGAATATACCTTTTCTGCAGATAAGTAGTGTAGTACAGGAACGAACTATGTGAGAAGACAAAGAAAACAGTGCTTGTGGCATCTAGTCCCTACAAAGGCTGTGTTGTGCTCAGTCTGCTAATTAAAAGACTCACCTCAGATATATTTCCTTCCCTGCACAGATAATGCAGGGCCTCCATTCTTATGGCTTCTAAATTGAGGGCATCTTTCTGCAATAGTCTAAAGCCAAACAAAAGGTGAATGTAAAGAGACCAAAACAAAACCTTTACTCAATCATCTGTTTTGCCCTAAAAGGGGAATAAAATAACTTATATTGCAGTCACTGTAAGTCATAGCTCTCAATTGAAAGCATAGCTTTGTTACTTATTCCTATCCTTCAGAAAACATCCTCTTCCATTCAAAATGGTTTCACATATTGATGCAGTATCCTCACAGAATTGCAAGGCTGGGTTCTAGCAAAACTTAATTTAGTTTAAGCTTTTTTTTCTTTTTTAATTAACTAGTTCAAATTAATTAAAATCAATGGAAACCTACCTACTTTTGTTTCAAAGTGTTCTTACAGTGTAAACATGGCAAGAACACAACAGTGTGCTACTTCATACTCAACCTATGTGCTGTTTCAACTGTCTGCTCCCAGTCCTGCAAGGCTAGTTGTAGCTTCATTTTCTTTATGAAAGCAGGAATGAAGTTTGGAAAGTTTGCAATTATCTGGTTCACAGTTTCCAGAGCTCCTGAAAAATTCTGTCGGACCTCAAAATACTGTGCCTAAAGGAAGGAAGAGAAGTCACATCTAAAGCCTGTATACTCACATAGGTGAGAAGATTCAGAAGTTCTTTCATACAGAAACCAGCAAAAAGAGCCAGTGAGAGAAAAATCTTTAAATAATAGTTTTACTTCAGCATCAACCACAACTAGAGATACTGCAACAATCAGATAGCAAAAGATGCCATGTAAAACCTAGTGTGTTGTAAGCATTCTACAACAAAAGGTAATTACAGCATTTACAAGTAACTCAGCATTTACAAGCAACAAAAACAGAGATGTACCTGAAAAGTAAAATTGTCTTACTAGGTTTCAAGTAAGTTTGTATAAAGCATCTCACAGTTTTAGCATTCTAAACACAACCACGGATTTAACATTTTTTCAAGCCCTGAGGTACGTACCATCTAAAGCCTGTGGTCAGTAGGTCACTATTGTTGACAGAATTAACATTTTTTGTTAATTTTAAAGCAATTTACAGGGTATTCCAAATACAAAACTACTTCAGAAGTATCAAGCATCACAGTTTTAAATAAAAATCAACTTAGAGCTTAAATCCTGTTTTGCTTTGATACTGTGTGCATGCCATTTTATTTCATATTTTTGATATAGAAATGGTGCAAACGTAGAGTTTGAGAGTTAATTTCTTAAGCCATACCAAGATAGCTGTCTGTCTAAAATCTAATTCAGTAACTAAATTTGAGATATACTGGTAGTTGAATTCAACAGTCTGCATATAGCCAAGCACACGTGGTTAACCAAATACCATTGTGCATGCTCTCCTGAAGTTTAGTCTTCTTATTTTCATTGAACAATTTTTTCTGCATTTAGCTTTAGAATATTAAACATTATATTAAAAAGTAACAATGCTTGTGATATGAACAATTAGCATACTCTGAACCAGACATGTAAAACCTATTGCGTGGTAAGCATTCTGTAACAAAAAAACAGAAAAATGTGTAAAGAAAACAATTCATGCCACTCTTTTAATGAAATATAACCAAAACAAGCACTTGAAATTAAAAAGAACCAATGTTCCTAGATGATCACACTACAGTGTTTAAATACTATTTGTTTTTGTCATGGTACAGCAATTCTGCAATGTGGATAGGTATCCCATGCCAAAAGGAAGAGACCACACATACTTTTATATTTTCGGATGATTTGAAACCTCATTTCTTACATACATAAACATGAATAAAAACAGTTTTTCTTGTGTACATAGTAAAATCATAACCTCAGTATACAGTTAGGCTGACTGTATTTAATCTATACCTTTCTTTCTTACATTGGTATCTAATGCACCCCAAAGTATCACCTTGTAGGTATTTTTATTCCAAGAAAAAAAGGAGGAGAACGAGGGGAAGAAAGCACATCTTTTTAACATAATTAAAAGAAATATAGATGTGCAAGAAGAATCAGTTACCAGCTTCAGTTCATCAACAAAAAGCCAAAAACCAAATAAACCACCAGGTGGAAACCGTTTTTAGTGCAGCAGTATCCCACTGCAGCAATGTTTTATACTACAGAATTACAGAAATGTAATAATGCAAGAACACCCCAGAAATTCATAATCACGTATATGGTAATAGACATAGCGTACCATTACCATGTACCAGTACCATTACCCAGGCACACCCCTTTGCCTTAACCTACAAAGAAAGTGAGAAGTCTTACGAACTACAAACTACTTGAAATGGGCTGTCTACTGCAGGAAACAGAAGTGTCAGTATATTTTTACTGTGCTAGTGATCAATTTCTGTGACAACTGTCCTATATTCCTTAAACAATTTTATAGATTGATTCAAACTTCATTTCTGCTAAGACCCAGTTTTTTTCTCTAAACAAAACCAGTGTGACTGACACTGTATTTCTATTCCTTGGACAAGGTCATTTATAGACAACTCTTCTCAGCATCCCTCTAATCACTCTACAAGACTAACATGACATTTAGGAAGTGTTAAAATCATGATGCAAACTTACTTTACCAAGCAGAGCAAAGACATCATTGCCTTCCTGCAGTGCTTCATCGAAGTATTTCAGAGTTTTTTTAATGTGAGTTTCTTTTCCACAGGTGAGATCAAGCCATGCTTTCAAAATCAACCCCTATAAACAAAATATAAATTAGAATTCTTCACTAGCTAGGTAGTAAAAAAAGTATACTTGATATATTAATAAAAAGAAATAACTTAAAAATAAAAATAGGACTTAAATTATCTATTTTAAATCATTTTAAATACATATTTGAATTATAACCAGTCTACAGCGTAACCTAAAATATTAATAATTTATTACAGCGTTAAACAAATAGTATATTTACTTACATCATTAAAAACAACAAAAAACAAGGCCACTGAACTAGTCTAACATACTCAGCAAACAGAACAAAACCACACAGAAATAACAACATAAACCAGAATATTTTCTGCAAACACTGCTGCGGAATTTTTTCTTAAGATATTGTTTATATGAGACACTGAGAAACAAATGGAGCGCTGAAAAAGGAGAGACACTTGTTTTTTTTTCTTTCACAGTCTGATTAAAAAGAAAAACCTGTGTGCAAAGGGCAAAGATCTGATATTTCCTGAATCTCCAACAGTATTACACTGTTATATATATGTTATATATATAACATATTATATACGGTTTTTTAGAACATTATAGTACTTAGAACTTTTAAAAGTTGAAAGGTGTCTCAAGTTTTTTTTGTTTTTTTTTTTTTTAAAAAGAGGTATTTTACTTCTATAGAAGGCGTACATAAAGTATCTTATCAAAGTAAATTGCATATACTAAGCAAATCATATTTCACAAAGTTTAAGCACCCTTTACCTCCTCCCAAAAAACCTGAAGTACACATAACTTCATATTGTCAAACTAGGAACAGGGATAAGCATAAGTAAACTTAGAAAAAAGGAAAAATATTTTTTTCCTATATATTTAAATGCCAATGTACATTTTTACACATGTGCATGTCCCTCTGTATAGAAAAACATACACAATATTTCAAATCCATTAAATACCTCTGCTGAAAGTATTTCCTACTAAGCAACATTCCCAAATAATCTTTTGAAAACAAAAACAAGCAAACAAACCACAATTACTATGGCTTTAATAAGCAAAGTCATAAATACCGCTGTTTTTAAAAATGGCATACCCTTAGTCTTTTTAGAAATAAACATATTAATGCTTTGTGATGTCCTTAATTATTTCTTCATGAGTAAAAGTTAAGCAGTAATTAAAAATAACTACCAATTTTAATTAAAAATGAGTGATAGTTCAAAAGCTATTACTCAAATTCATAATGTAATTCAGAAATTAACGTTTAGAACAGTTGCAGATTTCTAACTCACATAATATCGTACAAACCATTAAACTGTAGGATATAAATTGAGCAACGTACTGAACCACACAGAGGTACAATTCAGAAACAACATTGTGTTTAATACTAGTGTCATAAGAGAACAATCATGCATTCAATTTTAACAGCTCTGCCTCAAAGACGTCTGATAAAAAAAAAAAGACTTATCTCTCCTTGAATCGAAGCTGATACATGCTTTAAAAAACCCCAAACAGTAAGTTTTCCCAAACCTCTTTAAAGATTCTAGTGAATTTTGATGTCTGTATACAAATGCAGAAGACATTGCTACATACAACACTTACCTCAACTTTAAAATAAATTACATAAAGTAAAACCCTAAGCAAATTTTGCCTTTAATAACTGCTGAAAATTTAAATCCCCGACCCTCTGGGTATTTTTGAGACTTCAGATTCAAAATAGATGTGTCCCTCTAGTGAGACTATCACACTTAGGTTTTTTTCTAGAAATTATGATGCTCAGTATCAAGTAGCAAAATTGGCATAACTACACATTATTTCCATTGGTCAATGCAGACTTGTTATTTCTTACGTGAAAATGAATATTTAGCAGACAAGAGAATCATTATGGGAAGTCTACTTGGCCCTGTCAAATGAATTTATGACATTAAGAAGAATTAGAACACAAAACAGTTAAAGGAAACCTCCAAATAACATTGGTGCAGTAAGTCTAGCTGCACAGTGTACATGATCCTATTACTATTTCACATAGGAAAGGAAAGAAGTTACCTCTTTACCACCACCAGAAACTTTTATCATTCTATCAACATATTCACGGGCTTTGTCTTCACGACCAAGATGCCACAAAAATATGCCAGCAAAGTACAGAGCCTGCTGTCCTGCTGTTTTACGTTGCTCCTTCAGTTTTGCATCCAACTCTAGAATAGCATCTCGATCTGAAAAGGTTTTGTTCACAGATTTTGTTGATAGCATCTCAAAATATTACAAGAGAGCAGCACATAAGTCAAGAGCTTCCAAAGCAAACCTTGTTTTCTGTATTGTATATTGATAAACAGAAGCAATCCCTTGCAATCCAATATCTTAATCAGGTACAGAGGCAAAAGACAGGATTCTCATCAACACGGTCATTTGTGCAAGAACACCACTACTTGTTAAACCTTAAATTTGCAGCTGAGACTTCTGCCAGATAAATGGATATTTGACAATTAGGTTCACCAGTATTTGCCAAATAAGTAAACAGTTAAATATAAAGCAGCCCTACAACGCTGAACATGAGATGACTTAGCTTCAGAATCCCTGGAAAACACATGATGTGTTTCTTAAAACTGAAACTCATTTTCTCACATCCTCATTGTTACTGCCAGTTGCTCTCATCAGGTTAATCCCACACAGAAATTTCATTTGGTATGGGGGGCTTACTGTCAAATATTTTCTTTTACCCACATTAACTTCTGATACATTTTTAGGAGCCATTAAAATCAAATGTCTGACTCGTGAAATGCATGATAATTTTGCTGCCTTACAGTATTAATCCTCAGGGACTCAAATAAGAGCGATGTCATTAGTCAGAGCTGTTTCACATCCATACTGCTTAACAAAATTGTCAGTAACAGTTATAAATCTGCAGAGTCAGGAAGATACCAGGGCGATAGTTTAATGACAACTTGGATTACCTGATAAACCAACTGTGGTTTTGAGAATATAACTTAGCAAAATAACCTCTGTTTTTAGACTGGGGAAAGGAATACCAGTGTTCACAAAATTCTTTTCTCCATTTGTAAGGTCAGGGTAACTTGCAAGATAGAAATGGTGTGGCTTTAATGACTTCTTAAATTGCAATTCTGCTTGTCCTGGGTTCAGCAGTAGCAGTCATTTTTCTCCTTCCTAGTAGCTAGTTGCAGTGCTGTGGTTTCAACTTTAGTCTGAGAACAATGCTGATAACACACCGATGTTTTTAGTTGTTGCTAAGTAATGCTTACTCCAATCAAGGACTTTTCAGTCTTATGCGCTGCCAGTGAGGAAGGGGACAAGAAGCCAGGAGGAAGCAGAGACAGGACACCTGACCCAAACTAGCCGAAGGGGTATTCCATAGCATTCCATTCCACAGCACATCATACCCAGTATATAAAATGGGGGGAGTTACCTGGAAGGCCCAGATCACTGCTCAAGTCGGGCTGGGTATCAGTCGGCAGGTGGTGAGCAATTGTATTGTGCATCACTTGTGTTTATTGTTTTCTCTTTCTTTTCCCCTTTTGGTCTTCTAGTCTCTCCCCTCGCCATTTCCCTTATCATTATTATTATTGGTGGTAGTAGTAGTGGTTTTGTATTATACTTTAGTTACTGGACTGTTCTTATCTCAACCCATGGGAGTTACATTCTTTGGATTCTCCTCCCCATCCCTCCAGGAGTGGGGAGGAAGAAGAAAGGAGAGAGTGAGCGAGCGGCTGCATGGTTCCGAGTTACCGGCTGGGCTTAAACCACAACACTGCTCAAAAGCACCAGTATCAGACAAGAGTGAACAACAGTCACAAGAAACTTGATTAATTTATATTTTTTTCCCCATGAAAGATTTTTCATCATGGTGGATAAGTCAGAGATTTTTTTTTTTTTTTTTTTTTTTTTTTTTTTTTTTTTTTTAAGTATTTTGTTTTAACATTCAGTCTTACTCTTTGCAGTTTTGTGTTTTGTTATTTTTGTTTGCAATCTTGGTAAGTGTCACTTTAGTACTATATAGTATGTCAAATGCAAAGCTGGAGCACACCTTTTTGTATTAGGCAGAATTAGTCTACGACTCTCAGATCTTCACACAGAGCTGTCTAAAACATGACGCAGTATTGTCTTAATGAGCATACCTGGCTTAGGGCTCTTTTTATGGGCATAAATCAAAGCCATCATTGTACAAAGTGACACCTCCTGTTTGTTTTTAATAGACTCCAACTGTCGAATCCCCTCTTGGATGTCACCTAGTGAAACAAGCACAGAATAGGCTATAACATTTTTCAAGACAGAGAATATCAACATCGAACATCAATCTCACTTAAATTTTCCCCTCTATTCTTTTCTTCTGTATTTCTGATAACAGCTTCTTCACAACTTCATTATTCACATATCCACTTTCACCTTCTGCGCAAGTCTTTCAAACAGACACAAGAAAGAAAAAAGCATCTCAATGCAGAGAACTTGAAAGGAGTTACATGCTAGTTCTGTCAACTGCCATAAAGATAAAAATCATCTTTATTATTTGTTTTATACAGGCATTGAACAGCTATTCTTGCTCCTGTTTCTTTATATATCCAGATATATTGCCTTGCTTGCGTGAAACTTTTGAACATCAGTAGAAAACACAGCATCATAAAAAATATAAACTTGTGATTGTAAAGCAAACAAAAAAGTCAGGGAGTTTGGGATTAGATACATCACCTCAAAATCTTTTGAATCCTTCCTCTCCCCACTCTGGGTTACCTTTAGTATTTTGTGACATCTTTGAAATACATATTTAGGAAAATAAAACTTCTCAAAACAGTTTAATGTACGCAGTGACCCTCCCAAGAGGTATTAGCTGTCAGCTCCTCTGAGGCAAATGCATACAACAAAGTTAGATACAGCTGCATTGAAGGGAACAGCTCAAACCGGGGTGTGTATGGGGAGGTGGCGGCGATCATGAAACACTGGCAATCTTCTCAGCATGGAAAACATTCAAACCTCATGACATTGTTTTCTTTCTGTGCTAAACATTGAACTTTGCGACGTAAGGATGCCCAGCGCTTGGGAGGGCGGCGGAGGGACGGGACACAACAACCAGCTCCCCAGCCCCTCATTACCTTCCCTCAGGGCACCGTAGGCTCGGTAGAACAGCAACACCGGATCGCTGCCCAGCCGCCCCAGCGCCTCATCCGCCGCAGCCCGGACGTGGTGGAAGTAGCCTTCTCGGCAGTAATAATTGAGCAGGGCCTGCAGGAGAGGCGGCCGCGGTTCACTCGTGCAAACGCTTCACCCCGGGACTGCAGCAGACGGCGCCGACCGGCCGCTCGCCCTCCGGCCCCAGGCTCCACCGCCCCTCCCGCGGATCGCCGCCCTCCCACCCGCCAGCCCGGCCGCTGCACAGCCCCACACCCGCGGAGGGTGCCGGGGCAGGACGGCGCCCGGCAGCGGCGCTCACCTGCTGCACCTCCGCGTCCATCTTTGCTACCCAGCGCCGCCGGAGCCGGGGGGGAGGCTCTGGAAAGGTGAGGGAGGGCGTGGCAGCACGCTGCCATTGGCTCGCTAGTAGGAGCGCTCACTGCCATTGGCTGGTTTAGCAGGAGCGCCCACTGCCATTGGCTGGTTTAGCTGGAGCGCCCACTGCCATTGGCTTGGAGGGAACGGAGGCGGGAGAGACACGGGAAGAAAAACTGGCGGAAAAGGCCGGCACGCGGCGCGTGCCCGGCGGCCTATTGGGCTCTCGGGAGGCGGGGGCGGGAGCACGCGGAAGGGAGGGCCCGTGCCATTGGGTGCCAGGCGGAGAGGGCAGGGTTTGAACACACCTTGGCGGGCGGCGCTGGTTGCGGCGTGCGGCGCCCCCTGTCGGCGGCTCTCCCGCGGGTTGGTCGGAGCGGTGGGGGCTGTCACTGGCTGAATCTGCATGGAAAGCCTAGGGAACTGGTTTGTTTTCTTGCTTTTTTGGCTGGACATACGACTAAGTGGCCCACATTCCCTATGTTTCATAATGTGTCTGAGTACTGAACACTTCAAACTAGGTGAAGCTCCTCTGTAGAAATTAAATATCAGTGTGGTAAAATCAAATACAAAAAGTTCTTCTCCCCTCTTTTTTCCCTCGTAGGGAATTACAGAGTGGCAAAGATTAGGAAAACTCAGGTTTTCCGCTGGAGGTGAAAGCACCCCCAGTCATCGTTTCTAGACACCAGAAACAACCCACCATTGCTAAATAACACTCTTTTAGAGTGGCTGTGTTGTCTGAAAACCACCCAAAATGCCATTTAGTACCAGGAGGCAAACCCATCTTGCACTGAATTAGCAGATGAAGCCAGTTCTTCCAGCAGAGAGCACTCCGAGTAAGCTTTCCTAAGTCCATCACAGACAGCACTACTCCGTTACACACTTCTCATTCCCAGTGTCAAGAAGGTGCCAAAGAAGTAATATAAAAGAATATTTGTTTTTTCTTGTTGGCCAAGATGATCTTCAAAATTTCCTGTTGTAAGTGATGCTCTACTTGTTTTGAAGTAACATTTCAGCTTCTGTAACATTGCAAAACTAAAATAGGTATGAGAAAAAACTGGTTTTGCATGGACACGACCTGTGATCTGCAGTGACAGTGGCACAGTTCTCATTTACCTTAAAACTATTTCCTTAAGAAAAGCTAAGATTAAAAAGCTATTAATAGAATATCAAAAAATATTATTCAATTTACTACTTTATTTTTGAAGCAGTGTATTCATTCTGTCAATTTTTTTGTAATTTGCATACTTTTTAAGGTAACCTTTTAAGACGTATTTTTGTCTACATATTAATCTGAAAATACTTATATTTTTATTTTGATACTTGTGCATTCCACCAAAGTTTTAGACTTTTTTTTTTCATAATGCATTTCAGAACAATTTGAAGGAGAAACATTTTCCTCCCCCAAAAGATTTGTGATGAATTTCAGGAAAGGTGCTATGAAATTTTGTTACTGCATTAGCAACTGAGCAAGTATATAGAATACAATTGCTCATAAACTGGCTTTAGTTCAGTATTAGTTCAGTATTCACTTCTGAGTGTTTTCATTTTAAGTTGTAAGGGAATGCAATATAAAATCATGCAAGCACGTAAATTGAACACTTAATAAGTTCACTGAAGCAATTAGTAAAGAATAACCAACATGCCTACTTTCTAGTGGCATTTGCATTTTTTCATATAAGTATCCACACGTGTGGTACTTCCAGAGAGATTCTTAAAAATTCCTGAGGAAAAGAAGAATGGTTATTCATTCTGATTCTCATGCACATTTTTCAGAAATGCACTTGCATATGAGATGATCTGTAGCCTATTTGTGAATAGTAACTAGGCAGAATAAACTTGTTCTAATAATCCAAGTTGTGGAATGTCATGTATTTAGTACTATGTTCAATCCTCATTTTATCTTCGTAAACTCATGAATGCTCTCTTGTCATTCCTGTAAAAGCTCAGAACCTCGTGATACACACTACCAGGACAGCTGTGGTATTTGATGGTTGAATACCCCACTGGATGGAGCTGTGGCATGAACTCAGGGCAGTACTACGGGTACATGTGGAATCATCATGCTCAGTGTCTAACATATATTGAATTAGAAATTCCTAGTTGGACTAACAAGCAAGTCCCACGGATTTGCTCACATGGAAGAACAGTGTAGCTGCCTGTAAAGGTTTTCAATATCCTCTTATTCTCTGGTTTTAGAAGCATACCTTTTTTATATTAATGTCAGATAGTAAAGACAAAAGGAACATACAATAAAAAAATGTAATATTTATTATTTTGGTGCGTTAATAATGTTCTTTAGCATCAGTTAGGGTAATAGTAGCATTTTCCTGCATGCAGTTCACTAATACAGTATTAGTCAATAATTTTAATAAAAGTAATCTATATTTAATTTTCCCGTGTAAGAAACATAAAATGTCCTGATGTGTTGGATTATACAATTTTGCTGCTTTGCCATTGTGAAAAAATATTGTGGACCCAAGATAACATTTAGAACTGTTCTAGTGCAACATGAATAAAAAAAAAAAAAAATCTGTAAGTAAACATAAGAAAAGATTAAGGATTCTGTGAAAGAAAGGGTGTATCTGAAAACTTATGATGCAGGCACTGCTTAGACATTCAATTTGAGCTTTACACCATTTCCCAACTGCAAAAAAACTTAGATTTTTAAAAGAAGATTATGAGCTTATTTTGCAGAAAGTATTGACATGTTTGCAAATATTGCAAAAAGTAAGAACCTACAGCTATCCATTCTCTCATTTATATCTTGTTCTCTGGAGTTCTGTGAAAAAGTGCTATGGACAGAAAGTAATAAAAGTGGTGTGACATCAACCTGAAGATAAAATTCCCTTCTTGTTTTATGTACATAATGCTGAAAAATAAAATAAAATGATTTTTACAGTATTTATATTTGCTTATAAAATCCTAACATTATTTTCAACAGGTTTAGTAGTTTTCAATGTCTGTACAGTTTGGATATACACTATATGCTTCAAAAATGTAAAACAAATAAGCTCCTAAGTAGCTGCAAAATATTGCTTAATGGTATGAAAGAATGAGGTCTTGTAGAGTAGTTTATTTCATTTAGCTCTGATGTATGGCTTCCCATATTTAAGAATCCTGGACAGTCAAAGGAACAGCAGCATAGGCAATATAAACATGCACTGATAGCATCCAAACTATCTATAATGGTAGATAATACATAATTTTACCTGTTGAATGCTTGTACACTACACTTATTGTGGTACATATTTGATGCAAGAAGTGTGCTAAGGTCATTATCTGTTTGCTCAAACATGCACCACAGGTTAAAAATTATTATTTACATAGCAGAGGGCTTTTCCTTAATGTGTACACCAACATCAATCTTACCGAGAGCTGAAGATGGCTAAACAATACTGCAGGATAAAGCAGGACAACTTTATAAAGGGCTCTTTTTGATAAATTTGGAGGGCTGAGGCAGATTCATTTATTATTTGTATGCAGAAAGACATTTGGCAAAGACAAAATCTGTGACTTCACACCCAGAAAGAAGTTTGCGCTTTCTGAAACTTGATGGTTTGTGCAAAAATTGATCCATCTTTACTGCTCTTATGAGTTATAGGGGATTTTACAGGCGTACCAAGACTTGTTTGGATGTGATACAACATGAGTACATTAATTAAGCACCTCAAAATCTATTATTCCTTCCCAGAAACACTGTGCTAAAAAAAATCTGTAGTTCTTTGTGACTTAATGTTATTTTCATGCATGATCTATAAGTGCAGCATGCCTTCATGCAAATCGTTTCTGCGTGTATATTAGTCATATAATAGAACACCTGGCCCTTGTACCTGTAACGGTGTACTTAATCCCCTTTCCCAACATAAGCCCCATTTACAAAAATAGTCACGTATCATAAACAATATATGAATAAAAATAAGATGAATCCACCAACACAGATTTTGTAAAAATACGACATATGTGGCAGTTGAAATGCGAACAGTGGATACAGTTACCATATTGTTTTATGCTACACACACAAATACTTGGTTTGCAACCCTTTAACTTGTCCCTACAGTCTGAGTAGCCATTTTTTCTCTCCTCTTCAGCAGTGTCAGCTGGTAATGAGAACAGTAACTTCCTGTCAAGGTTGTTTCCCCATGTCACAGTCACAGCCACTGTCTTTTAATAGGCACTGACCTTTAATGTACAGTATATTTGTAAAAATTGTCAGTTTGGCATAGACCTCCAGCAGGAGTCCTGTTGACACGAACACATGATCCTTACAGGGTATGAACTATTTTGCACATAGATGATTTTGCTTGCTATTTGCTTTTATTTCTGACCAGCTTTATCTTCCTTTTCATACTTTTCTTTGACTGGCCTTGTTACACGGTCATACGAAGGTGGGCAAACTGCAGTTGATGCAGTTACAGTTTTCTCTGTAAATGAGTTTTCATTTAACTTGTCAATAAGGATTTCATCTTTTATGCCCTGACCAGCCCCTCCTTCAGTTTTGTTTTTGTTATAGATAAAGGAAGCTTGTTTTACTGTTCGTTTTAAAAGGTGACGTCTATAAGCCCGCTGGATAATGACAGCAGATACTTCCTCCTGTTTTCTCTTTAATGTGGTTGTAATTGGTTCATAGGAAGCCTTTGAAGGATTGGATGCCATAAACCGATCTTCCATCTGTATTCTGAGGGCGTCCATCTCCCCACTTTCCCCCAAAACACGCTTCGTGAAAGCAAACAAGATGTCAAGGCAGTGAATTCTGTCACCACTTACCATGGGCAGATCCATTGCAATAAGCTGGACTTTGTTTGGTTTGGGTAGATGAAGAGGAGGCTCAAGTGCTGCTGCAAAATCAGACAATTTCTCAAATTCCATGAATTGTGTTGCATCTGGATCAAACTTCTCCCAGACTTCATAGAACATCTCAAAGTCATCCTCGCTCAAGGGTTCAGCGCTTTCTTCAGTAGCAACACCAAAGTTCTCCAAAATCACAGCAATGTACATGTTCACCACTACCAGAAATGATATGATAATGTAGCTGACAAAGAAGAAAATCCCAACAGAAGGGTTGCCACAGTCGCCTTTCACCGAGCTCCCTGGATGAGCTTTGTTTGGGTCACAGTCTGGTTCCCCACTGTTAAGAATTGGGGCTAGCAAACCATCCCAGCCTGCAGATGTGGTAATTTGAAACAGGCAGATCATGCTGTTGCCAAACGTCTCAAAGTTGAACATGTCATCTATACCAGCTTCCCTCTTAACGTAGGCAAAGTTGGACATGCCAAATATCGCATAGATAAACATGACCAGGAACAGCAGCAGACCAATATTGAACAAAGCAGGAAGAGACATCATCAAAGCAAAAAGCAGAGTACGGATTCCCTTAGCGCCTTTAATGAGACGCAGGATTCGGCCAATTCTGGCAAGTCGGATGACTCTGAATAGCGTTGGGGACACAAAATACTTTTCAATCATCTCGGCTAAAAACATACCTGAAACAGAAAGAAATAAACCCAAGATACATTACTCCATGTCAGAGTAGAAATTTAGAAAAATAGTTTTAAGATTGGTTGTTCTATGTGGCTGTTAAAGATACTCTGTAGATTCCACTTGCATAATTTCTGTTGTACCAGTTATACTTAATATTTGCAGGAGCAATATATGTTGAAAGATTATAAGTTTCAATGGTTGGAATAGGTAAATTATTAATTACAATTAAAAGTTGCATGACGAACTAATCTATTATTCTATGATTCTATGACTTAGTTGTAAACTTTGCAATGGCAGAAGCCAACCATATTCAAATAGAAGTTCACCTTATATTCATTTTTCCTTCTTTTTAGTTTAATAAAAACTTACCTACTATTGAGAGAATGACGACTACAAAATCAAAAATGTTCCAGCCTATAGTGAAATAGTAATGACGAAGTGAAATTAATTTCAGGACACATTCTCCAGTGAAAAGAACAATGAACACCAGGTTTATCCAGTATAAAATATTTTCCATTTCTTTACTCTGGTCATCAGTTTCTACCATCATGGTAACCATGTTAAGACAAATAAGAATCATGATGCTGATGTCGAATACTTGCTGTGTCACAAAATCAAAGACCATGCCTTGGAATTTGTTCTGAGGAGAAAAGAAAAAAAAAAACAACCCATCCAATACAAACTGTAATTGTTTTTCTTTTCCCATTAGAAGAAAGCAGAAAAATACATGCAGTAAGGCCTACAAGACCTCAATAAAAACATAACTAGTGATTTTAAGCAGTCTAGTCAAATTAAAGTGAGTACAACAGCTTAGTTCAGCCTCCTTTGTTTGTATATTCATACATAAACTGGTTGCAAGGGAAAATATTTTTTTTTTTACTGTGTTTTATTTTTCCATTTTTGCTGACTGATACACTAATTGATGCTAATTTTCACATGGGCATATTTCTGTTCTCTGTATATCAATAAAAAACCCCAAGCTGTTAATAAATAGCTATTGGTCTGATGTGTATAAATAGTTTTACCCCTGGTCTTGGTATAGGTTTTTGTGGTTTTTTGGATCCCAGCTTTTTCATTGCATTGTAGTATTTCTTCTGCTCTTCTGTCATAAATATGTCTTGACCTCCAAAGTAAAAACATGAAATCAAAACTGGTTATAATCACATTTATATGCAGCATTGAAAAAGAATGTGATTTACTTACTTATTTCATGAAAATCAAGACGACTGAATTGGGAAAAGTCTCTTAGCTATCAAATGCAGCTGGATAAAAGATACTTGCAGATATCTAATTCCAGGAATGTTTATGAACATGTAGGACTGGATGCAGCCCTTTTGTGGATGAATGTTTGGGAAGCCTGAAGACATGGGATTTTATGAACTGTACACTAGACAGGCTCCCTACCTATATACCTCTGGAGCTCTAGCACGGGCAGTTCCCAAAAATCTTACTAGCATCTCTCATTAGCAACATAAACCCAAAGAAAGTGGTGAAGACCATTAAGGTAAAATTAAACTAGTAGTTCATAGCTGCTTTTGTCTTTTAGTTTTCATTACCTTGTCTATTTACAGAAAATAATTTTAAAGATGAGCATCTGATATTCAGACCACCTATGTTCATGAGATTACCTACATCTGTACTATGAAACAATAAAAAAAGGCCCTGAGATAGTTACAAACCACTCCTGTATCTTTTCAGATAATTCAGAACTTGAATACTTGGGATCATTTAAACAGTAGTCTGTACTAGCGTGATGAAATAATGCTTTATTTTCACAACCAGGTAGCTATAATTTTTGTGCTGATAGAATACCTACAAATCAAGAAGAAAAAAAAATCAAGAAATTATGAGTGCTTCAATGTACAGGCCTAAATCAGGGGCTTGGTCATGTAAAGAGATTTCGTGAAGTTTAGGCATTGAAAAACAGATGACTTGAGGAAGACTAAACTGGACATTGAAACCAGAAGGGTCTGCCCCATTCACTAGAATGTTAAATCTTACGACATTAATGCATACTACATCTTGCTAAGATTTTATATCCTAATATAATTCAGCTTTTTCAATTCTGAACAAACCTTGTGTGTACATTCCATATAGCATGCACTTGCAAAAATGCAGTATTTTAGAATATCTTCAGAAGAGAAATAAAACAATACTTATCTTCTTTTTTTGCTGATTGAAGTTATCGATAATGACACCAATGAACAGGTTCAGGGTGAAAAAAGACCCAAAAATGATAAAGATGACAAAATACAAATACATATACAGGTTGTCTTCATACTTGGGTTGTTGTGATACCTAAGAAAAAAACACAAAATATAATTCCTAAGATTTCATGTGAAAATTTCAGCTGAACGAGTGGCAAAATATGCTTAATATTTTGTGTTTGGACAACACTCTTGTCACTTATGTCAATGTATTTTATCCATTCCATCGATTACTGACAGCATCTGGCAGTTTGTATTCAGTTTTCTACAATTTGTTACAGCAGAATCTCGTATTAGTTAATTTAATTTTGTTTCATTCTGTTATATGGATATTAATTGCTTTTAGAAGATATATAAAGACACAGTTGTTGATAGACAGACCTCAAGAAAAAGTCAATTTAAAATATTTGCAGTACTTACTTCTCTTGAGTCAATAGCTGCATACATAATATCCATCCAGCCTTTAAATGTAGCCTGTAAACAGTACACACCTGTTTAAGCATAGAGCTTGAAGACAATTCATATAATTATTTCCAGCAACTGAGTACAGCACTAGGAATAATTAGCATGACATGAGATTTCTAGATAATTTTGTCTCTTGGCCTTCTTCACAGCTGCTCATTCGATGCACTGCTGTGTATCCCCCTATTTTGTCTCCATATTAACATTTTAAGCAGTAAGACTAATTAACTTATTTCTAATTAATTATCACAAATGATAGAATGCAGTGTCATTTTAGCAGACTAAATTCATCAGATCATGTCAACTGCAAAGGCTATGTATGACTGAGAAATAGCCTTATGTAACTGAGTTGCCACCAATGAAGACTGATGTGTAGTTCCTTGTTCTCAAATCAGTCATGAAGGTGGCAACCGAAGGGAACCAAAAATTTGATCAGCTCAGAAAAGCTATTTTCCTATCAATCAGAATTTTTATTTTTCTCTACTTTGAAAGACTTTACATGATACTGTAACTCCATTTTCACTTTAAATGTATTGTGGTTATAGGGGCTAGATCCCTCCAATATGTTCCAAGATTAACTGGTAAGAAGATGTGTTTAATGTGCATCAAAGACTGAATATGCCTCATACGTGGCAGTATTTAGTGAACTTTTATAGCTATTTCCTCTGCCCCAAATCTGTAACTTTGTACATTTGACAGTGAGGTGTAGATTGGTTCATCTGAGTGTTCAAAACAGAGAGTAATTTTCTCTGTTGTAGAAATTAGTTCTCTTTTGACAAAGCAACAACTCCAAGTAGAAATCACTCAGGTTTTAATCCAGTTGTGCTCCAAATAAAACAATATGAGATAGCTTTCTGTTATTTAGTCCCTATTATATTTTTGCTAAACAAAGCTGCAAATCATTGGTTCCTTCATATTCCTTGCCATGGAGACTAGTTGCAGAAATAAGTTGGAACTCTTCATTCATCCAGAATAACCATCTTCATGGTTATTGCGCCATCATCTTGAGGTTTCATTTCCCGTGGAGGTTTCAAAAAGGCTTGGCTTATGCAGCATACAAAACAGCTGGTGAACTTAAAATCAAAAGGAATTCTTTTCTTAAAAGGAAAAGATGTCCCTTACATTTCTGAAACAGTGGAATACTAAAAGATCATGATCACATCTTGGGGCCAACCGAGAAAATATGTTCAGGCAACTTACAGTTAAGATGATGAAATCAAAGTGTAGTATCAGAAGACCAATAAATCTGAAATAAGTAGAAGTCTCAGCTGAAGAATTTAAAGTCCTTGTGGAATATTTGGACTGCAATGGATTAGGAGAGGTAAGGTCAGCTTTATTTATGTAATTCCCATTCTCAGACTTTCAATGATGGACACTTCACAGCCTCATAAAAAATATTTATTCCAGCACTAGTCTTTTTTGTTTCCTAATATCAAAATCCTTCTGTTGCCATTTAAGACTGTCACTTGTCGTAATCGTTACATATCGTGAACAGAGTACTAATCATCCTTTGTGCAGCACCTTTTACTCATTTGCAAACTGATTGTTGCTGCCTTTCCTCTTTAGGCTGTGATTCTGGTTCCTTCAATCTTTCCATGTAGATCTTGTTTTCCAGAACTCTGATAATTCTCGTTATTTTCCTCTGAGCTCTCTTCCACTAGTTCATCTCTTGAAATGTAACCAAAACTGGATTCAGTATTTCAGCTGAGGTCTTACAAGGGCTAAATAGGGCAGGATGATTACTTCATGTCTTACAGGCACTACTTTTGTTTCTCTCTTGGTACATTGTTTGCATTCTTAGAATTTCATACCTTAGGATGAGATCAGCACTTCAACCTGAAACATTAAATGCAAATAACCTGCCTACTTTTACATCAGAAAGGTGATGTAAATGACAGGGTGGCTCTTCTGCAAAGTGTGTGCTGTTGCCTCAGATTCAGACACATTATGATCTTTGCATATCATCCTCCAGGCAAAGTGAACTTATTGTTTTTTGTAAATTTGTTGGTGTAGCCTAGACTAACTAGAGTGAATGGAAAAAAATAGACTAATTTTAAAATACTAAGCTTCACAATCATCAGTAAAGTACTCCATTATAGTGAGAGTACCTTTCAGTTAGTGCTAGGAAGAAGAGCTGAAGAACTGAGCTGTTGTATGATTATTATTATTAATATTAAAAAGGCAACTTAAAGAGAGTGTGGGGGTGGACAAATATAACATTACTATCTTGAAGTTCAAAATATCTAAAGTGTGCATTTTTCACAATGAGTTTCACGAAACCGTATTACCATTACTGAAGAAATTAAGAACCCCAAAACTTATTAAAATTAAGTGATTTTAATAATAAAACATACTGCTTCATCATGTTATTTGTTTTAGTCTAAATCCCTCCTGAAAATCAGTAGGAATCAGTGAATATAATTGTCATTACGCAAAAATGTTTATACTAGTTGAGAACTTAGCTGTGAGAAAACAGATTCTTAATTCCCAAAGCAGAAGTGTCAGTTCAGCAGGAGAATTTGTAATTTTTAAATATGTTGCTGAAGAATAGCAAAAAATAGAACTGGAGGTTCAGTGTCAAGGCATCTGTATAGTGAGAGAATGTTATTTCTACTGCATTCAGTAGAAGCTAGTTTATGTTAGGCTCAAATTTATCTATCTGCAACACATTTTCTTTAACACAAATAAGGTATTATTTGGGCATATGTGCATACTGAATGGAATATAACACAGAAATATGACTAAGAGATCAAATTCTTAGTTTCCTTTTTGTATTTTCCAAAATAAAAATATATTGTATATGTTCAGTGACACTAAATAAGGAGTAATTCATTGATTTCAAAGTTTACAGCAGTGTAACTGAAATCAGCACCTGTTCCAAATGTTTGTTTCTTCCCCTCAAGGAAATCTGAAAAACATATATTCAAATGCAGATTCAAATGTCGTTACAAGAACCAACAAAACAAAAATCCACCAATTTACTATTGTTAGAAGTAGGTAGACTTTTTCCCTGATGAAGAATTTTAATGAAGTTATAAATAATGCTGGAATTTCACCACTCCATTTCTTTACCAGAAATAATGACCAGGAAGATTCACATTACCTTTTGGACATACAATAGCATTTTTCTTTAAAAATACTAACCTGCTGGAACTTTGAAGTTCTCCCAGTCTTATAGCCCTAATTCAGATTCCGATTTTTTTTACCCTACAATTCACAAGATGTGTTTTTTAATTTATATTAGTAACAGCAGAAAAATATAACATTGTGCTTTGAGACCCGCTGGTTTGCCACATTTTATCCTTGTAAGCAGGATATAAGCTTACCAGCAGGATAAAAGCAGGCCTCCAGGAGATTTACTTACCAAAGAATCCGAACACTAGGTTCAAGTTAAATAGGCATAAGGCCATACAATTGTCAGGGCAGATGCCACATCTCTTTGTGTACACCAACCTCTTCCTCTTCACTCATTGATACATGAAAATTGTGAAAGGAATTTCTCCAGCAGATCTGTCTCTGCTTTGATGCTTTTCTTTAGGGACAGAGAAATACTCAAGCAAGTTCAGAGCAAGATATGAAAAAAATTTGCAGATCCACATAAACCAACGTGAGCTATGCTGCGTCGTAGAAGCCAAAAATTCTTACAGAGAGACTATGTACTTATGTGACTGATGGCAGGAATATTTACACTCCAACTTCAAATTATGTAAGAATTTTAGAAAATAGTCTTTGACTCACAACGTCTATAAAATTTGGTTATATCAGCTGCACATATTGATAGCCTGTATCTTGGGGCACAAAGAATTATAACATTGCTATCATTACAGTAGATTTTCCTTGCACACTCCTCTCCCAAAAGAAAAATATGCAATATGCAAACCAAAAATAAGTTTATGTTCTTTTTCACTATCACTGCCAAGGAAACTCTAGAGAGAGCTTGTCAGAGAGTTCTTTTCAATTAAAAAGACACTGCCACACATTTCCAATCCATTTTCTTTGAGCCTAGAATATTTCTTTCTGAAATTACCCCACTTCTACTGAGTGAAATATCTGTTTCTTTCATATATTACTCTGAAAAAAGAGTCTTTGGGGGTTTTTTTCTGCAATGAACAGACTCATATACTACCATAAAAGGCTTTTCATGATCGAAAACAAAAATTTTTCAGGGGAATCATTTGTTTCTTTCCCAGAATAATACAGTTCTCAGTGCCAGGGTTCTTTTGGCTTGTTTTGATTTGTAGTTTTTTTGGTCATGAAAATAGTACTACTTCCAGCAGTATTCATACCAGATAGAAAACCTCAGTGATGCAGCAAATAAAGATTTATGTTGTATTACCTATAACCCAGAAAAGCTGAAGGGATTTAAAATATTCTTCTTTGGCTCAAAGGGCATGAGTTAGAAGGTAGAAGGGAAATAATACAAGATTGTAAGAGGCAGCTTTTGGTAGTTTGTTTCCAGCTTCCTGAAAAAGGGACCTTGTTTCAGTAATTCATGCATTGATACTTATCACTCAGTTTGTCATTAGAAAAATGACGTTGACCTCTATGGGGTTATTTTCTCAGGTCCATTACAACCTAAATAAAAGTCTGTGCTGGAGGTTGTTAAGTTGGAGAACCAAATTACTTCAGTAGACTTTTCAACTAATCATTAAGATGTTAAAAAAAGGCTATTAATGTTCACATTGGGTGCACAGAAAGCAAATTCACTTGCAACCATGATTTTTCAATCAGATTTTTCAGGCTTAATACCTTATTTGGGCCAAATACTCAAGTCCCAGTAGCTTTATTTTTGTTTCTGACATCATAATGGATACCTGTAATTGAGTGATACCTTAGTATTTACTCTTTACCATTCCTAGAAGCTGATCAGGAAGGGTAGGGAAATGTAGGGTTCTGACGTATCTATTCACTTCTCATATTTCTTCTGAACATGATGGCTTTCTATCATGTTCATCCAAATTACTTTATGTATCAAATAGAAAATCACCTTATAAATATATTCTTTGATTGAGAAGATAATATAAGAGTCTCAAATATTTATAATCTGTAGCCTTTCTTGTGTTCATGAAGGTGAAAAAAACCAAACCATAGATTCTGTACATTTTAAAGCATTAATTGAATATCAAGCTAGTATTTTCCTTCCTCTACCCCAGGGCTTTTATCATTCCATAACTGCAAAATCACTACTAGTGGCTTACTTACCAAACCCTATAAAGATGCAGAGACAAGTGTCTGTTTTGTGCAATGACAGAAGTGCCCCATTTTTTTTTTTTTTTTGGTATGTTATACAAAAAAATCTCTTCATGCTTTTACAAGCATTTTAGTAATACAGAAAAAATAAGTAGTGTTGTCACTGACATTCTACTCGCACACATACAGAAAAATCCATCCGTTAGGCAAGCCTTTGATATTGGAGCAAACTCTCTGTATTGTAGATACTGAAAAAACAACTGGCTTGTCCTCCCGCAAAAGTTAGGTCCCTCTGTGGTGGTCTAGATTAATTTTTCCTTTGGAAACATGGGAACAAATGGCAAATTTCTCCCAATTTGCCTGCCAGAACAATCCAATAATTTAAGAATCTAAGTCTTCATTTAAGAAATATTTGTTGCTTTTCAATGAAGAGAAGATGGAATAAGCTATGCATAGCTGGGACACTGGAATATATATAACTGCAAGTGGCTGAGGAGTGGTGACTGTGGCCACAAAGCCAGGAAAAAATATACCTGGTGTTATCCCTCTCCCACTACTGAAAGAATAGTTGCAAACCACTTGCAAAGGGTTTTCTTGATGTCTTGTTTCTCCTGAATGTGTGTAATAAAGCATTCTTTCCCCCTGACCCCCAAAGGGGATTCTAGGCCAGTGGATTTCAAAAATAAGACAGAGAAAATAAATATTTAAAGTCTTCCTATTATAATCCAATTTTGTTATCAAAATCAAATTGTATTCAGTAGTTTATTTCTTTAGTGCTGGTGGTCCCTCTCTGCTATTTCCTGATGTGATGGTAAAGTAAATAATAAAACATAGTGTAATTTAAATTGTCAGAGTTACCAGTCACACAGTTGAGATGCTGTATTAGCTGGGAGAGGCAGATCACAGAGCTCAGAAATATAGTTTTAGATCTCCTGCAGGACAATGTTGATACCACTGCACCATGTTGATGATTTGTATTATTGAGTTTTCTTATGTCAACATAAAAGCTAGAAACTTATTTAAAACCTATAAAAATTAAAACTAAGATTCAGCAGAATTAGACAGTAACCTCAAAAAAACATAGAGGTTGCTGAATGCACACAATATAAGTTAAAGTCCTGCATTTTCTTGATTAAGGCTGGATCGTATTATTAGCTGCTCCAAAATACAAAGATAGATAGTTGTGAGGACGCACTTTTTGGTAGTGAAGGCATACTCTTATAGTATTTTACAGCATATATTTTCTTCCTTCTTCCCTCAGTTTTTGCTAAATAAACTCCACTAGATGCTTATACACAGAAATAGCAGGGAAAATATTTCATAGATTATAGTATCTAATGATATTTTTCTTATTTCTCTTCTGAATGAGAAATTACTTAGATCACATGAGTCAGCACTGGTGGCAGCCACATCACTGAGATGCGATCTACCTGGAATTCTTCTCTGTGACTTAATCACACCAATGCCAATTTTGATTTTCAGCAACAGTAAAATTTAAAGTATTCAGATAGCTGAATGCCATTCCTAGGTACTTCTAGAAATTTAAAGTTAGAAGGGGCTGGAGGACTAAGTGAGCTATAAATAGGAAAAATATTCCTTGTTCTGTCAGATATCCTAAAAATTATTCATCTTAGTAGGCTCTGCTTGCTGCTTACTATGAAAGGAGTAATCAGTTATCAGGGCAGTGGCATTACTAAGTCACAGATAAAAATCATCAGGTAAATGGTTTTTGTCTTTGTTGTTAGAATTGCTTTTCACTATTACATATAACCAGAAAGATGTATATAAAGAGTGATCACTTACTACTTGAAGTAAAGATAGATACCCAAATCCTACATTATCAAAGTTTACTTTCACGTTTTTCCATCGGGCACTTTGATTGTTTTTTATGAGCTCCTCGCACTGACTAAAATTGTTGATTTGGTCGACTTCAAACCTTTCATCAGTTGTGGTGTTAACACAGTAGTAGAACTTCCCAGCAAACAGATTTACTCCCATGATGCTGAAAATTAGCCAGAATATAAGACAAACGAGAAGCACGTTCATGATGGATGGAATTGCTCCTAAAAGGGCATTCACAACCACCTAATACACAAATACAGGGGGAAAAAGAAAAGAGTGTAAGAATATTTACAGCAACAGTTTTGTATACTGTTTTACCAAAGCTTAATAAATTCTTATTCAGAGACTAATGCTATAAACGTTAAAGCAGTACATTAATACCTGTAGTATTGCACTGTTCTTTTAAATACATAACATTAGTACATGTAATGAAAGGAAAATAAGTGAGAAAAATTAAAATAATTAAAAGAAAAACAAAAGAGAACACCTGGTGGTAGTATGATGAAGCCTGACACTGATGTGTTCTATATAAAACAACCCAAACATTGACTATAAATACAGACATAATAAAATTCTAAAAATGCATCAAATTATAGTTTAAAAATGCTTAAAGAAAAATGGCAACCTGTAGATTTGATCCACATAGCTTTGAAATTTAAGCTGAAAACTTAAATGCCATGAATCTAGAAACTAAGCTCTACATTAAAAGGATTATGCAGGAATTGAATACATATCTTTTTTGCCTTATCATTCCATGCAAGATTATAACAAAGATTAATTTCTTTGTATAGAAAAGCAAGACAGTTTGCAATATGTGTCTACTTGAATCAACATAGTTTATTTCAAGCTCCAGTCTTATTGTTCCATGTATTGAGTTTTAGTCAGTAATACCCTTCATTTATCTAAAGAAGAACATATATCAAGGACATATTTAGGGGGGTTGATTTTGCATTTTACATTACTTTTGACCACTTGCCTTCTAAGCCCCCACTAATTACGTATGTAGGTAAAACCTGTATTTTTTTTCTGATAGATACAGTAATTAATCACATGTGTCTGTCAGAGCTATCAAAGCTTTTGTGATTTTTTTTTTTTGGCTAATATTTGAGCAATCATTTCTCCTCAAGTATCCAATACCAGATCTCATTTATAAGTTACATTTTATTTTAAATGTTACTTTTTTTTTCCTGTTAAAATTTTAGGACCTTGTAGGAAGGTAAACCAAAATATTCCGATTCTCAGTAATCCAGTTCCTGCAGTAAGGCAGGCAAGGACTGGCATGGATACTTGGGGTATATGAAGGCATCTTAGTCCATCTTTGTTCCCTGATTTCTGCAACATAGAGGGATCTTCCCCACTACCAACATAATTCTGAGCAATCTCAGAGCTGCTCAATCTCACTACCTGTATTTCACAGCCTCTTGAAGGCTTTTGGAAGCGGAGTATTGTGGTTGTGTTACTCGTCACTCAGCAACCTCCTCCTCCCAAATGTTATGGCCAGGAATTGGGACCTGTTTAGAGATCTTGGGTAGAAATGTTATTTTCAGGGCATATTTTCTTCTCATTTTAAGGGCCTCCTTCATTGCCAGAGAGTAGAAATGGGACCTTTCTGTAACTGAGAATTACTCTTATTTTTTATAAAACTATGAATTTTTTAGAATTTAGCTTTTCTTGGCAGCTTCTGGTTTTGATGAGAACTTTATAGGAAGCATGCTTGCTTCTTGAGATTTCTCTTATAGAAAATGTGAAGTATCTAGGTGATGTATGCATAAGCTAGCCATTTTAAGAAGTATTTAAAAAGGCTAACAAGGTCCCAGTAATATTCTGAACACAAGAAATTGTTTTCAAAGGAGTGAGGGAAATGTTTTTTTACTATCCTGTCAGGAGAAGAAATCTGTTGCTACTTAGCTTGACGGAACCGAGAACAACATAAAAATTAGGAATGCAATGATCCTGGAATTTATTCCAAGTCTGACCTGACCTATGACACTGTATTATGCTATTGCAGCTTTGAAATTCTAGGCCGGCTATTGCTTTTCTTATGTTTTTCTGGGTTTTGTTTTTTTTTTTTTCTTCATCTGTAAACATGTTCTGGATGTGTTACACTGATGGAATTCCTTTTTTAAATCTTGGTGAGAAACCCAAAACCAAAGATGTCAAGAAAGAAAGATGGGGATTTAGTCCTGCAACTTAAATACATTAAGGTTACCTGTGCTTACAGGAAGAATGGTTTTGTATGAATTAAGTGCCTGTAGCAGTTACCTTTTTAACAACCCTGAGATCCACTGGACTACAGCACAGATCCAGAACAGGCAGCAGAATACAAACAGCTACAGTAATTGTTACAACAATTATGAATTGATGATAGTCTTAGAAAGAAAGATTTCTACAAAATGTCATCTCGCATCTTTAGGTGATCGGGTAATGCAGTCTCCCTACTGAGACTGCCAAAAGGTCAGCCACATTTTCTTGAATTAGTGAACAGCTTCCAGCAACTGTTCCAACAGTGGTTCCAACAACTTATTTCATATAGGTCACTGAAAACCCATCAAGTGGTAACAATTTTTGGTCACTACTGACCTGGCCTGGATGCGAACTGGTGACCTAGAGATGAAAGGCTCTGTATCCTATTACCAACCCCTTGAGCTATCCAGTCCCCCTAGAAGGTTTTTTAAGAAAAGAAGAAAAGAAAATTAAAACTTTTAGAAGTCGTTTTTGTTTCTGTTTTGTTTTTGTTTGATTTTTTTTTTTCCCCTCCACCAATGTTGAGCCTTTGCCCTATCATATTTATAACATAAAACTACATTTTCACATGCTGGTCAGATGCTCAGCTGATTGCAAAGTCCACCTTAGGAAGAAGTCTTTAATTTCTTCAGTACATACAGTTGGAGGTAATTGCTTTATCAGTGTTTTTTTCCCATTTACTTTTTTGTTGTTTGACTTGGGGATAGCTGAGGTATATCAGGATAACCAGGACAGGACATTTGCTTACATAATATATATCCAAGATAGCACCCATACATACACACACGACACCTATGCACATAAGTTACAGCAAATGGGCAGAAAAAAGTGAGAACCAATTGAAAAGTGAACTGAATGCAGAAAAGAGATCAATTAGCATTTCTTAATTAAAATTTAATTAACAATGTGGCAAATAAAATTTGTCAGTCTTGTCTTGTAGAAAAGAGTCTGTAGTGGGTAAGAAAATGATGGCAACTACAGTTCTTATTTCTTCGTGTTCTTCAAATCTAAATCAGATGTGTGTGATTCTAAATGTCTTTTTTATTTTAAAAGGTGCTGTTCTTTTGGTCCTGTTTCCTGTTATTTCTTGATACAGAATATAGCGCCAACAAACTGGAAAAAGATGTTTGCAGAGTTGCTTGCTTGCTTGCTTGCTTGCTTGCTTGTTTGTTAGTTTAAATTACCTATGCATTTCCTCAAAGCTAGGATGCTGTTGGTCAAGCTGACTCTAGTGAGCAAACTGCAAAAGCCCTAGCTGATTTTATAGCTTCAGGTAGGTGGAACAGCATTAAGTGCAAATGAGAAGCAACACCTGACACCTGCAAAGACAAATGGGCTCTAGACTATTTCACATCTCAGGTGATATCCAGTGGAAAAAAAAAAAAAAAAAAATCATTGTGAGAAAGCATGTCTCCTCTAGAAGAAAGCAGTATTTCATATAAACAGAAGTAAAGTGTAAACAATCTGTAACAAAATAGGCCTAATTCTTTCTCACAGGCAGAGGTTTTTAACTGGGTAGGAGATGGGTTTGAACTTGTGAAATACTGAATTGTAGCTGTTAAAATCAAGATTTCTGCTGATATTTTACTCCAAATATGATGGTTTATACATAAGTATACACATGCCTGCACAAACTGCCATATTTTTTCCTCTTACAGCCGAACATCTACCATCTAAAAATCAAATATTCTATAATGCCTTTTCATCCTAAAATATTTTTAACAAGTTATAAAGTTGAAGGGACTGGCACCTGAATGGCAAAACAGGGATTTCATCTGAATTTATACTGTTTTGAAATTTCCCAAGGTGGCAGGGGGCTCAGTGCGACTGAAGTGGTTGGGACAGTCCCTTTCTTCTGACAAATAATAACAAAAATGCTGTAATAATGGCTTCCTGTTCTCCCGGGCACTACAAAACAGATCATGAAAAATGCCTTTCTCTGAAGTTAGAGAAGCCACTTCTACAAGTCTAACACAGCAGAGTCAGTGGGATCAGAGGAAATGGGTATGGAGTTTAAATTAGGAGAAGCTACGTCAGTTGGAAATGACCTGTGGGCCAGCAAACAGAATTCAAATGCTGTCCAGTGCAGAGGATTAAGACTGATCCTCAGTGGAGGCGTTGTGATCTTTGCCACAGTTGCTTTGTGTGAGGTTTGGAGGTGCCCAGATGATGCAGTACAGGAAAAATATTCTCACACAAGATACCGTCTCTCCTCTGAGTGTCTCTATAGAGTTTGGTGGAAAAGGGATGACACGGATATATAAGGATTAAAAGTTCTTTATGTTGAAGGGATAAAGTGTATGTACATTGCCACAGCAGTGATGTAGATGGGAACTTTTATTCAACGGTAATAAAGAAAATGTAGCAAATTTTCCCAACATTTATATCAGATAGTAAAATATATCTGACAATACAACCTAGCAGATGAGGACAGAGTGGGGAAGGGGGAAAGGGAGAGAAAGAAGAGAGAGAGAGATTACAGTAATTCTTTTGCTTGCTAACGAGACACCTCAAAACTACATATTTTCTCATTCAGTAGCTTGGAATGGGTACACTGGGAAGAAGCATGCTGTGTATGCTTGATGATGAGCTATGAATTGGCTTTAGAGACAAGAGAGGATGATAATTAAATATTTCTGTGAGAGAAAGTGCAACCTACTTGACATGATCCAAATAATGGTTCTAGGGAGGAACTATGCTGAATCTAAAAATGTACATTCACCTAAGGTATTCAAACCTTTTAATTTTAAATTATTTACTCCTCTCTATTTTATCTTAATGGACTTCCTGTGGAAAAACTCTCAGAACTTTGTCCCACAAAGGGTGGTACACCATATTCCTGTGAATGTGTGAGCTGTAATCCACTAATTATGTTCCACTGTTCCAGTATTTACCTCACTGTAAAAAAATCCACAACCCAACAAAAAAACCCCAAACCCAAAATCAGAATCAAATAACCCTCCCCAAAAAACTTCAAAAAGAAAAAACACAAACCTTCTCAAACCCCTTTATATCAAATAAGAATTTCCCATAACCCAGCTTGTGTCCGTTGCCTCTCATTACCACTTTGCACATCTGAGAAGACATCTGGCTTTGTTTGTTTTCTATCCTCTAACCAAAATTAGTGGCATCTTGTGGAATTTGCCTTTAGGAAGTGCATAGTTAAAGAACACCTTTGCTACACAGTTTGCTTTAATGCCATGTACGTTTAACTACATGACCCATGATTACGTAAGCCTAGAATTAAATAAAATTTAGAAAAATATTTAGAAACATTAGAAGCAAGGGAAAAAATACAACTGGAGTCTTCTTCTAGCAAACTAATACTTACCCTTAATTTAGGATCACTACAAAGTAGTGGAAGTATGTAAAAGTAGATTATGATAGTGAGACTGGATTATTATTTAAATCAAGAAAAAAAGCACAAAAGTTTGTTTCATGGAAGAAATTAATGCATTTTGTCAGTTTTAGAACTGGCATGAGAAGCACCTTGTGTGAAATAATCAAAAAAATGTGCCTATTTATGACAAGATTTATTGCAAGATTTTTGAATAAAATGAAGACTGCATTGGGAATTCAGGGTGAAGATTATTAGAAAATGATGATTTAAAGTGGTAAGTGTAAAGAAAAATTTGGATTTAAATGAGCATATGGAAAGAAAAGACAGGCAGATGGAAAGAATCAGAGACACCTGAGAAGGAGGTACAACTAAATCTTAATATTTACAGTAATGAACAAATAATGTTGAAGCAAGAGATGAAAGATCCTAGAGGAAAAGAAAATCATTCCCTTAATAAGCTAATTGCAGTCTTTTCTACTTTTCCTTAATTGTTACTGTGTAAGTGCAGCTGACTGAAGAATGCTTTTCTCAGTGAATTTTAACTCCAAAGAAAGCAAAATACTTTCTCACTTAACCCACAAACTATTTTTATAACACTTTGTGCTGGAAAAATTTCATGTTATTGGGTAGTGAGTTTATGTAGAACTGTTTAGGGAACCGTTAGGGAGGTTCAACTAGATGGTCTCAGAAGGTCCCTTGAAACCTCAATGATTCTGCAGTTCTGTCCTAGCTTTTAAAAAATTTAACTTGGTCAAAGTAGCAACAGAAGCATTTCTTATTCACAAAACAGCCTATTAAAAGTAAGCTACACTGTTGAATTTAACAAAATACTGGAGTTCCTGGAGCAGTTTTCATTCTGTTTCTCATCAGAAATCAAGTATACGACAACATACTTTTGAAGACAACATGGAAGAAAAGACATTATTTAACATACTGTATGATGAAATACAATAATTATTTGCCAAGCAATAGATTACATAGCTGCATTTGTTTGAGAAGACCTGGTAAATATTGTAAATGCACACGAGCATGAAAATAGAATAATTAGTTAAGATGGAACAATATCTTTGAATTTCACCAGACGCAGTGAAAAAATTTTTTTGTTGTTCCTCCTGTTGCATAAATGAGATGTTATTGACCTTTATGTATTCTTTAACATTTTTAATTACAATGTAAAATATAGTATGTATCTCATTCAAATTTCATTAAATTTTGATCCTAAAAGTAAGGATTTTCTTCAAGACACAACAAATCTGGATAAAAATCATATCCGTTTCAATTATGTAAGAAATTCCTTCAAAAATTCTCTTCTAATTATAGAATTACAGTCTAAGAAAAATTTCAAAATACTAAGACATTTCCTGTATGATTTATGAACATCTATGCAGAGAGTCTTCTTACATCAAAGTCTGTAAGTTTTTTAATTGTTTTCCAGGAGACATAACAACTAGTTTCCAACACAGGCCAAAGAAGACTGAATTCAGATTCCAAGGATGGATTATATTTCTTAGACAATATCTTCTGTTATCTATGTACACTTGGAATAATTCATTTAATGTAACATATAAGGGTATAAAAATGATGCAAAAGTTTAAATTGGAATTATATAAATATTTGTAGTTGTGACTATTCAGATCATAGTGCTTTGGTGTGTGCTTAATGTATTACAAGTAATGTTCAAAACTTTATGGGATATTTCTGAATGTATATAGCTATAAACTGAGTAACAGAGTAGAGCACAGTTTTTTCCAAAACAATGTAAAAGCCAAATTCAAATTTTAAAAGATAGTAATTTTTAATCTCATTTTAAAAAAGCACCTAAAAATAGCTGAGGCACCTGCCTTCTGCAAAAAGGACTCGCATAACTCTAAATAACCATACTGATTTTCTCAGAAGTTTTCATGTCTTTTCTGTAACATTTCAAAGGATAATTTCCAAATATTTAAAGCAATTAAGAAGAGGCTGCAGGGTGAATATTTACAAACTAGTTTTGCTGCTACTGGGATTCTCAAACGAGATTGTCTCTCCTTCTGACCCTAAATAGACAATGTAGTGATTAGTATGTAGTGATTAGTCACACTGTAATCATTAAGGGTAATAAAGGGGGAAATACTGTACCCATAATACAGATAAGGGGAGGAACCAGTGGTCCACCCCATCCAAGCTGAAGAAAGGTTATCCTATATGAAATAGAAATATATAGCCTGTTATTAGTTGTGAATCTGTAATGACAGACACTTGATGTTATATTTTATAACTCAATCATATGAGAAATGTCTCTTTCCTACTAATGAAGTTTGGAATACTCATTATTGCTTTCCTGGTAAAGGAATCTAAGGAATAGCCTTTGAATTTTAGAGGACATCAAATACTCTAATTTAGTTTTACAAGTTAAGAAATTGGACTGGAAATTTGAAATACAGTAAATGTTTAAAGCCATCAGCCAGAAATATGCATAAGGCATGCAAAACTGAAAGTGCAAGTGTATTTCAGATTGTTTGCTGCCTTCTACTATTTCTCTAATAAATCAATCAAGCACGGCATGACATGCTTTATTTTGTGAAATTAGACACAAATGCATGCTTTATTGTCACTTAATTCTCTAACTCAGCAAAGCAATGTATACTTAATATTCTACATTTACAAGTAGCATATCAATTCAGAACTAGCGCAAAAGCATTATATTGCAAGTACTAAAAAGCTAAACAAAAAGCAATGGGTATATTCAAATCTCAGATTGCAGATACCTCTGCTTAGAACGTACACTAATTGAGATGAGAATATAAACCCTAAGACAGAAATTTAAATCAAATTAAAGCAATTCTTTACTTTCCTTCCAGCATCTGGGTGGAGTTGGTTTTGAGGTTCACTATAGGAAGTATTAAAATTTCTCAGAATTCAGTATACTAGCAGATATTTTAAATGCCTTTAATATGTCAAAATTAACTTCTGTGCTCAAAGCACGCACAAACTATGGACCATTTGTACCCTACTTTGGTGCAAATGATTCATATATCTTATATTCACTTTGGGAAGAGAATTTATCCCATTTATGAAACAGTTGTAACTATGGAATAAAAGTAAGTTGTAACTACAGAGTAAAACTGTAGACTTGTAAGAATAGAACTTAAAAAGTGATGTTTCACATTTAGGGATAATAGAACAGTTATCACTATTTACTATGTAAAATGCTGTACTCTTCCAATTCGCCAGAACGCTAAGCTTATTTAAGAAAAAGGTTGATTTAAAGTAGCTGAAAACTTAGCAGATTGTTTTACAAAATGATACAGAGCTTGTTACATGGAGGACTTCTATGGAATACATATGATCTCTTATATTTTCAAGGCAAAATTTGAACAGAGGGGTAAACATTAAAATGATAAATACATGCTGAATAAAAACTCATCTTGTTTTGCCACAGCTCAGCATAGGTATAGGCTATATAAGAAAGCAAAGAGGGTTGATTTATTTTTACTTTTTGCTGGCAGGTAAAAGAATCTGGTTTTATGGATTTTTATGAAATGAGCTCAGTTTCTGAGAAGACTGTAATTTTACTATAATCTTATCATGAGCTGGTCAATTATTTATTATTTGAATCTTTTTACTGTTCGTGAGTCATTCATAAAGTAATGTTACTATCTGGCAATAAGCTGTTGTGAATACTTGACCAGTGCTTTGGAAAAAAAAAATTTTCAGAAGTGCATGTAACTAATAGTAAAGATAAGGCCTATAGAGTTGGCCAGTCAAATTTTCTAAGTGACTGGAATCAGGTACTTCATTGATTAACATTAATATTGGAGAACAGCTGAAACCTTTTTTGCTTTTCCAGGCTTGTCTGTGATTCCTACACAGTAAGTTGCTCATGAATTATTCATGTTGCATATCTGAATTTCTACCATATGATTGGGCTTCTGGCATAGCTTTATAGTTATTTAGTGAGAAATAAGGGAAAGCAGTAAATAGATTTTAAACTGCAGGTACTTTTCTTTGAGCATAAATATTCTAAATCTTTTAAGTGGAATATTTACTAAGGCAACCATGTAAGGATACAGAAAAATGGAATAAAACATTTGGCAGTCAATTTTGACATCTTTCTGTAAATGATCTTTTTTTTCTCAATGTCATCTAAAAAGCTGCATTTCTTGTCCCTTGTCTGGGACTCCAGTCTGGTCTGGGAGTCCTCCTGCAACTGACCAGAACATTATTAATAAAGGAAAGTTGACAGCAATTTCCTGACATTCCTTTGCAGAGAACCACATTTATCTGAATGTTCATGAACAGTAAGTATAAAGAAAAATAGAAAATGCCCAAATCAAATAGTCATTCCAAAATCAAATCAAAATTTGCACATACTGTAGTACTTGACCAGCTCTTACCCTGCTGAATATCAATTCATGAATTTCAAATTCTGAGAAAGCTGATAAAAGTCAGTTTGCTATATGAAATTGAAATTTATTATCTAGTAATAATTGGTTAGCAATATTTTTTTTCCGATGCATTCTGAAGTAGAGATATATAGCTTGATGAATACTATTTAAGGCCTCAGTTTGGCTTGATTAAACTGAGATTTGTATCTAAATATTGTTCAGACAATATATTCCAGGCTATTCCACTGGTATAC
Organism: Strigops habroptila; assembly: GCF_004027225.2. Classification (NCBI taxonomy): domain Eukaryota; kingdom Metazoa; phylum Chordata; class Aves; order Psittaciformes; family Psittacidae; genus Strigops; species Strigops habroptila. Next base: position 21,756,368 of record NC_044281.2, on the reverse strand, counting down.
AATTGATTTCAAATTCACTAGCACATTGTTTCCTCTTATATTTTTATGAAGTAGCAAAAAGCATTCTCTTGAAACATATTTCAATGACATGCATATAGAGTTAGTTTGTATTCAGTGGCTTTAAGGAACAGAAGGTATAAACAAATGAAAAAATAAGTTAAAATGCTTTCTTGAGTGAGATGAATAATAAGCAGAGCCGCTAAGTTACTCAGAATAAGTAAGAATAACCTTATTTACATTGTATTGAATATTAAATGGAGATCTGTTGAAATAAGAAAAGCATTTACCTTACAAAATGAAGAATTTAATAGAGAAATCAAATAACTTAATTGGTTTTTAAAGTCAGCCAAACTCAGAAATAGATTTAAACCACTAAGAGGTATGAATATATCTCTGGTACCATCTGGTAAAATTCAGCCAGGTTTGACCCAAGGTGGTTTCTCAAATGAAAAGAAAAATGAAGGGAAAAGAAAGAAAATATCTTTATTAACTAATGCTAGATTAGATTCCTGTATAAAAACTGTGATATATTTATCAGTGAAATATTACTAAAATCTTGTTAAATTTTATTCATTGTTAAGAGTCTGTTAAGAGAGTTCATAGTTGGTAATTTCAATGCCTGAGATTGGCTAGAACACTCCTGAGATTGGCTAGAAAGTAAAGTAACCTTAATGAATGTAACTTCTATGTGATACTGCATATGGATTTAGGTGAATTGATGAAGCTTTTTGCGTATCTGTTAGTAAAAGATATGCAATAGGTAAAAAGATAGTGCAGCCTTTCTGCATGGACTTGTCATTCCTTATTCTGCATGCATGTATTCTTTCTATGCATGCATAGTTTCAGATTCTTTCATGTTGTCTTACCCTCATGCCTTCAAATCGTGACAAAGCTCTTAGAGGTCTCAAAGCTCTTAGTGTCCTAAGGGACTTAATGGCACCAAGTTCAGAGTAACCCAATGCATTTGCTGTTAAGCTAACCAAAGAGACCTATATGAAAACAGGAAAGTAAAAATTATTATACTGTACATACTACTTTACATACCATAGATGTGAGATATAAACTTCTTTAGAAGAATCTAATTTTGGACCAGTTTCTTCAGGAATAGGAAGTCTTTTAAATAAAAAAAAAAAAAAGGTAATATGAAAGAAGAGTAGAAAGGTAAACAAGCAAACAAAAATATCATAAGGTAACAATATCTGTAAAAATTAATACTTCTGAATTTCTTATTTTGGTAGTGATTTGAGGGCATTTAAAAACACAGAAAGCAAATTAAATTAATCTCTCCTTTTTACTAATTTAGGTATTACTCTCACTTCTTTTTCATTTTACAATGCTGTTGAGATCAGTAATTATAGCTGGTAATGAGCATTTGATTGCCCACAACTGCAATGGAAATGATTGAAGCCTGTTCTGAATTAACAGATAGGTCACAGAGCAACATTGCTCTTTTGGAAATTGGTAGAAAGGACTAATTTGTCTATATTGACTTACACTAATGCTTTTACCTGACTGCTGAGCTTATGTGCTTTACAGGCTGACATTAACCTTGGTTATGCTGTTTCTTAAAGACCTTGCAAGAACAGTTACATAGGTGGCAGAACTCCACAGGCCTTCATATATTCTATGTCCCCACATTACCTCAGTGGAAATACCGTATTCTCTGTATTTGCATAGACACTATGGTTGTAGAGCAAGTAATTAAAAATAAAAAAATCAGATTAAAAAAATATAAAAGTCACATCTAGTAAATATACTACATACATCGACAATCAGGAAGTCCAGCCAGCACCAGGCATTAGTAAAGTATGTTTGATAGCCATAGGCCACCCACTTCAACAGCATTTCCAGAATGAAGATGTAAGTGAAGACCTTGTCAGCATATTCCAGCATGGTCTTGATAGTTTTACGCTGTTCAATATATATGTCTTCAAAAGCCTGTAAATAAAAACATTCAAAAATATTTGTTATTCCCTTTTTCTACTGTACATACTTCAGGTTGCAACAACAACAACAACAACAACAAAAAAAAAAAAAAAAAAACCCAAACGAAAAAACAAAAAAAACCAAAGGAAACAATATTTCTTCAAGAAAAGAGAGAGTCACTTTTATCTGATGGGTTTTTTTCTGCTAACTCATTCTATACCTGTTTTTCCCTGACAGAACTATATTTTCCAGCTTGCAGGAGGAAGAAGCAGATATTGCAGAGCAACCACTCCCCTGAACAGAGAGTTTTATCTATTTAATTTTTGCTGACTATGAATTATTTTTCTCAAGATCATGTTCCGTACTTACAAATAGCACTGATTCTGCAGAGTGGTGTGCCAAAACTGAATTCTACAGAGATCATTTGGTTTGTATGTAGGTAGATCCCGTTTAAAAATCCAGGGCCATAGCTTTAAAGTTCTCAGGACAATGTAAACGTAAATACAATTGACCATTCATTTTTTAAGTCCTGTTGCTGTTTGAAAATTTTAAGTTATAAATCATAAAAAAGTACTTCCTTTCTTTAAAAAATATTTATTTATCTAACTCAAATACCCGCTTCACTGTATAATCCACATTTTATGAGATACATAAAATTTCTGAGCCCCTTGCAATGTTATTTACACTTTTTGTGCGATTTCGATTTTGTACATTTGAAAAAAAATAGAGCTTCTGTGTTTCAGAAATTCTTCCTGTCCTCCAAGAAATTTTCCCTTTAATTTCTTGTAAATTTTAATTATGCTATTATTTCTTATGGAGAACAATAGATTTTATCAGATGGAAAGAACTGTAATGATCTGCTTGTTTGCAAAGATTTGTATATATGTTGCTGTTAACATTTGTTTTTACCCAGCCTGTTTCTGAATCACTTTACATGTATCAGTTCAAATAATTAGTGTTTGTCTATCAGTCATGAAATTGACATCTGTGTATAAGTAATTTTGGATACTTAGTTCAGGCACTAAGTATCTTGCACAAGTACTTGACACAAGGCACAAGGCACAAGTACTCGACACTCCTAGTAATCACTTACAACCTTATCTCACAAAACTGGAAAGAGCACACACAGAGGCTAAGCTAGCAGTGCTCTTGGCGGCTACAAGTGTGTCTGCCTTCTGCCTGAATGCCCCTAGGGGAAGGGTTTGCAGGCAGCCTGCAATGAGCCTGTCCATGCCAGATTTCCTGGCTGTAATGACAGTGAGAATTGCCTGGAGTGTGGCCTTGGGGTTAACATTAGGATACAATATTTGCAGGTCCAAAGAGACCTTTGCACTATCACAAAGGAAGGTGAAGGCAGAGCAGAGTTTCACATCTCTTGGGCTAATTAATCCCTCGTCTCTGAAACATTTTCACAAAATAAATATTCTGTGGATGACACACACCTTAGGTTCACAAGCACAAGATGCAAACATTGTGGGATCTCATCTCAACCTTTCTTTAAATACAGTGATGGAAATTCACCTATATCAGATCTCTTGCCAGTACTTTTCCCTCATTTAAATTCTTGTCACTAAAGGTTTTCTCCACTTGGTAGCATCAACCAAAATTCAATAGTGTAGATATGAGTCTTTTGTTATTTCAAGGGTTTTAGATCACACGTAAGGTGTCACATGGCTTTAAATGAAAGTTGCTTATTTGATGATTGTGTTGATATTAGACCAAACAAAGCAGAATGATTCTTAAAGATTTAACCAAAACTAATGATATATAAAATCATAAACTGCTAACCACTAAGATATTTTAAAGTGTTGGGAATGGTCTAAAGAGTTGGGAATAGAATTTTGCAACACAATTTTTTTATGATGTAGGAACTTGAGTAGTTTACCAAAGGGCAATCGCTAGATGCTGGATATACTCTACATTATCTCAGGGCAAGTAGTTTGCTTAATAAACTTCAGCTGAGTACATATCCAGGCTCACCTTTATTTTACAATTAATCTCAGATTTCCTTATTCTTTGTCATTATTTGCATTTGTGACAGAAATTGTTGATATTTTTTTTCTTTTATTATTATAGCTTTATACTATGGTTGGCTTTTTTTTTTTATTATTCTGCCCTCACATACTTGTTAAACTTAAAGCAAATTAATGTTTGTACAGATATCCCTTTAGTCTGCATGAGTATGAGTCAGTAGAAGCTGAATTTGAAGCATAAATAATAAATACCTATTCTTAGAATGGAATAATTATAAACACACAGTCTTAATCTTTCTTAGCATTCTAGCACATAATATTTGTAAGCCAGCTCTGGCTCTTGCAAGGTATTGTGAGCTGTTTATGTCATTACAGTTACTTTCAAACTCTTCTTTTTTCATTAGTGACAGTACTTTTCCCTGAGTTCAATCAGTAACTAGGGAGCAAACTAAAAAACCAAAGTTAAATATATTCTCTTCTTCACATGTTGTCCCTCTCCCTGCTTCAAGTGTATCACCATCACTTCCAGCAACAGAGTCAAGCTCTCTCTAACCAGTTATGTCTATACTTTTTTCAACGTATTGTTGAGAAGAAACTTTTTTCTACCATTTTTCAAAGGCATGACTAAAATTTAGCCCTGTCACTTGAAGACATGGAATTGTGTGTTCTTTCTGGTGGAGAAAAATAAGTTCAAACAATGTTTGAAGAGCCAACTTTTAAGAAGTTTTCTAACAACATTATGACTGTTCATGTTTTACTTACCAGAGCTCCGCTACTGAGGAGAATCATAAACACAATGAAGGTCTCAAACCAGTTGTGTTCAACAATCCTGAAGCAGGTTTTTCTAAGGTTCCACCACTGCTTTCCTCTTCCTTCTTCTATACTTACTTGACAGCACTTGAACCTTCGTACACAGCCTTTACAACAGTGTATATATTGAGGGGAAAAAAGAGAAATAGATTTTGTTGAATTGCGTTGATTTTGGTTATGCATTCTGTTAACAATATGATGCTACCTTCCAAGAAGCTGTGCTATTTAGTAAAAACCCAATAGATTTTCACCTAGATGACCTTCTTTTATTCCAAATGAAAAAAAAAAAACCAAAAAAAACCAAACCAAAATCCCCCCAAAACCCAAAATACTGAGAAAATTGGAATTTACTATTAATTGAACAAGTGAGAAGAAAGTATTTCTCCTTTATCAAGAACTAAGTGCTCAGTACAGTGCACACAATAAGGTAAAAATCCATGGAACATGAAGCCAAATTACAAAATACCAAGTATGAGTTAAAATATACAATCTCATCCAAATGTATACTAGGTTTATGTTGTAAGACATGGGCAAGTGTTATTAAATTGTACTTTCTTTTTTGGGGGGTACTAAATTCAGACAATGTTGCATTTATTATATGAAAAAATCTAAGCGTCTAAGTTCTGAGCTTTTCAGTACCAGCAAATTCTCTAGTTTGTGCCCTTAATTTATTTAAGCTTTTATGATTTAGCTGCTGACTTGATTTTTGACAGTAACATTTATTTTCCAATTTCTAAATCTAACTTCTGTTTACAGATACCAAAAATAGCACTTGTATCCTTACATCGCTTCTTTATACCTATTCCTTTCCCCACCTCCTTCACATGCATACATGCATAAGGTTTCTTGCAAGAAAATGCCTTTGTAAATAAAGTTTATGATGAGATTGATGTTTTATTCGTTTTTGTAAAAGGGCCAATAGGAGGCATCATTACAGGTGAATGAGTCTACCAGTTGAGATTGTTCTTGCTCCAGGTGGCACATGAAGGCTCTGCCTTCTCTTTTTGCCAATTTGTAGGAGGTTCACTTAGCATTTTGCACAAGATCATCCAGGTGCAGTTTTTATTTATCACTCAACAGCTTTTTCAGTAATGTGTACTTTATAAACACTTTTATAGATATCTATGAAAAATGTTATATAGAGAGACTGTAACTAAACCCAAAAGTACAGTAGTTCATACTAAAATAAATCTTTCAGTAATATATTTTTCTTATTTAAAAACAATGATAAATTTCTGATAAAATATTTTCTTAATTGCTTATCTGATATATAGTATAATTGTGGTACCATCATCTATATAACAAATTATGGTCTAAAAGTACTACTCCTGACAATCATAGTTTAAACAGTAACAACTCAATACATAAATATTAATACTTAGTTTAAGCAGATAATTAATCTATATTTCATGAATAAGTATTATTAGTATTTTTGTTCCAAACACCTTCTGTGAAGCAGGCCTCTGGCTCCTGGGCATCTTCAGGTTCAGCTTCTGGTTGCTCTTCTGCAGGAAGTCCTATATCAACTGTGCTGCCCTCAGAAGAACTAGATGAATTTAACTTCTGTTAAAAAAAAAGAAGATTAAAAAAAAAAAACAAAAAACAAACAAACAAAAAAATCACAAATGCACAGTAAATATTTTTAAGGCAAATATTAGTTGTTTTCAGAATAAGTAAATAATTCTGCCATGTTTTTGAATGGTTTAATACTTAACATAACTAAATTGCTGATAATCATGTATGAAATGTGTACAATCTTTGGTTTTACTTTTGCATTGTATGGATCCATTAAATAAAAAGTGTATCAGTGATAGATAAGGCTTTAAAAAAAATATTCTTAAACTGGAAAATACGAATGATAATGCTAAGCCTGCAAAGATCTATGACCACAACTAGCCATATTAATATATTAATATATTTTGGCTAATATTTATCAGGGAAAGAAATATTAATGCTTCAGACATTATTTGGGAAATGGGAACAACACTGTCTCTGAAATAGGTTGCCATGGGAGAGGTTGTTTTTTACAGGTCTCCTTTCTCGGGGGGGATCCAAAGATTGCACTTAGTTTGAGGTTTTGTTGAGAACACTAAAGGGCTTATGCACACTGAACTGACAGCAATACAGAATTCAGCTAGCCTAAAATGGGGTGTCTTATGTACTGCTAACACAAGAGAGGCAGGGGAATATGAGCTATCCCACAAAGAAACTGGGTGGCTACCAGAATGGAAACTAGCTAGTTTAAGGTTGAGGTTCCTGAAGTCAGAAAACTAATTTTGGTGTCTGGGAAGGTAATTTTCTGATTTGAATAAAATGTCAACAAACTAAGTCACTGAGGGTGTAGTTGTTTTGCAAATTATGTTATCAAATAAAGTTAAATTATTTTGTTAGAAGAGCCACAGAAAAAATGTCATATAAAGGAAGAGTTATAGCTTTAATATATTTTTTCTGAACAACCCACAGTTCTCAGAAAAGCTATCTATAGCCTGCTTTGGCTACATATTTTCACAACTAAGTGAATTTGAAGTATATGTAAGAGTCTATGGTTCAAACTTCTTTTTATAAGAATCTAGGTGTAGAAGAGCTGACGGTTTTAAAATCTAAAAGAATTCTGGTGTCTAAAGGAGTGGCAGAGAGATGTATGACACTCCCAGTGGGACCCTTGTTATAGGAGGCAAACAAAAGTTTCTGGTGGAATAAGACTGTAGCTAAGGCATTGTCCTGCTCTACCAGCAACTACCATATGGACCATAAACAGTTCTTATGGATTACTTCTGTTTCCCATTGGCTGGCCTCTCCTCTTGGAGACTGTGATTTTAAACCCTTACTCACACTTTTGTTCATCAAGAATTAAATCCTCCTTTCTACACTCATTTATGTACAAAAGAAGTGTCAAAATAACATGCATGCATTGGGATATGAAAAAAAAAGAAAAAAGAAAAAAAGGGGGAAGAAAAAAAAAGAAAAATACTCAAAGATCAGAGAGAAATGCACAAAATATCTCAATACCTCTTTACTTTCTTCCAGGTCTGATTCACTGCTAAATTCCTCCGTGTTTAGATTTTCAAAGTCAGATTCACCCACAGCAATGGGCACTGTCACAGTGAGACTTGGGTTGTTGATGAATGACATGTAATCAGTTTCGTCAATTATGTATTTTTCCACACTGCTACCTGTGCCTATGCCACTAGTTGTTCCATTCACATCTTTAATGTAGTCATGGTCCTTGCTTAGTTCCACAGTTGTGTGGTTAGAAATACAGCTATTTTTGTTGTTCAAATCTTCAAGTGGTTTGGTTTCATCTAAAGCTTTTTGTTTTTTAACAAAAGCTTTTTGGATGAATTCGCGTGCTTTTCTTTTCACATAATCTATGCCCTTCTGCATTCTTGCTACAGCAATTTGGAGATTATTCATTTCATTGTCATCATCTGTTACGGCAAGGTTGTCTGCACTAAATGAGCTCAAAAGCAAGGCCAAAAATAGGTTCAGTACCTGCAGAAAGATAAAAAAAAGGATGTTCTAGACTATCCCAACAAAGAATGTTTATTTTATTAAAAATTGTGATATTAGTGACATCGAAGACTGAAATGCCGATAATTCACCATAACCAAAGAAAAACACCCTAAAACCTTTTTCTCTTCTTCACAAAAAATACAGCTTTTAAAATTTTGCGTATGTCCTGTTCACTATTCCAAAATATTCCCACAACTGACTAATACCTGTAAATGCGTCTTTAAATCCCCACAGTACATAATATTCTGGTGCTAAATCTTATAATCTAAAAATGGAGATAACAGATTTACTATTCAGCATCATTAAAAGATTTAGTTTATCCTATCACACAGCAGAAATTAGATTATTTAGGTGACTAATCATATAGGATAAATAATAAAAAATTCACAGCAAATTGTTTATAAAGAGCCCATAAACTAAAAGCATTTGAAGCACAAAATATTTACAAAGAGCCAAAAGACAAATCAAGAATGTAACTAAGTGCTCACTCTAACATTCTTAGGATTTTGATATTGCAAAATACTTTGTTCTCAATCCAAAATAGCTCTTAAGCTTAACTTTAAGCATCACTTGAAACCACCTGCTTAATTGCTTTGTTGAAGTAGAGCCAGAGCACTTAGTTTCCTTCAGGACTGAGCCCACTCTATTGCCAAATAATTTTTTGCTAATGCTTTGATTACATACCACAAGATTTCCAATCACCATGACCATCATGAAGACAGTAAGGCACATGGCTTGGCCTGCAACCTCCATGCAGTCCCACATTGTTTCTATCCATTCTCCACACAGCACTCGGAATACAATCAGGAAAGAGTGAAAAAAATCCTGCATGTGCCAGCGTGGAAGTTCACAGTCACTGGAGATCTTGCAGACACATTCCTTGTAGCTTTTCCCAAACAGCTGCATCCCAACCACAGCGAAAATGAACACAATGATGGCCAGCACCAGGGTCAGATTCCCCAGAGCTCCCACTGAGTTGCCAATAATCTTAATCAGCATATTTAGAGTGGGCCAAGATTTTGCCAATTTGAAAACTCGCAACTGGAAGAAAACAAAAATATTGTTAGGACAATGAGCAAAAAAGACATGAAGATATTTTAAAGCTAATTTGCGGAAGGATATTACTGCAAAATACACCCTAAATATGACTGTTCAGAGGATATCCTCTTGTCTAGAAGCATTAAGGTTCAGTCAATGAAATTCTTTGAAGTTAGAGCTTGATATCCTCAAAGCATAGTTTTTGCTGAAGGCCAAAGAAGCTACCAGACATATTAGGTGGAATTTAAAATCTAGGGTTTATCTGTTAAAATCACCTGTGCCACTTTTCTACAGGTATTTGTAGGGCCAATCTATTCCTGTGGTGCCAATCAGAGCACAATTCACCCAATGAGCCTGTTTCTGCACAACAGGATGTTTAACGCATGTATATACAATACACTGGAAATAGGCCCAGTACACCCATTGCTATCTATTTCTCTGGATCTCTATCAATTCTTATTGATGACAGCAAAATACCGCAAGTAGTAAGAGCTTGCACTAATGCAAGAGATATCAGGATCAGTAGCATAGCAAACATCAATCAAATATGTAAGGAAAAAAAAATTAAAGTCTTATTGAAAAATCAGTGCAATTGATGTATATTTACCAATCTGAATGATCGAAGAACTGAGAGTCCTTCCACATCTGCAAGACCAAGCTCAACCAAGCTAAGAGTTACAATAAAACCATCAAAAATATTCCAGCCTTCCTGAAAATAATAGTAAGGATCCATTGCAATTATCTTGAGAAACATTTCTGCTGTGAAGATTCCAGTGAAGACCTGAATTCAAAATGCAGTTTGTTACTCATTATGAGATACAATATTACAGATTTAGCTGCTGCTTGTTTTTAATTCAAGTTACATATCTGCAACATCTTATCCAAAACTGACACTTTAAAATAGTTCAGTGTACTGTAGTGATTTATTATGCCCACCTTCCCTTAACAAGTGCTACAGAAACCAAGTATTTTTTTCAATTAATTAAATTTCATACTAAACAAATTACATAAATTTCTGTTTCATAACATTTATAATCCAATTTCAACCCTATTAGGATATGAACTTTCTCGTGTACTGTACAAACAATATCCCAAATTTGATTTTCACAACATAAACCAGAATGCTTTCCAAGAAATTAGATGGTACAACATCTTCCTTGGTATACTAATTACAGTATACAGCAGCACAAATGAGGCTAAATCTAAGAGTCCAGAGAGGCAGCTCCTTTGCTGGTATAACCTGCCATGATCCCATTCAGTTCAACAGAGATACAATTATTTATACCAGATGGGGATCAACTGAGATACAATGATGTATTGAAGGAAAACTGAGGAACTTCTACCTGGGTGTTACCAGTAAGTTCAGTGAAGTTGATTGGCTCTATCATTTTGATCTCAGGATGGAAAGAGCATTTAAGAATGCATTTTAAACATGATATTGCTGGTAATGGTTTCCCATCATGGGATGCTATGCTGAATAAATAGGAATCATATTTAGGAGCCACCAAGGTAGTGCCCTGAGAAGCTTTGACAGAAGTCTTAGGAGAATTTCTAGTAGGATAGGAATGTACTAAAGCCATTGTTAAAAGCCTGTCAGAGCCCTGGTCTGACAGAAATGCTTTCTTTTTTGGTTTTGATAACCCCTTTTCAGGCAAACTGAACAGAAAATGGGGTAGCGAAATAGAATAATCTAACTGGGATAATCAGGAGTTGGACAAGAAGAGTCCAACTTCATCTGCCTAAGAACACCAATGGTATGTAACCTATATAATAATAAAACAGTGTTTAAATATATTCCAGATATAAACACTGGAAAGGGAAAGGTTACTTTTTTTTAAGCTAAAGGATTGGGACCACAGAGAAAGAGGTAGGAATGAATAAATACAGCTTGAAAAACTGACTTAGGTTCCTAATGATCAGGGCAGTAAGGTTCTCAAGGAGCTTTAAAATGGAACCACTGGAATAGACAAACCCTGAATGCCTCTATATTGCAGAAGGAGTTTATGTCTTAGGCTAAACTCCAGCTCAAGACTGGAAGACTATGGTGCTTATAGCCAGGTTCTCTTGCACTGCCTTCATAGTCAGATGTACGCCAAGATTTATATGGCATTTTCTTGGTTGGAAAACAAACCTATGAAATGCTACAATACAAGTTTTTACATTTTACTACTAAATTCAGATTCAGAGCTATTTTAAGTATTTGAAAACCAGCTATACATTTATCTATTATTTCTCCCTTTAAACCCTGTAGTTATTTACATGATCTGACATGTTTTTTCCTTATTAGAAAACAAGGATTATTAAAAATCCTGTTATAAGAAATGAATTCTTAAAATAAGACACAAAGTAGGACTGCAGCTGTAGATACTTCTATGTGATCAAAGCTGTCAGTTCAAAAGCATCAGAGCTACAAAAAATTAACTAACTCTTGAATTTTTTAGTAATTTATCTTTTTGAATTAGAAGGAAGAAAATATAGTTGACAACATGAGGAAAAGTTACCTTACTAATTATCTGATGACAAAAAATACAAAAAATTTAAGAGGAAAAAGCAATGCAGGATATTTTTCACAGTTTTACATGGAGTATATAAAGAAAAAAAATCCGCATAAAAAGTTCTAGAAATGCTCTTAAATGGCTCTTTTAACTATTAAACCTGTGCTTAGGAAACAGGGTAATAAAAGACACATTCATAATTTAAAGATTTGTATTGATTAAAAACTAACACTACATTTATTTGCAAAGTGTCTTTTTCATGGAACTAATGCAGTTCCTGGTCTATGAGTTAGACAAATCAACTTCTGTTTAAGATGGAATTTACTTAATGTAGCATTGGTATCATTTTCTAAGTTTTTAATTTGGCTTTGTAGAACACTGCAATATATTGATTTTGCAGTATCCTAAGTTACATGAGCCAGGGTTGACAGTGAAATTTCCAAAAATGTTCTGATAGGTTTAGATTGGATATTAGGAAAAACTTTTTCACCAAAAGGGTGATCAGATATTGGAAGAGGCTTCCCAGGGAAGTGGTGGAATCACTGTCCCTGGAAGTGTTCAAAAAACGTGTAGATGAGGCCTTTAGTGACATGGTTTAGTGGTGAACTTGGCAATCCTGCGGTAATGGTTGGACTTGATGATCTTAAAGGACTTTTCCAACCTAGCTGATTGTATGATTCTATGGTTCCTATCCTGAGGCCAATAAATGTCCAATAAATCTACTTTCTAAAGAGTGGAAAAAAGAAAGCTGTTAAAACCCTTTCTTTCAGTTCTTTCAAAAATATTTTCTTCAAATCATGAACATAAAACCCCAACAGACTTACCAGATTTCCAACTGAAAGTACATTATTGAATTCCTCGGTCATCGGATAATGTTCCATAGCCATGAAGAGTGTATTTAAAACAATGCAAATTGTAATAGCCAGGTCAACAAATGGGTCCATTACAACTAAGTTGACAATATGTTTTACTTTTAACCAATGTGGACTGCAGTCCCAGATCAAAAAAATATTTGCAAATTTATACCAACATGGTGGGCATTTCTGTCTTGATTCTTCAAGTTCTGTGGGAAAAGAAAGTTCACACAGGTAACTATGTGATTGCTCTACCATTCCTCAATCCTACATGAATTGTACCGCTCAAATTGTCAATCCGTACTGGTACTAATTAACCCTCTTTTTACAGGGCTTTTGTAGAAAGTCTGTATTCCAATCATTATGCTGATCAGTATCAATTTGTGTTACGTATTTAATTGTTCCTTGATTACACTTCAGCATATTCCTCTCACTTACTGTTCTATCATATCAGCATTTTTATTTTAAATTTGTGGTGTTAAGGTAAAAATTTTCAATACAATTTTCTTTCACTGTTCAAGAAAAAACCACACGTTTAGCAACAAGAATAGCACTTCTTTAAAGAGTAACTGAATAAATATAACTGCTAAAAATACATATATATTTTAACAATGGTTGCATATCTTTGAAAAATGTTCAGTGGTCTTTTTGTGTCCAATAATATAACTACATAGGCAGCTGCTCAGTTATGACCATCAAACATAACTCTGTAGTCCTGATGACCACATAAGATAGATGGTTTCAAAACAATGAGATGGAAATGCTTACTTATGTAATAACCTTAACGAATAAAGAGCTTTGAGTTTGCCAATAGATGTGTGTCAGTTTGTGGGATGGTGTCTGTTAAATAAGATATTTTATGTCAGTTTTAAAGTTTCAACTGAAATTTACAGAAATCCATTGGAAAAACAGGTATTAAATATCAAGCTTGCATAGCACACACCTTCCACAGTGTTTGTGAGGATGCTAGCGATACTCATGGCTCTTTCCCTTAAAGCTGGATCTTCCAGGTAATCCATAGAAACATGAAAAGAGCTTGATATTCTCTTCCTCATTTCTGTTTCTGTAGTGGTACCCTAAACAGAGAACAATAGTATGTGAGACCATGTTGGAGAAATGAGATAAGCAAATACTATATATAACCCTGTTATTAATGTCTTAGCTTGGATACATGCTTCATGCACTTCAACTTTTATCATGTCGGACTTTTATTACTTTTTAGTACCTTTGAAATAATTTTAAAGAGGTATGAGGCAATAGTTACCTAATGTTCAAGAGTAAGCGGGAGCTTATGTACTTAACTTGCATTTCTTTCCTTAACCTATGAAAAATAATTTTTAAATAGTGTCAAAATATTGTATAGTTTTTTTTTACAAACTAGTTTTTTTTCTTGCTCCTGCTGACAGAAAATTCTGGTTTGTAACATAATAGTCTTTTCCTCTAGGCAAACTGTAGCAAGTAAGAAAAGTCTGACTTCCTTATGCTTCCTCATGCTAGTATTTTTTTAGTAATGCGTGTAGACAGCTTTAAACTAAGCAAGGATTTTTTTTGAGACATATTCGCTTCACTTGTATTTGGTAAGAGAATGGCAGCCATATGTGCTGCACATATGTTCACATAGACATTTGTATTTTTGGAAGTATGTATTGATATTTGATCTTCCAATGAATTATTTGTTATCTACACTACAGAACTCCATCATCAATAGATGGAAAATATATAGGAATAAGAAATACATGATAATAAAGAATTGACAGCTTCCTTACATTTTTAACTGGGATGATAATGAAGAATGATATCAAAATTAACTGATAATGCTAATTTTGATAAAGCGGCAATAGCAGCATCATATTGATTGCAGTTATCTGATAAAATTTTTATATACTCTTTTCAATGGTATGGTAACTATGATTTCGAAGACCGCAGTCAGATGCACCTTTAGATCAGTGAAAGTAAAGCGTAGCACAGTAATACAGTAAAACATACCGGTTTTGTAAATGTGTAAGTTAATATTTTATTACTTGGAAACTGCAAATTGCATTCATTTGAGAATATTTGTAAGTAAGTAAGTAAATGCTTAGGTTGCCAACCTATCTTAGCTGTTTTATTTATTAAAGATTTTACAAGATGCAGGAGCGTTCACAGCTTGACCAACCAGGAAGCATTGCCAAGGGTTCCATTCTGTAGAAAATGCTGGCTGGTGCAGTAAGAAAAGGCCACGATGCCTGAGCTATTTAAAACTTTCTTACATTGTCATCAGTAGCTGGTTTATCTATTATCACCTCTGGCAGAAGCTGTCCAACAGGCGATGTAGGAACAGATGGTCCACCAACCAGGGAAACCACCCCATTGCAATCCACAGTGCTGTGCATCTTCCCATTCACTGGAAACACTGCCAGCATCCTGGATGACCTACTGGCCTGACTAATGTTACTGTTGCGCCGTTCACCATGTCTGCGTGGTACAAAGAGAGAATCTCTTCTGCTATCATTGTCTTCAAAAGTGCTGTGCTCATCATCAGCAAAGTCATTTTCAGATCCTATATCCTTTGCTCTACCTCTGAAGCTGAAAAGACTTGTTCTGCTGTTGCGCCTTGGAGAAAATAGGGAGCCTCGAATGCTCAGCAAAGACTGCAAGCAAACAAAATTTGTGATTATTATGTGAAACCTTCATATTTAGCATTAGTTTTAGTATAGAATAGGGGTTTGGGGTTTTTTTTAGAAAAGCTAAATGCTGCTGTGAAATTTCTGTATGTATTTCATTACATATATATATATTGCAGATAGAAATACCACTGCTCGTGGATTCTTAAGACAAAAACAATTTTGAGCACTGTTTTCTCCTAATGTCAATTAGAATTACAAAGTAAAGTAGTTGCACAATACCCATCGTGAAAAAAAGGGAGTTTATACATGCACTTTCTTTCATGTATGCAGCTTCCTGGACATACGGCACCACCCTCCAAGCATCATTGGAAAAGGAGGAAAATATGAGGCTATCATAATGGAAATATACTGTTAACATTTTAGTAAGTCTAGATAATATATATTCACTCTAAAAAAACCCGCAGAAGCAATCAGAGAATATTTTAGTATGACTTTTACACAGTAATAGAGATATGAGGTACATTTAATTCTCTGTGGTTTTTTACAAGACAATCTAGTACCTACAACACTTTATCTCAAGCATTAGCAACAATAATAAAGTTTAATGAAAATCTTAGGGTTTCTTTTCTTTAGGCATTAGGATGATATTACAGTACCAGGAAGACTTGAGTAGTTTTGTAACAGTCTGTGATGCTTTAAGTGTATGCTTCTATTAAAAATAACCATATGCAATACCTGATGTGGAGAAGAATACTTCTTTTCATATGTCAGTCTATTGCCTTCAATAGATAATCGGAAACCTTTCCGTCTGATGCTGTCTTCTGATTCAGACTTGTGAAATTCATCTTCATCTTTTTCCTCTCCTCCGGACTGTTCTTTCTGTTTTCTTTTTTTCCTTCTGTTTCTCCTCTCTTTCGCACTCTTTGAGCTCAATTTTGATGCTGCTGAGGAGCTTTCTGAGAGCCCTCCTGCTTCTCCTCCAGCGCTGGGCTCCCTGGACTCCGCGGATGCTGTTACTGCTGCTGCTGCCACCGCTGCTGCCTGCCACGTTGCAGAATGAATGTATGTCACTAAGCGAACCATGACATCGTGGTTTTTTTAAATTTACTTATCAGAATTTCTGGATCTCAACATTTTCCATAGGATATCCTCTCCCTATTTTTTTCTAATTTTTGTTACTCAGTTGACTCAAGATACGTATTGATCACAGCCTGCTTCCATCTTTCATGAGCAGTTTTTAAATGCAGAAGACTAACAGACTCAATGACACTAGACTAAGAAAAACATAATGAATAATGTATATCTGGTTTTGAGTGTTCCTTCTTGATTATAGCCAAATAGCTCACAGTACAACATCTTTAGTGCAGAATAGAATATCTATGAGTTAGCTCTGTTATTGAAAGCCTGTCAAGGTGTTTTATAACTTCAAATTCAAAAAGAAGAGGGTGACTATCTCTAGTAAAGTTACTTCCATATACTTCTGCATTACTACACTATAAATTATACCTGAGCTGCTTCTTGTTGTTTCTTCAGTTGTTCTAGCATCTGTTGAAATTCTGCCTCTTTCTGTTCTGCTTCTTCCATGGTCGCTTGATTCTGTTCTTCATAGGCCATGGCGACCACAGCCAGGATCAAGTTGATCAGATAGAAAGACCCCAGAAAAATCACCAGAACAAAAAATATCATGTATGTTTTCCCAGCAGCACGTAGTGTCTGGAAATAAGAATACATTTATAAGCAAGAATAGGTTAACAAAAGTTTTGGTTTTCCTATCATCAAGATAATATAAGAAAATTGATGTTAGGCTTCTTGCATTATTGGTACAAAAATATTTAGTTTGTATTACATTAAAAAATTCTCACCAATTGATAAAGGTTTTCCCAGAAGTCTTGAGTCATCAAGCGAAATAGTGACAAGAATGCCCAGCTGAAGGTGTCAAAACTTGTGTAGCCATAATTGGGGTTTCTACCAGCTTTCACACATGTATATCCTTCTGGGCACTGCCTATAAAGACAAACTGGTTGTTAACATATATAGTTATTTTAATATTTATTTTTAATATTTAATATCACCTGGAATGTCCAGGAGAAGATTACGATTAAAAAGAGGATTTTTCTGTAGAAATAGTAAGTCATGATTTTAATAGCAAACTATTTTAAAGGACACTAGAAAAATTATGTAGGAATGGCACATAAAAATTAGCATCAAAAGTTTACTCTAAACTTCTAAAACATAATATTCCAAATAATTTTTTAATTATTTATCTTGTAACATTAATGTCAATGTCACTGTTTTCTACTGTCTGAGCCTGTTAGTACTCGTGTGCAGCTGGAACTGCAAAATAACATGTGTTTTCCAGCAGCTGTGTCTGTTACTTCTCATCCAGCTACACTAATACCAAATTACTGATTCATTCATGCAAACACTAAGTTCATCTAACCAACACACTGAGCTCTGACCAGGAACTCAAATCCTTAGTGCAGCATAAAATGTGCAGCATTTCTTACATGAAAGAAAGTGATCACTCAAAATATAGCTCCCTCCTCCAAGTGTTTATCTAAAACACCTAATTTGTACACAGTGCAATAATATGATGAAATTTGGTCTTACCCAGCATCAGAACTATTTCCACAAAGCAGAGCATCATTTTGCCCTTCCAGAAAATAAAAATGACCTGTTTAGAAAAGAATTTTTAAAAAAATTATAAAATTCTGAATATGAAACTTTTCTTACAGCTCTATGAAAGAAATAGTCCTGCTCTAAAAGTGTTAAGGTGAATACAGATGCAATTTTATCAAGCAGTATTATTTTTTTAGCAGGACCATATCTTTAGAGTAAATGGCAGTATGAATTGCAGTAAGTACTGTCACTCACAGCACTTACTGTAAAAACGCCAAAAGGTACTGAAAATCCTGTCAAATGCTGCTGGATGTAGATTAAATGTACAATTCTCCCTTCAGTCTGATTGCTGAACTAAATCACACTTTGGGAAATTGTATTGTACAGTTCTTTATTGTCATAATTAAATTGTATATGAAAAAAACCATAGTGATAATGTATTTCAAACTTTCTGATCACTATTGCCATGGGTTCCAGTCTGTCGCCTAAAACCACTAGGACCCTGTTCAGCTGCATCTCTCCATCCCATCATCAAAATTCACCATTTGGAAAAAATCAGGTTTTAAACTCTATGTAGACCTTGTTCAGACACTCTGTGAAGGACTCAGTTTCAGTGCCTAGTGATACATCTGTGTCTTGCAGGGTGCAATCTTCTGTACTGTGCAACACGCACAACCCTTTGTGCGGCCACTGTCATTTCAGGCTGGTATGCATTGCAGATATGCACTGTGCTGAAACACAAGCTGAAACCAGTAAAGTTAGCTGACATGATGCTGACCACAGCTGACCCTTATGAAGCAAATCTTATTCTGCATTATGTCAGCTATTCATGATTAAAATATACTGGAACATAACAGCTGGTTAGGAAGAACGCAAACCTAACTTGATATAGTTTACATTGAGCAGTCAGTTGTGATCAGTACTGCATCAGCTGAGCTGTACCACTGAAACAGGGTCTGTATTCAAGTTCTGTGGTTCAGAGATGTCCCTTGCAAACATGCTGTACTTGCCAGCTTCACAGGAAAGAATAGCCACCCAGGCTTTCTCTGAGTGCACTGGTACAACCATGACAAATGCTCAAATCATTATCATGATGGGAAAATTTTTATAACACCACAAACTGAGCAGTATAAGCATGTGTCTCTAACTAGATGCAAGCCTCTGAATTGTATTTTACCAAAGTAATGTGAAAAGTCCCTCACTACATCAATGGTATATGTTTACTCCCCATTATATGACTGGGAAATGGGAAAAAGACCCTGGTAGGTGAACACTTTACAACAAGGGAATTTACAGTTGCTTGGGTAAACATAGGGCAATGACTGAGAAAAATTGCTACAAAATAGGTTGTGAGATATTATTTCCCAGGCAAAAAATTGTTTATGGCAAGCTTGCCAAGACAAACTTGTCTAGCATTGAATTTATCTTGGAAAAAGAAGGAAAAAAAAAAAAAGTGTTGACTGACTGATGCCAGGAGTGTTTACATAAAGTCTCTCTAAATGGTATTTCCAAAAATGAGCTCAGTGGCAAAATTAGGTCTTACATGCCTTTTTTACATAGGGTACACAACTACTGGCATAAAACCTCTTAATTCCTACAAAACACAGCACCATCACATTGCTCTGAGCTCCATGTGAGTCCCTTCTTATTCCCCTGTGACACAGGTAGTTTAAGATCCATTTCTGTATCCTGTCTGCCCACCTGCAAAAAGAGAGCAGGAAGCTGTGAGAAGATAATTTTTCTCTTTGAAACTGATGGTAAGCAAGGAAAACCTTAGTAACTTCATAACAAGACTCATAATTTCATTATAAATTTCATAATACATATGAAATTCTGTGTAAATATACCAGAGGTTCAAGTAGCCATTCAATAAAGTATTTTCTGCAACTAATTCAATTCTGGGTTTCTTTTAGGGGACTTCAGGTTATCTTTAAATTAAAAGAAATCAGAGCTTGAGTTTATAGATTCTTTGTTAATAAGCCAGGAAATTTAGTAATGAAATTTGACCTTGAAGTCTAAGTCTTCATTAAGAGACTTTGCTTAGACTTTGTTATACCCTGTGGCATGGGATCTCCATGAATTCACATGTTCAAGTAGAAAGATAGCATGTTGATTTAAGAAATTCAGATGGAAATCCATCATAGTCATTGTTCAGCTATGTGATCACACTTAGAATCTGTCTAACTCTATTTGAAATTTGCCTGGCTTTAACTTGCAGCTATTGAACCTCTTATATCTTTGCCTGCTAGATCAAAGATATGTCTATGATGAAATTTCTGTTCCCCATGAGGTCTTTCTCAACTGTGATCAAGTCGCCCTCTAAACCTTCCCTTTGATATGCTAAGTAGGTTGAGCTCCTGGTCTATCTTGGTATAAAGCATGTTTTCCAACCCTTTAATCATTCTGTTCTGTTCTGAACATCCTCCATTTTTTCAACATTCTATCTAAATTGAATTTTATATACTATTCCAGTAGCGACTGCAGTAGTGCTAAGTACAGAAGTAATAATGCCTTCCTGGTCAATTATTTATGTGAACAGGACACGATTTAGCTTTTTGGCTGCAGAATTTTAGTCTTTATTTGTCAGAGTTCTGGCTGCTCCGCAGTGCCTTAGATGCCTTAGCTGCTCTGTTGCTAAGGGCTTTCCAACTGCATTTCTATACCCTGCTTCTCAGTTGCAGCTCTGCAACCTTTCACGTAAGCTGCTGTTGCAGTGTTTCCCAGACCCTCTATGGCATTATTTTTCTTTTGCTCTCATGCTTTTTTTCATGTTGCTTTTATTCTAATGACATTACACCTACAAACACATCGTTGTTGCAGCAGGTACTCATAGGAAGCAATTTTCTCTAGTGCTAGACTCACTCCTCTTTCTCCCCCCTTTTCCTACTTCTTTCTTGTACCTTTTGGCTTATATTAGGTGACCTAATAACACGGATGTATGAGCTTAAAAACCAACCAGCCATGCAGCACCCACCCTGATCAAAGTGCATTCCAGTTAATGCTAATAGCACTGTAAGCAGGAACAACCTGTAGGGAGTTTAAGGAGGTGCTAATGAAAAACACATGGTTGCTGTGGGAAAAGTATTATGGAGTGATCACTGCTGCATTGGAAAGGATGCTCAGGGGAGGAGACACACTTGGGGACCCCACCACTTCTCTTCACAGTTAGCCACTGCGGTCAGTTTTCCCATTCCCCTTCCCTTTTCTTTCTCTCTTTCCCCTTTAGCTCCTATTTTTCTCCAAAAGTAACTTTCATCGTTAGAGATGATACATGCCATCAGCTACACCCTTTATGCATGTGAATCTGTCTCAACATGAATTGTGCAGCATTGATTTTTAGGGTAAGGAGTTTAGGCTTGCAACCTCACACTTAACTGCACTGAAACACATTTCTTTATCTATTCTCAGTTTGTCAGACCGCTCTGTATCAGCAAAACTGATTGGAAGGTCATACTTTGGGCAATTATCAAAACGGAAAAATGCATCAAAACATCTTCTGAAGAGGTTTGTCTGAGATTGCTGCTGTTCAAGGTTTTAACTAGTCTAGATGATAGATTAATCTAGATGGGTTTATCAAATTTGCAAATGATACTGATCTGATAAGGATGGTGATGAGTTTGTGAGGAAACAATTACAAAGACGCAGGACAGTTGAAAAAATGGTTTGAAAACATAGGATGCTGTTCAGGCTGGAACATTGAACTGTGCAAATACAAAGTGAGAACTCAGTGAGATCAAAATCTGTAAAAGATTCAGGAGCAGGTAGACCACAAGCTGAACAGGATTTAATGATGTTTACAATTGTAAATAATGGCAAGCCCCAGCCTAGGATATAAAACCCAGAAGTATAAGTTACTATGCTGCCACATAATCCTTCTTCTCTGCTTAGTACGCCTCACGTGAAGGAGAAATGTTTAGATGTGAGTACTGCACTTTAAGAAGGATATTTACAAACAAGAAAGGATCCAGATAAGAGCTCAAGATCTAGAAAATAAATTGGAGGACAAAATGGTTAATGATGTGTGCTGCTTAGCATCCAAAAGGAAGACTGAAAGAGGAGAGAACAGGGCATGTCAACATGAGAATAGCAGCTAAATATCTCAGAGAGAGTAATTCATGATAGGGAATAATTTTGTTTTGATGCCTGTGGTGAAGTTAATAAGAACAATGAGCTTAAATTACAGCAGGAAAATTTGTTAGACCCTGAAAAAAACCTTTATAATAATGACAGTGAAGCACAAGAATGGATAGATGGTGAAAAACTATTGACTCCATCACTGGACTGAATGTCAGAAATCTCTGATATGTCACTTCTGTCAGAAGTGACATAGCATTCTGTTTCTGATCTTGCTTTGGAGTATTAGAATGGAAAATGTGTAAAACTTCAGTAATTATAAGAACTCCTTTGGATCTCTTTCTGTCTCAGGGGAGATGTGAATTTGTCAGAGGGAGCTGGGAAAAAGAGCTCTATCAAGTAGAGACACCACGTTCCTTGCTCCCTCTTCAGTGCCAGCCTTTGAGAGAGAGAAAACACTTCTGCTCTGCCTTGACTAAATGTATCATCCCTTCCCCTCCCAATTTCTAAGAACTGGGTCAGCCACAAATCACTTCTATAAGAATTATGCTGTCAATACTTACTTTGATCTTCAATGTACCCCTTCCAGTCAAATGGAGTCACTGTTGAATTAACCAAGGTACCATTTTCACCTAGAGTGCTGTTTAGCTGGGAGGTAATATTTGTTTCCAAAGTAAAATTTTCTGGAGGCCACTGCAGGCATTTATTCCTCAAGTTGCCCATGAACAGCTGCAGCCCTATTAGTGCAAATACACTCAGACAAAACACAGTCAGGATCATAACGTCCGAGAGCTTCTTCACAGACTGAATTAGGGCTCCCACAATAGTCTTCAAGCCTGCAAATGCAAAGAAATTTTTATTCCGATGTTCAAAACTGTTTTGAAAGCATAAAAATGACAGTGTCTCCCAGTAAAGTTATAGATTTCATGCAGAAGCCCAAATAAATGATTGTAATGTCTGTGAAATAACATTTCTGTGAAGAGCTTTTTCAGTTGTGAAAATGAATAAATAGCTGAAATTTATGTTCATTTGAAACTGTGAATGGAATGAGTTGCATATATTTCAAAACACTTGTTTTAATGTTAAAACAAGTGACTTTTTTATTCATGTTGTACATGAATCTCACATAAAAGTCTTCTTTTTATTTGTCAATACTTCTTGCCCCAAACCTTTGCTACTATCAGTTTTATAACATACTAGATTTAGAAGACAGTAGTAAAAAGCCTGTTCAACAATAAATACAATTAAAATTTAATGCTATAAAACTGGAGATGGTTTGGAAAATCATTGAATTTTAAGATAATAAATCCCCCATGCAATGCCCATGCTATTCTTTATTATCTTATTCCTTCATCTTCTTACTAAGTCAACAGTTCTATTTTTTAGACACAAATATTCACAACAAATACCACATAACGTCATGTAGGTAAGTACACGTGGGTAAGAAAACTTCAGGGTTACTGGTAGTCATTGAATGTGGAGAAGAAAGCTTGACATCATACGATGCGAACCACACACACTGTGTACTGCAATGTCTCATGCAAGAATCTGTTAAACTCAAAGGCTGATTTCAAAAGGCAAGAGCTCATGTTAAAAAGCAATGAATCAGAGATTTCAGTGAATTCTAGTATCTTCCGATTCCTGCTTTTTTGTGAAAGAAATAAGACTCATGTTTAAAAAATATGAATTCCATTTTAGTGAAGTAAAGTCAGCCTCCGTGTTTAACCTAGCTCTCACCTGGGATGACTGATATTGTTTTCAAAGCTCGGAGAACTCTGAATGTTCTCAACGCTGAGACATTGCCCAGGTCCACAAACTCTGTCACATATCTGTAATAGGGGAGTTCACACACAAACACAATGACAGGATAAAAAGGAACAGTTGGGAGGTACAAGGGGCCTAACACCTTACACCAACTACTTCTTACCTGGAATTACAGAAATAGTTTTCAAAGCTCTCAATACTCTGAAAGTTCGAAGAGCTGAAACATTGCCTAGGTTTACAAATTCTGTTACATACCTGTAGGATTAAATCACAGTTATTCAGAATTTAGGCAAAGTTTATGCTACTTACTTGGGTCTTTCATCAAGACCACTTTGGCGTTTTTAGCAAAAAATTAAATAGCAATAGTCAGAAGTTTACCTTTCACTGCAGTGTGCCTTGCATTAATATGCTTTCAGAGCCTTCAGTTAAATTAAGTGTCTCTGAAGTGAATCACAGTGATTTAATTTTGAAAGCCTAAAATTTATCTAGACTAGATTGGTAAGTTTGGAGAATGAAGTAAAGGGATGCTCCTTTTCTGCTCAGAGAAAAAAATGCAGGACATGAAATTAGTCCCTCTAATACTAGCTGTATTACTGGCTTCTGCAGTGTTTATGTTTATATCAAGATATACATATTAGAATATGAAAATAGTTTTAGACCAAAGTAAATCCACATTTCCATTTAATGAAATTGATATGTATGGATACTAATTTCATGCCCTTTTTGCCCTTCACTTTCAAAGAAAAAGCAAAAAACAAAAACTTACGCAAATGTAATGACAGTGAAATCTAGCCAGTTCCATGGATCTCGAAGAAACGTAAAATCTTCTAAGCAAAAGCCCCTTGCAATGATTTTTATGAGTGACTCAAATGTGTAAATTCCAGTGAATGTATACCTGGAAAATTAATATATATGAAAGTTTAAGCAAAATAAGAAGCAATATTTTACAATGGTATTCTGATAGAAAACCGATGATCAAATGAAAGAGTTTTTTATTTAAAAACTGGAAAAGAAATACAGTAAACAAGCAATTTCTTCTAAAATGCATTATATTCATCACATATACCTGGGTATTAACATGCATTAGTTGTGACATACTGCTGAAGCACAACTCTCCTGATCTTGTACGTAACTAAAAATAAAAAAATCCATCAAATAAATTTATTTTTGATGCTCAGTTTCAAAGTGTACAACACTAGATCTGCTACGAATAAAGTTATGAGTGTGACTGGATGCTGTCTGTATTACCAACATCTAAAGTATTTGGTATGAACTCTAAAAAAGGAGGAATGCAAGCATGCACTGAATTCTCACTTTAGTAATACTTTTGCTTATATGCATTCCTTAACTGAGGTGTACAAATAGATGCTATTAATGCAGTGGCATAAAGAAGGCATAGAAAAATTGGGCAGATGCTAAACCATGAAGATAAGAGAAAACTAGTGGAATCTCAGTAGAATACTATCTGTAAACAACTTTCATTTTTTCTACCCATTCATTCTACTAGAAGGAGATTTAAATAATTATTCAACATTTCTACATAGTTTAGACAGGAAATGGCAGTAGTGTCTCATGACAGTTCCCGCCAGCACACAACTGCTGTTACTGGCACGCTGACTTCTAGAAGAACAATCAAGGATTGCTTTAAATAACATAGGCAACTTACTCTACATTCTTTGTCCAGTCTGGAGGGTTACTCATGGTCATAAATACACAGTTGGTCAAAATAGTGCACATGATAAGCATGCTGAATAATGTAGATATAGTTAAGGAAAACACAGTAGTAAGTCATACAAGATCACATCAGCCATACATCTTAAGTACAGTAAAATAATGCCACTTAACACAAATCTTTAAAACTTGCTAAACATTTCACATATATTTTGCTTAACCTGGTAGTTTTCACTTTTAGACAATAAACTTTAATATTATTCTTGATTTGGTCATGTTCTGATGTTGATTTGTTGATGTGCTCATGTTTTGTTTTCAGCTGGTACAGAAAGGTGAAGGAGGTGGCTCTCACAGGCCTGGGAGGTAACGTGAGCTAGTAACAGCCAAAACCAAAAGAGCTAACAGGAGAGTACTGTTTTACTTAAGCACCTCACATGACTAAATAAGCAGTCTTTCACTTCTACAGTTTATGGTACTAAATTCAACCGCTGGCATATGCAAGGTAAAAAAAGTTTATCTTGTTTACAATGAGTCAGAGCTGTGGAGAAAGCACACACCACCCCAGCACCCAGCACAGCCAGCCTGTCAAAGACATGGTTCAGTTAGTGAAACAGAAATCCATAGAGAGTTCACAGATTAAGGAGAATAATTTTCCAACATTACTTTGGGGCTGTCTCGAAACACGTGTCAGTAGCAACAGAAGTATCTCTTATTCTACCAGTGCTATAATTTGTAGTCAATTGTTTGAAAAACATGGAAAACTGGTGAAGATTAGAATGAAAATTAATTTTCATTAATGTTCCAGCTAGGAACAATTAGTTATTCTGGGACTATGAAATCCAGACTAACAGCTCAGAGGAGCTTGTGGTAGGGACG
Organism: Strigops habroptila; assembly: GCF_004027225.2. Lineage (NCBI taxonomy): Eukaryota > Metazoa > Chordata > Aves > Psittaciformes > Psittacidae > Strigops > Strigops habroptila. The sequence goes on along the minus strand of NC_044281.2, from coordinate 21,730,149 downwards.
TGGGACAGTCTACCATGGCTTTGTCACATCCAGTGTGATATTCTTGGTTTACAAGATCAGTGGCTCTACAAACAGTGTGGTCCTTCTCTTTTCGTGGCAATTAAGTAAACTCGAATATTCAAACATTTGAATATTTATATATATTGATACTGAAGTAATCAAACTAGACCGAAACCTGATTTAAAACGGCCACATGATGGCAGCAAAAAATAAGAACCACTATGCCTGTATGTTAAATGTTTAACTCAACTCTAATTTTCCCTCTGGTCATCGCTCTAACTGAACTGTTCCTTAAAAATAGTTGCACAAACATAACTGGCAAAGAAGCTAGCTTAAAATCAAGAACATACACAAACTTATATATGTTGCCATACAAGCTCTGTACGATAAAAATTATTGTTCAGTAGCTTAGAATAAATTATTAGAATGCCTTACAATGCTTATCCTCACGGTCCACAGCCAGGTCTAAAGAGTCTGTCTTAATGTAAGTGGGAAATTCCTTTAAATAAAGATAATGCCTTTTGGTAGTTGAAAAACTTGGAGATACCTGGCTGCAGTGTCAGTAGTCTCATAAAACAGTTAAAGTAGTGGACTGTCCTCCTAGGAGAGCTGAGGGTTACACTATGCAGTGTAGTATGTGTCCACAGCTAGATATCATTCATAACAAAGGCCACAGGTAGGTCTTCGCACGTTCCTCACTCCGTAGATAACTCACCACTTCTGTGAGCTGCATGGCCAAAGTGCTGTTCACTCTCAAAGGGAGCAGATGTTCAAAAGGCGCTAACTCACTTTGAAATACAAACTCTGGCCATGCTGTCCCGATGGGGATCTCAGTCATAACTGACACATTCAATATCTGTGCCTCTCTTCTCCCACATTTGAAGTGTTTGATTTACAACCTAAACATCCCCTTAATTTACTATTTTATGTTCTAGAATAATTCAATTGTACACATAGGTAAATGATTCTTTTATGTGATGACTTCTTCATGGAAACATACTGTCTTTTTCATGCTCTCCCATATAGATAATCAGAAGGTTTAGGCACTATACAGCCTCATGCTAATCAATTATTTGATCAGCTGAAGTCTCTTATCGCCTGTGTGGACTTGTTGGAAGATGAAGACTGTAAAAAACAAAGGTTGCCAATTGGTTTCACAGATACCTGCTGGCAGTCAGGCTACACTGAGTACCACTATAATTTCGGCTTCAAAGGCTAGCACAGGGGTACTTAGCAGGTACCATATTTTCTCTAGAGCATTTCTCTGTTCCTTTCTAACACTCCTTGTGCTCTGCATCTCCAGCCACTGCCACCTCCCTTTTTTTGTCTGCTCAACCCATTAGCTATTCTTACCGTTTCATCCTTTCCTACTAATTGCCAAAGTCTGGCCATCTCCCATGACTCTTGTGTTCCCCCCTCAGTTCCACACTCTAACTCAAGTCAGACAGGAAAAAAAACCCCACAACAACCCCAAACCAGAATACCAGGAGGTGAGTCAGCAGAGCATGAAGGGCATAAGAGAAAAATTCATGCTGTTACCAGTTCTTGTAGCTGGTATTACAATAGGAACCAGCAGTGAGGAAAAATCATTGCAGAGGCACACTGTTTCTTTACAGAGGGAGCAACATCTGACCATGTGTCCAAACGCACGTGAGCAGAGCACCCTATACAGAGGCTCAGAGAATTTGGAGGATGTACAGATGAAGGTTTATCAACCAATGTGCCAATTTCATTGTGCTTAACACACATCTTTCACAATGAAAGTGAAAGGCACATTTCTGTTACAAAGGCCAAAATGCCAAAGACTCACCTCAAAACATGAGGGGAGTAGAGTTTATCAATAAAAGTCAGAAGATTATAAAAAATAATAACCAACATTGCTCCCTAATCTTTTCCTTATAGGTGGCTAACCTTGTATAAGCAGTTGAAACCTAAATTACATTATGGAACATATTATGCGGTTCTTAGTTAAACACATACGTATTTGCAGTTTGTACTATACTGAAAAAAAAAAGAAAAAAAGAAAGCTGTGCATCTATTCATATGTTTAAGATTAAATAAATAAATAAATAAAACTCCTTGTCGTAGTTTAAGCCCAGCTGGTAACTCAGAACCTTCGCTCGCTCACTCCCCCCCTTCCTCCCCCCGCTCCTGGAGGGATGGGGAGGAGAATCAAAAGAATGTAACTCCCACGGGTTAAGATAAGAACAGTCCAGTGACTAAGGTATAATACAAAACCACTACTGCTACCACCAATAATAATAATGATAAGGGAAATAACAAGTGATGCACAATACAATTGCTCACCACCCACCAACCAATACCCAGCCCGAACCCAGCAGAGGTCTGGGCCTTCCAGGTAACTCCCCCCAGTTTATATACTGGGCATGACATGCTGTGGTCTAGAATACCCTTTTGGCTAGTCTGGGTCAGGTGTCCTATCTCTGCTTCCTCCTGGCTTCCCGTGCCCCTCCTCACTGGCAGAGCATGAGACTGAAGTCGTTGATCGGGGTAAGCGGTACTTAGCAACAACTGTAAACATCGGTGTGTTATCAGCATTGTTCTCAGGCTAAAGTTGAAAACACAGCACTGCACCAGCTACTAAGAAGGAGAAAAATGACTGCTACTGCTGAACCCAGGACACCCCTACATCTATACCTAAGATAAAAATAGTCCATCCTGTACTTGGGTGGTTGGAAAAGAAGTCAGTCCATATAGTGAAAGGAAACCTCCTCCTATAACAGAGCTAAATTACACGATCACACACAGTAATCAGTTAATAGAAGGAAAAAATATTGGAACTGCAGATTGTTTATTAGAATTGCTTTTGTTCTGACTGCCACCAAGACCAGCTGGATACTCTTTGAATACAAATAGGAGGAACTTAAAACCAAAACCAAACTCAGCAATCAGTACACCAGTAAAAAACATTACCCACAACTAGCACAGATGCAGCCATGAGTGTTCATTAGAGGCTTCAATCTGGCAATCTTTGGCTGCCTTTTCTCACCACCACCAATATCATGTCTCCAGGTCTCTGTCAGATCCCTTAGCTGCTGTCCCCGAATGCTCCCTTACTCCACTCCAGACACCTTTCTCCCCTTCTCTCACTGCTTTTATCGGCCAGGAAGCTCAGAGGAAAAGGTCTTCTGAGTCAGCGTCAATTGGCCTTGATTCTTCCTTCTTCCAAAGACCTAGAAGATTGTGCCAGCTGTCTCTAATAATAGGCTTCTGATTTTGACTAACTGTTCAATATTTAAAGTCTTACCGTCACACTGAAATTTTCATTTGGTGACTACTTTTCCCAGTCCTGGGATTTTGCAAAAAAACTGCACCAAACCCTCACCTGCCAGAAATTCCTATCAACCTGTTACGAACGTCAGGGACTAATCCCACATGCCAGTCTAAAACTTTACCTTGCACACCATCCTATCAGTTATGGTCCCCCAGTCTGTCCACCATGTGGACATACAGCCTGCAGGGCAGCTGCCTATGCTTTCTGGCAATGTATTAAATTTGGCAGATTTTTATGGTGCAACTGGAAGGTTTGGTAATGTGAGATTGAACATGCACGAACCAGGCTTCCAGGCACGCTGCTGCAATAGACTATAAAGCTGGTCTTGAGGATGACCTCAGAAGGACCCCTAAAAGACAATATAACCATATCCCTGAGCTAGCTGTTCATGAGCAATTGCATATACACATAATTGCTTGCAAAACTCAAAAAAGAATCTGGAACATAAAAAGAAAAATCAATGTTCAAATAAAACTGAAGAAACTTTTCTGAAAAATGTATCAAAATTCTTAAAACCATCTGCAATTTTGTACAGCAGAAATATTGAAATTGAACAGAATAGCTAAAATGCACCTATATGATATACACATATTTTCTAGTCTTCATAAAACCTTAGCATGTCTTCCACTGTAAAATAAAAATAAAATTATCAGCCTAATAAAAACTTTATTTACAATGAAATAGAAAGGGTGATGAGTTTTCTTAATTTCAGTGCGCAACATTTTGAACAACCATTGAAAAAGGATATGAATGTACCAAGATTTTAATAGCTATTTTTCTAAGAGGATTGAAGGGAGTTAAAATGTACAGAGCAGAGGTGGCACTGAATCGGAAGATTGCCTTCCCTTTATTCAATACTATAAAGGTCTGAAAAAGAGAAAGAAAAGACATTTTATAAGTCTGTATTCACTGCAGATGCTGATTTTAAAACTGTTCCTAGTGACCAATCACCAAAATTGACACTTTTTGAATAGTTAAAACACGAAAACCATTTTTTAAATAGAGTTTGTTTCCAGTACTTACCTGATGTACCTGACATATGAAAATATAATTTTAAATATAGAACATTCAATTCATTAATGTTTTTATACTACTTCTTCATTTAAGAACCTCAGTATATTAATACAATACATTTACATGTGTTTCTTGTAAAAAAAGTGGTGCAGAAATTACTAAAATCATAGTTTTATTTTTCCCATAGAAAACTCCCTCTTCCTATTTGAAATACCATAAGCAGAGAAACCTTACCTGTGGATGTTAATGATATGTTAGTAAGAGAAATCCTTCTAGAAACTGATTTCATAGACTACCCGTTTGTTAATATTTTTTTTTAATTCTAGTCTGTTTCTTGGTATTTGTGCTAAGGAGAGAGAAAATAGCATTAACGCATATAGCCATGATTAGGTAGATCTCTGAGGACTGCGGTCATCTGAATACACCTTACGAGAGGACAGCAAGAGATGCATCCCAGATGACCTCCCCGTACAACTGTGGCTTGAAGATGTGAAACTTTCCCAGAACATACATATTTGTTAAATTTAAATTTTAACAGCTAAAGAGCCTATCAGATTTAGAGAAACTTAGAGGCATGCAAGCTGTACTTCAGCTTACTTCAGTATGCTGCATGCAAGCTTACTTCAGTAGAAAACTCTGTATGCTGAAAGCTTGTCGTTTTTTCTCAAATAGATCTGTGAACCCTACAAACATTGCTTTGCTTCCACTGTAGGCCATCACGGCTGCAACAGCATTAACACTACAGCATGGGAAATGTGGACTGTAAAGTTCAAGCAGAAAAAGAAATCAAAAACACTGCAGAAGGAAGGCTTAGTACCTCAGAAGAAAGCTGCATGTAATGGAAGGGATGATGCAAGGTTTATAGCCTAAATTAGAATGAATTATAGGTACTAATAAGAAGAATCTGCCCAAGAGAAATGTCCAAAATTGTTTTTCTTGTTATGTCAGAATTGTATATTCCATAAATAAGTTGGATGAAGCCTCCTTGTTTTTCATTACATTGCTGACAAAGTGAGTTATAAACTAGAATGCCAGTGGAAGTGTGGGAAAGGGTATGTTGGTCTCTTCTGGTGTCCATGAGACCAAGCAGCACTTGAAGACTGTAAGCAAGTAAGTATTTCTGGCAAGGCTGGCAGAGAGAAAATATGGCAAGGAAGTTTGAGAAGGATGATTCTTCAGTTTGCTTAGATTTGGGAAGCTTAGTACGTACGGACCATGAAAGGGGGGTTGGAACTAGATGATCTTTAAGGGTCCCTTCCAACCCAAACCATTCTATGATTCTATGTGTAGTAATCATATAAAATATGTATTTGATTTCCCCACTTCTGCACAGAAATAGAGAAACTGCGTATGATACTGAAGACAGAGGGATGAAGACTGAGCTAATTTTTCCAAATTACACTTCCAGTTACAGATTACAGACGATAGCAACCTTCAAAGTGTAACTGAAGATGACCTGACCTTAAATGAAGCATTCATTTTAAACACTGAAGGAACCAAGCAGGTGAATGATTTTTTTGGCACAATGTTTTAAAACCTCACATCCCAAGGGGGAAGGTGAATTTCCCCTCCCAGGTCTGTTCCCAGCCCTAGGACTTACAGCTAAGAAGCCTCCAGCTCCCGCTCTTGGCTCTTGTAGCTATGAGGTAGTTGACAAAATACATTAAAAATCACACTCCCTACTAACTTTGTATTTAAGACTACACCACCTACATTTAGTCAACCTACATTTAAAAAAAAAAATCTTTAGACACAAGCATATTAAACGTACATCTCTTTTCTAACCTGCCTTCTGGAAAATAACAGCATGCTGGCACAGCTCCAGTTTCAGTTGGAAGCTGCTGCTATTTTAGCTGTTCTACTTTCTGCTGCCCTGCATAAGTAGAACCAACAAGACATAAATTAACTACCTCAGTTTTAATTTTTCACTCAAAGCATCTTCGTGATCGGAGCCTTCAGAATGACTTTGTTGATCCTCTGACTTGTAGCCTTAAACATGAACTAAAATTGTGGTTTACATCTGGAGAAGAATTTTCATAAAAAATACAGATAACAGCTGATATCCAATCCCTGTGTAACCTTCCCTCCCTGGTAAGTGTGCTATGTCTCACTCCAGTCTCAACCCAGATGCAAGCCAATGTGTAGGCAGTGTGGATGAACATGAAGTATTGTACCCAAAGCTGTCAGGACAAAGTAGACATACACTGAGAAAAGCTAAATAAATTCTAAACAATTTGTAAGATTAGTATTTTTATATGAAGGATTATGTATATTTTTCTAGGCTTAGGTTTTACAAAGTGCTTCAATCATTGTATAAAGGCAGGAAACCTGCTCACATTTGAAGAATTCGAGTGTGAATATAAATTCAAAGAAATCCCCAATGAGAAGTCCCTGATTTGCTGTTTTTGCATCTGTAACCTAACAGAATCCAGTTCTGTAACTTCTGCCATATTATATATAAACCCAGAAACTGTATTCTTAGCAGGGCATAGAAGGAGGAGTAAAGAAGAGTCTATGCTGAACACATGGTCTCCAAGAACCTTTTGGGACAAAGAGTTCCCAAAACCTCATTTCTCCTCTCCTTCCTCCCAGTTAGCTTTAAATGTAGTTTCTGGGAGGCTACATTTAGCAGGCTGACTACTACTCCATTGCATTTCCACTTCCTACAGTTGAATAAACACCATCTAAAACCTCAAAGGGCCTTCTGAAATGCAAGAGGTGACACATTAGTTTCCTGGGAAAAGCCCCAGAGGCAGCTAGAACAAAAGACTCGTGGCATATTGGAAGTTGTAATTTCTTGGTTTCATGGTTATCTTTCGAAACCAACCTTTTTTCTAGCAAGACCTTAATTTTCTGTTTTGCTAAAACTTTTCACTTAGAAATTCTTTCACTTACAACTATACAAAATATCTAAAATCACTAGTGCATTCACCTGTTCTGATGTAACAGTTAAGTAAAGCAATTTTAAAGAATCTTTTTGTTTCTGTAACCCCAAAATCTAGGAGTCCCAGGAGCTAGTGGTTCAATCAGATTAGGGACTGATATTACCAAGTGCCAGGACAAAAGGATGTACCTTTTCTGACAGACATGATTCAACATCCTTCTGGCAAGATGCAGGGCATGGAATGGTAGTCAACAATACTATATCTATATTGTAGCAGGAGAAATGTGAAGTAAGACCCATTTAGTTCCTCATATTCTTTCTCTCCTCTTTAATGTAGCAGCCTAGGTTCAACAGAAAATAGCCAGCCCTCAAAGTATGAAACCAACTGGACCAGATTTTTATGCATGCCTGTAGGTCAGGATCTTAAGGGGGTCCAGCTGATCATTTCTCTACAGACAGTGATGTGAACTTCCTTGATCCTTTGTACAGCAGCTTGAGCACAAACAGGCAGTCACTGTTATACTGGGAACACACTGATTTGCACTTACACAGAAGTGGTAGATGAAAAATTTGTAAGGTCCAAGTTCATTTTTTACTAAATTTTAGATTTACAAAGAGCATTGCAACCATTTAGGATGCTAAACTTCACAGTTCTAAAGACTACTGACAACCACAGACAACATTTCATTATAATAAAATCATAAGAACATAAGGTCAGGTATTGTAACGTATTGTATTATATTCTAATAAAATAATTATGTTCCAAGGGTACTGTTGCTGGCATTAAGGCTATCTGTGATATAGAGTAAATCAATAATGCTATCATGTGTGTAAATTTGCTACAATGGGTTGGTCTATTGTCAAACAGCAGTTGTCAATTTTTTCTTTTTCCTTTCACCCTCAGATTAATATTGGGCTTGAATATGTCCTCTTTAGTTGTAGATTTTGCATAGAAGAGCAGTTACAAAACCATAAAACTAGCACATCTATCTGGTTTTGTTTCTCTTAGAAGGTTTTCCCATTTTTAACTTTTCATCTCAGAGCTACCTTATCCAGAAATTAAGGCTCTTACCAGCTCAACACATTTTTTTATTCCTGTCTTATTCTGTATTAAACTGTATGAGGTCATGGCACGCACATGCATGACACTATTGCTTAGAAAACGGGACCCAAAGAGGAAATGCAAAACACTCCAGGTGATGTTTCAGTATTCAATGAATGCAAAAATACAGTGAATTTGTTCAATATTGCTATAATAAAATAGGAAAACAAGCAAACAAAAAATCCCCCCAAAACCTCAATGGGCTGCAATACTTGCATATGAGGCAAATAATGGATGATTTCATTTATGACCCAAATTTGGAATAGAAAAGATATTCCTAAAATTCTTGTACAGGTTTCCTGAATAAATAGTGTGACCATGCTCATTAGTATAATTTGATCAGTGCTGTGGGTAATCATTTCTATTTCCTATTTGAAAGTTTGGAAGCCAAACTGATATATTTCTGTTGATAAATCAGTTTATGCAGATATCTAAATAGAGTTCTGAACCAACATACCGTCTGCTGTTCCTAACCCTTTCTTGCAAATAAGTATTTTCCTTCATTCTAGTGTTTTCTGTTAGATCCATATAATTTCAGATAGATGATTCCCCAGGCAAAGATGTAAAATCTCTAACCATCATGCACCCTCACTGGGTGAGGGTGTGCTGATTGACTCCTTGGCTTTACAAGGTAAAGTTCAGAGAGGGATAAAGAGAAAGCTAAATGGTACAGAGGTAAATGCATTGAGCATTAAGAGTCCTTCACATCTTCCAGAGATGTTAACTTTTTCTTCAGGCTTTTCTCAAACAATTTTTCCTTCTGAGACTTGCAGGAGAATCAGCTACTACCAATACTCTCAAAAGACAAAACAAGATAAAAGCCTTTCCAGAATTCACATACAGCTAGATAAAAAAAATACAGGAATTAGATATTTTAAAGTAACTTTGACTGTAAAATTGAAATAGACATTGAATTTCTCTTAGGAAAGTCTATTTTCCTTATACTGAAGGAAGAAAAACTGGAGAGAATTGTAGTGTGTGAAAAATTTTTTCTTGTATTTGACTGACAGGGCTGTTTCTATTTCTGTCCTGTAGAACATTAAAGCATGCACATAGAGAAGATTTGTGGACTTCAGCACAAAGAAGAGAATACCAGAGGGTATGTGACAAACCCACAAAAGTTATTTAGTGTGCAAATGAAAAGATTCTTCCTTCAAATAGTGCAGGAGCTTGGCTGAATATGTTCAGCTGGTTCCATTCCATTTCTTCCAGCTCTATCATCAGACCTGGCTGATGTCGTAAGTTTTCAGCTCTATCTGTGAAGGGACTGAAAAGGTCTTCTGTTTCTAAGGGCTCCCAGAGGCTTACCTGTAAATCATACCTATTATATGTCTGTTTTCACTGTAAGACGCACAAGACAGACTGATTTGACTATAAAGATCCAAGATGAGCTGTGGGCAGGTAGGGATATAATTATAGGTGATCTTCTACCACAAACAGACACAATCAGTACAGAACTATACAAGGCCAGCTTTCATAGAAACGCATCTTTTATCTTTGTAAAAGTAGCGTTAGGATTTAAAGATAAATCTTCATACTCCGTGAATGGCAGATAAAGGCTCTTTCAGAGGCATCAAATAATAAAGACAAAAATATTGTTCTTTTACATAGTATTTTCTCTCTTGTCAAAAAAAGATTCCTAAATCACATAAAATTTAGCGAGGTAAGACACTTAGAACACAGCACTTTTGGAAAATCAAAATAACTCCTGTCTTGATATTGATTTTCATAATCACAGTATCTGATAATTAACGTATCACCCAAGCTAGCTACCACAATAAACCATGAGCCTTTTCTGCTATATATGGGCTGCGTGACATAATCATCCTGAAAGGATTCCAGGGCTTTTCAAGGCCAGTTCCACCAGAAATTTTTAAATAAGTTTTACACTCTCTTTATGGCATTTTCTGCTTATCTGTATGTTTCTCTACTGATTCCATAAATTTCTTAGGAATTTGCTATCAAAGCAGATTTCTGGGAAGAAAATGTGCTTTGATAAAATGAAAATAAAAATAATAAAACAACCCATTTATTTTTAAGTGCTTTCATTTATGCTATGTTGGAATGTTCATGTACACAGTGTTGATATAAATTCAATTATATCAAAGGAATAAATTTTTATGTAAATGAAAAGGATGCTTTCTGGAAAGCAGAAAGTATATGCATTGCTGGCATCAAACATTTTCTGCTCTTGTTATACATCTATTCCTTTAGCAATGCTCAAGTATTTCCACATTATTAGAATGACATTTTCCTACATGGTTGTGAATTGACAGACTGAAGCAACAAGTTATATGACCCACTCCACGAAAATGAAATGAACATGATGAAGCGCTCCAAACACTGACATATGAACAGGATCAATACCAGACTCACTTTTTTATTGATGTAATATGGGTCCATGTCTTCCAAGGGCTCAGACACCATTCCTGGAGGTATGTCCCCATAGATAAATGGAAGTGTTTTTCCTGCCTCCAAATCACTGTTTGGCTTCGGCCCATTTTCATCATCATCTTTACGATCTTGTTTAGGATTCTTAGCTTTTTCTGCAGCAATGCGTTGTTCAATAGCTGCAAGAGACTCTCTAGTGAAGTATTGGAAGCTGTCTGGTCCTGGTGGTACAAGCACTGACTGCTCCATCTTTTCATCCTGCACATTTTAATTACCATTTATTCTTCTGCATAGGAAAATACTAAAAGAAAGCAGAAAAAAAAAAAAAAAACAAACGTTAAAATCACCAAGTAAGAAAGAGAAAACATTTAAGTGCTTTCATTTATGCTATGTTGGAATGTTCATGTAGAGAGTGTTGAAAATTATGTAAAAAAGATAAAATAAGCAGTTGGTAATTTGACCTTTGTAAGAGGCATTTATATGGCTCTTATGCTAGTTACATAAACTGCAAGAATTTCTCAACTCTAGGATTAAAATGGGGTTTTTTTACTCCAAATAAACAAAACCATGATACTTAAAAGCAGTCAAATACATTCTTTCCTCATAACCCTAATTATTTTAAAATCACCTCCCACTCCTCAGGAATCAATCAGGATTATATTGGTAACTATAAACAGCACAATTCATCAGACCTAATGCAGAAATTTCCACTGAGTTCAGCAAGAGTATCAGAAAACAAGCACTGCAGAATCAGAATTTTTTAAAAACAAATAAAAATAACCTCTGAGTATTATGAAGTAGTAAAGTAGTGGTTCCAAGTAAGTCTTTGCACAGGTAGTTATTCTAGATAATAGGAAGAATAATTGCCTATTTTAATTTCAATTTAACTGCTACTATATATTTGGTTCTTTATTCAATAGCTGTAACTGGATAAATCTGAAAGTCCTTGAATATACATATTTATTTATATATTGAACTGAGAAAATAAACTCAGCAGGGTATCTTTCATGCTACTGAATAATTTTCTAATGACATGAAACATACAGATGAAATGTATACTTGGACACACAATGGTGCATATATCCCTTATGCCTGAATGTAAAGAGATATTTTCAGTCCCTACCCGTTACTGGGGTCCTTGCGGAATGATCAGTCAGCCTTTCAGGAGGCTTAAGGGTCAATGCAGGTCAGTACTCATTTAAATTAGCTAGAGATATGGAATGACAGAGAAATAAGAATATAAAAGATAGTTGGGGAAAAACATATTAAACGAAGCAAAAGGTGACAAACAAAACCAGGTCTTATGGAAAGAAGCAGAAAAAAATAAGGAAAATAGAGTAAGAAATGGAAACAAGAGACTGTAAGTGAATGTAGAAAGAATATGAGGTGAAAGTGAAGAATGAGAGAAGGAAAAAATAGGAAGACTGGAAGATTAGTTGTATAAAAATGCAGAGGTGAAAATAAAGAATAATAAAAAAGTAGGTGGAAGAATGGAATACTGGGAAAGGAGCTGGAAGGGAAGCAGGAAGGGTTAAAATTTTTTCTAAGGAGAAGTCAATAAGGAAAATAAAAAATTAGATGAGAAATAAATGGAGAAGAAAGAAAATCATAGCTGGGAAATTAAAAAGAAGGTCACTAAAACATATTAAGTAATAAACCTCTAATCCTCTAGATCATTAATTCCAGGGTAATCACACATATATATTCAGTAGTGGAATATAGTGGAGAAAAAAAAGAAAGAGGGTTCAAAGTGCTTACGGGCACTATAACCCCAATTTCTTTTATTTCTCAGAAAAATTAAAAAAACATATTTCATTCAGGTGTATAGAATCATCACTCACAATCAGAGGAATGACTTCTGAAGAATTGAGGTGGCAGATTTCTCACTGAAAAAAAATTAAAGGAGCTCATCTCCTTTAACTGCGAAAAACGCAGTTTTCATCCATGCAGAGTGTAGACTCATGCCAGAAACAGTTATCTAAATCCTTCCCTTCTTTTTAATCCTGAAACGAAATGGAATCATCCTGTTCTCTCTCCCTTAGGGGGGGGGAAAGAATATAAGAAAGTGTAGCTCAACCACCAAGGATTTAAAATCTTGTCATACTCCACACAGAAAGTATCCTGCAGACATCCCCCAGCTTCATGGGTCTGTTTACTTCTGCGGATGGACTTTTCAGTCTCTTAACTACTGAACAGTTAGAAACTCAGTTTGTACACTCTGACATTATTTCTTAATGTTCAATTCCACCTTATGGATTTTTGGAAAGGAGAAAAAACTACTAGTCACACCACTGACCTTGCTGATCCCCAAACCGATCCCTGTAAGTGGCACTGTAGTTTGGGAAACAGATCTCATACTAAGCCACTATTCAAATATTATGGGAGCCACAGCTGTAGGTGGATACTACTTGCTCTGTGGGCTTCAGGGAGATACACATATTCAAGACAGACAGTCAGGCTCTCTTCTCTGCTCAGCTTATTTGGCAAAGGAAGGGACAAAGACCTCTTCTCTTCTCTTCTCTTCTCTTCTCTTCTCTTCTCTTCTCTTCTCTTCTCTTCTCTTCTCTTCTCTTCTCTTCTCTTCTCTTCTCTTCTCTTCTCTTCTCTTCTCTTCTCTTCTCTTCTCTTCTCTTCTCTTCTCTTCTGTTCTTTCTCTTCTCCTCTCCTCTCCTCTCCTCTCCTCTCCTCTCCTCTCCTCTCCTCTCCTCTCCTCTCCTCTCCTCTCCTCTCCTCTCCTCTCCTCTCCTCTCCTCTCCTCTCCTCTCCTCTCCTCTCCTCTCCTCTCCTCTCCTCTCCTCTCCGGCACTAGCAAATGAAGCTATGCAGCCACATTTGCCTTTCTTTCTCCTTGTGAGACCCAGGAGGTTGGTTTTCCCCTTTGCCATTTTTTCTGTGAAAGTTCCCTTTGTTGTCCAAAACCCCCATGGTATATGGCACTCAGTGTTCCCTGCCACAGTGGACAGTGAGGGCACAGCAAGCCAAACAAGTTCTTGCACAGTGGAAAGGAGTTACTGGACAGTAGCAAGGGCAATCTCATGTTTTGAAGAGGATGAAAATGGACAACTAGCAAGCTGTCAACAAAGATGAGCTCTGAAACCCTATGGTGCTCCATTAGGATTACCTTCTAGTTCAGCTGAGTGTCCCCAGTTGACATGCAGAACAAGAAGGTAAGCCTGCGGGATTTGCCTGCAGATGCACAGAAGCAAGCTACTTCATAGCCATTAATTACTCTGCAAAAACATTTGGTTCAGCTACTGTGTTTACATTCCGAATTTAAAACCAACAAATGCTGTGGTCTTTTCTGATAACATCCATGTTTTTTCCTCTAGAAAGGAACTTCACTTTTTTTTCCTATAATTAATCCTAGAATATTCTCAGGTCTGTCAAATGTACATAGAGCTAAGCTAGATATACACTCGTAGATGTATCTAAATCTAAGTAGGCTGTACTTAACAAAATGTTTCAGGAAAATTTATGGAAGTTAAATACTTTTAATCCTCTATTTAGCAGATTAAAGGATGATATTCCAGATACTTTTTCCTTTTCTTCATGCATTTCCATAAGTCTTCAGAATTGCAAATAGCAGTCTTCTAAAAATGTAAAAGTCAATTTGAAATACATACTATATTCACTACAGACTTAACGCCAAATCACTTACATCTCCCATATCACAGTGGTTAATGGAAACGTTTGTATTTCCTTTATTATGGTTGAAGAATTTATTCTTACTTATCTGTGTAGGGTATGGACAAAAATTGATACCAGGCCAGTTAATCAACTGATATCCTGTTTTCTATCAAGTGATTTTTAAAATATTAATTGAATAACTACACATTGCTTACACAATCCAAATGGACTTCTTTTTATTACTTTAGTGTAGCACTGGTAATTCAACAGAGGAAAGAATATAAGAATACAGAAAATATAAATTTCTTACGAAGTTCTTTCCTACTCTCCTTCTGGAGTGAATGAAATTTTTCTTTCCTTTATCTCCAACCGTGTCTGAGTGACTTTCTTATGAGCAGTGTATCAGTAGGCAAAACATTTCAAATTCTGGAAAAAAAGGTACTCAGAATATTTGAGAATAGAATCATTCTGTTTCTTCTGAAATTACCCAGGCAAAGAATATTCATATATACCTTGTAGTATACATTGTTGTAAGCCAGGTAATTCCTGAGCACACTCAGTGTACTTTGTGTGCATGGACAACCTGTAAACCGTATGCAGAATAAGCCTGAATAAATTTTGCAGGTGAAATAAAGGGACATGTCAGCAAATGATGGAGAGATATTGCCTTATCTAACAATGATTCCAAACCAGTTGCCTTTGAAGAAGTCAATTAGACAATACATAATTCTGAAAAAGCAACAGGTTTGAACAAGAAGATTTCCTAACCTGATAAGCATTTGGTTTACTGTTACCTTTCATGTTCTTCATCCCTTTTTAACAAATAGTGACAAGAGTTTCTGGAGAGTTTGGTGAGGAGAACCTTAGCATACAGGTAGAACTACAGTACTGCAAATGCCTAGATTTCAGCAAGCTAATTTCTTTATATCATCCATACACTTAAATTTAAAACTGTAACTTGCTTTAATGTTTGATCTTCTGTGATGACACCCACAAACTAAAATTTAGCTTCTGTTTGCCACAGAATATACTGAATGTTGGACCCTATGTTCTAGAAATGTAGGAATTTGTTTGTAACAGATCAGTTCCAACTTTGCAGTACAGGTCTGGTTCAGCTTTTTACTTGCATCTATACAAACACTTCTATAAAGCCTTCCATGATCACCTTTATATCCACATGCTGAAATCAAACCTGATCTCTAAAAAATTACTTTTTTCCTACCTCTCCCTCCATGCTTCTGGCACCAAATTTCTCAATGTAATTTTCAGCCAGCATTTAATTTTACTCAATTACCATGGCAATATGATTAACTTCAAAAAAGCTATAGCTTCCCAGATTTACCATATAGCAATGTGTCATGTACGCCAAGTGAGGTCTCACAAGAGCAGAATAGAAGGGCAGGATCACCTCGTTCGACCTGCTGGTCACACTTCTTTTGATGCGGCCCAGGATCCAGTTGGCTTTCTGGGCTGCAAGTGCACACTGAAGCTGGCTCATGTTCAGTTTCTGACCAACCAACACCCCCAAGTCCTCCTCCACAGGGCTGCTCTGAATCTCTTCTCTGCCCAGCCTGTAGCTGTGCCTGGGATTGCCTCGACCCAGGTGTAGGACCTTGCACTTCGCTATGTTGAACTTCATGAGGCTGGCATTGGCCCACCTCTCAAGCGTGTCAAGGTCCCTCTGGATGGCATCCCTTCCCTCCAGCGTATCAACCGAACCACACAGCTTAGTGTCATCGGCAAACTTACTGAGAGCACACTCAATTCCACTGTTCACGTCACCGACAAAGATGTTGAACAAGATCAGTCCCAACTCTAACCCCTGAGGGACACCACTCATTACCAGTCTCCAGTTGGACGTTGAGCCATTGACCACAACTCTTTGCGTGCGGCCATCCAGCCAATTCTTTATCCACTGAGTGGTCCACCCATCAAATTGATGCCTCTCCAGTTTAGAGACAAGGATGTCGTGTGGGACAGTGTCAAATGCTTTGCACAAGTCCAGGTAGATGACATCAACTGCTTTGCCCCCAGTTCTGTAGCCCCATCATAGAAGGCCACCAAATCGGTCAGGCAGGATTTCCCCGTAGTGAAACCATGTTGGCTGTCACCAACCAACTCATTGTTTTTCATGTGCCCTAGCCTGGTTTCCAGGAGAATTTGCTCCATGATCCTGCCAGGCACAGAAGTGAGATTGACTGGTCTATAGTTTCCCGGGTCTTCCATTTTCCCTTTCTTAAAAATGGGAGTTATATTTCCCTTTTTCCAGTCATCGAGAGCTCCACCTGACCACCATGACTTTTCAAATATGATGGACAGTGGCTTAGCAACTTCATTCAGCAGCTCCTTCAGGACCTGTGGGTGGATTTCATCAGGTCCCATGGACTTGTGCACGTTCAGGTTCTTAAGATTGATCTCAAACCTGATCCTCTCCTACAGTGGGCCTCATTCTCACAGTCCCTGCCTCTGCCTTCCAAGACTTGCCAGTGAAGACTGAGGTAAAGAAGTCATTGAGAACCTCAGCCTTCTCCAAATCCAGGGTAGCCAGTTATCCTGTTTCCTTCTGGAGAGGGCCAACATTACCCCTAGTTTGTCTTTTGTTTGCTACATACGTATAGAAGCCCTTCCTGTTGTCTTTCACATCCCTTGCCAGACTCAATTCTAACTGGGCCTCAGCTTTCCTGACCTGATCCCTAGATTCCCAGACAACATCTCTGTATTCTTCCCAGGCCACCTGTCCTTGTCGCTTCCACCTTCTATAAGCTTCCTTTTTCCTTCTGAGTTTTCACAGCAGCTCCTTATCCATCCATGGAGGCCTCCTGGCATTCTTGCCCCTTTTCTTTCTTGTTGGGATGCAAAGCTCCTGAGCTTGGAGCAGGTGATCCTTGAATATCTGCCAGCATTCTGGCTCTCTAGGGCTTTATCCCATGGAACCTCACTGAGCTTGTTCCTGAAGATGCCAAAGTCTGCTCTCTTGAAGTCCAGGGCAGTGAGCTTGCTGCGTGCCCTTCTCGCTGTCCTGAGGATCTTGAACTCCACCATCTCACGATCACTGCAGCCAAGGCTGCCTTGGAGCATCACATTCCCCACCAGCCCCTCCCTGTTGGTGAGCATGAGGTCAGGCATGACACCTCTCCTTGTCAGCCCCTCTATCACTTGCAAGAGCAAGTTGCCTTCCACACAATTGAGGAACCTCCTGGATTGCTTGTGCTGGGCCGTACCGTCCCTCTAATAGATATCGGGGTGGGTGAAGGTTGAAGACTCCCATGAGGACAAGGGCCAAAATTTTGCATGCACTGGAAGTAGTGGTGAATTAATACTTATGCTTCCCGTGACCCACTGGTTTTTTTTGGGTTTTTTATTCCCCAATTTCTCAATTTGATTAAAGACTAGTAAGACTAGATTTGTACACTGCCACATGATGCAATCTGAGATGCAATGCTAGTGCAGCTGTGGTTTGCTGGGTGTGAATGTGTGTCCAAAATGAAGTGGAAAGATGAGTGCAAAAGGGAACGTGCATGAATCTTTCAACAAATACATTGCACATTCTTTTTTCTACTACTTGCAGAATTAATGACTCACAGGACTCTTCATTATATACATCAAAAATGTGATATGTCATGCTTGGAGATGTAAGAAATAAGTCATCTCTCAACATGAATAGAAAGTAAAAATGACACTAAATAGAATCAAGTATTAAGATACTAGCAAATGAAACTGGACTGTTTTTGCTGCCTCGTTAATCTCCCTTTGAATTTCAGGATGGCAACCTTAAATGTCTCTACAGACTGCTGCTTCGTTGTACTTTTCAGCATTGTGAAACTGATTGGTAAGGGAAAACTCAGGCAAAAGAATTCTGCTAGAGTTAGCAGAATTTAATCTTTGCCCTTCACTTTGCCCTTGCCTTGTGACACATATTATGGTTTTGCTTTTGGCATAAACTAACAAATCAGTTCTGTTAAAAATCATGCATCTCACTATTTTGAGAAGGATTATCAGAGTAGTAAACAGTAGCATTAATATTTTGAAGTGCTGTAGATGCAATGATGTAACATTGGTCACTGCATTTTTTATAAAAAGACTAACTAGGTATTAGCGAGGTTATCAGTGATAAGCCCTGGAAAAGGCACCTGGCTCATTTAAGGCACAGCTAACAGATCACAGCTACTGCAAAATAAAGATAAATCAGTGAATGTACATGTAAACTCACAGAGCCCAAATCTCTGTGTTATATTACTTTTTATTGTTTATTGGCACAGTTTATCATAATTTTTGATTTATCAACTACTCATTATGATTCTCAACTTCAAAATATAAAATAATTATTACCTTTGTCAAAGTGTGGTTTGTGGGAAGAAAGGAAGTTGCAGTATGGCAAACTACTGCAATTTTTTATGAGGCCTTAGCTAAGGAGAAACCCCTGTTCCTTTCTTCACAGAATTGAGCCTGTATCTGGCCTGTTTATCTCCATTTTAGGGCTACTACAACTAGAAAAGGTAGGTAGGATATCCAAAGCAACATACTTGGCAGAGAGACAGAAATCAGATTAGAATATTTGAACTATGCAGCTTTTTATGTCTCTGTGTAGCTCATATATAAAATTAAATTCAATTCTCACAGACAGCTGTATGAGGGAAACATGCATATTATAGACTGATAATAGGATTCTCCCACATATTTCGTCACCATCATTTTGATGTTCCCTCTCAGCATGGATAGTGCAGATCTGGGCACAAGGACCTGCTTGCATTAGATTACTTGGACTTGGCTAACTATATTTAATGCATATTAATTTTAAATAAAGGGTAGGTAAATTAATACTGCAAGCATCAGAATAGGGTGCATACCTATGCACTGAGATATAAATGAATTATCTGAAATATTGGAAGCAATCAAATAGTATACACTAACTCAAGTGACAGCCTGTGTTTTGCAGGTAGGTATTTCCATTACCTAACCTGATACACAGCAAGGTTATTGGCATAGGCCAAGAGTCACAGAAGAGGTGAGATGAGGAAAGAGGATGACTATTTAGCTGCAAAGAGCCACGAGTAGCTATGTGGTTTAGGAAGGCAGTTTAATGCCCCCAGTCTAGGTTGCCCAACAGCCAGAAAGCAAAATGGTGAGAGACAGGAAATATAGCTAATATCTATGATATCCATGCTGTTGTATAATCTCGTTACATGAGTATCTATGCTCAACTCCCTGTCAGCTCCAGGGAATTCAAAAACACATTTTCCACCAATCAGCAAAATTCTTACACTACCATGGGCAACAGACCATCTGATCTCTCTTTGTAGTGTTCTGCCATTCACTGTTACAGGAATGAAATCAAGATTAATGGGATAGAAAGAAAGACCATAAGAAAACATAAGCTTGACATCTTAAAGGTAAGCTTTCATTTGGGAAGGCAATCATGTCTTCTGGTCCCTTCTCCTAGAGCTATTTCTCTATTACATCTAATAAATTCACTTGAGAATAGCCAGTTGAAATTTGCCAGAGGTGTATTCATAGTTGTGAAGAAAAAGATTAGGAGTACCTATGGGAAAATAGGGTTTAGTTCTAGTTTTCACTCTCAGTGTCCTCAATTCAGGAAGAAAATACAGACCTCAGTTTTGAAAAACAAAACAAACAAACAAACCCCAAGTCAGCCTTCTCCGAACAAAATAACTAAGCAAGCAAAACCCCCATGGTGGGAAAACAAGAATGCACCCTGTGAGCTACCTGTGCTACGAACTGTTGTCCACTGCAGTCAAAGCAGACTATTGTGCAGCTGCAACCCCTTTTTTCCCCTCTAAACCTATATTTTCAGTACTATCCTTGCTTCTTGATTAAAAGAAATCAAAAAACCACATGATGCAGACACAGCATATTATTCATCACTGTTAGTTACACATATATGCATTGTTGACATTGATATTCTTCTTAAATTTTTAAATTTAACTAATGTATTTCTAAACCAAAATATAGCTGCCAGACTTTGCTTTAGATTAAAAATAAATAGCTGGCTTCTGCTTACTGCTTTGCTTGTTTAATTCCATTAACTGCAACCAAGTAATTTCTGTTTTAGAAAGCTGAAAAAACCAAAATTAGTTATGCAGTTCTTTAGAAAGAAGAAAGTATTTTAATGGGACAAGTCATAATGCATCTGCATTACTACTCCATCTAAGCAAATACATTTAATAGGTTAGAACTACTGGACTGCTACCAAGCTGAATGAATTCCATGTTTGCTATGTTCCTGCGGTGTATCTTGTGCAGCAAATGACTGCAGTACAGAGTAGCAACTTTTCTGCTTTCTTTCATTCGATCAGAGCAGGGACTCATTCTATTTTCAATTACAAATTCAAGATTAACTTTCTCAAGCAATGGCTGAAACATCTGTTTCCATTTACCTTAGCAAACATAATAGCACCTTTCTTAGGTTTAAAAAATAAACAAAGCAATGCAGGATATGCATTATGCTATATATTATATAATGCTACCAATTGATTTTACATTAAGGTAAAATCGAATGTAAAACAAGATTGAAGTTCTGCTTTTGGTATATTATCACACTTGGGAAACAAGAAGTAAAAGCTGATGGAGAACAGACTGCTCCATACCCTGGAATGATGTCAAATTTGTAGAACTATCAAACCCAAAGACATCTTCATACTCAAAAAGTTACTAAATCTTGACTTTTGTGTATTGCTTAACCCCATTAACAGCATTCTGGTACTTGCTATCTTATATGGTCAGTAGAAGGACCACAAGACTTAGAGATGTAATGACAAAAGTCTCTCTGGCATGTGTCCAAGGAAAAGACTACCTTCCCAAAAAATGGCACCTATTGTTCAGCAGCCTTCCTAAAATCTCAGAGCCCGTGCATATTCCCACACTCATCATGTATGAACAGATATATCCCAAAGCTTCTGACACTGATGTGCAGCTCACTACTTAGAAAAGCAGCAGCTGAAGCATGTGATTCAGAAAAGCAGCGTTTAAAGCAACACAGAGACTTTGGAGAAGTCCTCAATACAGTTATGATTTACTCTGAACAGAGTAAAAGAGAGAAAACCAAAAGCAAAAATACTAAAACATTCTCCATTACTACTTTTATGAATTTCCTAGTAAGTCTTAGCTCAATCTTTGGGTTTTGGTCTGAGTCATTTAAGCTGTGTCTCACACTGAGACTTTTCTCAAAATGGTCAAAGAGAACCTCTTGCTTTTACTACTTCCAGCTCCTGCACTAGATCACCTGGTCATTCCCTGCAACTTATTAAAATCCATCCACTAATTTGCTGTTTAGTTATCATTCCACTTACCAGAACGAATTTTCTTGGTCAGCTCCCACTTACAAACATGTCAATTGTAATCCCGTGATTACATCTCAATTGTTTTACTGAAGCGATACTAAGACTAAGGCTAAAGGTCAGGTTTGCTTTCTGCTTGCCCTGCGACCCTGTAGAGCAGCCTGGAAGCTGGCTGTGCAGTGACCCAGCTGGGAAGTCCACAGAGAGAATTGCTAAATATGAATTAAAACTAGATAACATTAAAAGGCACGTTGATTTCCTGTGTGAGTGGGTTACAGGCATATTCACCTGCCCCATCCTCGTGATAAACCACACAGCTGATGCCAGGCAGACATAAGGTCCTGTGTTCACTGCCAGAAGATATTTAGGGATTTGCAAGAAGCCTGAATTCAGATCAATATTCTTGGTGAGCACTAGCGTCCACCTAGAGTTTCACGTACATACTTCATAACTTGTAAGAGCATTTTGTGTAGACATGGAACATTTTAGCCCAGAAAGCATGAATTCAAACATGATATGGGTAATTATAAGGGTTTAGGCATAAAAAGAAAGAAGTATCTCAGAATAATAAACCGTAATGCATAATTCCAAATGATCCCAGTTGGATTTAAGATACCCAGCTGAACTCGGCTTTGTATGTTAAAGATTCCCCACTCATTATTTGTTTCAAGTTTTTGTTCTTGTTTGGGTTTTTTTTTTTTTAAATCCTCATTTGTTTCCTTCAATGTTAAGCTTGTTTTGAGAGGTAAAAAGGTCCTACATGATACTCATGATATTTTTCAGCTGCATAAAGTGGAAAAAAGCCCCTTGACACTTCCTAGAAACAATGCAATAGTTTTTGCTACTAAGTGGTTAACTACAAAGAGCAGCAACAGCATCTGCTGCCTCTGCCACACCCTTTGAGCAATGCCTTATTGTAAAAAGCTTTAGATCTGAAAAGAAAGGCAAAGCCTGAGAGTTAGTATTTCTGCAGAAGCAGTGGCTTGAAAGCCACTGAATGAGGACTGTTAGCTATGCTTTTATTTAAAAGCAAAGATTTCACTTTTTTTTTTTTTTGAGGTGTTAGTGAGTTTCCAGTCATTTCATATTTTATATTCTAACCCTACAATAAATGTTCAGTATGTTAATTTTATTTTTGAAAATACAGGAATGTAAGGGTATAATAAGTAATTGTCCTGGGTTCAGTTATAGCAGTCATTTTTCTCCTTCTTAGTAGCTGGTGCAGTGCTGTGTTTTTTAACTTTCAGCCTGGGAACAACGCTGATAACACTGATGTTTTTAGTTGTTGCTAAGTAATGTTTATTCCAACCAAGGACTTTCTCAGTCTCATGCTTTGCCAGGGAGGAAGGGAAGCCGGGCGGAAGCAGAGACAGGACACCTGACCCAAACTAGCCAAAGGGGTATTCCATACCACAGCACGTCATGCCCAGTATATAAACCGGGGGGAGTTACCCGGAAGGCCTGATCACTGCTCGGGTCGGGCTGGGTATTGGTCGGCGGGTGGTGAGCAATTGTATCCTCTCCCCTTGTTTTTTCACTAATCGTTATTATCATTGGTGGTAGCAGTAGTGGTTTTGTATTATACCTTAGTTGCGGGACTGCTCTTATCTCAACCCGTGGGAGTTACATTCTTCCCATTCTCCTCCCCATCCCTCCGGGAGCGGGGGGAGGAAGAAGGCGGGGGGGGAGTGAGCGAGCGGCTGTGTGGTTCTGAGTTACCGGCTGGGCTCAAACCACGACAGTAATACACTCAAAATCCAGAAGTGACAAAATTGTAGACTATTAATTCTAGTGCTTTGGGACTTTTCAGTTTGTTTTTTTTTATACTATGGTTGCTCAAGAATTAAAATTAGAGAAATGTGCTTCATTAAAATAAATAAGAACATATGCACAGAGACTTTAAATTCTTAGCAGCCCAGAGCATTTAATAATTAATGAACTTAATGCTATTAAGTGTATTAAGAAAACAGACAGAATGTATATTGCATGTGCAAACAAAGTTAAAACATAACAGAACTATGGCAATATCACTGGATACCATGTGATATTTAAAAATGGAAAACCATTAATCAGAAATCTCTGAAATATAGCTATATACTTTAAATAGATTAAATTATACCAAATTTTGCAGGAACAAAATCATTCATTTTGAACCAGTTCTGGTACTTTCCTGAAGACCAGATCCTCTACTAAAAAGCAACCAACATTTACTTTATGAAATACAGTTATGAACTGTGTGGTTAAAAGTATAATTGCAGTGCACATTTAGTGATTATTTTGCAAAGAAACCATTCTAAACTATAGGTACAGAAATATAAAAAGGAAAGAGATTTGACATCTTCAGTTCCTATAAATATCATTCTGTACACATCATATGTGCAGTTAAACTATGTTAACGAAGCTAATGATGTAATAAACTATTTAATAATTTTAAAGGTTTCTATCTTGCATTCTATCTTGAATTGAAAGTGATAGATTACAAGGTCTGTATCATGTGAATTTGTTCATGTGGCTTCACCTATAAGATTAGAACTCAAATAGGAGAAGCAACATGATACAGGGAAGACCACAGCAAATAATGGCAGATCTGACTATCAGTAAACCACATTTCTTTCAACCTCGGCTTTTCTGATGGGGAAACAACAGTTTACCCATTTTAAAGGATTTGTGATTGGTGATTAAAATACTTTCAGCTATTCTCACTCCCACACATTTGTCTTTTTAATGGCTGAAAGTACTCTTACATTTGTGATTAGAACTTCTTATCACTGTTGTAAAATTGTCATTTTAAATGTTGTAATTGATGAAGTATTTTGGAATGCTTTTTCCAAAGAGTAATTTTTAGTTTATAGCAGCAAGTTATAATGTTTTCTGGTATTTTGGCATTGAATGTCCAGGGAAATATCTTAAATAGTCTCAAAACAAATGATAAGATTAATTGTTGTTGTCCCATAATTCTTTACTCTGCTATTAGCAGACCCAGTGTGAAAGCTAATTCTTGCCCTAGAGAGATGAGCAAAAGCTTCAGCCACTCAAACTCCCAGGGTCAGTTATTGATTTACAATACACAACGCATAGAGGCACTCCTCAGCACATCACTCTTCTTGTCCGATCAATGCATCTGAAGTCAGCGCACCATTTCCCACCAGACTGAGAGCTGAAAAATATTTCTGCAAGCGTCATATGTACAGCCTAAATGTCTTTGTATAAAAAAGCTTAAAGAGAAAACAAAGTAGGAAACCACACTTTCTAAAACCATTCATCAACACGCTGAGAGAGGGCATTACAATGGAAGTGCGTGCACTACATAAAGACAAGAATATCCAGTTACGAAAAGCAAGTCTTCAGTATGTGAACAATGAACATTGTAAGAGAATAGATCAATGCAATGTGTAGGTCATAGCTCTAAGGAATTGAAGGACATTTAAGACTGAGGGAACCATGCACAATTAAGGAGCTTAGAAATGATTGTGTCACACTGAATATGAGGCAAGGACAATTTGGGACTTTATATTTGTAAGTGGAAGTGACATCAAACAAATCTTAATTTGTTTTTGAGGAAAAGCCTATGAAAAGTATAGATACAAAAGAATTTTCAGGACTTAGCAATTTCAAGTAGGAGTTGGTTTGTTATGCCGTTTTATCCAATTTTCCATATTTATTACTCTTAAAATTCTTGATTTTGTCTATGATTTAAAATTGTACCAGGATGTACGACTGTAATATATCTGATGAACTTTTGATCCTATTGAAGCTGTTCTCGTGAATTGACTTCATTCATGCAGGTGAGTTTTATTACCTAATTGATATATTTGATTTATATCTTGAAGGAGAATTCTGATTTGTGCTAGGTATAAATGTAATTTAAACTCAAACTCTTTTGTCTTACCTTAAAGTAAAGGCACATGAATACTTCCCTTTAGTTTTCTTTTACATACTGAAATTTTACCAGCTGACTTTCGTATATGCTAAAAAGATGCAGTTTCTTTTTCTGAACATATTTTGGTATTTTAGTGCTGTAGGACTAATACATAAAAAAGAAATATGAGTAAGAGGTATCTGTATTAATAAATTAATAGAAGTACTATCACAAATTATGTAAATATACACATATAATCCACAATTCAATAATTACTTATTAAAAATTTTGTAGACTGTTTATAAAATCGTTATGATGGAGGTCATCTTTTGTCACTTAGTGTAAATTATTTTTCATACTTTAAGTTATGGGATGGTAAAATGCTTTTTACATTACGACATTTAATGTCATACAACATACACTCTCATTGTAAATAACTGCTATAAAACAGTGATTCTCAAAGTGGGAAAGTTTGAGGAGAGGAGCAGGGATTTAGCCTGGAGAAAGTCATAAAAATAAGGTATGAAAATGCAATAAAAATTTTTGCTCTTCCATCCTCTCTTCTTACTTCTCTTGCTTAAACTTTTTTCCTCCATGAAATCTTTTCACCTTTCTGGCAAGCCCATGGGGGACTTAAACTTAACACTGTCCTAAAGTAAATGGGTCCTAGGGAGTGAGATGCCCTCCCTCCATGACTGCTCCAGCCTTCACAGGCAGCCGAGATTGCTGGAAACTGAGTGCTACATGGCGTGTTTTGGGTTCAATAGGACTGGGGCTGGGTTTTCAGGTATGTGACTGTGAAGTTAGGCTTTCTGCTGGGCTTGATGATGAGGGAGTTCTTGGATGAACTACAGGTTGACCACAGAAGCTTGGAGCAAGCCAGCAGAGGTGAATGTATCCAAAACATTGCAAAACCAAAAACGGTCAAGATCAAAACTGTTACCACCATAAAATATAGTTAAAGGCAGAAGAGAGTGTAGACCAAGAGGCATTTTTTCAGTGAGAATATGATGATCTGATACATAACAGATGATCAAAGCCTAAGACTGTGAATCGGTACCTTACACGGCCAGCAGCATCAGCAGATACCTGAGCTTTTCTAGGAAGATATCTCTCTTGAGTTACATTTGGTTTTGTGCCCTGAACATCAGACAGCCAAGATGTGTTCATGCTGCAGGTAAATGGGTTTACACACTTGTGAAGATTACCTTTTCAGAATAGCATCATGGCTGTGCAAACCACCTGGCCCTGCTGAAAGTAGGCAGAATGCTATTTTGGTCTCCAAGCTCCCTTCGGAAACATCCTATCAGTACTATATTAGCTTCAACTGACCCAAGTTTTAATTATTTCAGACTTCCTTCTGCTGCCATTGCTGGTGTGTTTTCAGTTTCTAGGTGGAGTGATTAATCTCAGTCTATGTGTACTTAACACAGCAGCTTGGCACATGAAAAACTAGCAACCAAGCCTAAAGGCTGCTGAGGTTAGTGGTGTCTGTGCTACTAGCAGTCATCATAAGTCTGACTCTTACTCATGTGTCAAAAGTTCCCATCGAAATTTTAGAGCCAGACTATGATTAAATTTTACTGTACTTCCCCCCTTCCCCCCCCATACATGCCTAAGATACAGTCTTTCTTAGCCATCCATAAGGTTATTACTGTCAAACAGTCTGTTACCTATTATGCTTATAAAGAAACAAGAAAGTTTCTTTGGCCTAATCAAACAAAACCTGCCCGTATCCAGGGTGATTTTCTAACTAGTAGCTTAGGCTATGTTGTCCTGCTGTATAAATGCTCAGAAAATAAATTACTAGTTTCCTCTCAGAGCATCTTTGCAGCTTTTCTTCATTATCACAAATTGCATTTTTTAGATGTTAACTCTAATGTTCAAATTTTCAATTTACATCGATTGTGCTGTCACAGAAGATCCCCAGTCACATTTAGGTGACACAAATATCTGCAAATCTCCCTCATTATCCTCTTTTTTAACCTCTTGTTTTTCAAGATACTTTCCAAAACTCTTGAGTGGTTATACTCCTCAGTTACTAAAGCTACTCTTTCACCATAAAGGTCATCTTTCTTTCTGTGCTATCTGAGAATTTTTCCTTACACTTAGATTGTGTGTTGGTTGGAACAGTGATTCCATTTCTCTGTGTATTTGAATAGCGCATACAGATTGGGGTCATAGATTCCATATAAGAAAGCCTGCCTATTACAGGCAAATATCCATATGTATACATGGTAACAGGTAATGTTGGACACAAACTGACATAGAACACTTAGCGGTAAGAATCTGGATTTTAAGAAGTATTCAAGATTGTGTACTTTAAGAGGAGTAATATGAAGGAATGCATTCAGAAGTAGAGTGTGACAGAGCCAGAAAACAGGAGGTTTTCAAGAACAAAGTTCCCAAATCTTCCAGAAGTAAAAATACACCCTACAACACTGCAGTACAGTATTTTAACTGAGCTAACACATCAATGTCTCAAAAAAACCCAAACCTATCTTATTTTAATACTCCAAAGCAGTTAATAATAGTTGCTTCAGGAAAGACGCCTGAATTAGAAGAATTACACAGAGAAAAACAGACCTGCAGACCTCTAAACAGAAGGGAAAACTGCTTGCTGCATGGACTTCAGAATAATGCTAATCACAGTTGCACTACCCACAGCCATTATTTAGCCATCTTCACAATCTTTTCTCCCATGGAGGGAAAATGGCTCATATTTCATATCTGGAATTTATCCGAAAAGACAGCTGAAGGCACAAAGGCGTCCTTTTCCAAAGTGCTAAGCAAACGAGAATCCCCACAAAAGTCAATATGAAATTCTTGTCAGTCTGTCTTGAGAAATTGTATTCTTTGCCTAAGCACCTAAATACAGACTTAAATACAAAAGCTTAGAGCTACCTTGTGAAATTTCAGCCTTATATCATAGGCAATCTTACTTTAATTACAGGAGGAAAAAAAGCTATTGCCAAACCCCACCAGTTTCCTGCATTTCAGAACGCCAAAGTGTATATCCCTCAGAAATAAAAGTCACTGCTGAGACACCATAGAAATATTACGTGCAAAGAGGTCAAAGAAAAAGGGAGAGAAATTTTTGAATAAAAGTGTTATTACTATTAGACAGTTAGACAGTATTTAATGTACTGAAGACAGATCTCTTTTGGAACAGAGAAATAGCTTTAAAAGTAAAATTGAACACTTACTACTTCCCTGCATTTTTTAAAATTAATTAATTCATATTTCTCCAGCCTTTTTTTTTTCTTACTTATTTTTTTCTTTTTCCCCAGCAAACTCAGTGCTAGCTATCATCAAGGAATTAGGCATGCAAGCATAAGAGAGGGGGTACTGTAGCAGCTACTTTGCTTTCTCTTGTTAGCATGTCTTGTAACTTATCTCTACTCCTGAGCAGTATACATTTTTTGTTTCTCTCAGCAGAGACATTAAATATTATTTAGTGCTGGTTCAGGATTAGTCTGAACTTAGAGTTCACAGATGTATAGAAATGTATCTTGAGGGAAAAGTAGAGGGCAAGTCTGAGGTCAGTGCCCATAAGTGACAGTCACAGCCAGCCTGCGCAGCAGCAGCATGTAACCTGGGGTCAAAACCACCAGATGTACTGTCTAAAAGATATGAGAATTTCTTTTGCCACACTGCAGCCTTAGAACTCTCATAAACTGTAAGAATCCTTGGGATTGGCATAACATAGAACAATTATTGATTAAAACAAAACCACCACCACCAACAACAAAAAAAACCCACAACCAAAACAAGCAAACAAAAAAAAAAACCAAACCCAAACCAAAATGTGTATGGTCTGCTAAGCTGTTGCTCATTTGCAACACATTGTAGTGATAACCTAAGCAAATGTGGTTGTTAGCAAACCAAATGAGGCAATGGTTCTTTCTAGGTTGGATGGAATTTTGTATGTGAAACAAAATGGTAGCACCACTGCCACTAGTGTTGCAAAAAAAAAACCTAAAACAACCAAAAACAAACAAAAAACCCCCAAACAAACAAAATAAAACCCCACCTAAAAATATTATTTGAATAAAAGCAGTCATCAATTGGAATTCTATTTAAAAGGTACTCAAAGTAATGAAGATCTTTTTTCTAACCTCATTGAACATGTATATAAATAAAGCTGTAAACTTTATGTCTATTATATGTGCCACTCATGAAATTTGAAAACTTTTTAACTGCAGAGCAGGTACAGTCCTCTTACCTGGTGATGCAAGACTGTGTCTACATTAACATTTCCAAATGTTCTATTTATACTTCTACTAATAGAAATAATTTGTAATTTTATATATTTAATATATATTAGATAAATTTTATAATTTATATTTCTATGTTTCTAATTTTTTGTATTTTGCTGCACAGTTTCTCCTTATTACAGATGCAAAGGCTAGTGACATCCTTTACCCTGGACTCGTAGAATGTGGTTTTGAATTACAGACTCACAGATAGGCTGAGATGGAAAGGCACCTCTGGAGATCAGCTTTTGTTTTAGAACAAAGATATTTTTCAAAATATTCTCACATGTTATAGCCCAGGTGGGTATAAATCCTGCTTCTATAAAATGTTACAGGCAGTTTTATGTTTGCCCATCAAAAAGCAGACAGCAAAACAGACAGAAATATCCTGAAATAACATCTGGCAAGCCTTCCTCATCTAGGTGTGTATGTAAATACAGTTTTACAAAGCTCCCTGGTCCCAGAAAACAGTGCTATGGAGTAAACTATACTATTTTTCAGCAGATTTTAAGTATATGCAATGTATCTTCCTTTTCTCAGCCTCTACATGTGTCTTACTCATCACTCATTAAACAAAATAAATTTAGTCTGCCATTAAATTGGGATGTATTTTTAATGATTCATCATATTCAGAATTATTAAAAAGAAATAAAACAAGTTTTGGTTTGAATTAAGTCCAGTTTGGCATCTGATTTAGCAAGATACTTCCTAAATTGGCTTTGCATTTCTTGTAAGTATTGATTAGTAATGTTCTACATGATGATTTAAATATTTTAATTGGTGTTTAATTTAAATGATTTACCCGAAGATGTGTCCCTCCATAACATCGACTTTCATGGAAGAAAAAGAAGCTATACATTTCAAATTTGTTCTTTTCCAACTCTAAATTTTTCGTAAAAGACACTGAAGACAGTGCTGTGCTTTTTCCTTTGCAATTGTTAATGCAGAAGGTAAAATAATTCGTGTTTACTTGATTAACATGTTATTCCAGTTTGTGAATTTATTAGCTTATTCTAAAGCCATACTCTAAAAAAACCCTGTGCACAATAAAATGTTACTACCTCTTTCTAGGTAAATATATTCATGTTTCACAAAATAAATTTATATGAGCAATATTTATTTTTTCTGTAGCTTAGAAGCCAATGCATTAATCAATCTCCTGGACCTGGGGACACAATCACTTCTCTTGTTAGAAAGAGCTGACCCTGGTACAATTTTCACTTGTTTTGATTTATAGTTTCCCAAGGATTTTGGGGGCATGACTCAAGAGAGCACTTTGCAGGCACAGAGTATCTCCATGCCAGTTAGGAGGCCTAGAAGGAGCGAAAATGAACAAGAAAAAAATTATTGTAATATATAGATGATTTCTTTGTAGTGATTTTTGTTTGTTTGTTTCAGATATAAAATTTTATTAATGCACAGTAGTAGATCTGTAATAAATTTTATTTTGAGACAATATGAAGACGTGAAAACATGGTAAAAGGTCATCTTTTCTGGTCTATCTCCCCCAGTTTGTGTGTAAGAGTAAAGAGAAAAATGAAGGAAAAAATATTCAGATTGAGGTCTCTAGATAACATTTGGAACACATAGTTAATGTTTAAGGAAAAAAAAACCAACATTGACGGAAAATTTTTTTTCAATTAAGCATTGTGAATGTAGCCAGTATGGAACTCTGAAAAGTTCTTTGCCTTTATCCCTCATGCACAGTTCAGGTGATATATTTGGCATTATTTAGGCTTTCATTTCAGAAAAAAAATGTATTGGATTGGTTTCTCAGCTGTGAAAAACACCAAACATTAACATAAAATATAAAATGTTGAAATAGCTCTGGTACACTCACTTCATTTAATCAGCTTTTGAAGTGTCCTAGTTCTCTCTACTAAACTGTCAATTTAAATATATTTTTAATTAAATGTATAGTATTCTTCTGACAATAAGCAAAAATTGATCAGATTTGCCAAATATCCTTTTTCTGCCCCTTTTATTCGCATATTCGTTATGGTTAAACAGTAAAGCTTATTTAATCTAAAAGAAACACTAAGAAATTAAATAATGTTTTAGAAAATATTTTTGTTCTTTCTAGATCTATCTGAAGTGTTGCAGAGTGTATATTCCATAGAATAAATGTTTTGAGGGGATGCTTATGTGCTTTAAGAAAATCCTAAGCAGATAGCTTTCACAAGGTCTACTTTGGAACCTGCATGATTTATGATATATATACTTTTCTTTAAGTCTGTTGTACTTCAGATATCCACTTTTTTTTGTAGACTTACAGAAAAACATGGGTTGGAAAAGATCAGAGGCCACCTAGTTCATCTCCCTGTCCAACAAGATTGCTATACCTATTTCCCAACAGATGTTTCATCTAACCTCTTCTACAAACCTTCATGATAAATTTCACAGATTCCTCTGACACTCTATTGCAGCTCTTCATTATCCACTCAATTAGAAAGTTCCTTCCCACATCTCATCTGAAAGCGCCCATTTCTTTAGTCTTCACTTCTTGTCCCACCCACTATAAAGAACAGAATTCATCTTCACCATTCAGCTTCTAATGACCGTCTTCCCTTCTGTTTTCATCTGTAGACCTACTCCAGGCATCTTGCAAAGCTACTGAAAGAGCCCTTTCTGAGACATTTCTAGGAAGAGCAACCATCCTCTGCCTCAGAAATATCCCAAGTATGATTTCCTCTTGGCAAATAAATTCAACAATAATCTGAAACAAATAAGACAACACTTTAAATCACTAAAGAAAATGAAAGATCTCACTCTGAAGGGAACACCATTAAAGAGTAAGTAGAAAATGGAGTCCCAGGTGGGATGAGAGGATGGAAACGTTGCAGGCAAATACATCTGGAACACAGTCAAGTCATTGGCTTCAAATGCACTTAAATAACCAAGCATTTGAAAGCTTCTCCTTCAGATACATCACTTCAGTTAAAAAGTAGTGTAGTTGCTGCTTAATTTTGTCATCTTTGACCAATAACACTATTAAATAAAGCTTATTTGAGTGACATGAGTCTCTACCTTTCTTCCTAATATTTTCTTTCTGACCTTGACAGGATTTGGGGTTTTGTTTGTTTGTGATTTGTTTAATCAGGAGGATGATCTTAAGTGTTCTCAATTGTATTATGAAGTAATTTAAAAAAGCCAATTCTGGAAGTGTTTAAGGAGTAGGAGAAAGATGAAAATATTGATCTGCATGTTTACAAGGTACTGAAATAAATTACCAAGATAGAGGGCATAAGATGGGATAAAGCTTGAAAGCACAAACTGAGCTGGTTGTTTCTGAGACCAAAAATAGAGAGGTTATGCCCTTTTTTTTTCCTCAGACACTTGTGAAAAAATAAGAAATGAATAAAAAGAAGGATGGTAACACTTTAAAATAGAGCTCTGGAAAGATGGTCAGAGATGCACTGGGTATTGCTGAGACAGTGAGCTATGGAAACTTGTGTTCAGAAAAAGCAACATAATGAGAATTTCCTAGGACAAAGAGGAAGGCGAGAGAGAGAGTTTCTGGAGCTGATAAATGGAAATGATGCATAGCATGATGGCTGATTCAGAAATGTGCTTTTTCAAATGATATTTAAAATGGCAGGAAAGGGTGTTACCCAGAATTTTGGTAATAAGGGCAAAATAAAACCAATTCTTTTTGCCCAAGCTAAATAGCACATTAGAAAAGTGCGAACAAGGGCTAGAACCACACATGCTAGTGGAAACAGAAAACAGAAATGATGGCACAACAATCAGTAAAAGCCAGGAAGCCTGAAAACAGGCATGTATTCAAGTAAGACATCACAGTCATTCTTTAAATAAATATCATTAACACTGAATAAAAAAGATCAGTAAATTTTACAGAAATAGGACTAAAGCCTCTATGAAAAGTGTGATGATTTCTGAGCCTACATTTGTCATTTAACTAATTACTTCCCCATACCAAACTTTCTTTTTTTTTTTTCATCCAACTCTTATATGTTTTCATGGATAAGAATCTACAAAGAATAAGCCTACAACCAGAAAATGGAAGCAACATGCCAGAACTACTGAGTTTTGAGAATAGCATTTGGAGAACTTGCATGATACTCCCCATCTCCCTACAATAATAGGTTCAGTCAGAAATATCAGTTGTAGTTTTTAATGGTTAAAATTTTCCCCAAAGTTCCTATTTTTCCATTTTAAAATATTTCAGCATTATGATTTTTTTCTCTTTGAGCAATTTGATCCCTTAAGTGCTCTAAAACATTATGCTAAAAAAAGCCTAATGGTATTCCTCATCTACTATGTCTTACTGATGGCATGACATTATTTTTCTCAGTTTACAAGTGTGAATATATATTGTTCAATTTTTAATTTAGTTTGTCTTCTGCTGTATTCATTTTGGCATCCATAGAAAGTCTACAGGTCAAATAAAGGAATCCCACTGCCTGCTATACATATCAGCTGTCTTCAAAGGAGAAAAAGAAGGTAGAACATGTTCCTGTTATTAAAAGAGAGTCAACAAATCTCTTCATGATGTTTAGCCCAAAATTACCTAATGTGTTTTCCCACAGGTAAGTTGGTACTGGAGTTCATAAAACTAATAAAATGAAAGAAAATACATTCATCCAGGAGAGTATCACAGTTCTAAACACATACACACAAATTACAGCAAGTTTTCTGCCCTTTTCAAAATAAATTAGCAAAGTACCCACTTCTGATTACTGCCCAACTGTCTCAGTTGTTGACATACACAACTTCTGAAACTTCAAAGCAAGTTTAGGTTATAATATGACAATTTCAAAGTCCATTTCAGTGATCAATAATAAACTACCCTTGCCCCGAATAAGGTATTGTTTCAAGCAGTTGATAGGATATATGATTCCATGATATACATTCATCTATATAATTTTCCTGTAAGTCGTTAGAAGTCAGACTTATTTGTATCAGGTACAAGATACTATGCAAACTGCTATTGTTTTCTTAGAATTTCCCTAGAAATGCCTTTCCCAATAAAGGCATAGCATAATTGATAATCCCTCCCTCCCCTCATTGATGCTTTCTTTAAAATAATGAAAACTTTCTGGTTTTTATCTGGCAAACTGAGGACAATCAGTTTAAGGCTGCCTGTCTCTAACTTGCTCTCCTGTGTCTAAATACTTCATCAAATATTCAAGATCACACAAACCAGGCTTAACAGAATAAGCTAACAGGGTGTCAGTCTTGACAGTAATCATCCTGTTATTGTTTCACACTAGATTCTCAGAGTAATTTTTAGCGCAATCTTTTTTCCTTTGTTCTTTATATTAATACATCGGTCAAGCCTGAAAAACACAACAGGAAAGTAGGCGCACTTCAAGAATGCAACACTAACATCAGCCAGTACAGCTCAGGAATTTGATGCTGTAACCTCAAAATAAGCATTTTGGGAATAAGTACAATTGATCAAGTTTTCAGCATCAACAGAAAACACCTATCAATTTTCAAGTACTGCAGAATGAGCAACAACTTTTTCGAAGTGGGGATGAAGGGCGGGTGGGTTAAACAGAAATCCCAATCCCAGATAAAGTAGTTCAGTGGGAGTCTTTCGTGCACATACCTCAACAAACAGTGGAGAAGAAATCCGTTTTAGAAACAATGCTGAAAGAGCTTGATGTTCACCTGGCAAATTTCTAGTGCTGTTTGAAAAAGCAAGACGGTTCAGAATATGAACCGAGTTATACCTACAGCATTACAACCAGTATGTAAATGATAACGGCTTCTAGCAGTGTACCTTCTCAGAAAGACTAGGGGCAGATGGAGATGAAGAGAGAGAAAAAACAGGAGGAAGCCCTTTTTTCCTTTGGTAAACCTCAAACATTTGTGTGAAGAAATTAG
Source organism: Strigops habroptila (assembly GCF_004027225.2). Classification (NCBI taxonomy): domain Eukaryota; kingdom Metazoa; phylum Chordata; class Aves; order Psittaciformes; family Psittacidae; genus Strigops; species Strigops habroptila. The sequence continues at coordinate 21,694,574 of NC_044281.2, read as the reverse complement.
TCTTAAAGCAGAGCATCTCTATGGGAAGGAAAACTGTACAGTCCTGCAATGCTAGGATTTTGACTACACCATTGATTGCTTTAGCCCTTAATATGTTTTCTATGACCTCTGTTAACTTCTAAATAGTTCAGGGGAAAAATCTTGTATAATAATTTAAACACTCCAACCCCCAACAAACTGGCAAACACCCAAAAATATAAGGCCAGTAAAATTGTAACAAAATGCAGTGCTGCCAAAAGACCTGACTGCAGCTCTTGAATCACTTTTGAAACACTAAAATGGGATTTTTCTCCTTAAGTATATGCTTAACAATAACTACAAAGCAAGCATTCAGAAATGATAATAAAAAAAGAGGGGGAAACCCCCATGCAGAGAGTTCATATAAATGTACTAAGGTTAAGGATTTAACATTCTGCTGTCTTTCCTGATAAGATATGAATTTCAAATGTATTATTAGGAAAACAAAAATAAAACCCACAAGAGACAGTGATAATATGCCTGAAATGCACTCTAATAAACTTGTTCAGATTCCCAGTTCCAAAAGATTACCAAGTATTTATAAATTGCTGCATTCTCATTGGGAAGGGAGGGGAGGGAAAAAAAAAAAGAAAAAAAGGACCTCTGCAGTATCCTCTCTGCTTCATTCTCAGCTTCCTGTTCTCAGGCTTCACTCTATGGTACCGAACACAGACCAGCAAATAGCAGGAAATACAAAAAACAAATAAGGAAAAACAAGAAGAGGGGGGGCTGGGAGGGGATGAGATGGGAGGAGGATGAAGAGAGACAGAGAAGAGGGTGAAGAAAGAAAAAAAAGGGGGGGGGGGGGCGGGAAGATACCAAGCCATCTCCTTAAAGGACAGCCCCATCTACCGGCAAAAGACATGAACCGGCTGTAAAAGATTGCTTTTAAATATGTTTTCTGATTTAAAGGAGTCTGAAAATCTACAGCCCCGGTAGCACCAAGAAGCAGATTTCTTTATCCAGTGTTAAGTAAAAATCTCCATCAATTTTAATTTCTTTTCTGTTAATTATTTGTCTCTGAAGTGTGAGACGGAAATAGTTTGGGTAAGGATGTTCTGTTACGAAAGCACCAGAAACGTTTCCAGGTCAGCCCCTGGCATACTCCAAGCTAAACGCTAACAGTCACCTGTATCATTCTGCACCTCCCCACTAAATAGTGGTGGTAGATTTAACATCTTCAACCATGGGTTCAATCCCCCTCCAAAAATAAAAAAAAGTTCCGGTGCCAGAGTTATATGATATGTCCATCTATTCCAGACTGCATTGCCAATCATGCAGCCTGCTACTTGACTGTCACATCGGATCTATACATTCCCATGTATTCAGATGACAGCTGCACAGCCAAATCTGGAACCTAGACAAAAAACTGCTCTCTTTTTCAAATTCAGACTGCTAAGTAAGAGTAACTGTTAATACAACACACTCCAGCTGCACTGGATCAGCCTCAGTTTGAGCTAAATCAGGCAGCATTATATATTTCTCATTTTGCTTTCTTGACAAAAGGAGTGGAACTGGGATGGCCATCAGCCAACACTTTGGAAAACCCTAGTTTCAGCCATGCTGGAGGGGGGTGCGTGCACCTTGGTAGAAAAGGAAGGGGCAGTGACTAGAAAGGTGAAAGGTGCACAAAAAGAGGGCCAAAAATAATACTGTATTTCATTGTGTAATACAATTTTGGCATGTAAAGATAGAATAAACCTAATTAATACACCGTGCAATAAGGCTGTCATCTATGATATAACACATACGTAACATGTTAACCTGTAATTCAGTGACCCCAGGCAGCTATTATGAATTTGATCCCCTAGAGTCAATTCCAGTACTGCTCTGATACGTTCAGTTTTAATATTGTTACATCCTGAGGTTTTAACTGCTTGAATTTTGCTTGAATCCAAGCTATATGAAGCTGAATTTCTCCATCTTCCCGTGGTGGCCTGACATGCTTGGCCATTCACAGCAAGCACTTGGAATATCTCAGTATAACACCTAATTTTCAAGCATTTATCAATACATAACATTATGAACAATTGTTCTAAAAATGAAATCTAATCTCATAAATCTTAAAATATTTTCTCTGCAAATATCACTGTGTTTAAAAGAACACAGCAAGCAACCTTAGGACAATAAATATTTAGTTAAAACACACCATAATATATCCAAATACTAATACTCAAATGCTGACATACAAAGGGCAAGACCAACCTGCATACAACAATGCAACCTGTCTCTTTTGAATGTGCCTGAGCACTGTTTTAGAAAGACTTTACATGCTTTCATGTTTCACTGCTTTCATGATCACCAGTTTTGAATTTAGCTTTTCTGCCGGCACTACTGGTGGTATGCTAAATAGTTCAGGCAGGTCCCTACTACCCAAATGCAGTTAAATTTTATAACCTTGATGTATAAAAATCTATAACCGTGATCACATTATTATTATTTGGTAACACTTTCCAACTATCTGATTTTTATTTAGGTATAATTGTAAAATTATACTGTTGCTGATGCGAATTAATCATTCCCAGAAATCTATCTGTTAATGGAGGATGTTTCTGGAAATGATGAATTGCCTAGTGTTTATAAATGCAGATTTATCACTGGGTTAAAAGGCAGAATATTTACTCCCCAGCTTGAAGTTTTAATATTAATTCCTCCAATCTTTGCTACAGTCTGGGCATGTTTGACATTTTACAGGCATATCTCCTTTAAATTGTTGTATTTTGAAATGAGATAAACACCACAAAAGAAAACAATAAAACAGGAATCTGTATAGGTTAAACAATAAATGCCTGATGGTAAAAAAAAAAATCTTTGAGATACCTCAGATGCCTACAGTTTTGGTCCTGAACATAACACTGAACACACAAAATTTACCCCTAGATTTTATGTAATTTTGATGTATTATGAAAATATACAGTTTTCAGTAGTCCAAAAACATCCTTCTTTAAGGATCAGCAGAGGTTCAATATAGGATGCTTAATATGACCACTGACTTCTCCAAGTATCATTAACAGCATACTGAAAGGTTGGGTTGGTTTTTTTTAAGCAGCATTTCTCATGGGTCAGATTTCACTGGTCATACTGATATAACCAGGTGCCCAAGTTCAGCTCCACCAGCTAAGTGTCAGGAAAATCGATAGGGTTTGTGGTTAACAGGCTCTTTTGGTAGCTCCTTGAACCAGACTGCTATCTGATACGGTGTTTGAGAGAGAAGACTTTATCAACACAATAGCAACTTCTTTCAAACTGCTAAAGAGCTAAATCCCTTGAATTTGCTTATTTCTAATGTTTTAAAATTATACATTGCACCACAATTGCAGAAAACAAAAAGCTGCTCCAACTCTAAGATAAATGGCAAGTTAGGTAACAAAACATGGTCTCAGTTCCCTCTCCCCCCAAAAATCCAACTTGCCTTTTTTACTGTCTCTAAACAAAAAGGACACTGCTAATAGCTAGTAAATTAATTTTCCAAACCAAGTCTAGGATAATCGTTGGTTTTAATTTGGAAATTTTTACCACTTCTTCCTGCGGGTACGGTCACAACTACTCAGATCCCATGCTGAGTGCCTGAGGAGCAACCATCTTAATGGGCATTGGCTGAAGCAACCACCCAACAGGCCCAATGGAGAACACCTCCATGCCCTGCACAGCAGGGACACAGCTGCCAGGCAAACTTCCATTACAGCCTTGAGCTTGCAGTCTTTCAGATTTCAGATTCTGCAGACCTGGTAACTTTGCATTAATGGAGATTTGTGGTTCACTTGTCCTCATAAAAATTTTGACCAGTCCTATTCTTGGCTCTGCTTCAGCAGTACTGTGCAAATATTTAAAAGCACTGGTGAAGAACAGCCCAGTAAGTTATTGACTCAAGTGCCACAAAATGCCCACACTTCGTGATTACCAGGCACTGGGAGATTCTGTTTTTCTTCAGCACATGAAAGGATTCATCTGGAAGTCCTTCTCTGGTGATCCTCTGCAGTGTCCCTTTCTGAAAGAGACCTATAACGAACTTCAGCTGAAGAAAAAGAGAATTTAGTTCTTTTTGTCACTATAATGTTTCAGTATTTGTGATGCAAACATTATAGTTCTGTACAATCTAGAGAAACCTTTAAAATTAACATACGTGTTCAGCCATGGCAGTAAACAATGCAGAAGAGTGTGTTCTACATACACAACTAAGAATGTTTAGATATGTATATATATTTAACGACAGTATCTGAGGTACATTTTATTTATCAAACATTAAGAAATTGCACTTGATTCTTTACAGTATGTCTTTCTAGTATTCTAGGAATGAATTCTCTGAATTGCAGTGGGAGTTGAAAACAGATGATGGAGTAATTAATCTAGAATATAAGCAATGTGCCATCCAAGATCCTCCATGGACAGGCAGGCGAACATGACAATCCAAGGGTTTTTTCTCTTTCTAAACTTGTGAACCAATTGTACTGCAGTCACAGAAGAGCTCTATGGGAAACAAGGATGGAACAGCATCATCATGAAAGTCAGGACCTGGAAAAATTACATGGACTGTAGCAACATAGAATAGAAGATTGCATCGAACCAGTTTCAATGAAAAGTGAGGAAAACCTCTAAATAAAAAAAAAAAAAAGAAGTAACTTTTCATATATGAACAGAGCACACCTGTCAGCTTCCAAACAGGTATTTTTAGAACAGATATAGCCCATTTCTACAACAATAGACTTTTGTCACATTTGCAATGCTTCTTTTGTACTTGATGCAAATAAAACTTGGCAGTTCTGGCCAGTGAAAGATCCAAATTGTGAGTTCAAACTTACCTGGAAAGTTTGTGAATTATACTATAACAATCTTACCTTTAGATGTTACATGAGACAAAATAAAACACAGATGTTTGTAGTCTTAGCACTAAACACATGATTGTCATCACAATGTATTTCTCAATTTTGCTGACATTATAGATTACAAAAACTGGTCTCACCATTGTTTATGCTAAACACATTATTCTAAAATAATTTAATTCACAAGCTTTGATATTGTTTCCATGCTCCTGTTTTAGTGACATTTCCATGCCTATGAAGAGAGCACAGAAACTCCCTTGCATGACAGAAATCTCTAGTACTCTGAAGAAAAGTTAAGAGAAAGTTTGTCAGAAACTCAAGCTGCTTATTGTGATGTGAGGGAATATACAGAATATTGAAAACAAGCTACTGATAGAGCCATGGATTGGACAATTCCAATAAACCACCGGAAAATACCAGGAGGAGGCAACAACCACTAATGGCCCATAACCTGCATTGTAGGGAGTTCAAAACATACCTTACAGGTCAGATCCAATTACTTAGACCTAAAGTGATATTCCAAAATATAGGATATATAAATACACAGAGGAAACACCTTTTTCTAACATGTTGTATCCTACTGAAGTATCTGCAGCTTGCTGTGCTGAGAAGTACTGTGTGTGCCCTGCTCTGAACCATGATGCAAAAGATAAAAATAACACTTCCAGAAAATCACCATACATTTAAGGACAATAAGGGGGTTTTTTTTCTTCTAACTGAATAGATAGGTTATTGATACTCCTTAAGCCTGTAAGAAAATACCTCTAGCACCCACACTTGAAATGGGATGGAACACAGTGTATTCATGTACAATAGCATTATTATTTTAGAACTCTTCAGGCAGAAGAAAAAAAGAATCTGAAGTACATCATTACAGTAATGTGCTGCACCTAGCAGTTTTGTTCTAAGTTCCTCTACTATGTTATTATCTTATGAATGTGTTTGCTAGACATACTTCTGTATTTTGAAGTACAAAATAGTATTTATAAAATATGCTACACTGTAATATACTGCATTGCAACAGAGGTGTTTTTAAGATATCAAAAATGAATTACATTTTCTTGAACCTAACTTCTTTCACAGTGTAATTAATGAAGGCACCAGCTTGGTATTCCTACTCAATCATAGCACAGATCTACATGAAAAAAACCAAAACAAGTAATTTAGTAACTGGTAAGGTAAGACCATCCTGAAGAGACACCTGACTGCTTGGCAGCTCTTTTACAGAGGAAGATAGCTTTTAAAGATGATAATAAAATGACAAAACAATTCACTTCACTTACAAACAAGTGTTGAAATTAAATTCTATCAGTTATTTCTAGAACAGTGTGAAGAACCACTAGTTTTGGGGGAGGGAAGGGAGAGTGGAGGGGAACCCATTTAAAGGACTTCTACTCTTGCCATCAAAATTAGTTTTAATCTGATATTAATACATAATTTTATATTAATATTCAATCTTATTTTGATTTAAGAAAGGGACTTTGGCATTTGTTCTTTGAGTGAGCCTATCAGACATAAAAATTCTGTAAATGCCATATTGTCAGTAATTTTTAACTTTTAATTTTCTGGTTTGACACTCATTAGCATAATTTAATATAAACATCACTATTTTTAAGTCGATACATTAAATAAAATCTTGGTAATAAGCTGTTAAATATAACTCCTTGACACAATGCCAACCGAAGTTTTTCTCGGGTATTTTTACTATAAATTCACCTATATTTTGGAATTCATTTATGTATCTTAAATTTGTATTATTTAATTTTTATATATTGCTAACTCCCATGGAGCAGAGGCTGCAGCACCACCAAAGGAAAAGTTGCTGTCCAAGGTACTGCACAGAAACGAGTTTTCTAACGATTCTCTGAAATCCATTAAAAATATTTTCAATTTTATTATGTAGTAAATGTCTCTAGCAAGCAAGCTAGGCTGGTTGAAATTCCCTACATGATGTTGCAGTACCAGTGTTATGCTGTTACTTTCCAGGGCCACTTCTGCTGCATTCCAGTATAATCAGACGTTCCGGCACCTGACAATATTCACTATGTATAATCCTTTTAAGGACAAACCTGTTCTATGTTTTGTCACAAACTGACTTTCACCAGGATGTAAATACAAAAAAAAAAAAAGGACAAAAAACAAAAAACTTTGAATTCTACATGGTGCATGAAAAAAGCTATCCTCTAAAATAAATCTAGCTAATAGGTACCGTTCTGGCATTCTGCAGAGCAACCACCAAATGTGATTTTACCTGCAGTATTCACTTTAAAAATTTCAGAAGCATATCGAGTCACACATTTATACAGTAAATAGCAAATAACATACTGGATTTAGTCGCTACTTCAAAATATAACCAAAGAGTGCAAAAGAATTATATACCTTTTTTTTCCCCCCACTTTGTTTTGTTTAATAGAAGCAGCATATTTGTAATTTGCAAGGCTAAAACAATGCAACAGCCAGGAACTGCAGTAAACCTCTCAGAGCTAATAGCTATACCCAATAATGCTTTCCCACACCACCTTCAAGCAAATGGGTTTAATTCACTGCTTAATCAGCCAAATTAACAATAATCCCCATATGGTTAGAAAAGATGCTTGTAAAACAAACCCAATTTAAGATTTATTTATTTATAGAGTGTCTTAATGCTGAGATGCCTAGAAGAACTACTACTCTGTTAATTCAATCATGCTGACAGAGCTGTTTTCACCTAGCAAATTCTCTCTGCAATTCACAGCATGGCTGACAGCTATATCTGCATAGAAAAAGAGCACAGTAACCATTTAAGTCATGCAAAAACATTTACCTGAGAAGATGTAGCAAAGATCAGGATCCAGCTTCCAGACCCCATGAAGCATGAAGCTGGGGGAGCAACCCACTAGCCTGCTCAGGCCAGCAGTCTCTCTCCTACACTTGACCTAGACTGCCTTACATAATGAGGAATCAGTGCTGTGTCTTGTGTGGAGGAGCAAGCTGAATGTCATCACTGGCAGAAGTAGGGAGAACTGGCAGCAGGCAGGCTGGTAGTTAGCATGGAGATCACGAAGTCTGCTTTCTCTGAGTGTTCTGGGAGAAAACACAAGAACAGCTCAGAAATGCTGGTGTCATTCCTCCCCTGGAACAAATGACCGGAAGGAGCGAGGGTGTTACAAACGTGAAACAGACTGCTAGTGCTAAAGCTGCATCTGTACCTACTGTCAAGGTAACAGAGTTCCTGCCACGCTGTGTCTAGAGGACTGCGTAGCTACAGCTAATAGAAGAGCAACAGCAAGGCAAATGAGAATGAGAGACACAGACTGCTTCTGCATTCATTTGTCTATATATTACTCATTGTGGTGAGTAGAAGAAAAGCAATGGTATAAGATAAAATACTGTGATTGATTTCCAAAGCGAAGTGCTATTCCCTTAAATAAATCTTATTGCATGCAAGTTAGTTTCTGAAAAAATAACCATTTGTTACCTGTTTTAGCTGCTGTTACAGAGGTTAAAGTGCTTGTATTGGAGAGATTTTGATATTTTCAGGAAAATTATGGGTAAGAAATATTCCTGGTTGTGAATATGTTTACAGTCACTTTTGGTATTTTTTTTTTTTTTTTGCTATTTTTTGAAGATATTTGGGATCTTTCTTACTTTATTATTGTTTGAGTCATATCAGCACTTTCAGTGTGGATGGCACAAGAGAAGAAACAAGTATCCAGGCTTAGCCAGCAGTTAGAAACCTACACAACCTTATTGTTTACAAAAGGCAGCTTTATATTAATTAAAAGCACTGCATATTACTTGTATTCCATATTTTGTTTCATTTGACTATTTGAATAGTAAGAGCCTTAAATACCGAAAATGCATATACAAAATATTCTTGAATTAATATTTTGAGTTATATAGTTTCCGTTTACAAAAGAAGACAAAGGTTTCACTAAGACGGGGCATCTTAAGTTTTCTAGTTATATTTGAGACTGCTTGATCAGGCATGATCAAGAGTAATTGCAACTTGACACAAATGTTCAATATCACAGATCAATATCACTTGATAATGAATATAGTAACAGAAAGATAAAGAAACTATCATTTAATAATATTTAGCATTCCATTTTATGAAAGTATTGCTATGTTTGATGGTCCTTCTTGTTTAAATTAATGGGTTTGGGGAAATGAGTGAAATAATGGACATAGTTTTCAATACAGCTCTGAAACTTCCCAAGTTAAAATCCTGGGCTGCATTAAATGCAAGAGTAAAGAAGAACTTAGCAACAACATTGCAGCAACATCAAAAGACAGGTCACCAAACTTAACAAAAGTTTTAGCATCAATATGCAACTGTGGCTGGCTTTTACAGAAGTCAGCTTAGGTACAAGGGCTATTACTTTTAGTTCTGCCCTTAGCAGCGTAAACATTTGAGCTCTGATCTCAAATAGGAAAATCATGGTGAAGGTGAAAGGGATAAAATTAATCCAAATTTTGTTTACAAAACCTATTTAAATTGTTATTTCTCTTTAATAAACATACATACAATGGCTTTTCCAACAAATATAAAGGTTAAAAAAATTGCTTGGGTGTCACTGGGGGTTTTTAAATACACATTTTCCTAGTTCCTTGTTGAATTATTTTCTTTTTGCTTTCTTGAGAATGAAAAAAAAAAAAAAAGAAAAAGTAAAGAAGTATCAAGCTATACTAGCTGTAGGCATAAAGTATAATGTGGAAACCTCCCCAAAAAATTCAAGGGAGATATCATTTGAAAATGATAAATGATTTTCTTAAACAATTATTGTTGTATTTTAAATCAGTAACTTTTCATCCAGGCAAAACAATTTATTCATACCACATCGGCAAATAATGTTAAATCTATCTTGGTGAGTTTATTCTTTCACATATTGGTGATGACATTCAATGGTGAGTCCCTTTTAAAACTTTATATAATTTATATGTATCAACCTCTACTTTTGGTGTTTCAAGTGTTAAATAAGTACTTGCTTACAGGAAAACTATTTACATACTGGTCCTTTGTTAATGAAGAGTTAAAAATATCATAACCTATGTTAAGCTAGGAGAGCATACAACAGCAGTATAGTTAAGGTGCAAAAGGCTGGGAATTCTGTTGATCACAGCAACGAAAACAGCAAAGCAGTCAAACTACTCATTTAAAGCCAGCTCAGATGCCTCCATGGCAATGGCACGTTAATATATCACTAGGACAACCTGCCTACAGATGACTGCATCAGGCAGAGAAACAAATAAAGTTTACAGGTAAACTATTGGTGAACCAACCCAATACACAGAAATGGAGTAGAAAATGCTACCTAAATGAACGGAATAACAAACTTGACTGTCAGCGTTGCAAAGACAACATACAGTTTGCTTGATGTTACAGTTCAAACAGGTTTGATAGAGATGATTCCATCTTTAGGCAAAATAATGAACTAGATATTCCTTCAAAGCTTTTCCAGCCTTCTTTTCTATGATACTCCCTATAAACTGTATGTTCAAATGCAGAACAATGACTGTCTCATTATATACTTTTGTGATGATCATAAGTAAATACAAAGTAATAATTTGTAAATATTATGTTATCGTCATTCAGAATATGTCTGCAAGCCATAGTTTTTGCCTGGAGTGTAAAAACTGTTTACTTTCCTCAGAAAGAACATATTCTTCCATTGGTTTAGAGTAGTTCTTACAAGCATTTTTGCTCTAGATGAACTTGGTCTGATCTCCTGGCAAGTCAAAACTATCTTAATACAAACTGATACAGAAACTGCTGACACGTAGGACACCTAATGAAAGACTGTTTCTGAGACAGCTGCACTGATAATGTGAGTAGTAGAGTCTGTGGTAAGAAAATAAGTCAAATCTATATCACTCTCAACTACCAAATTAATTAGTCTGATGCCCCAGTAGTTAGAAAGATCTCTGTCAAAGTAAATACAGTAAATGCAGTTATTTAAGAAATCTTTTAAAACCTGTATTCTTTTGCAAATGACTGTTGAACAAAACTGCTGATTGGAAAAGAAGAATGGGCTAAGTCTACCCCTCACATAAGGATGGAGATGAAAATATCAATGTTTGAGATTTCATATTTTGTGAGGAGTACGAAACAATTGAGAGTCTTTTGCTACACCTGTCTTATGAAGATAATGCATTCCTAGGATGTTTTACAGAAGACTAAGTCTGTGAAACAAGTTCTGGAATTTTTCTTTTATGGAAAATTTGGCAATAGATGTTAACAAAGCTTGTCACTGAATTATCCTTACTGGCTGAGTTTATGTCCACAAGGTTCTTTCTATTCCAGGCTGAAAGGAAGGAAGCAGTATCTCATAGACAGTATTCCTGCCAACAACCTTGAGTAAACAGGACAATTTTTTTTTTTAGACACCTTGCTCTTAAGATGCCTTGCACATAAATAAATCATTACTTGAGGTTTGTTCATTCTAAGATAGATTCCATTTGGAATCTGATAAAACATTAAAATGCTCCAGTATCACTGACTGCAGAGACGTCTACAATATCTTGAGATGCAGGTTTTTGTTTCTTTCCGTCCTTCTCTGACCTTGCTTTCTTTTCTCAAAATAATTTTCACCCTGTGTTCCTGAACAACTTTCACAAGTGATTCAGGCTAAAATGTGTGAACAGTTGCTCAAAGTCTTCAAAAACCAAAACCCAATACCAAACAGAACCCAGTATTTAGACCTGATATCATACACTCATAACTGGGAGGTGGGGACTGTCCATGCAAGTCCTTTACTCAAGTCTCTCTGGAGACTTTTCTATGGCCATTTCTATGTATGTTCTACTTCTGTTAGCAAAAACAATAAAGGCATACCCCGTATCTCCTTTTTGAAATGCATAGCAAAAGCTTTTGATCTGATTCTTTGAGTTTTATCTAACAGCTCGAGACCTGCATTTACTCTACATGTATTTTTTATTATTTGACCTAGTCATAACACAATGAAGATCACTGGAGACTAGTTAAAGAGGAAGACTTTTCTTCTTTAGTGGACTAGACTTCCTGGACTGTCTGACTGATGTCAATATTCAAATGGCAGAAGTACAACTCTAAATGTTATTTTATTCTTAGATGATTTCCTTCCAAATAATCAAATATTCCAGCAATGATAGGTGAACACTGAAGTCTCAAATTCAGTCCAAAATCCTCAAATAGGTATTACTAATTTTATAATTTTGTACACATGAAATTTCTGTTATTTAACGTTATACATTATCCTAGAAAATAACTGAAAAATTATAAACCAAATAATCATAAAAACTTTCTACAATTAAATTATGAACATTGAGTAGGTCAAGGTCACAATAATCTCAGTATTAATGGACTGTTGTTCTTTGACTTCTCTTTGACATACTCTCCTCTTCAATAAAACTAGTTACAATAGACTTTTTAATTCCTTTCCTAGATCTTTGGTAAGATTTATAGGGCTGACTATTATACCTCTGAGAATGCCTATAAACTGATTTCCCAAGCCACTATTTTTGTACTTATCTCATAAAAAACCCCATCTGCTGTTTTGCGTATTAATGCTCAAAGAGAATGGCAAAAATAGGAGGAAAAAAAGAAGTTAAAATTAAAAAGCAGATAATTAAACATTCAATAAGTATGCCTATTTATTTTGAGTAAATGAATGATCTTTATCAACTGAAAATAACTAGTACTGGCAGGCTTTTTTGTTGAATTTTCTTGTGTCAATTATTCCAGGATGTCGAATTTAGATTTAAAATTTTTTTGGTATTTCCCTAAACTAGTTCTTATGAGCTGAAAAGCAAGAAACAATATATAGTTTTGGAGACTAACTTGTTTAAGTTATAAGTCATCCATGAGAACATTTCTAGAACTTGTAGTAGTATGAGGTATTGATGCCTAAGAACAGTGTCAGGCAAAACAGATTTATGGTTCAGCATAGATGTACCATTAGCACTAAAAGCAATAAGGCTCCTTTCTTTTTTTAATTCTTTCCCCCTCCCCCACCCCAAACCCCTCCTAAATAGCCCACAGCATGCATCATTTGTGATATTGATTCAACACAGACACAGAACTGCCTAACACAACATCCTGAAAGACCTACTGCAATTAGCAAGTTCACAAGCTTGGCCACCCTCTCTAGCAACACATGAAGACACAATCAGTACTGACTTTTAGTTAAAAGGCGTAAATTCATCACTTCAATTTCGTTCTGAATCCAGGTAGCTTATTTTGTCTTTCTTCAGTTGACATGGGACTTGAACCTGTCAAGCAAACTATATTAGGCCTTCATTAGGTTTTACTCTCTTTTCAATTCTTTGAAATGTCTATACTTCTAGCGGAGGGGGAAAAAAAAAAAAAAACAAAACCAAAACAGATTTACTTTTTTCATAGAAAAGTGATACTTCCTGTATTTTGTTTTGGCAGAAATTTTGAAAACGTGCTTCATAACTACAGGTACCATAGGTGTAGGTGACCTGTTAACTGCTTTCAAGAGATCTATTTGGTTCACACCAAAGAAAATGTCCCAGCTCCTGGATTCTGTTCCTCTTATTTTCATCATTTAAATGCTCCAGGAAATAACACAGCTTCTCTTTGGCCTCTTGCTTTTCTTCCCAAGATGTTCCTACTCACTTGGGCATAGCTTGCAATATTAGGTTCACAATGGCCTAAAAAGAAGCCAGTGTCTCTGGCAACTTTTCAAGTCTCTAGCATCTGTAGCTGTTTTCCATAGAGAACTTACTGAGCAGTAACCAAAGCTTTTCAGGCTATGTATGCCACACCCAAACTTTGGACTTGCACTCTAGCACACTACAAGCACTCAAAGGGAAAAGACTGTACAGCTTTTGTACTATCTGGAGAGTTAAATGAGGATGATGCACAGGTGTCTAAGTCAGAACAGGTCAGTTCTCCATCAACCCAAAGATAAAGACTAGTGAAAATGAGGTAAGTCTTTCAGGTCAGTACCTTTGACCTAAATAGGGAACCTGCATTCAGTGCTGAGAGATACAGTGGTCCAACATGACAGATCTTCCAAACCTTCAGAAGTTGAGGGTAGTCCCTTGCAAAGCAGGAGGATTCAGTTATATTCCGCAGCATCCAGGTTCTGACGTTCTCCAGTTCAGTCTTTGGCTGACTGATATGCAATGTATTATTCATTTATACAGAAAGATATATCCTTGCCAACACTTTTTATATACTTAGGTTTGCATAAACATTTCTTTTACAGTTTAAGTGCTTCCATGTCCAATGTTGAGCTTAGAGGCACTGCAGATAAACCTTTAAAAAAAAAAAATTAACACTACCTAAAGAAAATTCATTAACTCCTAGAATGCCTTTTTAAAAAACATTCATTCACCTGTTAGACTAATTCTTTATTTGGCCACCATTAATTGATTTTTCATTTAAATAAACTCTCAATTAAAAACAATTATCACAATAATTGTATATTCAGCAACAGTATTTTGAAGCTTACAGGACAAAGAGACACAAAACTGTGCTATTTTTTAAAAGATATACTTTTTTTTTTCTTATTTTGCTCATCTGCAGCTGTCTTTTTCACTCCCTTGTGTGAGAAAGTAAACTGAATGTCCTTGTAAGCTACTGTGGCTTGTTGTCAGGCAAAGTAAAGAAAAATTAACCATAAGCTGACCAAACCAGTGCATAAAATGCTTTTTCTTCTAAAGATTCTAGCTCTTTATGTTAACCTCTTTTGGTCTGATTCCACAGTCTATTATGAGATCTCATAAAAATCTATTGCAGAAGTGCCCCTGTCCTCAACCACTCCTCATGGTCATTCTTCCAGATTCAGCCATAGCTATACTCCAATCATTAAGTTTTTAGAGGTCAATGAGGGAAAGTACCTTTCTCTTCCTACTTTTTTCCAGGTCATCACAGTTGAGTTCAGCAAATTCTGTTCTTTATGGCAATTTAATGAAGCAAAATTCTTTATTTCAGCATAGTTACTTCTTCAACAGTTTCTCATTTTTATTAGAAGTTGTGGCAATGTGACCTTGAGAAAGACATGTCTCTACTCTTCACTCTTTAATCACTTACAGTGCATTATTTGGATGCCTATCACAGACCTGTCAGAGACCATGTTCCTCCCAGAACCAGTATCTGAATTTATGGTAACTTTGAATCATTTCATCGCAAAATGCAGATTTTGGTCTCCTTGTGTCTAAAGGTGCACTTCCAAAGGAAATCAAGCAATGCAAATCTATCTGTTCTCTTTCTTAAGAACAGCTGGCTGAAGCCACCTGAAAGCTCCAGGTCTAAATAAAAGCACCTGAGAAAGAGATTGAGCTCTATCTCACAAGACGTGAGGATTCCTGTGGTACTCAAATAGAAGCATATTTCCGCCTATAACCACAGCTCTATGGTCTTGAACCTTCCTCCAGGATTTGTATTTTGATTCACTGGCTTCCTGGAAACTGGGTTTTCCACTAAACTTTCCATACGCCCTTCTTCAAGACTAAAAGAGCAGGACAAAGTAATTTTTTATTTTTCTCTTTTTAACATAGGACTTCTGTGAGGACACTAATTATATAATTGCTGCTCCTCTAACCTTAAGCCTTAACAGGGTTACTCTAATATTGATTGTAGGGCTATGTTGATATTTTCCTTCTACAACTCTGAGTCCTCTGGAGCACTCATGTCAATCTAGAATTGGAACAGTATGTTACAATCTGCCATTGCTGGGAGCTAATATTCATCATTTTCAACAGTAATATAGAAATGAATGCTAATCCCTAGTGACTTAAGTCAGTTGCAGCCACTTTCAAATAGGGAAGTGATTTTAAGCAAAAAAAGTTGGAAAATATAAGCAACATTGCTTCATAGAACTTTGGGCCTCAGGGGTTAGAATGCTTAATCTGAGCTTCATTCCACTAGGTTTAGTTTAGTTACTTCTCTAATGAAACCACATGAACAGCTTGAATTTTATTTGCTTTGAATCTGAATTAAAGGCCAAGACTAGTTCTATATCCACTGTCTTTTGTATTAGATGTTCCAACATGTATTTACAATAAACTATTTTACTCATATTTTACTCATATAGTTACTCAAGGTGAACTGATCTTCTATCAACTGCTGTATGTTAGGTTATATTATCCCATTGTCAGACATGCTGGGGAGTCCCAGTGTAATAATTTCTCCAGCAATCATGTGCTTCTTAACTTTCTCTTTAGCAAGTTCATAAGCTGAGTTCTTTGAGCCTGGTTTAAATCTCAAAACATTTCTGTGGCTCTGCCACTGTCTGTTAGTAGAACTTAAAACTTTTCTTGACCAAAAGGCAGTATATCCTAAAGAAATCTCAGAATCGCAACATATCCCAACTCACAGCGTGCTCATGTCCCTGCTTCTACTCACTGCTCCTCATTCCAGTCATCAAAGGATCACATCACCCTTCTGAAGTCCCAATTGTACCTTGCATTTGGCAATATTCAAATACAGTGTTTTCAACTCAGATTTTTAAACAAGACTTCCCAGCTTGCCCTGACCTACAACCTTGTTAACCTTGTTCTTTTTTTCCACGTCATCTGCAGAACTTAATACCAAAAACCTTACAGTATGTTTGCATAACTGACAAAAATACTAATTACACCAAGTAAAGAACTTATTCATAGAGGGTCCTTCCTAGAAATAATACCACTCAGTTATATCTCCCCATTAGTATTATTTTGAAATCTATCATCCCAGGTTGTAGCCCACCTACTATAGTCTCTATTGCTTCCAAATAAATTATTTAATGAATGCATGATATCTAATGCCTTAAAAAAACCCACCCAACTGTGCTTCTACATTTGCCTTTTTAAATGGATCTGTGATTTTTTTATTTTAATTTTTTTAAAGGAATAATTCAACAAGATTTATCTTTGTGTTGATTACCATAATAACCACTTTAGCCTCTAATATTTTTGTTCCTGAAGTCCAAAAATCTTCACTGTATTACTTTGAAATCACATTCATGTAAATAATCAATAGTTCTTCAAAATGTCATTTCTAGTGTCTATAAATTTGGAATGAGATTGGCAGTCCTCCAGTGTTCTGAATGTCACATTTTCTGAGGCTTGCTGTTAGTTGCTCTAACAATAAGGAATATTACTATTCATCAAGTCTTCACTGATTAATCTCATTTCAACTTTTGATATACAGTAATAAAATGGAGTTCATGCCATATCATCAAACAGCATTCAGAATACCAAAGATAAAATTATGTACTGTTTCTCTCCTTTTCTTCTCATTCATGCTAACGATGCTTTGCTTATCTTTCTTTCTTCTGCTATTCCAGTAAAATGAAATCTACCTGTAACAGTCACAAGGAGTACTGTTAGTGCTGTGAATACTGAGCAAGTATTCACATGTTTCCCTTTGGACCATACTAAAAATTCTCACAAAATACTTTGAGGCTCTCAAATTTTTTAAATATAATTTGAGCACATATCTTTATATGGTGCTTTATAGAGAGAAACTTTTGGGGGTCACATCATTGCCTGTGCTCACTGCATACCACCTCAGTAGGAAACGTATAACTTAAATGAAATGTGGCAGATTCTTAAGATGGCAATAGTATGAAAGTGTTTTCTATAATTTTAGCAATCTTTTAACTGAGATTTGAAATGGAAAATAAGGAGAAGCAACAGGCCTGTGCAAGAAGAGACATAAATCTTGATAATTCGGAGTTGAAAGATTCTCTACTATCCCAGATGTATTTGTGTTGCTATTTTGTTTCGGTTTCAAATTTTTTAAGTTTTCATGACAAAAGTTTTGAACAGAAGAGGTTTTTTCCAATGTGTCTAACTTTGGAAAAAAATACGCAAAAGTATTGTTCTGGACTTATTACAAATGCTTGAAAACTAAATGTTTTGGACATTCCCACCATAAGCAGCTGATGGTGAAGTTTGTCGATGCGATTAAAAACTGAAGCATTTTTTGGTGCATCCCAGAAGCTGCAGAACAGCAGCAAGGTTTGTTGTTTTTCTTTCAATTTCCTTGAGTCAACACACAATCAGGGGGTGCCACAAAAATGTCCCAAAACATGTTGTAAAACTACTTAGAGCAGTTTAAATGATGGTCTTCTTTCCTAGATGGCGTCACACTACAAAGCACAGTTCATCTAACAATTTAGAATTCATCAGTAATATTTACCTTGATTCAAATGCCTATCTATCTACCTTGCTCTGCATACTTTATATTCAACAGGAGCCTGAAGTCTTAGAATCACCACTTTCTCTTGTGAGGAATAGCCACTAGAATACGTTAAGCTTACGGAACATTTCCAAGATTCCTTCACCAGGCTCCCAGAAATAGCTTCTATTTCCAAATAGGGAAATTCTTTGCAGTCTACCTGACATTAATATGTAACTACTAGAGAAAGAGGATTCACACAACCTCTGGATGAATGGTGAATAATAGACAACTTAATGCAGGTTTTTATAGCACTGAGAAGTCATTGGTTATATATCTAGAAGAAAATTTTTAACATTTAAACCTTAGAGTTGTATTGGTTCTGGTAAATTAACTGAGCTTATTATTAAAGAAATACCCTTGCATAAAACTGTGTATGACTTATTCTGTATGGGTGTGGCTCAGTTTTCATCTGTGTTTTGCTATTGAAGCACTAACTGCTTCTTCAGGTATTCCTAGTGTGCACCTGTGTGAAGCTGCCTACTGTTACTGCTGCATTTCTCGATTGCATTTGCAGGCTGATGTCTGAGGCCATTACAAGCATGACCTTTTTATTACTATTTTTTTCTTTTTTTCTACAATTTGGCAGAAAAGAACACAATGATTTTCAGTAATGAAAGTGAACGAAATATGCTTACTTGCTTACATTAACAATTCTTTTAACCAGTATAGCTGGGCACCTATTATGTTTGGCAGCAGACATTCCAAACTGAGGAAATTATCAAATTATTCCTCTTTTACAAGGCATTATCAAATAATAAGCTGTTGAAAACCTCTTTTTTTTTTTTTTTCCCCTCCATATGACAGGTACTGACATCTAGATAAGTATTTTTCTATCAGTCTATGCTTACATGTTACAGTTCAGGATTAAAAAGCCTGATTTCCATGCAGATGCTGAAGTATAGGAATACAAGAACTGAGTAAGCATTTCTATGACCTTACCTTTTGGTGTGTCCTCGCTAGCACACAAATGACTAAAACCTGTCTAAGCCATATCCAGATAACATGGCATAGGAGATATACGCTGGGAATGGAAACTTTTGATGATGAGGATTAAGAATTGGTAAGAAACACAGAAATTTTTTGCAGCTGCAATAAAGGAATATGTGTGTACTTCTGTATAAGACAGTCTCTAGAGGAAAGCATATAGGCATGTTGTTTTATTTACCATAATAACCTCTTAAAATTCCAAATGTGCCTGGTATTTATATTTCTATTTTCAAGAAGATTGAAGCATTATACATTCCAGTAACATATAGTCCAGAAAATCAAAGTAAAGGCAGTTTCAGAAAATCTTAGCATATTGTTACTAAAAATCTCAGTCAGCAAATATAAAGTAATTTGGTGTATGAACCATGATGTCCAAAGTTATTTCTCTAACCATTTTGATGTATAAATACCAGTGGAATTAAAAAAAAGCCAAACCAAACATATTTGTGTGTTGGAATGAAGCCGAGGCCTAATTTTACAAATTGCCACCTTTTGAAGAATTCAAAACTCTTTTTTTTTTTCCATCACTCTGTAGATGTTGGTTGCCTTTCAGTGCTCTGTCTAAATGGTTATAACTGAAATGAGATTCTTTCCCCTCAGTTTCCATTTACAGTGCTTAGATGGTACCCAGAATGCTTAATTTTAAAATTGACTACACAGTCAAGAGCTTCAAACATGAAGAATACTTTCAATTACCTGTGTTTCCATCATTACGTTGAAGTTGTCGTTAGTATTCAGGATCTAAGCTAATTTTGCTTAAATTTGCTGATAAGTGTCTGAAATATCGATCCTTGACCTCTTATTTGCTTCTGTGGCCTATTCTAATGCACTTTCAGAGTTCAGTTGCTTTTTTTCGTCAGTTGAACACCTCCCATTAGCCACGTTTTGAAAGAAGCTATATCAGCTTGGTATTTCTCCTGTACGAATCTTTAAAACAAATATGAAATTGCCAAGATTCTTTTGGACCACACTTACTACAAAGCATATGTTTATATTTGTGATGCCTTTGGATTATTTAGAATAGTTTAGTGATACATAGACTTGAATATCTCTCTGTAAAAGGGTCTGAATATTACAGAAAGAGTTGTAATGTCATGAGGAGTATCTGGCACCCTGAACTGAAAAGTGAAATCATAGTGAGCTGAGTGGTCATGTTTTAATTTTTCTGAACTGTGCTCACCCAGTTCCAGCTGACACTGGCATCTGGAGGTCTTCCATTTGGGAATTTGATGAGTGGATGGTGAGTAAGCAGCTCTGATTTAAGAGAAGAAATAAGGTGCCAACAGGGAGTAACTGCTTTGTGAAACCTACCATCTCAAGATGTTCTAAGTTCCTACATACTAAACAAGAGGAAGCTGAGCAGCTCCAAACACCTACCACCCCTCTTAGAAGACAGTCTCCCTTTTTTGCAGCCAACACTCACAATCCTGACAAAGCTCTAGGCACTGGTTAACTGGGTCAACTTTGGTGGGACCCCGTAGGCAGCCAAGCCAGGAGTCTTCTGACTCATTTGTTCTGACCTCAACAGTCCTCCAGTTAGGAGCCCCCAGACTATCCACTTCCAATCCTCCCTCCTCTTTTTTTTCTTATTATAATCTGGTGTCCAGTTAAAACAATTGACTCATTCATAGACCAGCCTACTACAATTAAAACATAGGGTACCCAGAAACTATTGCAGAGATGCTTTGTGTTTGTCATGATTGCAACACATTTTTTTCTTATATCTCTACCTTTTCCTCAATATTTATATTTCTGTCTTCCTCTACATGCTTCAGGTCACTCACTTCCTCTTGCCTGTTTTTTCCTAACATTTTATCCTTTCTTTTTAGTTAGAAAATTCTCTATCATCCACCCACATCTTAACATTTAACACTTTGTTACTAGTTATAAAGCCTTTGAAAAACTGGTGACTATGCTTGGGATTCTGGAATGAACGGGATGGAGCAAGTATAACTGTGGACATAAAATGTTCATGTACTAATTCTTACCTGAGAGGAAAACACATACGGCTATAATAATACACATTCTATTTATAGTAAGCAGGATAGTGTATATATTTTCTTTCTTCAAGAGAATGCCACCATTGCTTAACCTCTTAATTCCCTTCCCCCATATCCCCAGTAAACCCATAAAACTTTCTTCCTTATGGAGAAGAGAACACAGACTAGTCAGAGGCCTTCCCAAGTAATAATTATTACGCCTCTCCTGTTATTCAGTATGCATCAACTCTGGTCTGTCTTCCCATCCAGAGATTCTTTCTCCTCCTGAGGAGATTAACATGAAGTTTAATAGCTTTCAAAAATGGCTTGAAACCTCAAATAGGAAATAAGAGCAGTTGGGACCAATTGTTCAGAACAGAAAAATCTGTCACGCTGCATATAGCCAAGTATGCTCTGACAGTTCTTTCACTCTGAACTGGGTAATGTGAAAGTCAGTAAAGAAATGTTATGTAACCTGCCTTAAAGCCCATATTATCTAGTGTCAGAGAAGTTGAACAGAACACAAAGAAAACTGTATTTGTTGTATAGGAAAAGAATGAGTTGGTTCTGATTATCTCCTAAAGTAAGCTCCTCCAGGCAGGGACTTTATCTTTGTACCTTTTAAAATATCAAGTGGGCTGCAAGCACTTAACAATTAATAATGAATAGTAAGTAAATGCAAGGCTTGTGAAAGGTGCCAGACTGACATCTCTAGAGAATTCTATTTATATAGAGAACAGGCAAAGCAGCAATGCAGGCTTGTTTACACTGTCCCACAAATCACTAATGCATTTCACATAGGCTGCTGAATGACCATCAAATGGTAACTGCTCACAATCACTAAAATCTTACAAGATATTTAGATTGCTGGCTTCACATTCTAAGGCTAGAAGCAGGGCTTGTATCTCTTTATCAATCACCAGAACTAAGTAGCATCCTTTATTTTTAATAGGAATAACAACACTCCAGTAAATAAAAGTTTTGTTGGGTACACAAGAAATATTACATGTAGGATGAAAGAAACTGCTATTTGCCAGCTGTCTGTTTATATGCCATAATAAGTGAGTTAAAAGTAACTTGTTTGCATTTTAGCCCTATAATTTTAATATTATTTAGCATGTCTTGTAATTTTCTGAAATGCTGAGGAACATAGGCATAGTATAACCGGCAACAGATAAAACTCTTTGGTAATATCTAATCATCCTCTTTGAATTTCCCTGTCAACATACCAGCATGAAAAGCTTTTTAAAGAAAACCTGAACAAAGTAGAATACTTCATTCAGTGCTGTACTTACCAGTAATTCTTCGGATAGCAGAGTCAGAAAACAGAAACAACATCTTCATGCTGTGCAGAATTAAGAAAAAAAAAAAAAATAGGAAATTATTTCCCTATCTCTACATCATTCCACAGAACAACAGATTCATCTTTGTAATTAGCAAAGCAGCAGCAAATCAGGATTATCTCTATTACAGCCATCAAAATCAAAACACTGTATCTCTCATTAACCAAATAATAGAAAAAATAGGAATAGTAGGGTAGCATTCTGTAAAGGTAACCATCTGTTTTTGCACTGAATCTAGCACAGGACTACTGTTGAGGCAGGGTAAATAACATCAATGTGACTGAAACCAACTCCTGCAGGCCTACTCCCACGTCTCTGTACTCCGAGTGTAATGGGTTCAGGCACAGAATGGCACAAATACATTTAGGTCTATCTATGTCACCTGAGGTTGAAGGTACTTGACTTGTCAAGACATTGGCTTTTAGGAAAAGATCTTGCACTGCTTGCTACTCCCACACTCCATAGCTATCATTTATAGAGAACGAACCCTTTTTCGTAACACAGAAATCTTTGGCTTAGGCTCTCTGAACCCTGTATTCCTCCCTCCCCACATGGCAGGTAGAAATGAACTCCTCTGCAGTTGATTTGCTATGTTGGTTTTTAATTCTCAACAAAATCAGGTTCAAAGTAATGTCTGTCTGCTTTGCTGCTGATAACTTTATACTTTGCTGAATAATCATGTAGCAACCACAGTAGTAAATGACTTCACCACTACACCAGCAGATTTTTTTGTACCATTCTTGGCAATTTCTCAAATTACCATGCACTAGCATTTAATTTGATGGTACGTATAACCAGTCCTCTAATGATGCCCTGAAAAAAAGCCACCAAACAAAAACCAAACCAAACCAATAAAAACCAAACAAAAAACCCCCTAAAAGAACATCAAAAAAACCAAACCAAACCAAAAAAAAACCAACAAAAAACCAAAATAAACCAAACAAAAAAACCCCAAACAACAAACCCACATCAAAATGCAACTAATAGGCACATGTCTACTATTCACCTTGAAATAACAAATTCAGAGGCACTATTCTGGTTTTGTTGTGCTCCCATTTACATCCAAAAAATATTGTGACAGTGAATATTAGCATCTTTTTTTAATACTGAAGTTCATTATTTGATCAGTTTACATTCTGCACTTGAAACAAAACGCAGAAAAGCCAACAAGTCACTACCAACCCCTCTATTTCTACAAATGTAGTCAATACCTCTGCCAGGTGTTTTTTATTATTTGTTACAGTAACATAGACACTTTCCTGAATCCGTATAGTAAAGAAGACATAATTTTAGCCAGTTCATACCTCTGCACTTCATAGTGTTAATTTATGCTCATAAGCCCCTAAGGAATCAAGAGTTTATTGCATTCCTCAATATTCGCTTAAAATGCATCAGCAAAATCAGTGGATTTCTGAGAGCACAAACTGCAAAAGGCTGCTGCCCTAACAACACCTGCAAACTGCTGCAGAGCGTGCTGGCTGACTGCTTCCAAAAATTACCCCCCTGCTCAGCAAGCATTCTGCAGAATTAATCCAGTCTCTCTCCAGTTTAGCCCCCCAAATTTTGGTTTATGTACTGAGCTTGGCTTCCAAGTGAGTTATTTTTCCAGTTTCACAGCACTTGTGCAGAGAGAGGTAGGATCTAATTTTAAAGCCTTCAGTCTAATTTTTTGCCATACTCAGGAATCATGGCAGAGAGCCCAAAGATGAGGGAGGATGATTCTATTCATTTGTAAGGGAGCAATATTTTGACTAAATCCTTCAAAGCTAAGATAATATATTTTTATTGTTTTATTAGCTTAAGAAGTATACGTAATTACTGCATATAGGTATGAATTGGGATAATCAACTATTTTCCAATGCATGGGTTAGATATTCATATTGGGAACAATGGTTATTCAAAGAAGCGAATTTACGCATGCCCTTTACCAAAAGGTTTATTGCCAAAAGCTGAATTTCTTAAATTTAATGATTGATAAGGATTTCAAGGGAGAGAGGGAGAACCTCTCACTGTTGCTCACAAATGTGAGATAACTCAGGTTGACTTAAAAAAAATCACCATTTGTGAATCTTTGCATTCAGCTTAGGTACGACCTGCTTCCTGATGGCATGACTAAGGTTGGTAGGTTGAGGCAGTTAAAAGTGATAAAACACCATTAGAGGTGGAGTAGCAAGATGTTACAAAGAAAACCACCTCATGGGGCAATACATCTTAATATTATTATCTGTCCTGATAAACAAACAAACAGAAAACCCAAAACCAGCACAAAACAAAAAATCATTCAAACAAACAAAAAAACCCAACCAAAACCCTGCATAGTGATAAACATGTACACAGCCTATTTTATAGAAAAAGTCATGGAGACATTTTGCTTCAGAAAACATTCATTAGAATTCAAAGACTTACCTTTCTTTTATTGAATAAAAAGCCCTTAAAAAAACCCCTCTACTGATCTCTGGAAAATATGGCTATGGCAAAGATAGTTATGCATGATGCACTTCCAAGTTATGCAAATCCTAAAGAGGAAATAATATTAATCCCCAGATTCTACGTATTCTTTGCTAGTAATTTCTTATGCATGCTCAAAATCCAGAAAGAAACCCAACCTACCAATTTTATTTTTAGAGAGTCTAAAAATTTACAGATTTTCATGGAGTAAATAATACAGGAGAACACAAATGAAAGATGAAAGTCAACTTGAAAGTAAATTCACTGAATGGAAGACATCTTATCCCCAACCCTAGATTTTATGCAGCTATCCCATGCCACAGCTATCACATCAGTTGTCTATGGTAGTTGCTTCCATACATTTTGTAGCTGAGCCACGATGATGAGTTCTCCTCCTACCTCATTATGTCACTGTCTCTGCCTTAACCCACCCATCCTGCTGCCATCTCGCTGTCTCCCTGCCAAGGTACCTTTTCATGTCAGACAAAAAGAGAGTTGTATATACTACAACTGAGTAATAGATAAAATTTCTCTGCTTGGAAATGGAGCAAAGTCCTCTTCTAAAATGGAAGAAGCCTGTGTTGGCTTCCTCTACCGGTAAGTCCCCTAAACATTCATTGTCAAAACCCACTGCTTTTAGAAGCTTTGCGCACATCTTAAAAGGTGGCACTATTTATTGACTGCACTGTAGTCATGCTTTTGCCTAATTTTTTGTGGCAAAATTAGGTGAGGAGAGGTGTCTTCCAAGAAGGTCTATAAAGGACCCAGGTTTAAATATCACTTTGGAGTTAGTGAAATCGATCAACTACACTTCTTTTATTTCTTTGAAGGACAGATGAAATGAGTGGCTGATAGATCAGTAGCTGCACATGCAGAAGTCTACTTTGGAGGTGACAAATACAGAGATTACTGAGATTAAGATGCTGAAAGAACAAGAAAGCAGTTTTCTGGCTAGAAGAACATAGAAGAAAATAATTCCTGTACTGGAAGTGAAATGATTGAAAGACACAATTAAGAAATTTTGCATCACACATTTGAGGCTATAAAAGTAGCTGCAGTAGAAGGCATGGAAAATGAAGCTATGCAAGCAAAAGCTACTCCTGTATATTTTAATTATTATAATTAAACTTAGAGAACCACATTAGAGCTGTTATGAGAGGACATAATCTATATTGTTGACACAGCTTATAACAATGCAGTACCAGACAATGATGTTCTTTAAATAATTTAAACTTGAAATATTAGGTGTCCATTGACGGTTTTTCATTACCCAAAGATTGAAAGATGTGTTGTTTGGGTTTTTTTGTTTTGGTTTGGTTTTTACGTGCATTAGTTTATAACTTAGAAATTACGGTAAAAAAAAACAGTTCAGAAAAAATATAACAATACACCATGTTATTTGATGTTTAATCTACAAGCCATCAAGCATTTTCATAGAGGCGAAGATAGCATGGGTATGGATTTTGAGTAGTATGCAGCAGTCATGCTCCTGGGAATCACAGAATCATGAGAGGATGGTGAAGCAGGTTAACTAGTGATACCTATCTTCCAGCCTCTGCTCAAGCATTGGACTCAGTTGGAGCTGCTGTTTCACATCTTGGCAAAATCCTGCTTTAAGGGGCAGCACTTTCTGGAGCCAACTGAATTTCTCTTAGTGGACTTCATTGGCAAATGGCTACCATTTTAAATAGAAGAGACCAAAATAAATTAATCATATATAATTTTCAAACCAAATAGCATTTGAGAATTTTGATTAATATTATCTTCTTGATATGAAAAATTTCTACTTTGGCAAAATGAGTTCATTTCACAAGGTGAGGTTCAATGGAGATCAAAATTGAATTTTCATCCATATTAAAAAAATGAAAAGATATCAATTTTAGCTAACAAATTTCTTCTTTTTACGAACAGATTATGTCAAGGGTATAGAGTATTGTAAAACGAACATACACAGATCTGGGTTTGACCTACATTGCTATTTTGACACAGGATACCACAGAGTCTGAATTCTGATTTTTAATTCTCATAATGTAGATGCTTTCTTACTTACATTGTAATTTTAATTCTCTTCTAGGAGGTAAGGAAATCATCAAGGCTTTGGCTTCAGGGGCCACCAAGACATATCCAAAGTCACAGTTTCACAAAAACAGAACTAGTACAAAAGGGCATTGCTCACTGCTGTCCAGCTCCCTTCTGTCTACCACAAGCATTTTTGGAGTCATGAATCAAATAAGAAATTTATCTAGGTCAAAGATAAACTTTTTTTGTTCTCACTGAGTTTTCAGTTCTTCAATCTAGTCTGTTGTAGGGCAACACAAATGGTTGTGCTAACCTAGGGCAAAAGGAAGGGCAGGGCTTCTTTTTTCACTTACATTGGCACCTTATGGCAGTTAAATATGTTTGTGAAACTATGGCCTAATTTAGACCTTCTACTTGACAATTAGTAAGGAAGGGACACTTTCAGAGATGTCAGCTGTCAGAAATGCTACTGAAACAAAAATCACAGTGAGTCATCGGCACCAGATCTTATTCACCAAAGAGTTCTTAAGAAATTTAAGGAGGGAAGGAGAAAGCCACAGATACATAAAATATACCCACTTAAATGAAATTATGATTGTATGATAACCAGCTTTATAAAAGTTATGGTTGTCAGTATCACTCATACTATTTTCACACTGAATCAGGAGTTCAGTGTGAACTCCTGGACATTAAAAGTACCTAACAGCACTATAACAAATTATTTTCAAAAACACTTTGACAAAGCTTTCCCAAATGCCTTCACCTGCATTGTGAAGGAACTGCTAAACTGGCAGTGTATCCTAGCAGATTTTTCAGCCACTTATGATATTCTTCAGTTATATTAAAATATAAGTGTCCCCCTGGCTTTACTCCTTTTTGAAAGGGAGCAGTTCTGGAGTTTGTAAAAGTCATAGGCCACAGTGCTGATAAAACCAATGAGCTGACCCAACTCCTCTCCTAGTTAAGAACAACTAAGATTAGGAAAGGGTAGTGATACAGAGTGCTAAGTGAAATACTCTGCACTATCATCTGTAATAGTACTAATGAATCATGATGTGTCAGTGTAAGTGACAGTAATAGATCTAGATTATTTTGGACAAATTTGCAGTAATGCCTTGATAAACTGATCAGATGCAGCCATGAACTCTTGAGCACACATTTTAAACATACAAAGAAAGCTGTGCGATTGCTCAATACCCCTTATCCTAAAGAAGAACTTCAATGAAACCAAACTGACACACTTTCACATTTTCAGTGGACTTGTGATTTTATTACATCATTTTGCTTAATGATAAATGAAACAGTGCACTGCCTATAATACTAGTCATAAACCAGTTCAGCTATTTCAGTCTTTCACAGTTTGGAACAGAAGTTACTGCCCAGCTTTGTTCTGTTCTTTTCCTTTCTGTTTATCCCTACTCTGCACACCTACCCTCATCCACAACTGAGTTTGCCAACTCAGACTTGTAAACTGTTGTGCTTTTCCAAAGAGACATATTGAACGATTAAGATGGTGTGCTGTTGGTTTTGGCGTGCTGAAAGACAGATACCAGCTGGTATGTCAAGGAAGGTTTTCCAGACCAGTATCTCAGAGTAGAAATTTAAATTAGGCTCTGCCAGATTCTACTTCTTGTTGGGGTTTTTTTGTTTGTTTTTTTGGTTTTTTTTTGTTTTTTTTTGTTTTTTTGTTTTTTTTTTTTTTTTTTTTTTGTTTTTTTTTTTTTTAATATACTTCATGCTGTATATACTAGTAAGATTTTTGGAACCATGAGAAAACTTGTAAAGTGCCAAAGAGGTTTGTAGCTGAAATTGCCCTGACATTCAACTCTACTCTTGAAACTGTTAAGAAAATGTAGTCAAACCTAAAGAAACTCTCACAAGGTTATGAACAAACCGGATACTTTCCAAAAGTCCTTATCACTTTCATCAGATGGGACATGTTATACAAGAATGGAACCAATGTACAATGTATCTATCTGAAAAAAAAACCAAAGAAAAGCAGGAATTAAGTTGGTTATTAGTTTCTAAGTATGAACTATTATCTGCTTCTGCTTACAGTTAACAGGAAATTGTGAGGTAGTAGTTTTGTCACATTGCAAAGATTTTTAAAATTACTTCTAGGTCGCCTTCTATCCCCATGAGGGATGGCTGAGTACTATGCTGTACATCTGCTTTTCAAAGAATATATGCACAAAACTATAGTTCTACATGGAATACAATTACTTATAAAACCTAAAAAACTTCACTTGTCTCTAATTTATTTTTCTGAATAACAATTTCTTATTTCTTCTCTCTTTAACATTTATTCTAATTGCTGCTGAAGTCTTTTTGACAGTGAGGTTACCTACCACCATTTGCTTGTGCTGTCATATGTGAAATAACTGCTACAGCTGATCCAATTACTCTTCAGCTCCACTGTTTGAACCATCTGCTGCAATATATTGATTTCTGGTCTTCCTGCTTGAAAGGCACACTGGGAACAGAGCAGGAAGGAGATGAAAAGAAGATGGAGACTGCATTATACTCTACTAGAGCCACCTTAAAGTCAGAAGAAAAAAACCCCTATGTCTAGAGAAACAGGTGTAGGCTCTTAGATGTGGCATTTAAAGTAAATGTATCAACCGCTTCATATCAAATGAGTGCTTCATTAATTTTGAAACTGGTTTGTATTTTGGTTTTGGTTTTGTTTGGTTTTTTTTCCCCAACTGTTACAAATGCATTTCAAAAATTCAGTAATTCTTTACCTTTGGAGAGAAGTAGTATCAGAATTGAGAAAGATAAGAGAACTCACATGAAGTAATGTAATCCAGTTTTTGGTTCAATTACCGTTGGCCTTCTAATATATCTTTTAACTGATCTTGATATCCTAAACCCAAAACTTGAGGACTAAGATTTTGGGTATCTGAAATGGGATTTGAGATGGAGCATGCTATGGTACACCAACTCACACTTTCTCCAAAAGCAGACTACTTATTGAGTATTTGAACAAAAAGTACTATATCTTGTTTGAATTCCAAACAGACATGCATTTCAAATGCGTTTCACCTACACAAACAGAAACTTAGAGCAGAAGTCTATGAGAAAATTCATACTGAGAATGACACATTTCAGATTAAATTCTTACGCAACACCCCGATGACTGCTTTTGGGATGTTAAAATACTTAAAAACATTTCCTTTACTAGTCTTGAACATTACACCACCTACACACACCTGCAGCCCTTGCCTTCATAGATAAACAGTTCCTAAAGTGAGTATGAATTTCTGAATTCTTATCTTTCAAACTTTGTTATATGAGTAGACCTGATCCTCATGAGAAGTTTTAATATTCACTGTGTTCAGGCATCTCCATTTTTCCTGGGCTTTCATCAAGTGGTTGTCCTCTGAAAAATTCTACTATTCTGAGATAAGGGAGAAAAACAAGAAGTCAACAGATTGTATTTTAACGTTTTTCCAATTTTTACTTTTTTTCCTTTTTAGCAAAAGAATAAGTTTTTTACATGTTCTTTTCTGGATTTGTTATGAAATCAGGCCCTCAAAAATATCTCAATATGGTTACTATTTTTGAGCTCCCTAACTAATCAAACCTTAGACCTGGCTTCCCAGGCTTCAGGGAAATCTTTTTTAAACATTGTAACATTTACAGTATATATGAAAACACTGTCAATGACAAAAGGTAAAAGTCAGGAAACCAGGCAAGGCAACAGAACCAGACTTTTTGCGTAATACAGTATATAATTAATGTGATGACAACACACAAATTGTCTTTGTCTTGATCATCACAGACAGCACAGTGTCAAATCAACTGTTTTTGCAAGCTGACATACTTTAATATTAAAGAAACATTATAAAAACAAATATTTGCAAAAATAGAATAACATCTAAAAGCAATAAGCACCTTTTTTCCAGTGTGGCACTTAATTCTATCCCCTGAAAAATTACAGGAAAAGATTTTGGTAAAAGCCATTGATTAAAAAAAAAAAAAAAAAAAAAAAGAAAAAATCTAAAAAATATTACTTTTGAAAGAGTCCCAATCATTGGTTGTTGAAACAATAACAATGACAACTTAGAAAAAGCACAGTACACATTCTGTACACCTTAACTATATATTTTATTAAAAAGCAGTTTTAAAATACTGCCTTGGAAAGATGGGTCTAATGTACCTGAAGTAATTGCATTCATTTCACTTCTTATATTGACAGAGAATTGACAATAAATCAAGAAAGTACACAGAAATCAAGCTATTAGAGATGCTATATTTTACACAGCTAACCTATGCATTTTAATGATTTAGAATCCTGCATAAATCCACATTTTATACACAAAACCAGAAAGTCTTAATACAAGAGAAGCTTTAAAGTGGGGTTATTTTTGTTATTTTTTGTTTTACAGTAATGTAGGTAAGCTAAAACTAACAAATTCTCTCTGTATTTTGCAGTTGTCAGTGGTTTTTTTTTTTTATATTTCTATTAGTTAATCAGTGAATAGGCATAGTATTATTGTTAATTAATTTGGATTATCATGTCAATGACATGGCAGTCTAACTTTGGTAGTCAGGTGTAGGCTAATTTATTCTTGACTGATTGCCAATGGACTTGATAACAGTTAGAAGCACTTACATTCTTTTCCTACAGAAAGATCCATTAAATATTATTAATGCTTGCCCTATTTCGCTAAACTTATACAACTTCCAATAGCTAGCTTTTACAATATGCCAATTATTGTCTTCCACTAATTTCAACTATTAATGGAAAAAGCAACATATTGGTATTCTATAAATATTAATCATCAACCATAATATTAAATATAGTGACTTATGTTTAATCTTAGATGCAGAAAAAAGTGCTGCAAAAAGATTTCTGAGACAAGCTTTTCGCAATTAGTGAGACATATATATTCAATATTCAACCCCGAAATCCCAAGTCCATTTGTCTGAATGCATGGCTTCCTTCCAGCACCTTGAACCCCAGGGGTTATACAATATGATATTATTATTATTGTTACATTCCTATATATAAATAACAAATATACTAGTATTTGCAGGAATGCTGCATGAACTGTTAAGACAAGAGAAAAGTTACAGGGATTCACAATGCCTATTATTGGAGACAATATTTTAACTTTTTGCCTGCCTGAGACCATTAACATTGCTGTTATATTCCAGTTTGCCCTATGTGGTGGATGCAGATGCAGTTTTTACTAAACATTATATACAGATATTAATGCAAGTATTGCTGTAGAACATGGGCATAAAGCTACTGTATAGTTTGGCAAAAGTACCAAATGACAGGCGTTGCTATGGAATCTGCAAGTATGACATTTTTATAAAGCAATACTGCAAATAGCAATACAGCATGTAATTCTCATTTTTGAACATGAATATTATGGCTACTTATTACTTTGAAAATTAAAACAGCTTATTACATTCTGTTTCAAACATACATTTTCTGAAAAACATATCATTGGGCTCTTTAACCAGCTGACAGATTCTACAAAGATTATTATCAAGATTACTGGTAAAGTAACATGCTTTTAAGACAATAGAAAACGCGAGTGCAGAGCATGTCTGGCACTGCTGGTTTTGATTGTTATAAATTGTTTATGAAATGTCATTCCTTATTTTCATCAAAAGCTTTTCTTGCAGCAGAGATCATGTGTGCTTCAGCATGCAATTTCTCCTCTCTGGGATGAGAATGTTCCGCAGTTTACTTTGCTTGGGTTACACTGCAGTATTTTTTTTTTTTAAAGCAAGCACACAAGTATGGCTGTTTCACTGAGCAACAGCTCTCACTGATCAACAAGGAAAAATAAAATATGCTAAGTAACAGAGACTTCATGCTGTATCACATAGACAAAAACCTAGCTGTGCTCAGAGAATGAAAGCAATGGGTACCATCCCCCACTGGAAATGATGTTGCTAATGCAGAGGTTTGTGAGCCACTGACTATTCCTACACTGCAGAGATTTCAGATTACTTCTGCTAATGCATTATAAAGCCACTTAAGCCTTTCTGAATATATACTATAGAATGAATATCATAAGAATTTTCTATGTCAAAAAAAGAGCATTTTTTAATAATATTTCGTATTATTTATGACTGCTTGCCCTGAAAATGAGATAGACGCTTTCATCTGTGACTCTTTTAGAAGGTTGGAGCTGTTTTATAGGTGCACCATGGGATAAATTAATAATGCCTATTACTAAAAGTTAAGCTAAATCTGTGGAATTCCCCAGTGCGTCTACACCCTTCAGCTATATTTTAGTAAGTACAGAGAATGTGGCAGTTCTTAGCCAATGTGGTGTCAGGTCTGGATATAGGGCCATATGCTCTATAGGGCACAGAACCTAAATCCAAAACTACTGTTCCAGTCACAGAAGTATTACAAACAAAGCAATCATTACACAACAAGCCGAATGACCATGTTGTAGCTTCATTAGTTCACTAGAACAAAACCAGTATAAAATCTATAAATTCTCTGCAAAGCTATAAGCTATCTCCTGCGCCTGTGACCGCAATTCGTAATTCTTGATCCTTTCTGCGGCTGAAGGCAGCAGGCACAGAACCACGATCATGTGGCAGATGTCTGTGCCCTCTACTGGAGGCAGACGGGCTTAGTGATTTATCATAAATCCTGTGCTGCTACCAGTGGGAGGAGATGCTCTTTTACTGAATCTGATGTATTTATGGTACTCATCAATATAAATTTCTGCTTTAAAATAATACAAACAACCCCCAGAATATATTTGACTCCTCTTTACAAAAAAAGTGAATGAGCATTATCCCATCCCTTCCCCCTGCCATCTTTCCCTTTCATATTTTTACAATACAAGTAATTTTGCATGCTGCGTGCAGAAGTGTTGTCTTCAGAAGTGAAATAGAGTTTTGCTATAGAGTTGAGTAAGGCAAAGATTTAAAAAAAACCAGAACTTTTTCCCTTCTATGTCCTACTATAGTTGGGGTGGGGGTTGCCAGGTGGGTGTTGGGAGGGGGGCACCTTCATAAAATAAAATATTGGGTGGATAGGAGAGAGTAAAGAAAGCCCATTTCTGAGAACATTTTAAGGGAGCCTTTCTTACTATTTTTTCATTCTCTGTGAACTAGGACAGTAAGAATGCAGTGTCCTCCTGTTCTAGGAATTCTACTTAATGTTTTGCATACTGATATATGACTGGCCCATTACACAGAAACATCTGTCTTATATCACCATTAAAACATTAATATATTTTATACCTGCAGGTTAAGGAGGAAGACTGCAAGTCAACTGTGTCTTCCATAAAGGCAAATAACTTCCAGGTATGCTGGAATAATTTCAAAGGTACATAAAAAGATAGAAGTTTATTCAAATATATACACTTGAAATTTGCACATTAATATATCTGCAAATTAATGTATTATCTTCGAAGGAGCAAAAAGTTTAGAATTTGAGTCAACAAAAATGGATAGTGACTTCAATTGGATTATGATATCAAGAAACATAACTTTAACAATGATAGACATTTTATAGGGTAAAATAATTTTATAAATGACTTCATATACTTCTGCTCACTACCAAATTTGTAGAAAAAAATATTAGGTACACATTTCATGCTTATTCCACATAGAGCTTTAAGTTACGTACCTGTCTAGCAATGACTTAAAAACAAATTGTTCTTTAAACAGCAATTCATGAGTATTAAAAAAAAAAATCAAATCCTAGATTTTTTTTAAGCATTTACATTATTAGATTTTGTAATTATTGTTAGCCACTGAGATAATAAACCAGTAACTATTCTGGATTTGGGGAAAAAAAAAAAGTTTTAATTCAAATCAGATACAGTTACTAAAACCATACATATTGTCCTTCAAAGCACAGCATAGCTGTGCTTTTTTTTTTCCTGTTAGCTATATTGGCCCAAGCATACAGCAGCTACTCTTCACAACAGAAATGAGACTGGAAATGAATGCATTACTTACTCCATGCACAGGTCCACCTGTGCACACCCTGCCCCAAAATCCTACCACCTGTATGTAGTGACCTCTTGCTGGAGACTGTGCCTGTTAGGCCCTGTAAAGACATCAGTTGCCTGAAGATAGCTGCTGGCGAGAGCGTCAACAATTCTAACAGGTCTTTTTCCCTTCTCCTGGCAAGCATTGATTTCCTGAGGGTAAATGCAATGAGAGTGATTCTGTTATCTCCTTGGAGGTTTATTTCCGTGGCAGATCCCAGGCCACCCCCCCCCAGGGTGAACAGTGTCTGTTGGATCCAGTGCTCAGCAAAAATGCGGAGACATCCTCCATTAGACTTGGCCACCAAAGGACAACATTGGAGCTCTTCCCAGGCAACTTGTAAAAATCTGACAAGAACCCACACAGTTGGAATGGATTTTAGAAAAAACTTCTCTGGTAAGGGCAACATAAGCATTTCATTTCATCTAGATCATGACGAGTTGATATTGATCATAGTCATAAAGCAACATGTTATCTAGGTGTCTAAAACACATTGCCTCATTGCTAAAGTGGTTCTCCCTTAATTTTACCAACAAAATTGAAAATAATATTAATAATTGGTAAATAATTTTACCAACCATTACTTGTTAATCTATATAAACTTCATACAATAAAAACACAAAGACTAAAACAAGTACATAAAAAGGTTACCTTTATTTTTTTGGGTTGTTAGCAATGCACTTATTTTTGGAAAAACAACTTCCTGCATGCAGTTCATCAGTACAATATGAGCCAATAGTTTCTATAAAAGCAGGAGCCCATCTATATTCCAGTTCTTTTGTAAGAAATACAAGGTATTCCACTGTCCATTGCACAAGCTCACTATTCATTCTCAAGAAGAAAGATTTTGAATAACAAATTATATTCAAAGCGCTACTATTGCAGTATGAACCAACAAGAAAAGCAGACAGTGTGAGACTAACACTGGGGAAAAGCAGTTTCTATGATTTAAGATTACCCTGAAAATTGACAGATAGGATTATAATTTCAAAAGAACCCTTCTATCTTGTTTAACATACAAAGACCTTCGTATTCCTCAGAAAAAGAACTGTGCTGTCCATTTCTTTTGAAATTGTTCCTTATTAAAATATGTTCCATAAAATTAGCAGAAACTTGCAATTACCAATTCACATTGTATCTTAGGTTTTCCAACACTGAAGTGTCACAAGTAGCAATAAAAATTACTAACAACATGAAGGCATGTGTAGTTTCTTGTAAGTATAAAATGTTACAAAATAAAACTATTTTCAAAATAACAAGAATAGATCAATATATATTACAAAAGTTTTTTCCAGCCCCACATTTAAAGCAATGTATTTCTCCTGTTTAGTCTGGTTATTTACTGCATATTTGCTGATTACAAAACTAAAACAAAATAAAATCTATAATAGCAGCAAACTATTGCTTACTGGTATGAGGAATGATGGTCTCGAACAGTTTTTTCCTTTTTACCACTCATGTCTTCCCTTCTTAGACTTTAATAGCTGTACGATAATAGCAGCAAGCATGCATTAGTTAAAGCTTCCCAATTATTTGGAGTATTACAGAATACATCGTATTATCTATCGCAATGTTAGAAGCTACACTTACTAGGGTACATATGTGCTGCAATAAATACAGTACTTGGGTCACTGTCTCTTTGTTCAAACAGGTACCACTGTGTAAAACAATTGATTAAACAACAAAGGATTTTTTTACTCACATATGTAGTGTCAGCCTTGAGGATAAAAAGTCATATAAACCACAATGCAGGACAAAGCTGATTTAAGTACATCCTTTTGATCATCTCAGTTTTCTATAGAAGATTGCACTACATACAGTGGAAACCTAACTGAAGTGCCATAGTGGGGTCAAAACCACATCTGATATACATATTTTGTGTCTCTGGCATGACCCAACACTTCCAAAGCATGGAAATTTAAGTCTGAGGTATACATTCAGGTAGAACTTGTCCCAAAAAGTAATTTGCTATCAATTTATTCACGTAGTTTTTATTATGTCCTAAGTGGGATATATTCATGTGAAATAAGAAGTATAGAAACATGACTTTGGAATAACATATGGAAGCTACTCATGAAATTACAGGGCCTATGATTAAAAAAAAAAACAAAAAAAAACCACTACCACTTTATTTCAGTAACTCCCTGTAGGCACAATTTGGCATTCGCAGCTTTTCTGTGAAAGAACTGCTTAAAAATCTCAGAAATTATGAGATATCGTGGACTCTTAACTGTTTTCTTCATAGTTTCACATTTTTCAAAACAGCAGTTGTGCGTGTAGCATCCTTTCTTTAAATCACTGCATCTGAAATAGACTGTATAATAAATTAAGAATTACTAAGAAGCATCAAACATAAGCATATTAAAAACAAGAGACTAAACTACCAATCTCTTTTCTGTGAAATTTATCCCCTTGTTCTCTTTTCTGATAAATTATCTATCTATACTCAGTTCTTTTTTATATTTGCTGTTATTTGATCTAGATCCTGAGGTTCAATAGTCTGGAATTTTGGTTTTCTGCTTTTAGAAGTGGTTTGAGGAGAACTATGCTCACATTACGATGCCATAATTACATATTCTTGACAGTTTTCCTCTACAAGAGTATTTAGGGGTTCTTTTTCTCAGCACAGCAGAATTACAAGTAGCAGTATATGAATTAAAGCAAATGAGATCACGAAAAAACCCTGACACACAGAGAACATACGTAGGAGATGAAATGTACACAATGGATGTACTTATTCCACAAAAATATAGACTCATCAGGACTGGTATGCACTCCATTAAGGGTTCCTACAGTCCAAGTAGAAACTTTCTTTCCTCTCCATTAGCGCCAGCTGATAATGAAAGCTTTTCTTCTGCAAAGTTGTTTCCCTGTTACAGACCAAGAGTTTGTTAGTGAAGGGTCATTGTCTTTGTACAGGCACTGACTGTAGCAGTGGGTAAATATGTAAAAACTTGTAATTTTGGCATAATCCTCCAATAAGAGGCCTATTAATGTAAATTTCATCAGGCTTGTGAACATTCATCATGCACAACCTCTTTGTCTTTCACTTTTTATTTCCTTTTCTGTCTTTTCCCTTGTCTTCTTTTTCCGATTTGTCATCTTCGTATTTTTCTTTTTCTGGTTTTGTTACACTATCATAAGAAGGTGGAGATGTGGAAGACGCAGACATATCCATTTTCTCTGGAGATGAGTTTTCACTCAGCTTACCAATAATCATATCTTCTCTGATAAACAGATCACCTCCATCCTTCCGATACATAAACAAAAGTTTCTTTACTGAATGTCTTAATAGGTAACGTCTGTAAGCACGCTGAATGATAGTAGCAGACACTTCCTCCTGTTTTCGTTTTAATGTGGTTGTAATTGGTTCATAAGAGACTTTAGATGGATTGGCTGCCATAAACCGATCTTCCATCTGTATTCTGAGGGCGTCCATCTCATCACTTTCCCCCAAAACACGCTTTGTGAAAGCAAACAAGATGTCAAGGCAGTGAATTCTGTCACCACTTACCATGGGCAGATCCATTGCAATAAGTTGAATTGTGTTTGGTTTTGGTATATTAAGAGGAGGATCCAGAGAAGCTGCAAAATCAGACAATTTCTCATATTCTATGAATTGTGTGGCATCTGGATCGTATTTTTCCCAAACTTCATAGAACATCTCAAAGTCATCCTCGCTCAAGGGTTCAGCGCTTTCTTCAGTAGCAACACCAAAGTTCTCCAAAATCACAGCAATGTACATGTTCACCACTACCAGAAATGATATGATAATGTAGCTGACAAAGAAGAAAATCCCAACAGAAGGGTTGCCACAGTCGCCTTTCACCGAGCTCCCTGGATGAGTTTTGTTTGGGTCACAGTCTGGTTCCCCACTGTTAAGAATTGGGGCTAGCAAACCATCCCAGCCTGCAGATGTGGTAATTTGAAACAGGCAGATCATGCTGTTGCCAAACGTCTCAAAGTTGAACATGTCATCTATACCAGCTTCCCTCTTAACGTAGGCAAAGTTGGACATGCCAAATATCGCATAGATAAACATGACCAGGAACAGCAGCAGACCAATGTTGAACAAAGCAGGAAGAGACATCATCAAAGCAAAAAGCAGAGTGCGGATTCCCTTAGCGCCTTTAATGAGACGCAGGATTCGGCCAATTCTGGCAAGTCGTACGACTCTGAACAAAGTGGGGGACACAAAGTACTTTTCAATCACCTTAGCTAGAAACATACCTGTGAAACATAAAAATAGAATTAAAAGGGTAACATTTTATCACAGACTACATCTTCCAAAACAAAGTATGAATAAAGAACAACTCTACCCGTGGAATTAGTGGAAGTTATAATTGGAGATAAATTTTATCTGCTATGGGTAATTGGAGCTGATTTTCTGGCACTCTTATTAAAGAGTATTAAAAATCATGTAGAATTATTAAGAAAGTTACTACTCTAAAGTACACTTTCAGTTTCTTAAATAATCAGTAGAAATTAAGTATTTAATCTCCAAAATTTGACAGAGATAAAGCATTTAATACATCTTACTACATTTTCAGTATAAGAATTTCTTACCTACTATTGAAAGAATAACAACCACAAAATCAAAAATATTCCAGCCAACGGTGAAGTAATAATAACGGAGTGAGAACAGCTTGAAGACACATTCTCCAGTGAAAAGGACAACAAAGACCAAGTTAATCCAGTATAAAATATTTTGCATCAGTTCACCCTGGTCATCTGTTTCTATCATCATGGTGACCATGTTAAGACAGATAAGAACCATAATGGTGATGTCAAATGCTTGCTTTGTTACAATATCAAACACCAGACCTTGCAATTTGTTCTGAGGGGAGAAAAAAGAAAAGGTGCTAGTATCTTGTAAGTAATGAGCATCCTTTTCCTCCCTCCCATTTACTTCTTCCTCTCCCAAAATATATAACTAAACAGAAGGATGAAAAATCTAAGAAAAACATTGTGCAGTAACTTGTTTATTTGCCAGCTCTAAGTTTTCCCCTCAAAACCCAACAGGCTTCTATTTCTTCAGATTATTTGATTTTCTGCTTCCTGAGGCAGAACAGAAATATATACATGTTTCAATTCAGGATATAGAGATAACTTGAGTTAGGCCTAAACAATTTTAGAGTTAAGGGAGAAATATTGTGATAATTAATGTACTGCTGCAATTACAGATGATACAAGAATAGCACACATTCTTACCGCTGGTCTAGGTATAGGTTTCTGCGGTTTCTTGGATCCCAGCTTCTTCATTGCATTGTAGTATTTCTTTTGTTCTTCTGTCATGAAAATGTCTTGACCTCCAAGGTAAAATAATAAAAACAGAACTGATTACAGCCAAGCCTTTAAATCCATTAATTCGCAGCATTGTAGAACATGGGTTCTGTGAACCATGTATTCATTCTTACACATTGTTGCCAAACAAAAAATATAGCAATTATATCAAAGACTGCTAAAATATCTGACAAGTCATGATGAAAAAATAAAATTAAGGAACGGAGAAAAACCCCAGAACTTCTATCTATTTGTAAAAAAAAAAAAACAAACCACCAAACCAAACAAACCTGAATACTTCAAATAAATACGCATAAAAACCTCTTGTAAAAATATACATTCTATAGATGCTTATAGATCTATCATAATCAACTCCACACTGTAAATCAATATCCGGAAATAAAAAAGCTTTAAAGGTAGGTTCACTGAGAGCTGATATGCCTTCAGGGAAACCATATGAGGACAAAGAAATTACTGATGTTCCTTTTCAGGATGCACATTTAATCATTGAGTACAGGTATTTCAGTTCAGATGGTTTCTTGCCACAGTAATACTTCCACAGTGTACATGTGGCTTCATCATCCCCCTACACTGTACAGAGGTCATCAGAAGCATGAACTTACTCTGGGGCTTCTTGTCTGAATAAAAGGTCAGCAGTCTGAGTAAAAAGTCTATCTAGATTGGTATGGGTAACGTGCATATGGAAACACTTGTCAGAAACACAATTGATGTTGACAAGTAACTTCTTTTTCTTCATGTGTTTGCTTGTAAGTACATTTCAGGTATGTATGATGTCAAAACAGTGATGTTTGGAAACAAATTTTTGAGTCACAAGTGATTCTGTGACTTTGTGAACTGCAGTGTCATTCTTATTAAGAAAGTAATGATGAATCTGGATGAAGATGCGTTTGTGTCTTTCAGCTGTGGCTACATACAGACATGAAGATTTAGAAGCCAAAAGAGATCCTGTTTAGCGTGTTCTCCTCCTAAGCCAAATATTCAAGTAAAATTAAGCTCTTAGAGAGTAAGAGTTTGGGAAGAAAACCCATTTGCTGATTACAGTGTGAATGTGATATGACTCTGCCAGAAGATTTTACCCAGTGGTGAATAAAAAAAAAAAGCTAAAAAAGGAACTGACATTTAACTGGGGATTGCTGCTGCTTCACTGATGTAATGGTTATCAAGAGGGAACAAGTCATCATTGTCTTAGTGTGCTGTCCACAGGGAGAATAGCAGTCTCAAGATGAGATGCACTTTATATGTCTTTGGATGTAATGGTTAGGAATTTGACAGCTAGTGGAATTTTTTCCCCCATGGAAACTAATGCAATGAAAGTAGGATGCACAAAGGGACAAAAAATGCACACAGTATATAACTTTAGTCTTCCTCTCCAAGGATAAGAAATTGAACCACCTTCCTCTTAAGTACTGGAAGACCCTGATGTTTCTTCCAAGGGAGGTGCAAACATTTTGGAGGATGAAGATGTCATCAGGTTTGGAACCTCAAACTCACTGTTTCTATTATGCGGGTCTGCAGACAAGCAACTCAAAGGACCTGAAGCAGCATCATATGAAGCTGCATACTCCATTCTCAAGTGGAAAGATTTACTGGAAGTTTCCACTGCAGTAAGTATAGCAGTATTTTTTTTTGGGACAATGAATCAAACTGACAAACCATGTAGAATCACAAATGAAAAAATCATGCACTGCCTTGCTATTACTTAGCTCACTCATTTAAAAAAAAAAGAAAAAATAAAAAAAAAAAATCAATATTCCAATACGATTCTGCTCCAAATGCATACACAAAAATAAGACTACTGAAGATCTCAGACAGCATGTATAGTTTTAATAGCAAGTAGAATTTAATTTGCGATCATAGTCTGCATTTTAATCTCTTTAAACGCTCTTGGAGTTCTTGACACAATCCTTGGTTGCAATGAATAACAATTTCAGTTGAAAAGAAAAACTGTACGTTTTCAAACATCAACAATTTTCTTTCTCTTGCAAATTCACTAACTTGAGACAGTTTCGTAACCTCCTCTAACCTTACAATACAAAGCAGTAATTCCAGCATTCAGCTTGTCTGCATTAGTCTCTTTGTAATTGAGAAGGCCTTCACAGTACTTCTACATTTACTGTTTACCAATTTTGATATTTGTAGTTTTGCATTTTGCTTGAATTAGGTCATCTGCATTTTCACATAACTTTGTTACAGCACTGTAAGGGTAAACAAAAACAATATATAACTTTCTGATGTACGACACATCATTGGGCTGTACCAGGATGTGGAAAACACTTAGACACTCTGTAAGTTTAAATTATTCCAAATGTCTTAAAACCATAGACTATTATTTCATTATTTTGAATAGAATAAAAAGAAATCTTAATAGCCTTTTTTTTCTATTACTATGAGAATTTTCAAGACACTCATATTTATTCTTGCATACATTTTCTGGATTCTCAAGAACTATGAAGTGTTGTGAAAATTAAACAAGTGATACTTATCTTCTTTTTTTGTTGGTTGAAGTTATCTATGATGACACCAATGAATAAGTTTAGGGTGAAAAACGATCCAAAGATGATAAAGGCAACAAAGTAAATATACATGTATAGGTTGTTCTCATACTTGGGCTGTTTCTCTGTCTATGTAACATAGAAAAACAGCAATATATAACAAATAACATCTAAGACAAATTACAGAATACCAAGCAGGAACAGAAGTTGCATACAACTGGACAGTAACTTCTACACTTGCCTTATCTTTGAATTTGAAAAATCAATTTAGTATAGGTGTCTGTAATTCCATACACCAACCTGCCATTCCTCCCCTTTCTGTCTGCCAGTTCATCTCTAATGACATTTGATGTTTCATGTAATTCCTACTAAATTTGATAGAACTGTGCAAATCTGAAAAGCATTTCAGCCCCTATGGACTCTACACAAATCACGAGCTGGCTAAAACAGAAATGCAAACAAATACCAGCACTAAAATAAAAACAGGCAAAATTCAGCCATTTTATTTTCTGAGATCTCCAGAGTCTGCAGCTCTGGATCAGCTATTGCAGATGATGTCACTTGATGATTTGGGTTATTTTTGGAGACACAGGAAAAACTTGTTTCCTAATCTGTACGATCTCAGTGACATAAATTAATTGGAAGCCAGATTTCATTAGGTTTTTTTATTTTCATATGACTTATTAAATTAGTAATACTTTGTGTTAATCTACTGCTATACTTTTTTTTACTTTTTAAAGTATATGCACATAACTAATATATAGCGCATAGATTTATACAGAAAATTTATCAAGCTTTTAGATTTTTCTCTATATTTTACTTTATTTCTACTGCCATTCAGACA
The DNA here is from genome assembly GCF_004027225.2 of Strigops habroptila. Taxonomy (NCBI): domain Eukaryota; kingdom Metazoa; phylum Chordata; class Aves; order Psittaciformes; family Psittacidae; genus Strigops; species Strigops habroptila. The sequence goes on along the minus strand of NC_044281.2, from coordinate 21,651,178 downwards.
CATTTGTTACATCAATCATATTTGTTTTCACTCTGCAAAGTTTATATTGCACTCACTTCTCCAGAATCAACCGCAGCGTACATGATCTCCATCCATCCTTTAAATGTTGCCTAAAAACAAAGTTTGTTAATATTTTCTATCAAACCTCTACTTTTTAAACGTTCTAAATAAAATACTGTCTTCTGCAATGTATTTACACCCACAAAAATAAAGAGGAATATTAAAAGTCTGTTAAGACATGAGTGAAGTATTCACAGGAAGTAATCTGCTGTGGAATACGTCTCTTTAATACTTAAACAGTGAACAAATCCTAATCTTCATGAAAATCTATATAAACTCTGTGTGGGACAAGTTGCAATCAATATCTGAACATAACAGAAAGACTGCAATTTATAACAAGGCTCCCTCCCAGTTCTAACATTCTGACTACCAAAAGAGGAGAGCTCCAAAAATCAGCTACCATAGGTCGGCATTTTTCAGACAGAATATGCAAATAGTCCTAGAAGAAACTCCAGAAGATAAGAAGTCCCAAGAGATCTTAAGAAAATAATAGAATCATAGAATGGTTTGTCTTGGAAAGGACCTTCACAGATGATCTGCCTTTACAGATTATCTGCCATGAACAGGGACATTTTTCACTGCATCACACACTTCTAATGATAGGGCATCCAAAATATCTCTGGGTAACCTGTTCCAGTGTCTCACCACCCTATCACTTCAAAAAATATTCTTCCTTACATCCAATCTAAATCTACCCTCTTTCAGTTTAAAACTGTTGTCCCTTTCCAGCTACTACAGGCCTTGGGAAAATTTTTCTTTCTTATAAGCCCCCTTAATATATTGAAAAGCCACAATAAGGTCCCCCTGAAACTTCCTCTTCTCCAGGCTGAACAGCCAAATCTCTCAGGCTTTCTCCAGCCCTTTCATCTTTTTCTTGGCCCTCCTCCAGCCTGTCCACATATTTTTTGCATAGTGGGGACCAAAAACCAAATACAAGTATTCCACATGTGGCCTCACAAGCACAGAGTGGAACAATGACATCTTTATCTCTGCTGGTGATGCCCTTGATGTAACCCAGCATCCTGTTGCTTTCTTTGCCACAGCAGCACACTGTTCACTCATATTGAGCTTGCTGTCCACCATGACCCCCAGGTCCCTTTCCACAGAGCTGTCCCCCAGCCAAGTATATTCCAGTCTGTGTTGCACACTCGGATTGTATTTCAGCACAAATATTTTCCCAGAAGTAGTTTGTCAAGCAAACCCAATTAGGAATATATGTTTCTGTCCTATTGGTTCCAATTTACAGATGTTGCCTCTAAAAAAGAGTCTTGTGCTTAGAAATCTAGCACTAGTAAATTCTGCAACCGCTCACCTAGAGTTTAAAAACAAGCTAAAAGCTATCTCCAATAAACCCACTTGACAATAGTAGACAGTGACTGGAGCAGGACTAGTAAGAATAATAAAAAGGGAAGGAAAAGAAAGGAAAAAGTAAATTTAAAAACTTTTTCTAAATTCATAGTTGGATCTCTTCTTGTCTGAAGATCAGATGAGCCCTAGAATGTATCTATTTGACTACCATAGTAAAAATCTAAGTCAACATGCCTTAACAGATCAAACAAAAGAAAATCAATCCTAGATTTTTTTATTCTTATCTTTTTTTTCACTAGATACTGTATTTCTGTAGAACTTGCAAAGGTACTAGAGGTTAGGTGCCAAGAAACTTTATATCCATCTGGTAGATATTAGATATCCTTCTTCTCCCAAAATGGCCATAAAATGCATCAGATTTTTACCCTAAGAAATCTTAATTTGATTCACAGAACACAATTATAAAAGCAAATCCCATATCCATTCACATGTTTTAAGGTAACACTGAAAATTATGGAATGAAATGTTACTGCTACAAAACTTAAATGTGGAAAATTAATTTAGCAAAATTTATACACTTACTACTTGAAGCAGAGAAAGATAACCAGCTCCAACATTATCAAAGTTTACTTTCACATTTTTCCACCGCACGTCCTCAGCAGTTAGCATTAGATTTTCACACACAGTTTTATTGCTGACTTCCTCTGGTGTGAATGGGTCACCAGTTGTGGTGTTGACACAGTGATAGAACTTTCCAGCAAACAAATTTACTCCCATGATGCTGAAAATTAGCCAGAATGTAAGACAAACCAGAAGTACATTCATAATGGATGGGATTGCTCCAGTAAGAGCATTCACAACCACCTAGTAAATAAACACAGAAAAAAATATTAAAAAAACAATATGTAGAGCAGTATAAAGTTTTTTTCAAATATAGCAAAAGATCTAATGTAAAGCATTAAAATACATTGAAGTAATGCAAATAGAAACGGAATAGCACATGTAATACAACCAAACATGCTACTGTTGACTTGAAAACAGACATGCAGTTCAGTGTTCCTCCAAGATTTTATAATTAGGCATAGTTTTATCTTTTACACACTATTTCTTTTTTTCTTACCCTCATGCCTTCAAAGCGTGACAAAGCTCTTAGAGGTCTCAAAGCTCTCAATGTTCGGAGGGATTTAATAGCACTGAGTTCTGACAAACCAAGAGCATGAGCTACTAAGCTAACCAAGGAGACCTAGAGGAAAACAAAACAAAACAAAACAAAGTTGTGGGGTTTTGGTTTGGGTTTTTTTTTTTTTTTTAATAACCTCACAACACAAAAGTAATGCCTTGAGGAAGAAAACTTCTGATCTGGATATCAGGAAAAAAAGTTCATAAGGACCCTAATCTCCTAGCAAGAACAAAAGAAAAAAAGAATAACAATACAACATTGTGTGTTAATTTCACAACTGTTTAAACAAAGCAAGACCTTAATCTCTGGAATTTTCAGCATAGACAGAGTGCTAGTTAGAAGAATGCCTATCATACCTGTGCAAAATGAATGGCAATTTTAATAAAAAGCATTTTAGTAAAAGATCATCTTCCCAATAAACTCAGCCAAAGCCTGAAATGTACTGAAAACATAATCCCATTCTACACGACATGTTACAATGCTAAACAGTGCTCTACTACAGACGCATTATGTTAGTCATGATACAATATGAGCCAGCAGCATTTGCTTCTACTAATTTGCACTTAGAATGGTTCACATAAAAGCAGAGATATGAATAACTAGTAATTTATGCTGCCTGCAGATGAGGACAAGCTTGCAAGTAGTCAGACAGGACCACCCCGTCAGACAGGACTCTGACAGGTGTGACTCCTAACTGTATGACAGACACAAAGACACACAAATGTCAACACAATTATCTACAAGCAATGCACCCAAACACATTGAACAGTAGCCAGCTCTTTCCTGGAAAGTGGAGTTATGAGAGAGTTAATTATTTAATTGTGAGCTATGGCTTGTTGTGTCTTCAGACTATCACAATCTTGATATGTAAAAGTCATAATATCGAGTACCAGATGAAAATTTCTGTTTATTTCCATTTGGCAAAGAGTACTGTCTCTGGTGTTTGAAGTTCAAAACTGAAGTTGAAAATTCCAAGTCCAGGAATGACCAAGAAGTTGGCAGATATGTTTTAGAGTTATCTGCCTTAGAGTATTGAAACGGGTTAAATAATGGCACATTGTATAACACATAGACATTAAGGAGAAACTGGCTATTTATTTTTTTTTATGTCTTAAAAGCAGCATGCAATGTTTTAATAAAATCAAGGGTGATTTTGAAAAATCAAGATGCAATGTTTTCTGTAAATCACACAAACTAGATAAACCCAAAGTAACTCAGGGAACTCAACATCTGTGCAATATATGAAATACAAGTCAGTGATTGATACAATGTCTTATCATAGATAACTATATACCTGTATTTATGAAATCACCTATCTAAAGTTTTAGATAATTCAGCTGCTGAAGTAATTATAATTAGGCCTCAAATTTCAAGAGAAGAAAATATCATTTGGGCGGGGGGGGGACGGACACAAAACTAGGAGAATATCCAGATAAAAACCATTCACTAAGTGGAATTACCTTTGTTTATGCCACCAATCTGATTTCCTACACAAACTCAACAACAATACTCAGTTTCAGAAGACTCTGCCTTCTTTAAATTCAAATGCTAGACAAACATTTACCCTAGAAAGCATTATTACATATAAGTCCATCACAACTTTAAGATCATTACACCTACTGTCATAATTCTAGAGAAGATATAGAGTATTCTGGTCAGCTAGCCATATTTTTTTAGTTAAAGCAGTTATTCTATTTGCACATTTGCATTGCAAGGAATCTTTTTCCTACAAGATATATCTATTTAATGATGCCACAATTTTATCTTTCTTTGGAAGCTTAGATATAATTTAACATACTGATTTTTTCTTTCTTTCTTTCTTTTTTGAGGCGAGAAAGGAGAGAGTTCTTTTTATCACATGCTGCTGATAGCAATTAAAGCTTAATTTTTCTGATACCATCTGTGGACGTATGCTCATGTACATTTAATTAGACTGGTATAGCAAATTTGTTCAAGGTTTAGCTGGGTAAAGGCATAGGAGAGGATGATAAAGCTAAGGTAGATTTAAAGAGGTGAAGGCAGCACACTGCCCGTTACCTAAACCAAAAGGTAAAAATGCCACCAATAAGACAAAGAGTTAAAGCTGCTTGCTACTAGCTGAAAACAGTAACAAGTAAATCTGGCAATAAAGTCAGAAAAAACTAAGCAGAACACCACCGATTATTTCTGAGGAGTGGGAAGGAGTGGGTTTACGTTACAGGTGGTCAAACACTGGAAACGTTGCCAAGTAAGATGGCAGAATCTCCATTCAAAACTGGGTATCATCTCAAGCAGCTTAATCTAACCTTCAGGTTACAGCTAATTTCTAAGGTGGCCCTGCTTTCAAGGCAAGGAGCTAGACCAGAAAAGCTCCAACACTGCCTTCCAACCTAAATTATTCTATGATCTGCGGCTGTAGGGTCATAAGATGTCAGCACTCCAAGCGAGAGATGAAGATGGCTACATGAAAGTACTGAACCCACTGAAAAAAGGAATAGCCCTTACCTAGCCATACTGAGATATGGTATACTTTACGAAAAATTCATCTTAAACATGATTCAACACCAACCTTTCACAATACAGGTTTGTACAAAGATATTAGCTCTGAATACTTCTTAAATGGTAATACATTTATTTACTATTTTCTTTCATTTTCACAAATAAGAACTCTAATGGACAAAGAGAAATGCAGATTTAATTATTACCAGGTTCTGGAAACATAGTCTTGGAATCCAAACAAGAAACAAGACTAAAGCATGGCATCAACAATTTTATGCTAAAAAACCAAAATCCATCTGCATGATTACTGCTGATTTCCCATTAACTATAAAATTGTCATACTTTTTCGTTTACCATGAGTTACAAATAAAATAAAAAAATAAGTCTATGGCATCCATAAAGAAAGCCAATATATCATATATAATAATATATATATATTCAGCATCACTCAGTCTTAACTTTTTTTCCTTTGCCTTGTTAAGGGTATCTTATTTTGCAGAATTTAATCTTAAGAAAAGGGGAGAACCTCTTATACTTAGTAAGTATCTTAGAGATCAAAACATTTGTTCTGGGAATACATGTTGACTTTATTATTTGTGTAAGTATCCATTGTGTGCTGACAAAAAAAGGAATGAAGAGAACATGAAAGGGGAAAGCGGAAAATTGCATTTCCCAGAGAAAACAGATGTTATCTTATGTCACTGCATTAGCCCATTTGCTGAGAATAAGGATTCTGCCCACTCACGCAATAACTGATACTAAAAAGCAAAGCACAGTTAAATGAGGAAGACAGATAACAAACACCACTTGTGCCTTGCCCTCAAAACAAACAAAAAAACAAACAAAAAAAAAAAAAAAAAAGGAAGAAACATTAGGTGTTTCAATCCTATTGGTAGGGGACAAAATTTCAGTCCTAGATTCCAGATTCCATCTGGTAAATAGAATTTTCCCCTGTCCATTTGTTGAATTTCCACTCAAATGTCTACACACAAGAAAGAATTCCTTTATAGGATCATATCATGCAATGTCACTAATTTCATTAATTTCTTTGGAGTGCAATTTCAATGCTACATTTTATCATAATTAACTTACCCTGTCACTTACGACCTGGCTTTTTTTTTATTATAAGAATTCAGAAAGGCAACAAGTGCATTCTCTATGATCAGAGACAGAACCAAACAAAACCAAAATAATTCCCGCTTCTAAAAAAGAATCTTTAAAAAATAATGTGTCAATGAAAAGTGGAAGTTATGCTGAAATTAGCTTTGCAGCCTAGTACACAATGAGCACCGTAACAACCAAAATGAGGACTGGAAATGAATAATTCCCACCTTTTTATCCACAGGCCATCACTTTTCATTTTCCAAAATCCTCTCTTTACTCCAGTTGCTGCCTCCTTGACCCCAGCCCTCTTCTGCTGTCGTTTTATATCCTGTCACCATTCTCCCCTGCATTTCTTTGCCAGTGACTCATTAGCCCAGGATCAACTGTCCTATGCTCACCCCATTTAAGCGTTCACTTAATTTCCCTTGCCTTTCTTTGTCTGCTTCTTCCTTGTCCTCCGTCACCAAATGAGAAGACCGAAGTCCAATCAGATGACTGTCCTCACTCAATGATTGGGACCCAGTGCAGTAAAACTCAGAACACACAGAGTCAATGACAGCATACATAAATATAAAGGCAGATTTAGTTACTCACTGAATAATTACACTGGAATCTTATTCACTGGTACGTGATTTTCTGTTCTTTTAAACCCTACTTGTATTCTCATGGTATATATATGTATCAGATTGGAGTTACATAAAAAGGACCTGCCTAAATGACAGAAATATACTACATAGAAAGTATAGTACCTACATCAACAATCAGGAAGTCCAGCCAGCACCAAGCATTAGTGAAATAGGTCTGAAAACCATAGGCCACCCATTTTAGCACCATTTCCAGAATAAAGATGTAAGTGAAGATTTTATCAGCATATTCCAGCATGGTTTTTATAGTCTTGCGTTGTTCAATATATATATCTTCAAAAGCCTGTGAAGAATGGGTTACATGTAAGTCAGATATACATAGGTCTTTGCAAACTACAAGTTAAGCCAAAAGAACTGAATTAAAACCAGCAAAGTAAAATCACTTTCAACTTTAGACATCTTATCTGAAAATGAGCAGAACTTACAATTGCATTCTTTCTGAGTTTTAGATTTTATCATTGCCTGACAATAGAATTACAATATAACGACTGAAGTTGCAAAAAAAGTTTTTAGTAATTTCAGTAATAGTCAACACAGAATTACAATGTAGGACCTTGAAAAGCCACTCAGACTATTAAATAAATTGATATTAACTAACAAAAGAGAATCATAAGCTACAGTGACCAAATATTATGTTGCTGAATTCCAATATTTGGTGTTGGTGGCAAGGTTTTAGTAGCAGAAGGCTGTGAGAAGAGACCATGGGCTGCACTGTGCCAGCTCCACAACAGATCCACCACAGGAAGTAGCTGGGCCCATGAATGATACTGGTGGTGCCTCTGCTAAAACATATCTAAAGACAGAGCAAAACACCTCATGGCAGTATGAGGACTGCAGAGAAAAAAGTGAGAGAAACTATCCTGTAAACTCCAAGGTCAGAGAAGAAGGAAGGGACATGGTGCTTCACGTGCCAGAGCAGAGACAATGACAGCATACTCCAAATCCTATGTCAATCAACAACCAGAAGAACCCAATACTTAGTACCTGTGTGAAGGACTAAATGTCACTAAGGAATGACTAATGTCATCAAGGAATTCAAGGATTCCTACATACTAGTCTAGAAAAACTAAAACAAAAAATTAACTGAACACATGATGAATTAAGTATCTGTACTGCTTTTGGGACAACTTTAATTTAGAGTAATTGTTCTAGTTATTGCATACAATACATTTTGTATGATTTTTGTAATTTCTTCAAGATTTTTAGTGTAACCATTTTCATAAGTACCCTCACACACACACATCACCTTGCATTAATCAAAAATTCACACACAGAATGTTATTTGACAGCAGAATTCTAATGACTCATTTTATATGCACTACCAAATATATTCTGGGAATTTAGTTTGAAGCTCTCTTTCAAGACAACTTTTTTCCCTCCCCCTGTTAATAATAAACACGAATGTTTTGTAATGCTATCTTTGACAAAAAATATTTTATAGGTACTGTTTCTGTGGGTGCAAGCTCCACTCACCAGAGCACCACTGCTGAGAAGAATCATGAAGACAATAAAAGTTTCAAACCAGTTGTGTTCTACTATCTTGTAGCAGGTTTTTCGAAGGTTCCACCAGATTCTTCCTGTTGTGCTTTCCATACTGCCCTTACAGCATTTAAACTTCCGTATACAGCCTAACAATACAATGACAAACTGTTATGCGGTAGAATTCTCATTATCCTGTAAAAGCAAAATCGCTCTTACCTAGCTCCTGTTTCATGCTGTTCAAATTACTTCAATTTACACTTCAAATTACTGCATGCTAATTAAGGCATCCTTACCTGCTCAATTTGGTACTTTGGATGAAGGAAAACCTGCATATATGCAACTTTTCTACTACCCTGACACTGCATCAAGCTTAGGAAAAAAAAAAACCAAAACAACAAAAAACAACCCGAACATCTAATTATCTAATTGAGCTAACTTTCATTTATAGGCATATTTCTTAATAATTATTTCTCATTTATATACGCATAATCAAAGAATATACGAGTATTGTCAGGGAATAGAAACAAAAAGCATAAACATACAGCAACTTTCACATAAACTTGTTCAAGAGTCCAGCTTCTTTTAAAGGTACTTCTGTCTCTCAGTAAGTTCAAATAAACAACACAGATGTAAACACCCTTTATTTTACAATACTGAGGAATGACCTCTGCTTTAAGGGCTGACTGAGGATACATCTTTCATGACATAAACAACTGATGTAACTGTGAAATTGTGAGAGCTTTTCCACGTGGTACAGATTTGTAGCAACCATCCACAGAATTCTGCCTCACCTTGGAGAACTCACCTACCTTATCATGGGGCCTCTGGGTACAGTTTTCAATGAACGTCAGTATCTTCCTGGCTAATAGTAGTCTCATTTTTTAAAAAATTACTAATCACACAGAAACATAATGAAGTTTAAATTATTTTAATGGGTCCCAAAGGCAGTATTCTAGTTTTCCTCTGAGTGTCACTAAGTTCACATGGTGCGAGCAAGTTATGCTGTATTTCATCAGCTCAGCTAAAACAGCTACCACTGTGAAGAGCATGATTTACCTTACCTTCAACTACTCAAAATGTCTATGTTATGGGAAAATTAATGTTATGCCCAAGGATTGATAGTCACATAAGGAAGAATTGTAATGTGAAATTATATGAGAAGTGTACTTTTTTTATTTAATCAAGAGCTTGATATGTTCAATTTATCTCCACATTCAAAAACATTTTTTTTAAAAGATGAGTGAAATAATATTTCAAATGACAAGAGTCCTAGCCTAAGTCAAAGGTGTCTTCATAACATTAAACCAAAAAGCATGGATAGGATAAGAAATCTAGTCCTGGAACATTTTGTTTTGAATAATTTTGATCATGACTTAAAAGGAAAGTAAAACCCGCAAGATCACAAAAATGGGAAATACATTCCTATACAGTAAGTATCAGTAGTCTCCTAAAGGATATAGCTATACACAACTAAAATCAAAACTTGTAAGGACATGCAAAAGCACGCTGTTAAGACCTCTGTACATGAATAAAACCACAGGATCTCATTCTGTGTTTTCACCTTACAATCTACTCATTCACACCCTCCTCACATTAATGGTGTAATGTCAAGATGGTAACTCTTGTTTGAGTCAAACTTTCAAAGATCTGAATCGTACACTGGATTGCTTTCTAGCACTATGAAGGGACCACAGGTAACCACATGATTCTGGCTTAAATTTCACAGTGGAGTGAACCTGGTGTAGGTTTTGGTCTTGCAGATTTCACTACTGAGAACATCATTTAAACCAACAGGATTACTGAGAATCTGTTTACAGAATTGTGCCGAGTGTTTATTTTAAAATATTATAAATTATCATATACACATATATTTAACTTTTCATCACACAAAAGATTCCATGGACTTCAGTACAACTATCTACAACAGGCAAAACTAATCACACCATGACACTTGGCAAACTAGGATCTTGGACTGCTGTTGCAAATAGCTTCTTTGAACTGCCAGTGCTTGTTAGGAACAACCAAAACGTAATGGCAAACCTCAAATTTTATTTCCATACCTTCTGTAAAACATACCTTCTGTAAAGCATGCTTGTAGTTCTGATGCTTTTTCTGGTTCAGTTTCAGCTTTTTCTTCTCCGAAGAGAGCTAAATTAACTGTACTTCCTTCAGATGAGCTGGAAAAATTTAGCTTCTGAAAATAAGATTTGATAACAATTATACTTTATTAATATTTAATTTTTTGAATTGTAATTAACTTAAAGCATGCAACACTGTGTGCACATAATAATCACCATATTTGTCACCAGAAATACACACAAACATCCACATATAGCAGTCAATGCTGTTGAAATGTGCATAATCATCCACTTTCTACCTAGAGATTGCAAGGCAATTAATGTAATCTTTCATGCAATTTCAAAATTTCTGGTCTAAAAATAGTACAGTGTTATCATTCAAAGTTTACTACTACCAAGTAAAACTAAGCCTGGACTATCTTCACCCATAATTGTCACTATCACATGAATATCTTTTATTTTTTTCATACATACTTATAAGGTTTTTTTTTGAAGGAAAAAGTATGATAAATACATTTCAACTAGCATTTGCATTCTTTTTTGCCAATGTACATACATATTACATTGTGCATTCTGAAACTACTCATTACTTTGGTACACATACCTGTTAATACTCAGAAAGAAAGGATTTGTTCTGTCTTGTTTAAATAATTAAAATTACATATAACATTAGTACAAGAAAAAGAAAAAAATTACTAATAAAAGAATAAGCCTTAATTTATTTTATATTTTGTAATCTGCATTTGTATTGTAAAAGTCCATAGTCTGGAGATTTTAAAAATATGGTCTCCTGTACATTTAATCTGAGTATGAGTACCAAACTAAGTCAAAGTAGTTTTGGTCACAGCATTCTCTGACATTTTACAATGTTATTATCAAGAAGTATATAACATCAGTAATGAAATCACACAACTAAATGTCTGTAGGGAATGATGTAAGCACACTTTGTAGAACAGCCTCGGTTTTGTAGAATTAACACCATTTTCATTAATTTAGCTAGACTTGCATGATTAAGAGACATGCTACAGACAAGTTACAGACTATCTAATCAAGCTATATTTACACCTCAACTCCAAAATGAGAAAGGACAAAATTATTTTAGGAAAAAAAAAAAAAAGAAAAAGTTTAATATCTATGCTTGTGAAAGAAGACAGAAACAATTTAATAAGAAAAAGTAACCCAGTGTTCCACATTAACTTTTCTTAAAAGGATTCAGTAATATTGCCTACTTTGCTGCTACTTTGGAAACTGGTTATCTCGAATAGTTAGACGTATTTAATATAAACAATTTTCATTTTTAGTAGCATTAATTTTAAAACGTCAATATTTACAGCAAACGTATTTTCCTATCACTAATTCTACTTAACCTGAGGATAGCACCATATACCTCCATTATTTTATTAGTATGTTGCTTTCATCAGAAGTTTTTTGTCACATCGCTAATAAAAATTAAAATCAACATGAAGTACTCTGGGTCATTTGAACTGAACATAAGCTACTTAGTACACTGAGCAGATGCCATGAATTCAACTAAATGAATACAGATTTTTATGAATTAATGACATTGAAAGATGAACAATGATAAATGGAAAAGAAACTGAAAAGAATCAATGTGTTTAGAACATGAAGTTATATATCTCATTTAATACTTGACTTTTGCAAATCAGCAACTAAAACATTTTTGCTAAGAGAAAATTTCTTGAATCTAATACTATTTTTCTTTTTCAGTGTTGGCAGTGAAGAGCTCTGCAAAATTTGAATACACTATTTTTTCAATACAAATATCTACTGTGCTGTTACAAGGTCAAATTTGGAGCTCATGATCTTTCTTTTTTTTCCTGAAGGAGTGAAGGTAGGATGGCACAATTACTTGCAAGAATAATGTTACTACCTCGAACTGTCCCACTGAAGCCACTAACAATTCCTTGAGGTAATTAGCAAAGAGTAAATTTTTAGCGAGCATCATCCTAAAAGTAATAAATGAAACTTTACAGAAAATTGCAGATAATGAATTTTAAAAAACCTCCACAATATGAGCTAATAATAAGTAGGCCTGATTATTCATGATGCAATCTACTGTGCATTTAACTTACAAGTCATTCAAATGTTGATATTCAAAGAGTAAAGAAAAAGCCGGTATGTTTCCGAACCTCCAAAGCAAAGAACAAAGGTACCAGCAACGGAGCTGTTAGTACAAGGAATAAGAGCAAAACATTGTCTTGTGTAATTTAAAAGAAAAACAAACAAACAAAAAATCCCTAAATAAAACAAGCCCACGGAAAGACTGTGCTGCATATTCTCATCTTCTCATTTACTAAGGATATCTATCTCTCTCTCACTTTCTGTAGACCAAGTCTTTTTTTGCTAGAGAAAGAGGTAAAGAACTGTAGTAAACTGTGAAAGATGATTGTTGATAACCGTGCTTTGGAGAGTATGTTCAGGAACCACTTAGAAAAGAAGATTCAAAAGTATTTCTACTTAGAAATGTAACAGAAATCATTAGTACACCTGTGTTACACTGCTTATAGTTCATCAATTGAATATTTTCCTGCTTAATCAGATCTATTTTCAGCAAGAAATACTTCTTCAATAAAAAAGTATTGTCCTTAGAAAATACTTACTTTTTTTTCAACAAACTAAATGCAAAACCTACCTCACCTACTCTATGTAACTTAGAAAAAAATGTCATGCATATATATATTAAAAAAAAAAAAAAGCATCAATTTACTGTGCAAGGAAGGTTACAGTAAAACAATGTAATATCCAAACAAAAGAGATTCAAGTTTTTTTCAGTCAAATCATTACAAGCTCCTGGTTTACTAGCTTTCATGCTGTTCTGTACCTGTCCAGATTCATGACAGCAGAAGCTTGAAGCAGGAGCAGTGTCATATAAATAATATCCATCAAACCTGAATCATCCCCCCATACCTAGACCTAGTACGATGGCATACTACCACATTCTAGTCTCTCCTACTTAAATGCCTTTTCTAAAATGGTTTGGAAAAATCCTCCAAAAGATATTTTTCCATTCTATCCTTCTGAATAGCTTACAGGCCCCATGAGCACAAAAGTGAGTCCTGAAATATTCCCAATATATAATGAGTGCAAAAGAAAGAGAATGCAGGATTCCACAACAAAACCATGTGACAAAATATGTATTTAGAAAAGGAATACCTCAATAACCCCCAAGTGGCAAGGAGCAGAACTGCCCAACTATTCAGAAAAGATCATCAGGAATAAAAAACACATAGTTTCGTACAATTAAGGTTTGTGTTACAGTTCTGGAGTTCCTGCATTTAGAGGTTTGGGAAGGTCCTATTTGTTATTGTATCTTTCTAACAATTGTCTTAATTTTAACCTTATCCTCTATTTTCCTAATTTTTATATTTCTTTCTTGCTTGAACTTAGTTATTTATATCATTTTAAAACACCAAGGTTTACTTAGACACCTACATAGAATCCTACATACATGTTTTACATCTGTCTTTCTAGAAATAAAACAAATGGATTGGGTTCAGAAATAAATAATTATTGATGATGACGAGCAAAACTGATATAAATGATTCCCTTCCAGTCTTACAGACATGAACAATATTAATGAGTAGAATTTAACTAAATTATTATATCCATATTCAAAAGAACTATGTATATGTATAAAAAAAGATATGTTTGATTGTTCACAAGAATGTATCTTTCATCCTGTATTTTAGTTTCTCTTACATGAGAAAACTGGAATGTATAAATTATAAAAACATTGTGAACAAACATGAAACAATTTATATCAAAAGATATAAACATTTTAGCACACAAGTAATTCTATATATGTAATATTACAAAGGCAGTGGTCAAATGAACATGATCAGAAAATGTTCATAATTACATGACAACTGAAAACATGGTTCAACAGATGAACAGTAAAAGTAAAGTGAAGATTACCTTCCCATTTTCATAAAATTACAGGCTCATAACCTCTTTAAACTTGAATAGTCTTGAGGCTTAATAATTCGGTTAACATTAATAAAAACCTACAAAGCATGCAGGTTATGCCACGGAAGTAGTACAGAAAATACCAAAGATGTAACAAGGAGAGAGGAACATGTCGGGGCTGCCCTCAACCATGCTGTGATGTGAGTCATGGGACTCAGCTTACAGAGCGGCTGTGCATGTTTCCACTACATTGCAATGGATGAGGAAAAATACATTGTAGCTGAGTAGCATGCAGGCCAATCAATCTCAAAAGTGATCATATATGTATGATTTGTTTAGGTAACCTGTGTAAACATGCTGACACGGTGCTCTGCCTGGTTAAAAAGCACCAGATCTGCATTCTTGACTGATCCAGCTTGATTTTACTCCTGTGAGAAGTAAGAATGGTACTCAATGAAATTAAAACATGGTACCCTTTAGGCTGTCCGAGTTCTGGAAACAGAAGTATGGATTCCTACTTAAAAATGTGTTTTCTAGACAAGTCACACATTTGCAAAACATAGTATTTATAGTTGTTGATTAGTGCTTTAGATATATCCAAAGACATACTGAAAGAGGTAAAATTAGCAGAATATCTGAAGCTCAAAGATGTATATAGGACTTGGGTCTGAATGTAAAAAAAAAAAAAAAAAAAAAAAGAACAAAACCAACAAAACCAAACTAAATCCAAAACATAACTAAAAAAACCCCAAACCAACCAACCAAACAAAAACCCCACCAAAATCCCAAAACAAACCCACACTACGTATGTTACAGCTTTAAGCATTCCCTAAGCAGTAGTAATTAGACCTTTAAAATAACCAGTTGCTAACTATCTAGGATACACTTTCAGAAAGAAGCCACAGGCAAAACAAAACAAAACAAAACCAATCAATCAATCATACCAGGTCAAACATGAAAATTTCCAGGTAAGCAATTTTTCCCAGCTGTGATAGCTTTTTTAACTGCATGACTGAAAAAAGTTTAAGACACATCATGGACTGTAACAGATATAAAGTAATGTAAAAGTGAAAACCCATGCTTAGCAATAAACCCGTCATTTCCGCAAGTACCTCACATACATCTTTTATTAATCTTCTGGTAGTCATCTCAAAGGCTCATCAAATAATGTAGCTATTTAACAACTCCAGTATAAACTGCTCCAATTTAAAGGGAAAGTCTGAAATAATCTACAAAATGAAAGACTTACTGACTGTGAACTAGTATACATGAAACAGTTTTTTGTTGTTCAATTAGGTATCTCCTATGGTTGTCTTTCAAATATGTCAATCCACAGCCACTTTTACAAATTGAGATGGGTTAAATTTAATACTAGATAATAGTATCTTTTAAACAGCTAATGCTTATGTTTAAACTTGAAAATCAGAGGTGAGAAAGCACAGATTTTGTTACCCAGTTCATAAATATAAAATTGTGAAGAACCACGTTTCTTCAATTGCTGGCTAATATCCAGGAAAGGGTTAGATTTAAGACAGTTACCAGAGCAAGAGTAAATTACCTGGATTCCTTCCACAAGAACAAGTTTTAATAAAACACACTAAGAAAGCCAGTATCCTGTATGCAGACTAATAATACGTAAAAGATGTAGCAGCTGTTAAGCAGACATTACAGCTTCCTCTTTGCTTTGTTTTTAAAGGCCTCTTAGTACTCTAAGGTCTTCTCAACAGAGAGGTCAACACAATATATAGAGTAACAGCTAAAAAAAGCTTCAAAAAGTGAATGGAACAGATCAAGTGTCAGGAAATCAGCTGCTGAAATAACAAATGACTGTAATCCTATTGAATGCTTCAGTCTACAATAAAAGAAACACATGAAGAGTTCCTTATTATTCCTTTCAAATTGAAGTTTAATTTAATTACGCTTTGTTAGAACAAAATGATTTTCTAAAATTTGGAAATAATATGGGCAACTTCATTGCCCCTTCAAAACAAAACAACCCAAAAAGCCCACAATTGATCAAATAATAATAATAAACAACACCAAACACAAAACAAAACAAGACCCAAACAAACAAAAAGCAAACAAACAAACAAAAAAAAAAAAAGAAACCAAAACCCAACACACAAAGGAAAACAAAATAATCCTGACAAAGCAATTCAGGCTGGAGTATGACTGTTTGCACAAGCAGTGACACTTCATTAATGTCCTTGTGTCTTCAGGTGCCAGGGGAGTTGATACCAAACAGTCTGCACTGGAACCACAGCATAGCAATCTGAATTTTCAAAGTGTCTCTCAGGATCCTGCTGAAATCCATGAATTTGCTTTCCCCCTCAGTTTGCAGCTGCTGGCAACTGGCTACTTTCCTAAAACCGACCCAGTTTAAGGTCAGGCAGTTGACTTTGAAGTGACTGGTTCAAAACTCCCACAAACAAGCAAGAAATTAGTTGGGGTTTTTTTGTTCAGTAATTCTATTTTTTCCTCATCCTTTTTACTTGACATAGGCACCTGGCAATACTGACATGGTTTCCTTGGCTTTTCCCCATCAATTTGACTTCAGAACTCGAAAACTGTTACTGCTCTCATTATCAATAATCTAACCCTTGTTAGATTATCCAATACAATAATGCTGATTTCTACAGAATTCAGTGAGCTTTAAAAATCAGATGCAATGGAATTAATTTTCTTTATTAATATCTCCTTTATTGTTTTTAAATAGCAGTTTACTTTCATTCTTACTTCATGGACATATAATTATATACCAAAACCAATGTCTTTTGTCTCTGTTTATTCTGTACTTATACATCATTTTTTCTATCCAAATAAAAACCTGGAAAAGTTTGTTTTTCAAAACCCTCTTATAAACAGGTTTGTCCATGTTTATACAGTTCTGCATGGATTTCCTACTCTCTTTAGCTCCACTTTCCCATTTCAGGTTATGTATTCTCAGTACAGTCCAACAATTTTGCATTACGATTGCTTTCTGTTTCTAAGCCATATTATGAAAGAACACAACTCACATAATTCATTGAAACAAAATATAAAATATTTAAATTTTACCTCCTTGCTTCCCTCCAAATCCGAGTCACTGCTAAATTCTTCTGTATTTAGATGTTCAAAATCAGATTCTCCAACAGCTATTGGTACTGTAACTGTAAGGCCTGGGTTGTTTATGAATGATGTATAATCACTGCCACCTATAACAGTGGCCATTCCATTCTCATTTTTGTGATAATTCGTATCTATCCTTATTTCAGCGATGGTACAGTTGGAAATGCAATGGTCTTTCTCATCATGCAACTGATCTGCTGCTGTTCTTTGATTTACAACAGCTTGGTTCCCCCAACAAGACTTTCGGACACATTCACCTGCTTTTTTCTTCACATAATCTATTCCCTTCTGAATTCTTGCAACAGCAATCTGTAAGTTGTTCATTTCATTATCATCCTCTGTAGGCGAAAGGCTGTCCGAACTAAACGAACTCAGCAGCAAGGCCAGAAAAAGGTTCAATACCTAAAAAACCCCAAAACCAAAACACAAAGACAAAAAAAGACAATACAGCTGAATTTCATTCACATGAAATTCTATCACTTCTATCACACATTATTAACTCAGGCTTCATGTTTTCCTTTGCTGTATATGATTCTGGAAATAGGCAGTAAATAAAATGTAAATGCAGTTTAAGCACACCACCTACCCTTCTATGTTTGTAGAAGGTCAGAAATGAATGATTCTTTTGTACTGACTGAACAGATCAAAAATGTTTACTTCTCTGGCACAGGAAAGCACTCTACAACAGAAGACATAGTTCACACATGCAGAAAAGCGCTTTCTTCCACAAACTCATACAAATATTTTGCTGTATGTAACTTCAAAAATGTGAAGCACACCCTGTCTCCTAACCCCCAAGTCATTCTCTTCCCTCAGCAAGACAAAATGTAGAATTGGTTTCAGTTATATAAGCCCAGAGTTTACCAGGAGCTCAAATGGTACTAGGATAGCCGAAGCAGCAGAATACCAGCTCTTAAAGCCTTCAGATCAGCTCTTCTATGCAGCTTTGAAGGCAACAGAGTAAAACTATGTGTAGGGAACATAGAGACACAACTGGATAACACAGCCCTGAATACACAGCAGAGATTGTCTGCTCATGTAAGAAATTCTACTAGAGCTATAGTATAAAATCAGAACACAGTAAATACTGTGGGGAAAAAAAAAAAAAGGAAAATCACAGACATGGATACTTCATTCAACAAAGTTCTGTCTTCTGGTTTAGAAAACTGTTCAAGGAGGATGTTTTATTTGGTCAACCAGACAGCTCTCTAAGACAATAGATCTGTAGAAAATCCTGGAGCAAGTGGCTGTTTTATTAGTGGTAATGCATGACTGGTTTAAAGAGAGTTAGCTTATTCTTGTTGTAAATTTTATTCCTAAAGAATGCTGTCAGGATGGCTAACTTAAAATCTCTTTTGCTACTGAAAGTTACCTAAAGAAAAGATGTAGACTAATAGTGGAAGACTCGGCAGGCAATTAGAAAAGCAGAGCAAGAGGCGGAGAAATGCAGACCTCAGATACTGGTGAGTTAATATATATAAAACATTTAAAAAGACAAATTTATACACAGTAATATACAAACTGATAATGTATGGATAACATACAAACTGGTAATATACAGATCTGATGCTTTCATCTGAAAGAGGAAAAGAAGATATAGTACAGACCACTTTAAAAGTGTCTAAAAAGCACTTAAAAGACAGGAAGCAAAAAGGTGAAGGAGTGAAAAAATATCTGAATCTGTTTTTTTCTGCAGAACTTCTGCCTTCCAGTTCAAGTTTCTTGACTCAATTTGTATAAAAAGTTGGCTGTGCAGTAAGCAAAGCTCAATATGGTTTACATTTCACAGCCTAAGAATGTTAAAGCAGTCATTTTGATAAGAGAGAACAGAAAAAGTGGAAAAAAAATTAAATCCTACATAGGATCAAAAATATAACAAACAGAACACTATTTCAGAACCCATGCTCATAACAAATTAAAAATCATAAAACCCATATTTAAATAACACATTTAACGATGCTTTAAAACTTCATTACTGGTTCTATTACCATTCTTTCTCTAAATGAATACTCAAACTATTTAGGCTACATACCACTAGGTTTCCAATCACCATGACCATCATGAAGACAGTAAGGCACATGGGTTGGCCTGCAACCTCCATGCAGTCCCACATCGTTTCTATCCATTCTCCACACAGCACTCGGAATACAATCAGGAAAGAGTGGAAAAAATCATGCATGTGCCAGCGTGGAAGTTTACAGTCACTGGAGATCTTGCAGACACATTCCTTGTAGCTTTTCCCAAACAGCTGCATCCCAACCACAGCGAAAATGAACACAATGATGGCCAGCACCAGGGTCAGATTCCCCAGAGCCCCCACTGAGTTGCCAATAATCTTAATCAGCATATTTAGAGTGGGCCAAGATTTTGCCAATTTGAAAACCCGCAACTGAAAAATGAAAAGACAGAGATGTTATTTGCAGTAGTTACAAAAACAGTATAGAAATAAACAACAGATTATGAACTAGTGACTCTCAGCAATGACAATAAGAAACTTCAGCATGATGCCAACAACCATAATTTACACAGAAACAGGAGTTTCACAAAATCCACACTTCTAAAGCCTAATACATGCTCTTTTTTGTATAGCATATCTGTATTCTTTTCTACATGGAAGAAATAGCACACTGAATTTGTTCAGATAGTGAATTCTGAACATGGCATACACATTAACAAGTATGCGATTAAAAAAAAAAAACCAAACAAAACCAAAAACCACAAGAAAGCTCAACAGGATCCTAGTGACGGAAAATGAAGGATTCTGAAATTCTCAAAAAATGGTGTTCCAAAATAATATTGCCTCCACAGTCTGGAAATAAAAGCCAAACACAAGCTCTAAGTCAAACATTTCAACTTATGAAGGGGAAAAACATAATTGATACTCCTTTTTAACCATAACCCACCCAAAATAAAAAAGGTATTAAATATTTTTTGTTTTCAGATAAAGTAAAATGGAAATGCAAAATGGAAAGATATCACAGGTAAAAAAAGTCTCACAGTTAATTTCTGATTTTTGAAATAATCTTTTGTTTTCTAATAAAATAAAGCATTCCATTTTTGCCAGGGAGGAAGAGAAGAAAAAGAAAAAAAAACCCACAATCTTTTTTAAATTAAAAAAAATATTAATTTTATAATTCTTTCATTTTAAAAGAACATTTCTAGTCTTGCAATTTTCAGATATCAAAGTAGACAGAAGACTACAAATGTTTTGTTTATCTCTCTCAATAGGCATTAAATAAATGGTAAACTTCGCTATGCTTTACCCATCTGTGTTAAAACAATTACAATAAAATTACAGCTCTTTCCCTTGAAAAATACTTAGTTTCTTCTGAACCATAAAATGGCACACACTAATCAGTGATAATTTTTTAAAACATCCTTGTAGAGATATCCTGTGACACTTAGCAAAAAATACATATAATATTACTAAAATGTCTTATTTACATTAATACAATTAAAATACAAATATAATGAATTAATTATCATAGGTATATTATAACTAATTTATTTACCAATCTGAATGATCGGAGAACGGATAATCCATCCACACTTGACAGAAAAAGCTCCGCCAAACTAAGGGTAACTATAAAACTATCAAAAATATTCCAGCCAACTTGGAAATAATAAAAAGGATGCATGGCAATTATCTTGAGAACCATTTCTGCTGCAAAAATTCCAGTAAAAACCTGAAGGAAGAATTTTTATTGTTACTTTATAGATGAGTATGAGTAAGTTGAATCAGCAGATAAAGAACACTTAAGCAACAATCCCTCTTACAGCAGGATGTCAGTAAAGAAAATTAACACAAGCAGAAACTCGCAGAAAAGGTGACAGCATTAAAATGAGCTGTAGCATAACTGTTAACTGAAGTTAAATCTGAGATATATTTAGTGACTGAAGAATAAACTATTCCTAAGAGGCCTCATGTTCGCTCCTCATCTCTGCTGCCCATCTAATTGAAAGAACTTTTCTCAGCAAGGTAATAACAATTGCTTTCGCCACAATGGAAGCTGCTTTAAAATAAAGATGTGTGAAAAAATATGAATTGGTCATGAATTGGAGAGTGATGCACTATTAAGAGAAGTCTTCATGAGAACTTAGATACAGTAAGCATATCTTCTCTCTCTAGCTGCCCAAAAAAAAAAAAAAAAAAGGCCAATAATGCCAAGGCTCATATTTGAACTAAAGCTCCTTTCTGCCTCTCAATGCCTCTGATGCCTTCTGAAGCAGAAAGCAAATGCCTCTTAAATAATTAGTTGTATTTACTGTAGATGTATGACTACCAGTATCTCCAGAACTGCATAAATTCTTATCTTTTACTGGAAAAATGAGCAAACTTGAAAAACAAATGAACAACCCAGGAGCATTTGACAGTTCTTAAAAGATAATGCTACACAGTTCAAAAAGCAAGAAATCAATTGCCAAAACTAAACGTGTAGTACAGTGACATTTCAGCTGACTGGGAGTAAACACGAATTCTTATCAGCACTGAGGAACACTTACACTCACAGGGCTCAAAATTACATTAACTATGAAAGGAAAAAATGGTTGTACTTCCTGGGTAAAACACACAGGCATGATCACAAGACAGACAAGATGTCTGCAACAGCCATTGATCCTGACCTATTCATCTCCCCTGCCTTTCTCCTCAAACACATCATGAATTTGTTTTAAACAGTGACATGATTATTTTCCATAGATAATGCTCTCTGACTCCAGGTTAAGGTGAAAACATTGAACTATGTTGATAGTGGCTAAAAATATCAGCATAAAATTAAAATGTTGACACATTAAAAACTCTAGACTTAAAACTGAATACAATCCCAACATGTACTAGAATTTCCTATATTCTAATAACATAATTGTTTTATTATTTTGTTACATCATAATAAACAGAATTATTTCTTACAACAAACATAGGTTAAAAACTATACCAGATAACATGATCTATATTATTACCATTACGAAACAAATAAACCAACCACCTCAAACCCGACCTAGAGGCAGTTTCCACTATGGAACTTACCTGATTTCCTATTTTAAGCACATTACTGAAATTGTCAGTCATTGGATAATGTTCCATGGCCATAAACAGTGTGTTTAAAATTATGCAAACAGTTATAACTAGGTCAACAAATGGATCCATTACAATAAATTCAACTACATTCTTTACTTTTAACCAGGGCTCCCAACAATTCCAAATTAAGAAAGTGTGGGCAAACTTATTCCAGCAAGGTGGACATTTTTGTCTGGATTCTTCAAGTTCTGTGGGGAAAAAAAGGAAATATATAGCGAACATAAGTGAAGATAAAGGTTTCTTTATCTGCTTTTTCAGGGTTTAATCTTTATCTCTAGAACCATTAAGGATGTTTGGAGGAACTTCCTCAGATTTCAGAAGACTAAAAGAAAAACATCAAGAGTTTTGAGCTAATAATTGATGAAGTTATCTACTTTCAATATCCTACGATGTTGTTACAAAACCCCCTCAAATATTTATGCTTACATTTGTGAACAGTTTTCTCAGTACGACTTCCAACTTCACAGTCCTCTCAAATGTTCAAATATTTATTTTCAGGAAAAATAAGGTTAATTTCACCATGACTAGGTCTTTGAAAACTATTCAAGCTTTATAAAGAATTTCACTAGTAATAATTTCACTGTTCCAAATAATCCTCCCTCAAATTTCGTTCTCCTTATTACCTAAGGCCTGGCCTTTAAGTCACTGTAACATTTTTACATAGTAGTTGAAAATTTATCACAAGGCATTTCTTCCAATACCTGTATTGCTAAACATGAATAACCAGGACAAAACACATACACATTATCTATTTTAATTAGAACATGTTTCTTAGTTTAGCCTGCTTATCAGATCCCTTAATTTCTTTTTTCACGATGTACATGCACTTCTGTTCATTTATTCAGTCTGTGTATTTGCAATGGCTATATATATTTTTTGTCTTCCTTATTTGGATTGTGATATAATACCTTCAAGCTATTCTGAGATTATGTCAACAATAATCACACTTAGAATCATTAGAATGGTTCGGGTTGGAAGGGACCTTAAAGATCATCTAGTTCCAACTCTCTTGCCGTGGGCAGGTACACCTTCCACCAAACCAGGTTGCCCAAAGCCCCATCCAGCCTGGCTTTGAACACTTCCAGGGATGGGGCAGCCACTTCTCTGGGCAACCTGTTCCAGTGCCTTGCCACCCTCATAGTGAAGAATTTTTTCCTAATATCTAATCTAAACCTCTGTCAGTTTAAAGTCATTCCCCCTTGTTCTGTTACTACATGCCCTTGTAAAATTTCCCTCTCCAGATTTCTTGTAGGCCCTCTTTACGTTTTGGAAGACTGCTATAAGGTCTCCCCTCAGCCTTCTATTTCTGCTGAAGTCTTTTTGTTTGTTTGTTTTTTTATCACCATTTAATGAATTTATATCCTGTAGAATATCAAGTTCCTCTACAAAAAGTAGTATCTTTCTTAAAAAACAAACAAACAAACAAAAAGGTCAAGGTGTTTCAGCCTGCAAGCTAGCACCTAAGACAAGGGAATAAAAACTGCAGCTTTTAGGTTTCCTGATTGCCTTAATTTGTACAGTTACTGTTCTAAGGTAGCACATCTGCAGTTATAACACACCTTCCATTGTATTTGTGATAATGCCAGCTATACTCATGGCTCTTTCCCTTAAATCGGGGTCCTCCAGCAACTCCACTGGTATCTGATATGAACTTGTACACCTCTTTTTTATTTCTATTTCTGTAGTAGTGCTCTATAAAAAAAAAAAAAGGGCGGGGTGTAAATTAAATTCAATATTAGAAATACTGCAAAACAGGTGTCAGAAAGACTTTTGTTTCAATGAATTCATAATATATAAGGCTTTGTATTTAAGTGCTGCTGTATCAGATTTTTCTTCCATTCTACGTATAAATTTAGTATTTTTTCTAAATGGCTGTTTTCATGTTGTATTTCTGAATACTGTTAATACTTATAAAAAACCATAAAAAGATTTTTACATTTAATTATCAGATTATAATCACATTATAGCTAACTACTATTAGCTCCCCATTAGACACAAACAAATATTAAAGGAGACCACAGTCAAGGAAACAAACCCAGATGGATGGAGCACTGGAATTGGAAAAATTCCCAGTTCTTAGTTCCTTGCTTTCTCTACCAATATTTCACTGCTGAACTAGTTCAATCACAAGATATTTATAATAAGTGATTTACGTTAGGAAGTTTTCTGCAGTAACAGTTACTCTCTAGAATTCATTTTAAAAAAATCAGTCCTAATGTCCGTACATGTTCAAAAATAATTTATCTTTAACATTTAAGAACTATCATCACCAATTTATGTTATGAATTTCTACTGAAGAAACAAAAGAAGTCTGACTTTACCCAAAAAAATGAACACTTTTTTTTTTTTTTAGGTATTTTATTAAAGAATTTGAAAGCTGTGTTGTATCATTGAACACACCCCAGTTATAAAGAAGTTCTGAATGTATGAGCATAGGTAGATTTTTTTCAGTAAATTTAATAACTGCATGAAAATGGAAGCATAATGAACTGCAAGAGGATTGTAAGTGCAAGGAATTTGGCTGATGTACTTTCATATGCTGTGACCCAGGTAAAAATTTTTGTTTCAATAAAAGTTTCTAGGAAAATATATGCAACAGATCCTTCTGCTCCATTCCTAAAGCAGACTGGGGGGAAAGGGAAAAACTGTCAGGGAGAAATTGATGAATTTGCATGTACTTTCTTTTTTTTTTTTTTTTTAAACTACACCTTGATCCAAGGCAGTGAGAAACTCAGCTCATCTCTGAGACCCAGGAGAAAAAAGGGTTTCAGAGCTTCCAAAATGTCAACATCATCTTTAAGACTACGCTACATTTGCACAATCACAAATATGTGGACAGAAGGGAAAAGTAGAACTAGCAGATTATCAATAGAGAATTAGGAAATACATTTCTAAAAGAAGCTAAAACCATAAGGGAAGAAAAAATACGAAGACAACAAAATAATCTGCAGAATGCTCAGAAAGCTGAGCACCCCATTTTGGGTTCTAAACCAGATTTAGCAATTGAACATTATTAATTTGATTCGATAAGCAGGTGTATGCATATCCTTGCTCTGTGGGTATATAAAGATGCGCTACTTTGTCCTCTTCCATTTTCATGCTTCAGCCTCTCACTTTTGACTGACTCACCCTAAATCCATTCCATTACAGTAAGATATGCAAAAGCATTCACAACTTCTCAATCATTTTCAAAGCATTTAACTCCACTAAAACATTGTCTGGTGCAATAAAGAAAGGTCATAAAACATGGAGTAATTTAAAACTTTCTTACATTGTCATCGGTTGTCGGTTTATCTATTATCACCTCTGGCAGAAGCTGTCCAGTAGGCGATAACAGACTTGGTGGCCCATCCACTAAGGAAACCACTCCATTGCAATCCACAGTGCTGTGCATCTTCCCATTCACTGGAAACACTGCCAGCCTTCTTGAGGATCTACTGGCCTGACTAATGTTACTACTGCGCCGTTCACCATGTCTGCGTGGCAAAAAGAGAGAACCTCTCCTGCTCCCAGTATCCTCAAATGTGCTGTGCTCATCATCAGCAAAGTCATTTTCAGATCCTATATCTCTTCCATATTCTCTAAAACTGAAGAGACTTGTTCTGCTACTACGTCGGGGAGAAAATAGGGACCCACGAACACTCAGTAAAGACTGCAAAGGAAACATAAACAAAATGCATATTTACTGCGTACCTATGTATAAAAAAAATAATAAAAATATATTCCCCAAGAATCTGGGAGTGTTATTTTTAATACAGTACCTTATGAACATTTGAAATGTGCACTAGACATACAAGTCATGTGAATGGGTAAATTTACAGTATACCTAAAACAATTATTGGAGAGAAAAAAATGAACATGTATAAGGCCATAGTAGTTTCCACCTCTGTATCAAAGAAAAAATCAAGACTTCTAGAACTTCTAATGATCCACAGAGATCATGCATTATGTCAGAAGGTATCAATACCCTTAGTGTTCTACACTGATACATTACACTTAAAATTTCCTGTTATGAATTAATAAGGGATTCCTGTTTCAAGTTAACTAGGGAAAATGCAGTGCTTCTGGCATGGTAAGACCCACCAGATCCTAAACAAAGTGAGAGAGAAATCAAAACACTTGTTTAGGTACAATCTAGAAAATAATAACAACATTAAGTCAAGATTTAGAACAATGCAACATTACTTTTCCTTGGTTGTATTAGTTTGCAAAGGTGCGATGAAGTTTGTTGGACATTACAGTTACCTCACAAACCCCAAAGTAACAACTGCGCTATTCACAGTACCTGATGGGGTGATGTGAATGGCTTCGCATAAGCGAGTCTGTTCCCATCCAAAGAAAAACGGAAACCTTTCTTTCTGATACTGCCATCTGATTCAGATTTTGGAAGCTTTTCATCCTTCATGTCATCCTCTTCTCCAGAGAGCTCCTTCTGCCTTCTTTTCTTCCTTCTATTTCTCCTCTCTTTGGCACTTTTTGAGCTGATCTTGGACGCTTCCGAAGAACTATCTGAGGGTCCATGAATCCCACTTTCACCACTGTACTCAGTCATCTCTGCTGCAGCTGCTGCTATTGCCTGACACGACAATTATTTAACGTGACGATTTACAAATCACACCATTTTTTAAAGAAAGCTATAGTCATTGTTCCTAAGACTTATAGCAAATTACTTCTAGATGTGTGACAAAGGCCTATATGGATTTGTGAAAACCTTCTAATGAAATTCTGCAATATGAGTTAAAATAAAAGGGCAGTTATGAAAGTTGCCATTCAAATTGAGTTCTGTTTTGCATTCACATCATGAAGTCAGACTGCACTGTATACATCCACTAAGTTAATTAGAAAATAATTGAAAATTACTAAATTTATCAATTAGATTGAAGTCACACTTCAATCTGTAACAATTTAGTAAACTAATTTTTACTGTTACTGTAAGTAACAGCTTCCTTAAGGTGCTCTTTGGAAAAAACTTCGAGGTACTACTTCCAGTCTTTGATTCACTGGTGGTAATACAGGTATCAAAAATTATTCAGAAATTTAAGGAAAAAAATATTTTAAATTCTAACCAAGGCTTGGCAAGTATCCCACAAGTATTGCAATTACTTCTAAGCTGAGAAGTTGGAAAAACATCGTGACAGGCTACTAGATACTACCTCTAGAGAATAAATATTTATTAAAAAAAAACTATTAATCTGATTTGTGGAGTACCTTTTGTTCTCAGTTCAGAAATTCATTAACACTTTAGACATTATACATTTAAAAAGCAATAAAAAGCCATAGAGAAAGTAGTCTAAAGTACTTGTGAGGTATGTAAAAGAATGGCTTTTTTAAAATATGCTAATTGAATTATTGGTTCAGTTTTGAACGAATAGCATGCAAAAGCATATACTAAAGTTCAAACTCTTGTTAGAAAATACCTGAGCTGCTTCTTGCTGCTTCTTCAGCTGTTCAAGCATCTGCTGCAAGTCTGCCTCCCTCTGCTCTGCTTCAACTAGAGTTGCTTGATTTTGTTCTTCATAAGCCATGGCAACCACAGCCAAAATCAAGTTAATCAAATAGAAAGAACCCAGAAAAATGACCAGAACAAAAAATATCATGTATGTTTTGCCAACAGCTCGTAGTGTCTATAGGAGAAGAAGAGAAATGTACCATCTGGTAAAGACAGGCATCAGTTCTGCAGTTGTAACCATTTACTGAATTTGAAAAGTGCAAAACTATTATCGAGCTGTTCTTCCTTCTGTAATAAGATCATACAAGCTTTCTGGATTACAAAGTAATCAAAAAAAAGAGAGCATTCATGTATGTGAAAAACATGTTTAAGGATAATGCTTTGAGACAAAGCTCTTTTAATGCCTTATAATCTTGAAAAGGATGTGGGATCAGAGTATTTAATGTGAATCACACATGAAAGGTTGGATGCTTAGTACGCTTACCATGTGTTAGCATGCTTTCCCCCTGAAATAACCAAAAGAATTAAAGATGGCACAATTGATTAAATAATTAAAAGACAGTATTTATTATAACTAACAGATTTTCACACACTATGTATGAAAATCTATGGTAAGAAAAGTAATTTATAGAAGACATGTATTCTTAGTTACGAAAAACAGGATTCCCAGTACAGAAATTTAAATCCAGATTTTGCTGTCATGGAGTATTCTTACAATTTAAACTCGGTATTAAAGTTTTTGAATACAAGATCTATCATGAGGCACAAAATGAAAAATACACTGTAAAAATTAAACAAAGGATCAAAAAACTTCATGGGGCTCTTCAGAAATCATGTGAGATTCTGTAGTAAGTGCCCATGTCTGCTTAATTCTGCAACTGAATTCGACTTCTTTCATAAATTCATTTTCAATTGCAAACAACAACAATGGTATGACATATAAATATGAATGGCCTTTCCATGTTTAATTCGGGGCCAGTAAGACACTAACCACAATTTTTACTATATACTCACCAGCTGATAAAGATTTTCCCAGTAGTCCTGTGTCATCAATCGAAACAGTGACAAGAATGCCCAACTGAAGGTATCAAAACTTGTGTATCCATAGTTGGGGTTTTTACCAGCTTTCACACAGATAAACTCTTCTGGACATTTACTAGGAGATTTAAAAAAATAAAAAAATAAAAAAAAAATAAAAAGGTAAAGCAATGCATATAAAAAAAATCATATAATACTACATTTGTTTTTAAGTTTTTGTACCTTGGGCATCTATTTGTGGCTTACAATATTTTAAAGATCAGTGGGAAAACGAAAAGTGTTCTTTAAAAAAGCCAGAGAAGAGGAAACAAGTAAACAAAATTCTTTGTTCCTACCTTCTTTCACCATTATACACAAAATAAAACTTATTCCCAACAGTTTGGTATGACCTCTGCAGATACCTTTTCAATGGAAACAATGTATTTACTTAACACAGAGATTCCATATACTGAATACTTCCAAGCAAAAGAAAAAAAGTCAGTATACATATTTTTATGCTGAATTCTGTCTCTCAGCAGGGTTGGCCTACCAGATTTCTTGGTTTCTTCAAGTTTGCGAATTAGTCAAGTTAAATTAACAAATTCTACCAATTCCTCAACAGCAAATAACCATCAGAACATCATCTCCTAAAATTGTACATATCAGTTTTTATAGTAGGTGATCCAATCTCGGTACCAACTCTAGGTACACTGTTGCAGTTACGATTCCAGTGCTATAGGGAGGAAGAGGTTCTTGCCTCCAAAACTTCTATAGAAAAATACTAGAAAGATTTCTTTTCATACATGTGCATGTATACTTGATGCATAAAATTATCTGATAGTTACTTACATACATACATGAAATGTTTACCAAAAAAGACTTAAGTATATCTGTTTTAAAGACATAACAAACGAAAACAAAGGGATGGACTGATATATCATTAGAATATAGAATTATGTGATTTTGTTATGAAGAATTGTCACAGAGAGCAAGACAGTCCATGCGTGTGGTCCAGAGACACAAGAATCCTGAGGATGTTCTCTCAAAAGCTGGTCAATCCCAGTGCCCCATGCCCATTTTAAAGATGAGAAATTGCATGAAACCCCTAATAAAGTATGTTCTTAAGTCACTGATAATGCAACATCTACCCGCTGAAATGGAATTTTCTATTTACATAAGAGTTTTTTAAAGAAATTTACAGCAAACATTGTCTCATTTGACATTTTTACTCATTCAAGTTTTTACTTACTATGAACCACAACCACACAGTATCGTGAAGACAGGTAGCTCAATTAGCTTCTTAAGTTTACAGTGGTATTTTTTGCATTTTGTTTAGACAGGTAGTATGTAATTTTCAGTGTACCTTACCCTGCATCTGAGCTATTGCCACAAAGCAGATAATCCTTTTGTCCTTCTAAGCGATAGAAATTACCTAAAGAAAAAGCGGGAAGCAAAATTATTATAATCAGTAGCAGGTTTTGGCAGGTTTTTTGTGAGAATGAATCTATGTCCAAGTTACCATGGTTTGAATGTTCACAATTTCCCATTCGTGTTTTCCCAATAATGGGTTCAAATACCGGCACATCCATATTGATAAGTAAAGTTGTAAAATTAAAGAATAACATAAAAACACAATGTAAAAATAAAATCCTAGAACGACGATTAGAACATTTAGACATAAATTGAATTGCCTCTTCTTAATTCTTAGCAAACACTGAATATCCTTCCAAAATCTGATGCTTAAGTGAGAGAAATAAAGCAAAAAGCTTAAAACTCCTTTGCTTATTCAGTAGGTAGATTGTTATCAGACAATTAAAGCCTACCTCTTTTAAAAATCGAACTATTTACAATGGCTGGCTAACAGTTTTAAAGTCAGTGCAACTATTAACTAGCACATCCCGCAATTGAAAATATGAAGGTAGCATTTAAAAGGAAGACAGATGTTCCAATTACAATGTTATAACAGCTGCTGTAAACAAATTTATAGAATTTTTCTTCTAATTATAAGGTGGTAGGCTTCAGAAATAAAAGAATGAGGTTTTTGTTATTAATGATTAAAAACCATGTTGTCCTTTAAAACAAAGAAAAAGAGTATGGATAGAAAGATGGTAACTAATTAGGGAAGAAGCAGAGTGAGGGCAGACCCCATTCAGAGCGACCTATGTAGGCTGGAGGAATGGGCTGGCAGGAGACAGAAAATTCAGCAAAGACAAATGCAGAGTTGTGTCCCTGGGAAGGAGGAGCCCCTTGCAGTGATACAGGCTGGGGGCTTACCGGCTGGGGAGCAGCTCTGCAGAAAAGGCACTGGGAGGTCTTGGCAGACACAGAGCAAGGTGAAGGTAAGACAGCAGGCTGGCAAAGAGGCTGACAAAAGGCTTGGGGTTTTAAAGGGTAAAAAACTGTTTAGTCAGAAACTATGATGAAGAATATATGAAGATAGGAGGACTGTAAACTGAACACTTACATCAAGTCTAGTAATGCCAAAATCCTACCATTCAAGCACAGTACTTACGCAAT
Organism: Strigops habroptila; assembly: GCF_004027225.2. NCBI lineage: Eukaryota > Metazoa > Chordata > Aves > Psittaciformes > Psittacidae > Strigops > Strigops habroptila. Next base: position 21,619,749 of record NC_044281.2, on the reverse strand, counting down.
GTTAGAAAAATTATAATCCTATTATTTCCATAGTCTCTTTAGAGCTGTCCAGAACTCTAAATGTTCAGCTACTGATCTAAATGCCAGATGCCAATACTCTGACATATGGATCTGCTCATATATTTTCAAAAAGCAAATCTGGCTTTGTTCCTTAATAAACGAAAATGCACATATGTTAAGAAAAGTCGCTAGATGGCATCACAGTCACTCACAGCTGACCAGCATATGATATGCTGAAAAATAATACCAGGAGGGCGCATAACTGAGCCCACTGAAATTATAATGCAACTGACACATAAAAATGATTACGAACAAGTTATATAAGAATGGAGGAATACAAACACAACTAGATGGAACTTCCTCGCCTGCATCTGTAGATGAAGCACTCTGTGGAGCACTCTGTAGAGACTCCAAGCAAAGTCAATGGTTGTAACATAGGAAGCAAATGACATTCTGGAAGATTTTAGTTCTGTTTTAGTTTTAGATTGCTACTTAGTGGGAAATGGAAATAAAAAATCTCTATATTGTATTTGAAGAGAAAATTCACAAGTGTTTTACAGCATAAAAACTATCAGTCAAAATTACCTACAAAGCACTATCATCACTCCATTTTTGCAACACTTCTTAGGCATATAAACTAACTAAAATAATAGATTGCACAAAATATGTAAATACAGTCACAGAATTTTGAGAACATTAACAATTCAGAAGCATAGAAAGAAAATCTAAAAATACAGAAAACAGAATTTTAATGTCCATTTTTAAATAAGGAAGAAAACATGACTCATCAAAACTCAGCCTGTAACAACTGTATTTTCTTTTACTTTTGGGTCAGTGAGGAAGGAAGCTAGCATCTATTATACTACCAATTTCTTTTTCTTTAAATGCACTACTACAAAGAATTACTGAGCAATACCCTGTAAATCCACTTCCAGCACACACCCACACATGAAAATGAATCAAATTTTTGGCAATTAGAAGTTGTTACACTACATCTCATGGTTATTAATTGTGCTATCATTTATTATTAAATGTGCTATCATTTAATATGACACAAACACAAAAAATAAATAGCTGTCTATTTCTGAACCTGCCTGAATGTTATCACTTCAGTCTACAGAGATTAAGACTGCTGCAGAACATCTGGATAAAGATGTCTTTGTCAGTGCCCTTAGTAACAACAGTAGGTCCTACAGATGAATACCATCTTCTTTCCTATCAGAATCACTAATTGCCTAGTGAGTTATTTATTTAATAGAGACCAACTGATTTCTTACCTCTCCCTAATAATAAAAGTACATCTTAACTAGGAAATCTCAAATATTTATCTAGTGCTTCTCTGCCTTATTTATAACCTAAATGTACAAGGAGGGGCTAAGAGAGCCTTGAGATCAGGGTGGGAGGGTTGTGTGGGTGGATCTTCATACTGCCTACAAGCATAACATGAAAGACTAATGAAAATGGAGCCTGACTCTTCCCAGAGATGCACGCTGGTAGAGGAAAGTACAAAAAGTTTGCACATTGGAAGTTTGGAATTGATACCAAAAAGAGATACTGTGAGACAGGTCAAACACTGGACAGGCTGCCCAGAGACATTGTGGTATCTCAATTCTTGGAGATATTAAAAAATTGACTGGACATGGCATTGAACAGTCTGCTCTAACTGGACTTGCAGGTTAATAGCAGCTGGTCTGGTTGACTGTGGAGATCCTGACCAACCTGCCTAATTATTCTATGATTCTGTGATTCTAAACCCAATCTAACCCTATAAATACATTTGTAAGCGCAGTTATTGTAAAGAACAATCACGTCAGCATAGGTTTGGGATGCAATACATCCAAATCCCTACTCTTTGTCATCATATTTAATTGACTTTTATCTTTAATCTATAGTATGAAACAGTAATCTTGTGTGTGTGTTTATATGCAAAAATTTTAGCAAGTTACAAAAGTGTTTCTTACTTCCATTCGCAATGTATGCTGTCCAGTCAAACTCTGTGCCATTAAAGTATGGAGCTAGGTATTTTTCAAAAGATGTTGAATTTTCTGATGGCCAGAACAAGCATTTATTCTTCAAATTGCCCATGAACAACTGCAGCCCTATTAGTGCAAATACACTCAGGCAAAACACAGTCAAAATCATTACATCTGAGAGCTTCTTCACAGACTGAATTAAGGCTCCAACAATAGTCTTCAAGCCTGCAAAGAGAAGCAGATTTTTGTTATGATATTAAATATTTACTTACACTAAAATGTGATGTGAACTACTCCAACATACAAATATCATGCACAGCTCCACAAAAAGTCTTAAAATATTTTCCAAAGGAAAAAAAAGTACCAATAAGTCTCATGGTTCCTGACAAATTAATTTGAAAATATGAATGTGAATGAATGGGACACATTCCAAAGCACTTGCTCTTCAAATGAAGAGGTAACTTTTTATTCATGCCCTCTATACATGTAAACTACATGTAAAGAAAATTGGTCATTTTATTTTCTTCTTGATGCCTCTTGCTCCAAACCCTTCCCAGTGTTCTATTCCAATATATCGGTTCTACAACAGCAAAAAAAACCAGAACATAATTGCATTGTGGTAGACATTGTAATGATTGCATTCTTTTGCATCCTATTCAACTGGAGATGGGGTTTGGTGAAGACAGGCATCTTAAGGTAATAAATATACCATGCAGTTCCCATGCTACTCTTTATTATCTTATTCTTTTGTCAGGAATCCAACTTTTACAACAGACTGAAATTTTCAATCCCAAATGTCTTCGATAGATAGTAACGTTCACATTAGTAAGAGAAAAATAAAAATAATTAATTTTGATCCTTAATGTGGGAAAGAAAATTTGGCATCATGAAATGGAAGTATGCACAGGCTATGTAATTCAGTTTCTCATGCAAGAATGTATTAAACTCTGAGGCTGAGCATTTTAGAGAATTAGAAAAGGGAATCAAATCACATTTAAGACTAAAACCTGGATGCTTCTGTTAAAGATATGAGTCCAGCTCCTGCCAAATTTCAGTCAGCCTCGGTGTTTAACCTCGCTCTCACCTGGAATGACTGATACTGTTTTCAAAGCTCGGAGAACTCTGAATGTTCTCAACGCTGAGACATTGCCCAGGTCCACAAACTCTGTCACATATCTGTAGTGAGGGATTCCACACACAAACACAATGACAGCACACACAAAATTAAACAGAGGTGATGTGGAGTGCCTACCATTTTACACATTTACTTCTTACCTGGGATTACAGAAATAGTTTTCAAAGTTCTCAATACTCTGAAAGTTCGAAGAGCTGAAACATTGCCTAGGTTTACAAATTCTGTTATATACCTGTAGGATTAAATCACAGTTATTCAGAATTGAGGTAAAGCATATCCTACTTACCTGGACCTGTAATCCAGACTGATTTTCTTTGGAAGAGGAACTTTAAATGAAAGACTTGCATTCATATATTCCTGTTTCAATTAAGCTTTCCCTAAGAAACACACACTGAAGTATCTCCATGGAATGCAAAATAAAAATGAGATTGATTTCCCTGTTTATATTGTTTAGATAATATATAAAACTAATTGTTCAGTGGTAACATCTCTTTTGTACTGTGGGACAGTCCACTAATTCTGCTGTGTGCTACATCAGTGTAAAATATTAAAATGGAAAAAGCTGAAACACAATTCAACTACAATTCATTTTACATGAGCTAAAATAACCCAAACAAATTATTACAGGTTCAAAAAAACATTCTGACATTTTACTTTAAAAAAATTATATACTTACGCAAAGGAAATGACAACAAAATCAAGCCAGTTCCAGGGGTCACGAAGGCAAGTAAAATCATTTACACAGAAGCCTCTTGCAAGGATTTTTACCAGAAACTCAAAAGTATAAATTCCAGTGAAAGTGTATCTATGAGAAAACATGCAAGCAAAAGTTAAAGATTGTCATTCAGTGATACAATATCACAGACATAATGGAAAATCACTCAAACCAAGTGATTGGTATATATACTGTAACAGCAGTTACAAACTCACATAAACTATGTCTGTTTTCCACCACTGTTCTGCAAGATAATTGGATCAATTACTTATTTTATCTGAAACATTCTTCCAGTTTCTGGCATATAAGATTTTGAAATTTCAGTACAAATAATAATAATCATGACTAACATGAAATTATTTTTGCTCAAATAAGAATTTCAGCATGGTTGCCATGTCAGAAATAAAATCCATAGGTAAATGAAACCTAGTGTTTTCTAACACTTGATGACTGACCAAGTAGGTTTGAGAATGTCAAATAATAGCCCTCAGCAGAGGTATTTTTTTTAAAAAGAGTGTGTGTCCCCTTTATAGATTTTGTTATACGAAATAAAGATGCTTCAAAGGGCCTTAAAAAGCATCTTCCACAATGAAAGGCAGTAGTTTCAGGCAGAATGGCTTTTTTATTCCCCTTTTTTTTCAATAAAAATTCTGAAAGAACAGCTCAAGAAGGAGAATGCATAGAAGTATTAGTTGTACAAACACTCTGAACAAGAGTATTAATCAGAATATTGTTCAGAGGAAAAGATTAACAATATTACAGCTTGTTTTCTTGCTAGAGCTTGCAGGTCTATGCTGCTTTGAAGTAGCAGCAAGGACCAAGCTCAAGCTAGAAAAAGGAGACTACTGGTATAACACACAAGGGTAAGTAAAACCATATGGTCTAGTTCTTCATCTAACTTTTCATTTTTAAACCACTTTAAAAATTACTAGCTAATTTAAGTATACTTACTCTACATTCTTTGTCCATTCTGGAAGGTTACTCCATGTCATAAATACACAGTTTGTCAAAATAGTGAGTATAATGAGCATGCTGAACAATGTTGACTGTAGTTAAGGAACATACTCTTGTCATCAATAATGCAAATAATGATGCAAATAATGATGCAAATAATGATGCAAATAATGATGCAAATAATGTCATCAATAATGCAAAGATGTTTCACAATAATGATGGCTATACCACTAACTCCGTGATCTAGGCATACATGCTGTGCATTTCTTCCTCTGAATTTAATCAGAAAGCTAAAGAGACAAATCTTAGCTTTGATTCATTTTGAAAGAAAGAAAGAATGAAGTGCAGGTACACATTTAAACACTAAACAAAAAAACTAACCGTTATTAAAGATTAAAAAAGACCAGTAATAATTTTTAACAAACCACTTGAAAAGGATATGAATGAACCAAAATCTTGATAGCTGTTCTTCTAACAATATTGAAAGGAGATAAAAGGTACAAGGCAGGTGTGGCACTGAACCTGAAGATTGTCTTCCCTTTATTCAATACTATAAAGGTCTTAAAAAAAAAAAACCCCACAACAAAACAAACAAACAAAAACAAACACAAAAAGGGAAGAGACAGGAAATAGGAAATTATGGACACCCGTTAGCAACTTTGCCATAAATAGAGGCAGCACTTACACATCAGTAGAATTTTACAAGCAAATATCAGTCTAAATTTTCGCATAAGCAATGAAAACTCAACACCATACATCCTCTGTCTGCGCTTTTAAACAAAATCTGCATTTCAGCATTTTCCAGGATTATGCAATTACATTAAAAATATAAAAATTTCATTTTTAACTTTTAAAATTAATCCAGCTATAATACCTGTACTGCAGATCAAAGTCAGCAATGCAAAACAAAGCACCTAACTAACCATTTTTGGACACTTACAAGCAACTATTTCAGTGCTTTGAAACTGCTTCTGAGGTGAGACATCCTTCGCTTTCAAAGGCTTTACTGCCTTTACTGGATGTACAACTATCACTTGTACCATTTATGCAACTATTTTTTTTCATTTTGACTATGAGGCAAAATGAAAATGTCATCTAATTAAATCTTAATTCAATCTATATCCTATGATTATTCTCCCAAAAGGCTAATATCTGGAAATACAAAGGTAGTAACATTGAATCTTTATGTTTTCTAATGATATTCTATTGTAAAAGAAACAGATAATTTGACAGTAGCATTCATGAAGTTGCAACAACAAAACCTAAACTAACTAAAAAAACCTACATCTGATTATTAGTCTTCAACATTCTGTACAAAAAACCCACTGCTTTAACTTAGCTGCTTCTTACAGAGATAATATAGCCCTTTCATCACTTACTTATACACAAGTTACTCATCTGTTGATTATCCAATACTTGACTTCAAGAACCTGTTCTGGTTTTAATTCAGCAAGCATTTTATTGATTTACACAACAAAATAACCAATCACTGCTTATATTCCACTTCTGCCTACATAAAAACATATTTCTTCATCTGTACTTGCCAAAGTCACCACCACTCTTTTCTCCTTTTGTTTTCATTATATTTATAAAAGAAACTGAGTCGCATCGCAGTACATATATATAAATTTAGATTTTGTCTTCAGGTCTATATTGGGCCTATAACATAGACCAAATATTGAAACACAAAGTACACAGTTTTAGTCCTTACACACAGTCCCATCTGAGAAATGAGTGTGGGGCTACTCGCAGGAATGTTATTTTCATACTGTAATGCTGAACTGATACTGAGCCACAAATCCTCTTTTACATTAAGCAAAACCACACCATTTATATGAAATTTCTGGGAAAACTTCTCATCCATGCAGATACAAAGTCATCCTAAGAGGAATGATGTAGCGACTCTGAAGAATCTCCTTGCTCTGTAACATACTATTATTGAGGTCATATGACCTCAAATTATCCTACTAGTGTACTGTCTTCATGTTCCTCATGGGGCAGTCCAGGGAGCAATTACTTGCTGGGGAATTAGTATTAAAAACCATCAGGAAAAACATAACTGGCCAGAAAAATCAAATCTTCCCCATGAGACTCAAAAGAGCTGCCGTGGCCCTGAAGCAAATTCTAGCAAAACAAACTCATATCTGCAACACGAACTCTTACCAATCCACAGAAATCACATCATATGAAGCTGGCATATATGTGATAACAATATTTATTCTTTTTACTTACGTCCCTCCCTAGCCAGACAATGTTTAACATTTAACTTTTTGTAAACCAAATATTTCTATGAGATTCCAAGGAACGTTTGACAATCAATCATTTTGGCAGATGACTGAATGAGCACTTTTTCCAAAGACTACCTTACTGAAATAGATCTCAGGTACTGTCTATGTTTCTTAGAAACCCCAGGAACAGAGTAGGCAGACAGAGAGGTAGTTTTCAAATGCATCTGCATTCAATCAGATCTGAAGAGATTAAAGGACATCTAACGCAAATCCACTAATTCAAAATATCATCATAAGGAAACCTTAGATATTAAAAGAAAAGCTTCTTAAGCAGAAGAGTTATAGTCATATTTAGTGTATTCAAATTAATTAAGGTGATATCACATACTGTATAATACTTCAACCAGGGCTTCTGACTACTTCCACACCGGAGCATTTATCACTTTATAGTTCAACAGAACTGTTCTAATTACACTCTTAATATAAAATACTTACTTTTTTATTGATATAATATGGATCCAGGTCCTCCAGGGGCACAGACACCATTCTTGGAGGAATATCGCCATAAATAAATGGCAGTGTCTTTCCTGCCTCCAAGTCAGTACTTGGCTTTGGGTGATCTTCATGACCACTGTCATCCTTATGCTCGTCTTTGTCACAATGAGACTTTTCATCAGCAATACGTTTTTCAATAGCTGCAAGAGATTCTTTGGTGAAATAGAAGAAGCTGTCAGATCCTGGCGGTACCAGCATTGCCTGTGCCATCTTTTCATTCTGTAAACTTTAAATGCTTTTAGCCTCTTGTGCAAGAAGATCCTAGGAGAAAATGAGAAAAAAAAAGAAACAGAAAATAGAGGGCATAAGCAATGAAAACACCCAAATAAAAGCTTTTGGCATAGTCATCATTTGCCTCTTTTCTAATTCTAAAGCCCTATAGCAAGAAGTATGTGAATTAATTGTCAGATACTTCATAGAAAATTAGGTACCTGTAACGACATGGAGAACGGATACAAATTATGATGTAAAAAAAAAAATGAAGGGGGGTGGGGGGATAAAATTTGCACACAGTTTGCCAACTCATGTTAATGCAAACCTCCCAACATGATAAAACAAGTCTCACCTTACCTAGCCTAAACATTAAGTTAAAACACAACTTACTGTGAAAAAGAAATGTGTTAACACAGCTATGTAGTGCAGTCAATGATTACAACTTCCAACATATGGAATGATGGATCAAGTTGGCAAAGTACCTTAAAAAACAAACCCTTGCAACTTGTATTACAAGAGCAGAAAGAGAGAACATGTCCTTCCTATTACTCTTTCAATTTCTTGATGGCAACACCGCTCCATCTGGTGACTTATGCTAGGCTTGCTAAACTAATGTTTATATTATACTGTTAGACAGGTAAAAAATAAACATTTATGTATTCCTTCTACATTTAGACATTTGCACAGGCAGAAAGCAATTGGGCGGAAGTTTAGTCTTTCCCATTTTGGGTTTCCTGTCTTGCACCTTCCTGACTTTTAATTGTAACTTTGGTGGCACTACAGTCCATAATTAAGGAAGTTATGAGGGATGAGTTTTTAGATTTATATGAAAAACACAGCATACTCTCCCCAAAGCTTCAGTATTGCCTCTGAAGCCTGTATTTTCAAAAGGACTAAAAATAATAAATTGATTAAATTACAACAAACAATAATAGATCACATCTCTCTAGGTTTCTATTTTCTACAATGAGAGTACAGTTAACAGCCATGGGTGCAATATCTTCAGAAAAAAACAATTTTGTGAACGGAGACAAATTGGACTCCAGTCCTGCCTGCTGACATCAGTAGGCACTGTAGCCTTTGTCCACATAACATTGTGGTGGGTTGATCGTGGTCATCTGCCAGCCTCCCAGCCAGATGCTCTCCCAGTCCCACTCCTCAACAGGAAGTGGGATGGGGAAGAATGAAGTGAAAAAGCACACAGGTTGAGATAAAGACAAAGAGATCACTTACCAATCAATGACAGTGTCACTGTCATGGGCAAAACAGACTTAATTTGGGGAAAAATAATTTATTGCCAATTAAAATAGATTTGGATAGTGAGAAACAAACACAAAACCTGAAAAGCTTTCCCCGCCTTGCCTCTTTTTCCAGGGTCAAATTCACTGCTCCATTCTCAACTCCTATACCTCCTCCCTCCCTGTGGCACAGGGGAATGGGTGGCTGGGGTCACACCACTGTGGTTCCTCTCTGCCACTCCTTCCTCCTCACATTTTAACCCTGTTCCAGCATGGGTCTTTCCCATAGGCTGCAGGGCTTCAAGGTAAGTCTGCTCCAGTGTGAGCTCTCCATATGCCACAGTTCCTTCAAGGAATATCCACATGCTCTGGTGTGGTGCCCTCCACATGCTGTCATGCAGATACCTGCTCTGGCATGCTCCTCCATGGGCTGCAGGGAAATACTTCCTGCACCATGGCCTGTCCCACAGGCTTCCAAGGAATCTCTCCTCCAATGCCTGGAGCCCCTCCTCCTCCTCCACTGACCTCGGTGTTGACAGGGATGCTTCTCACACTTTTTTTCCTCACACTGACACGTGGCATTTTGCACTTTTTGGATGTGTTTTCCTACACGTGCCACCATCTTGGCTGACAGGCTCAGCCGTGCTCTAGGGTGGGTCCACTGGAGCTGTGTGGAAATGGTTGTGCCCAGCACCAGGCAGCCCCAGCCTCTCCTCACAGAGGCTGCCCCTGCAGCCCCCCCTCAAAACAGGAGCCACAGACACTCAGTATAGAAATACTGTCAATACTGGTCAGGTGCTGTGAGGCCTAATTCCCAAAGAGGAAAAAAAATGAAGCATATTTAGATGAGTTGCTCAGCTTTGCTTCTGTCACCAGAAATGTCACAGACTGAGTCTGCTCTACCCAGAAGGTGACAGTTGGCTAAAGACTAACACATTTCTGATCACAGTGTGAGCTTAATTGTAGGGAGTGCTGGGAAGAAAGAAAAAAAAAAAGTATTACATGTTTTTTCATGAAGTGTAACAGCTCCAAAGTCAATTAATGCATGACACCATGAACCTCAGAAATCTGCTCCTTTTAGGTCAACTTTTAGGTTAATTTAATGTCAGTTGAGGAAGATTTACTTTTTAACAATTTGCTAGCAGGAGCTAAATTCTCATGGACATGCAACCTGATGTTATACAAGCCATCTCTTCCCCAAAATTAGCCAGTCTAGGGTATGCACAGACTTCAAAATGCTTGTTTTTCAGATGAGCTAAACCAGCTTCTGATTTCTTAGCAAATACTCTTTACCGTGATAAAAGACATAAAAAAGGCATCTGCACAGGCTAGTAAAGAGATGAGATGGTGTATTGGTGGATGACACATGGATTATGAGCTGGCAGTGTGCTCTTGAGGCCAGGAGGGCCAATAGTATTCTGGGGTGAGTTGGGAGGAATGTGACCAGCAGGTTGAGGAAGATAATCCTCCCCCTCTACTCGACCCTGGTGGGGCCACATCTGGAACACTGTGACCAGTTCTGGGCTCCTCAGTACAAGAAAGACAAGGAGGTACCGGAGAGGGTCCAGCGGAGGCCACAAGGATAATCAGGGATCTGGAGCACCTCTTACAGAGATTGCAGGAGCTGGGCCTGTTTAGTCTATGGGAGACTGAGAGGGGATCTCATTAATGCATTTAAATAACTCAAAGGCAGGTTCCAAGAGGATGGTGCCAGACTCTTTCCAGTGGTATCCGTAAACTAAAACACAGGAAGTTTCACCTCAACAGGAGGAAGAACTTCCTTCTATTGAGGGTGGCAGAGCACTAGAATAGGCTGCCAGGGGGGTTGTGGAGTCTCCTTCTCTGGAAACATTCAAAACCGCCTGGACACATTCCTGTGTAACCTGCTCTAGGTGGCCCTGCCTTGGCAGGGGGGTTGGACTAGATGATCTCCAGAGGTCTCTTCCAACCCTAACGATCCTGGGATTCTGTGACAGCCTATATTAAATAGCTATAAAAAAATAAGATACTTTTCCTGTCAGACACAAAGCACTTAAGGAAAACACATAAATGTTTTTTCTCCAGAACAGAAAGGCCAAGAATGCAAAAGTCTTCCCTTATTTATTAAAAAAGTAGTAACTTCATCTGTGGTATCTTAGTGATTCACTATTCTTAAATGGTGACCCTGAAGATCTGCCCAGCTATGCCTGGACTGAGAAGCAGTTGTCTCTTAAAAGGTACTTTTCCTCCAGAAGCTGGATGACACCTGTTGCTCTCAGCACCAAGGGAACATGCCCCAGCAGAAAGGGAGAACAGTATCTCTTGAAAGGAAGGTCACCAGGATCCTTTTCCATAACCTTTATTTGTACCTAAGAGCTAAAGTAAGTAATGCAAGTATTATTTGGTACCTTTAGCTTACAACTCTTTTTTAGAAATAAAATTGTGGAGGGGGGTGGGTATTACCTGCTTCTTTATTTTTAAGCTGAAAACTCACAAGGATTTCCTTAGTCCAAGCAGCCATATTTAATTTTTTTTTAAGCCAAGGAAAGTTCTTACTAGCAGGGGCTTTTTCCTACACCAAGGTGGTTGCAGTGTAAAGTTAAATAGTAGGTTTTCCCCCAGAACAATCTCCCATATGGTATTTACCAGTACTGTATGTGCTGTAACAGATTCTGAGGACTGCACTCACATAAAATTTGCCTTTTCTGTACTGAGTGATACAAACCACAGCTAACATATGTGCAGCTATATGTAAACAGTCTACACACCGTTATTATCTAAAATGGCTAGACGGTTACACAAACTCTTTTAGAGTCTGAACAGAGCAAGATCTACAGCCATTAGAATAACTTCTATCTTAAAACCAAATAAAAAAGGGGCTGTACACATCGTGCTGTCCTGTTACAATCATGCTGTCCTTTACAGGCTAAATATGATACAGATTTTTCAGCTCATCTACACACCACTGACCAGTCCACCATGCCTACCAACAAGTAGGAGCCTATTTGGCAGTCTAAGAAATATTTACGCAACTTCGTGTTTTGATGACTATCTTCAAAAACAAAATATGCAAAAGCAAACATATCAACAACAAAAAAAAAAAGGCAGACGTTCTCAGAGAATACGACAAATACATGCCACAACATTCAGCTAGTCTTTTGGAGGATGTTTTCATCACTTGAAGAAAGGCTTTACAAAACTTCAAAAGTAGTTGTCTAGTTAACTTTATGAGTGGAGACTCAGAAGGTGATAAATACCATTCCTTGAGAAACTACTTGTTATCAAAGATGTACTTGAAAAATGTCACTAACTGTTGTATCTGTCTCTGCATTTAGGCTAAATTTACTCTTCAGAAGTCTATAATATGTAAAACTAAAAGTCCATGACTGTTCACTTTACCAAATACCACTATGGCGTTATGGCTGTTTTTCTGAGTTGTTACAGATGTTATCAAAATGAAAACCAATCTTTCCACTTGCATGTTCATATTCTACTGGTTTATTCAGGAAGGCTTAAGTGGTATCCTTAGGGCTGAAATGATCTCCAGCATTTCTCTCTAGAGACACCATAGCCAATGACTGCAGCACATCTCTTGGTGTTAACATAAAACAGAAAGAAGTTCTTTTCCAACATATAACGGGAATCTCTTCTATTAATGATTTAGCCTAGCAGCCTAATCATAACCTATGCTTGGAAAAAAACCCACAGCTATTAAACACATTTTGCGCTACAGTTCATTGACCATATTTTCTTGTTATGCCTTTTTTAAAGTACTGCAAATACATAAACTCTGTAGCACTGAGAAGCAAACTGATGCTACTTATAGCATTACCTCATCAAAATCAGTTTATCCAAGTAAGAAAAGGAGTGAAAAAAAAAAAAAAAATTTCCTCTCCCCCTAAAAACTCCACAGAGGTCCTTCTGACAGCTCCCATCTCCCAAAAAACCCAACATTAAAAAATTCACCAAAAGCAAAAAAAAAAAAAACAACAACCCTGAAACAAACACATAATCCCCCATTTTCTCTGCTTACTATTAAGAAATATGCTTCTAATCCAACATAGCTATATTGTGCGTGTAAGCCTGAATGGAGACTCTCTCCATCAAGGCGGACACAAAAAGCAACTTCACTTCTAAATGAAAGATTACAGGCAACTGCTGCATACCACAGACTACCTAGAAGCACAGCACTAGAAGTCCTGGTTCCAGCAATAAGCCAATAACACCACCATACTAATGGAAACATTAATATACTTTTATGGAATATGGCAGAATGAGCAATAATATTTTTAAATTATCTTTTAAATACATTTTTAATATGTATACAAAGAAAAGCATCAGCGTCATATTTATGTCATTTTAGAACCAACGTATCTCTCGTTACTCCATTTTCTACATTTGACATGTAAATAGATTGCTGCTCCAAAACGTCCTCTACCACGTTGTATTAAACCTAGTCCTGTATTATTTTACAGGTAGAAGTTTGAGGTTTTGAGCTTGAGTCCACTGGGCTAAAAAAGCATGAACACATTGTTTATATTTCCTATAGGAATCAACAAAATGTTCATTTTAACATTTACAGAAATAATGGTCAAGCTTAGACCAACACTTAGACACAGCAACAAACCGTCAGTACTGAGGAAATGTATTTTCCATACAGACATCATATATTTATCTTCAAGTTTTTCAGAGTTAGAAATAACATATCTGCTCTTGCTTCTATATATTCCATAGCATGTCAATGAATTTTTACAGCATTATTTTCAATGTTCTATGTACTGTGGTGTATTTCATAGTGTTATTTGAATAATTTGAATAAAGTTTTCAGCACGCTAAAGAAGCCAGGTGAAATTACTAAGTCCCAATAACCAGTTAAATCTCACATGCACAAAAATTAATTAAAAATAAGAAGCTATTACCATGACAGTCAGGTGAAGATGTATGGTGAAATGCAATCAGGCAAATGACCAAATTTGATGAGTCATAAACAAGCCTATATATATTTTCTTGGCTACGCTCACTCTTCTGCACATCTGTATATAAAGGAATATGGCTTTTTTTGCCAGGGATATTGAATTTTACTAAATAAATTAAGGTTCACATTATTAACTGCTATATAGTCATTACTCAATGATGCAGCCTTCAGACTCTTAGAGTTCCTACAGAAAATAAGCTTTTTTTATCCCTGCTACTTCAATATTACTATTCTGTGATTGTCTGTGAAACAAGCAGCAGGCTATAATACAAATCTAGAAAGTTCTTAGGTAAATGGGTCAATCCAGAAAGCATCTGCTCTAATCAACAATTAAAAATCTAGTACTCTTCCTTCTCCTCTCAAGTAATTTCCTGTGTAGATGCTACAGTACATAAACTATTTGTCCACTTGTAATGCTAAACATCAATAAGAACTAAAACATTTCTGAAATATTAATTGCTGAGACTGAATAAATTAGACCTATGGTACATTTCACCCCTGATAATTCTTGGCAGGAGACTGTGGCAATACAACAGTACCAAGTGGGACAACTCATTTTAAACAAAAGCTTTTGCCATGTCCTTCATTTAGAAGTTGCTTCTTTCTCTATAGGTTGTTCGTGAAAATAATTACAAAGACTAAAGTAAAACGCCTATGGAACACTGACAATTTCTGTTCAGTTCTAGGGATTCAATTTCTTATATGCAACTCACCTTACATGACCTGTATCTCTTCTAAAGTTATTCCAAACTAGCTATTTTCAATTCAATAACCTCTGATTTCAATGTATGAATTTACAGTGATACTCAAAAGATAGCTGAAAGATATTAATATTGCAGGAAAGAAAAATGTTTAAAAGGTAGAGGATACTACAGCTCATCTTCAAAAAGAAAATTTCTGTAATATAAGCCCATTTTTAGAATATGCAGCCACTTAGGCAAACTGATCTGCCTCCTTTATGTATTCATCAAATGCAGATCCAGGAAATTCAGTCCTCACAAACGAGCAATCCAATCCCTTATGTATCAAACAGAAAATCTGGAATAGAACAAACACACATGAAATACAAAACCATGGAAGCTTTTTATTGTTGACAATGCAACGAAAACCAGTGAAAAACACAATTTACATTGTCAGAAATGTGACATGCATATTTTTATTCTAGCAAGTATGACATTTCTGTCATTCACATGTGACAAAATGACTCCTATAACATTTTTCTAGACCACAGAAATATTTCTCAAAATTTCAAGACTTTGCTTCTAGTTAGGTCTGAATAAATCATGCAGTCAAATCCCTAGATAATAATCCTAATTTAAAGTTTTCTCAAACTGTTAATTCCTTTTACAATCTAAAGGCAAGTTTATATCAGATTTGCTGCTACATTGAGGCTATTTTTCTCTTCTGTCAGCCACTGGTGCTTCCTCCTTTCATGTACTTAAAGTAAAAATCGCTATCTCAACTTTTCATATCTGGTGATATGAGTTCAGTGAACCTTTTCTTTGAGACAAATAAATTATACCAGTCTCTGAAACTTACTTTTACTTTTTTAGTGTTTATGTTACTTTGTGGGACATATTTGCTTTTGTAAATCCTAGTGTTTGGTCTTGCATGGTTTCATTATCAATGTGTTGGCTTTTTTTTTTTTTTTTCTCTTCAGTTCTCCAGATTCCTCCTCCAATTTGCTGCTGCATTTATATGTCATTAAAACAAGTTAATGTCAAAATAAGACTTTATGTAGTGTCCAACACAAAACACTGATAATGCATGCTGGGTGACCTTTGCTCCAATGCTCTCTTATGACACCAAAGAAGATGACATTAAGTTAATTACCTTTATAACCTATATAACCTTTAGAAGTTTGGATAATTCTTCTGTACAAATTCATAGCAAAGACAACTGTCAAAACTTTTAAATACAATTTCTATCTGTGGATTTAAATAAGCATGCATATAACTCTTGCTTTAATCCTTAAAAGAGAAACAGAAAAATTAAGTATCTCTATGGATACCACATAACAACATACTATAGTTGCTTGGAGATGAAGTTATGAAACAATACTCTCCATATGTATTTTCAAGTAATCATGGTACTTGCATAGTGTTTAGTTTCCTTGTATTCATTAGCTAAAATAGAGGAAGATCAACCCATTGTACAGGATAAATTTATTCTCTTCATCTAGAGTACTTATTACCCAATAATTGTGTTCAGTTACAAAACGGAATACCCCACTTAAACTCACTTTAGCTGTATCAACTCTTTAAGATGTAACATCAGATTCCCCAAATGATGATACAAAATGTGTTTTATCCAGGAATCGTATGGACTGAACCTTGTAGCATTTAAAGCCTGTAAGTTTTGGAACCAGGAGAAGTTAGTGAAAACAGTGTGCAACAGGTAAACAGTTCTCCATAAGGGTGTCTATTTCCTGAAGCAGTCAAATTTAAAGGAAGGAATACAAATATTTTTAAAAAATACAAAACTCCAATAAATAATAATAATTCTAAAAATATCTTTCAGAACTGGCCTCACAGAACTAGACTTCAAAGATACAAGTAAAACAAGAATGGCCATGACAACACTGCAAGTTACTTTTCAGTTAAGATTCCTCCTACATTACAGGTTTGCTGCAGTGATGCCAAGAAGTCAATAAATAACACTTTCAGAAAAGAAGAAAGTACTACAGTACTTCTAGATTAAATTTTCAGAAGCACTCTGGCTCAAATTTCATCTTCACTGAATGAATGCGAGCTGAAAAAGAAATGCCAGCTTGAAATAAAATTGTGCAGAAAATTGCCACAATAGGCAGAAGTCTTGCTTTAAAATGTTCTGCCTACATAAAATCCAGACATTTACAAAATTCTCAGTGATTGCTGTTATGGCATTACCACTGGCACATGTGCTCACTTCACATTTTGCTGGATAATGCAATTTTTAAAATTAATAAAAACCCAAACAAACTAACAAAAATCTTTCTGCTTAAAAATACTATTTTTCCAGGACTAACCTTTGTTTTTTGTGAAATGGAAAGAAGTAAATAAGTTTGGGGGTCTTTTAGTTTGGGTTAGGGTTTTTTGGTTTTTTTTTTTCTTTTTTGGTTAGTTGGTGTTGGGCTTTTGTTTTGTTTTGTTGGGGGTTTTTGTTGTTGTTGTTTTGGTTTGTTTTTCCCAATGGGATCCTGGCAAAACTGTGTGGTCTTTAGCAGAACTCAGATCCACAGACTAAGAGCTTGATATTTACATACATATACAAAGAAATCCAGAAATTGCAATATTAGAAATTGGAAAAATGTTTTTTTCAAGTTCATAAGTTTATTTATTATCTGTCAACTGCTACATTACAACAAAATTAAGACCCAGAATTTTTTAAGAATCCAAGTTTTTAAGAATTCTTATTTGATGTAGCATATATGTGAGGACCAAACCTTTTAACATAATATCTTAAACTGATTATGCAGATCCTCCTCGGGTAATGGACCATTTATTTGAAGGCACTCAGCTGCTCTGCTTTCTCGCACAGCAGAAGAATAGCATAATTGTACACAGCATTATATTACATGAGTAATGTTAAATTAGTTTTATCCAAAGCCACTCTCAACTTCCATTAACATATGAAGGAGATTAAAAAAAAACCAACAACAAACTCTCAATCACATTTAAAGTGGTTAAGGTCTCCCAAACTGCCTTTGTTATCAAGCAAACGTTTACTAAGAAACTAACATTTGGAAATTATAAACTTGGAGACAATAAGCAACATTTTTTTCTGAATTAATGGGAGAATGATAACTTTCACAAGAATTGAATTTGCTTTGTGTTACAGTTGCATATAAAACCAGGATAATATCTTTTAAGAGACATGCTAGGTGAAGGACATGCTTAATGAAAAGCACAGGCATTTTTCCATGCGTAAAATGCAAAGTTCTTGCAAATTAAAACGGACAGGGAGACAAGATACATAACATTTGGTCTAACATCTACATTCTGTTGCGAGAAGCCTCACCACAGACATGAAACTTCTCTATGTTGAATATATTTGTGTTGAGTTCAAAATCCACAATAATTTTAAGCTCGTGTGTAAACTGCAGTGTTGTCAGAGATCTTTTTCACTATTGCTTTGCAAAATGAAATCCAAAGGAAAATATGAAAACAAACCTACAGCCTCTCTACCAGTCCCATCTCCAGCACTGCATTATAGGAGAAAGTTTCAGTTACATCTCCAAAAAAACCCTCAGAGCTGTGAATAAAGGCAATGGACTGAAAACACTGTGTTTAAGATTGAAACAGTAATGAATAAGTCAGAAGTTCTTCCCCAAAACTGTCTGGAAAAAACAGCACCAGAAACCTCTATGGATCAATCAACCTTAGAGTAAATTACCACCTTTAATGAAGTCACACAAAGAAGGCCAGTGTTATACTGCAACCAAAGACAACCAGTCAATCAAACCAAAGAAGTTCTGAAATATCACTTCACTGAGAGTTTTAATTCTGGGGAAGCGTATCTACAAACAATGGCAACTGTATTATTTTCAAGAGCTTGGAAAAAAGGAACATGCATTTCTTTTTGCGTATAGAAATTTCTATACATTTCTACAGGTAAGAATTTTCTGGTCTCATAACAAAAAGCAGCAGTATCTGAAATAACAAATATAATGATCTCTGTATCCAAACAATTATTATTTCATATGAGTTTTATGACTTCCCATTTAAGGATATTATTTCCCCTGAAACAGGTCACTACTTCAAATTACCCATGTTCTGCTTCCCTTCAAAGAGACAAATACTTGACTTTAGCAGTTCGAACTTTGTATCTATATAATGCAAGCAAGCAAGGAATTCAGTATCTTTCTAAACAAATACATGATCTACCTGAAATTATAAATGACTTGCACTTCTAAATGAGTCTCTCTTGAGAGAGAACTCAATATTAAGTAAATCTAGGAGGAGCAGTTAGGTCATACTGCACACGATGTCAGCAAACACTTTGCAGCAAATTAAAGAAGGTGAGCCTATCTCAACTACCTGCATTCACTCCTTGAACAAAAAGACATTTCAAGGTAATCTATATGATACACTAGTATAACTATATCCCATTACATCAAACATAGTATGAGTTTTCCATAACTTTTTTTTTTTTTTACTTTGTTTTTTCCTTGTTATACAATGATAATGCTAATGGCCATATCCTTTTATGATCAAATATATTTTTCCATTTATCATCAAAAATTCATTGGGGTCCACAAAGCTGACTAAAACAACAATACAGCTTTTCTCGATTTAGTCTATAAAAGACACATTACCCACATTGTTAACAATATATTATCATCATACTAATATCTACAAAGCTATGCCCGTGACGCTGGAAGACAACCTAAATTTACTGACTGCTCGTTCTTACCAACCATTAGATAAACAAGACATTACAGAGGAGGAGCTAGAATAGAAGCAAAATGCCTCAACATAAATTACTTATTCTCTTAAGGGTGTTATTTGAAAGAATTCTTGAAGGCATATGGCTGAGCCTCTGCATCGGTGCCTGGGAGAACCCCCACATGTGACAGAACTGCTGTCAGTAGTTACTAGGATACACCAAGATGAACTTCTGTTTTTTGAAGACAACTCACTGAATTTCGTGAAATTCATTGGTTCTTTCGAAGGAGGATATTTCTTGGAATCAGTCATAGCTACAAAAGACACAAAACATTTACTAGAGAAATAACTTATGCTAAGCTTTTGATAGAAAAATCAAACAACCCAACAACAGTTTCAGTTCTCTCGTAAAAAGAAACAGATAATCCTCCTTTTAAAGATATTTTCAGTGCAAGTTAAAGGATTCACAGCTGGGAGGAAGGAAAGAAATTGAGAGTTTCTTTTGCCTTTTTATAGCCAGGTGCTAGAATCTTCACAGTGAATCCACTGCTAATCCATCAAAATATATCTTGTCGAAGTTCATTTACTATCCAGTGAGACTGCCTCAGCAGCAAATCAGAACTGCTCCACAATTTTTTCAGACCTCATAATTTAGTATTAATGAATTATTAATGCAGTAATAAATAAATTACATGCACACAATATTTCAAAGTACGTAAGTGCTGTGCACAGCCAAGAAACTGCACACATCCACGTACCTAGGGTTTTTCATTATTTTGGCTCTTCTAAGCATAGAATCAAAAAGTCATGTGCATCAGAATGCTCCACGTAATTACTCAAAGTTTGTACACAATACTCAGACATTGCAGAAACATCTCCAAGTGATTTATTCAAACTCATGCAGGCGTAGCACTTGCTATGTCTTAGACTTTAGACTGATACATGGTTCAGTTTTGTTAACATTCTGATAACTTTACTGTAAGTATTATTTTAAAATAAAATTATCTTGAATGCCTCACCTCCATCAGATTAAAGTCAATGTATTGGGATCCCTCTGACTGATTGTACCAACACCAACTTATATCAATGAAGCTTCCATTAATGCAGAAAGCATTCTTGTGAATTATGACTGGTTTCATGGAAGTTAAAATATTGGATTATGTTCTTCCACGCAGGGAACATATATGTCATGTCTTAATAGAAAGATTTATCTTATTTTGGGGGGGGGGGGAGGGGGGAGTCAATTTCTGATAAAAGTTTTGGTATTGTATTTATAATCAGTTATGTAAAATAAGATTACAGAAATCGGAGAAAAATATAGTTTGGGAGGCTCCTTTGGAAGGCGGGTAGTCCAAACACCAGTTTAAAATGAGGCTAAGGCTACCCACCTTATATCATCTACAGTAAGAACTCAGTAGGTTTAAGGGGTCTGTTCTGGGTTGCTTCCCCATGCCGCTCCACTAGGTTTCTCCAGGATCTCTCAAGGTCCCTTAGTAAATCCTCCACGCGTCATATTCCAACCTGCTCCTCATGCAAGCCCAGGATTCTTTTACCAGCTCCCTATTAGCCCTCAGCACTATCTGCACCTCCAGCTTTCTAGCTTGTGTTCTACCAGGCAGAGCTCTGTAATATTTGCTGCAGGCTTTTGCTGGTCTGTTACCAAATTCTCCTTTCTGGTTTTCTGCTTAAGTGTTGGGCCATCACTAACACGTCACTGCTGCAAAGCAACAAATGATGTCAAATCAGCACAGATCCCAAAAAATGCAGCTGAAATCTTCCCTTCTGAACAATGAAAATGAATTAGGAGCTGAAAAAGAATGTACTCTTTAAGCTGTGCCAAATCGAGGTTTAAAAACAGAAAACTTTTTTATATCAGGAAAGTCCTCTTGAATAATAATAATGATTTTTATAAAACAAACAACAACAGAGAAAATGTAACGAAAACTAAGAAGAAACAAGTTAATAACATACTGCAGAACCCAAACCTATGTTTCACTGGGTTTGAAACAATAAAAATTAATGTTTTCAAATCCTTAAAACATACATGGTTGCTGTCAGAGACCATAACTGAGAAGACATATCACTTGGAAGATTTTAGAAAGCAAATGTGCTTTGTCATGAGCTTTATAGCCTGCAAACATCAATTACGTCAGGTTTTCTCCCTTAAATGTTGGTAAACTTTTTTTTTTTTTTCCTTTTGCAAATAAGAGAATACATCAGAGAGGGACAGAGAGAAAAAGGCAACTACCTCCCCATCACCACCCCAGTAAGTATACAGAAGGTGAAAACTGGCTACACAATGTAAAAGTCATAAAGCAAGGAGGACAGCCAGACCCCTTTCAGTTCCTCATTCTGGCCAGACAGACTCCCTATGCCTCATTTAATGGGCTCATTAGTGTAATCTGAGCCTACTTTTTGTGCCTGTCTAATTTCCTAGCAAGGCTCAGCTGCTCTTCTGCAAATGGATACAGGCTGGTGGCAATGAGTAAAACCTGGCTTGGGCTTTAGCGATATGGAGGCAAAATTCCCAAATCCGTTCTATGTTTTTGTGCAAACACCATGAAAATGGAAAATTGCATCAGCATTCATCATCACAGGAATGTATGGCAGGATGTTCTTCTTGAAAAGGTTCACTTGTCAAGTTCAAAAGGATTTAGCACCTCCAGTATACTACTGAACTTTCATACATACCAGAAAAAAACCTGTTTACTCATGACATCCATTAAGAAGCCACAGAAGCAGAATAAGCCTATAAAATTGAGATGAGAGTTCAATATCAATTATTCGTTTCAGTTCAACAGCCTAAAATGAAATGCTGTGCTGCTACAAGAGATTCTGAGGCTGTCAACCACATTGGCAAAGTTCACTGTCTTCTTCCCAATGAACATGAGAGCATGAGAAGGAAAAAGAAAAAATATGCTAGAATACTTGACACCATGATGGTGATGTCACAGGAGATGACAACCAAAGCAGACACGCAAGAGATACTTAATCCTCATGACAAAGCCTTGCCAACCTACTTCCAGCTAAAAGTTCACTCTTTACAATCTTTATTGTCAACATGGACTGCCCTTTTTCTTTCCCCTCACCCACTAAGGTAGTATAACGTCTGATTATATAAACTGCATCCTTAAATAAACACGCATAAGTAGATGTATTTATGACATAGGAAATAGAAGCACTCTTAATTTCCTAAGTTTGTAAAGCAGTTCGTGTAAAAACTGTCAAGTAGTAAGAATATTAGAGAAACACAAAAGTACTTACTAATCTGTTTGTAAAAAAGATCTTGTTTTGGCCACAGTTAAAATATTTGAATTCACATTTATGCCTTATCACAACCTAGGCTTTGAAGTTTCCAGGGTATTGGTAACATCTGAAAAGAACATTATCTGACATTTAGTCCTGGGTGATCTATTTAGATAGGTCATTCCAAGATAAAAATGATAGCAAGCTTTTTCTGCGGAAATTGCAACCTGGCCTCAGTTATAACTTAGTAATTAATCAATTACATCATTTTTACACAGAAGATTAAAGTGCTTTCATAGTTGAACGAGAAAACAGATACTTACAGATGTATGGGAACAGGAATTGACATACAAGAGGCAGGAATCTGCAACAGATCAAACCTGGAAACTAATTACCAACTTGGAATTAGCAGGTCCATACACCAAGTAATTTTTTAAAAAGCCTAAATTATACGACAAAATGGAACACATGCAATAACTATTTGTACAGATTGTAACACTTATTTTTAGATTGAATTTAAATGAGTATTTTGAAGCAAAACCTATTGAACACAGCATGACTTTACTAAAATTTTATATCAAGCTGGAACTGTTGATCAAACTCAGATTTAGATAGTTTCCTCCTCTTTCTACAGTATTTTATTATTATTGATGATATACATATTAAAAAATAAACAAATCACAGCTACATCCAACTCCAACTTTACCGTCAAAAAGCAATATGATCTACAAACAAAAATACAGTAAATACAAGGGAATGAATCCTGTCTGCATATGCCATCCTGACCAATTCAATTAATACAGCACAGTAATACTAAACATTCACTTACATTTGTGCACATTTCTGTGAATTTACAAAACATTTTATAAATACAAACACTAATGTAAGATTGTGCCTTGTCTTTGACACTGTAGCTATGGAATATCCACAAGAATGCCCATCAAGCAAGGTGCCAGGAAGGTACAGATAAATCAAAATGTGTTAAAGATTCAAAGAAAACTCTCTGGCTGAAGCAGAAAATGTATACAAGAAACATAGATATGTTAGCTGAACACTGATGTAGGAACATGCAGAACATGGTAACAGATTACAAACAGCATACCAGGTAGAGTGGATGTAGTGGAATGAGAGGAAGCATTTACTCAGTGGCCGAGGTAAAGAGATATGAAGCACTTCCTTTGGTTTTCCTGCACTTCCTAACAGTCAGGCCTACTTCACTACAGAATTTATTTACATCACAAGTAAAAGTCAAAGGAAAAAAAGATTGTGAAAGAAATTTGGAAAAAAGGTTGGCTGAATATGAAGTAAACATCATGGTGAGACTAGGATCACAGAATCGTAGAATCAAGTAGGTTGGAAAAGACCTTTAAGATCATTAAATCCAACCATTACTCCAGGAAACCACAGGTCTCCTTCACACATAAATAAGCCCTGCATTTCTTACACTCCGTCTGTTTTGTTCTGAGATGTAATTCTTTTAAAAAGAGAATTTTTCCCTACAACCAGAGTCTTTTCTGTAAACAATGTTAATTCTCTTAGTCTTTATCAGGCATTTTCAGACATTCATATGATTGTAAACCAGAACAACGGAACTTCAAGGCAGCTTTAGCAGTAGTTTTCTTTGGGGCTTGAATCCAAAAGTCTTTATATTTTCTCAAGTATTTGTTCTCCCTCATCCCTTTTTCTTCTTGGCTTTCTATTTTATTTGGGTCTACGTTCTGAGACAGGTCTGCATTAAAATTTATCTGACAGTACAAGCAGTTGGCAAGAATACAACAGGAAATCTTTCTCAACTTGCACAAAACCATACAAAGTCCACAACACTGAAGACTTCAAAGGACAGCTGGAAACACATCTCATGTTTTTATTTACTTTTCTTATTTACTCACTTTTGAAAAAAAACTGGATTAGATTAAGTTACCAAAAACAAAATCCCAAAGGTAATGCTACCCTTGCACCCACAGGGGAAATGACGGACAAACAAACAGATACAATAGTATCCTGTAAAACAAAATAAAATCAGCAGAATGAAAAAGGAAATGCAAATATGAAAGAGTAATTTCAGTTCATAATCACTTTATTTCCACTGAAAATGTTATGCCTTCCATATTTAAATTTAGAGGTTCAAAATCAAGGTTGCACTGACTGGTATTGATTGCCAGCTGATATATGAGTAAGAGACAGCAGTAAAACACTATACGACACTGGGCTGTTGAAAAATATTGAAATGTTGATAGTTATTAATGAAACATTACTATTGAGAATATTAGAATCAAACCAGGAAAATACATTCTGCAACCAATTTACCTGATTCAGAGCCCAGTTTAAAGGATGTTACTGCTATGTGCAATGAGAAACAATTTTCAGCAATTAAGCATAGAAGATTCTTGAAGATCAGCAAGAAAAGGATCAACTTCTATGAGCTATTTCATGATAATCTGTAGACACAGATAAATGTAGCATTCTGGTACAATCCACTCTTTGGTCATTGACAACAGATAATAAACTCAAAAGAAAATTATCTTTTTCACCTTGTACTAGTATAATAGATATCCATATTTTCCCAAATCTTTTTCCCAAACATGACTAAGACTGAGAAGACTAAGTTGATAGTTTTATTGACCTAGCTTTTGATAAATAGTGAAATATTCAAAATGTTTGCAATTACTGTATCAGCTGTGACTAGACTAAAAAAAAAACCCCAAAAACCTGCCAAGTTCACACTGTATTATCAGGGCCTGATACTTGGTGGAAATAAAAGAACATAGAAATGTGTCTGCCAGTAATAGCTATTAGAAGTCACAGAATCATCTATTTCCTCTGCCTTAAACCCAGTGATTCACAACCTTTCTAAACAAGCCCACCTGGGCACCTGCTGTGGTTCAGGTCAGGTTGAATGAGGCTTTGAGCAATCTGATCCAGTGAAAACTGTCCTCGTCTGTCTATGATGACAGGCCTGTCTGCCTGTTCCTGCCTGAAAGATGTCCCTGTTTCCAATACAGAGAGGTAAATAACCTTGTGATCATTACGGGCCCCACCTCACACCCATGGAAGCACTTCACAGTCCCACTTTTATTAAAGCACAATCAGCACAGGAAATCCTCAAAATTGATTTCTCTGACAGTTATCACTGTTCATTATCAAATCTAGAGCCATTAGGAACCGTTCCAGAAATGACACCTGTTACTCATTTACTTTGCAGCACAAAGCACCAGAGGAATAGGGGCAACCTACAAGCAGATCATTGAAAACACACCTACAGCATATGCATATGGGGGACAGACATTCCCCCAACTCTTCCAACTCAAATTTGCAAATGAAATGAAGGCTGTATTACAACGTGCCTTTAAAAAAAATTATGATTTAGAGGAACCTAAAATGATATTCTAGGTGAAGGATTACTGGTAAGGTAAAAGGTTCAGCAACATATGGTACATGGACTAATCTATTGTTTCTTGATGAAGGCACACAACTTTTCTTCCTATGCATGCAGTAGTACATAGTTCCCTAGAAACAAGGAAGCCTTTGCCCCAAAGTGCTACCTTGTTGCAGAAAGCAGAGGTTATACTGCACAACAGCAATACAAGTAAAAAGAAATTACAAAGCATTTATAGAAAACACTTTTTCAATTAAAAAAAGCACTACACAAAGCATAGCAGCTGGTTAAAAAAAAAAAAAAAGTGGGGTTTTTGGGTAGGTTTTTGTGGGGATTTTTTAATTGTTTTTTTTAAACACAGTTCACCACCATTTTGTTTTTCAGACAAAAAGAAAGAAGCTGTTTCAGACCAGAGCACCAGAGCCATTGTACTTTATCAGCACTGTGGAATGACACACAGCTTCAAAACCTTCTGTGTTCCTTCCTTCCCAGTCATACAGAGGGAATAAATAATTTAATCAAGTATTCATCAGGCGAGAGGAATAGCCTATTAGTCTGTACCTGCATTCCTTCCCCCTCACTCCCTTGCTTCTCTTAGAACTTCAGGAGAGGTGGAAGTGTACATCTGTCTCTTTATCCGTACATTTTTATAGCTGAGCCAAAAAACAGCTCTATGAGCTTAAAAATGAAACAAACAAAAAAAAAAAACCCCAAACAAACCAAAACCCGAACTTGTATCTTCAAATTCACACACAACTTTCTAAGATTAAAAGGAACCAGTATAAATGGAATTTACAATTTTTTGAAAAGAACCATAAAATTCACACTGCATAAGAAACTAGAATTGCACTGAAACAATACCACTTTTAGAAAATCAGTTACCAGAGACTTCTTCAATCATTAAGCAACCATCTCCCTCTAAAAGATACCTATGAGACACATGGCCACCATGAGAAAGGCCGTGGGTCTTGTAAGTAGCTCATTTGCTAGTAAACACATCTACATTTCTTAAATTACTTACAAAGTACCAAGCTACTGTCATTTGACACATTTGTCCAAAGATGCAAGGAACACTGTCCTCGATCTGACTGACCAGGGGCAGATTCTAAACAGAAAAACTTAAAGATCATTCTTTTTTATTATTTCCATTTGAGCTGGACTAGAATCCTTGTAAACAACAAATACAAATGGAGTAGCAACTAACGTCCTTGTCAGGCACCCTCATCCTGCTCCTAGAGTTTTAACAGAAACGTTTTAACAATGTAAAAGCTTGAGAAACAGAAAAATATATCAGTGCTCTCAAAGACACAATACAGCTGTGTTTGGCCCTGGAAATGATTGTATTTGCTTAAAAGAATGGGAGCTGCTGTTCTGATGCTTATGTCTGATGCTATTTGCCTTGTGTTTTATCTGCCTCTGTGATTCAGTTGCCACAGTCAAACACTTCTCTAAAACTAAAAACCAAACAGTCATCATTCCCTCAGGAATTTGAAATTTAATTATTTTTTTTCTTACACTGAAAGCTATGGCATGGAAGCTGTAGAAAATCAACCAACCAACCAGCAACACATATACACACAAAAAAACCCCACCCCAACTCCTCACACAAAACAAAAACCCTAAAAAATGCTTTACAATAGAAGAACTCAAGATTCACTTCTAGGATAGAGTGACTTTGGTTTCAGTGCAGAACACCCTAATTCTGTATCTATGTCCCTCAGCAAAATGATAATTGTTCAGCATATCCATGCAGTACTATTTTAAAGTCATTCCCGTAATTTGTCATCTTAGAGTTGTCAAATCCATTTTTTAGATTAATAGAAACACTCACCCTCTGCATGCCTTTACATTATTACGTAATTGTTTGAATCTTGTGGGACAATGGTCCATTTGGCCCTGTGTCCAACTCAAAGAAATCCACAAAAAGTAAAGCATTATGCAACAGGAAATGCATCATTTACAGCAATGTAGAAAAGCAGTATTTCTGAAAGGCTCTGGAAAACTTCTGGAATCCACAAAACAGAAAGATGGAAAAGCACAAGGCTATGATAATTTCTGTACTCTTTCCATGACAGATAAAACTTCTTGGAAAATGAGCATCTGAAGATTTTGTCAAGAACTGAATTAACTTTCTAGAAACCAGAAACAGTTTAACAGTTTTGTAGTGCCTCACCACTATTTCAAGCTTTTGGACTTCTCTAAATTATCATCTCAGATATATTGGTGCACATGTTTCATGAGAATAGTATGTGTCTAATTCCTGAAGAAAAAACCACTGTGATTATTTAGAACACAGATACTTCTACTTGTAAGTGTAGATCACCGCAAATCCAATCTCTGTTTACTTAGTGCAGCAAAGCCTCTGGAAGCCATTATCTTGTTCCTTTCCATCATCCATGAAGTAGTACATCATCACTACATGGAAGGAAAGAACTCTGCTTGAATTCAGTGAATGAACAAAGATGCAGCAAGATGAAAACAAAATATGCCTCCAGGGATTGGGAGACGGAAGGAGAGTGAAGGAAGAAAAGACTAAATAAGTGATCATGGCTATTTGGTGTTCCAGACAAATGGACTTTTTTTTCATTCAATTTATTAAATCTAATTAACAAAATAATCTTTTCTAAGCCACGGAAACTGCTACAAAGTATCATTAAACATGAAACATCATTAAGCATTAACCACAAGTATCTACACCCTGAAAATTTTAAATCGTGTCTTTTCCATGACAATCTGCAAATTGATACATCACTTGAAGGATATACTTAAGTCTTTAAGATTACAGAGGTAAAAAACCACAACAATTATCATTGGTTTTAATTACTTATATATTCTTTAAAAGTTTTCCAAGGCATCACTCTAATTTTGAAGTGTCTTTTCCCACATAAAACTGAGGGTCGTTATTAATGAAGTTAATAACATGAAAGTAGACATCTCTGTTTGTAAAAAGAGCTGTATACTCTTTAATATAGGAAAATATAGTAAATAATTCTTAAAGATACATCAGCATGTAAACAGAAAAATAAGCTGCTGAGAATTAGGATCTACTATTGAATCCAAATGTGAATTAAGTAACACATTTTTCTATGTAAATGTGGTATAAAATACATTGCTCAAAATTTTCTAACACAATGGTCCACTATGACCTGTAGATATGTCCTCTGAAATCTCATGCACAGGCTACAGAAGAAACACAGGCTGTGTTCATCAAGAATTTTGAATCCAGCGGTGACAGGACTGACTGCAGGCAGAGGCCTCTGAGACACACCATGAGATCAACAGAAGTTCAACACAACCCATCACCACCACTAC
The DNA here is from genome assembly GCF_004027225.2 of Strigops habroptila. NCBI lineage: Eukaryota > Metazoa > Chordata > Aves > Psittaciformes > Psittacidae > Strigops > Strigops habroptila. The sequence goes on along the minus strand of NC_044281.2, from coordinate 21,590,484 downwards.
TCTGTATAAAAGCTGGAGTCCAAGTCCCAAGCATTGGGAACTGTGCTTTTACAGGGATAGGAGAGAAGAAAAAAAAAAGATTACACTATGAAAATCTCTCTCCTACCCATTAAGGGGCTTTATTCCTGGACAAGCGTCCTCTGTTGAACCTCAGGTCTCTATTTTAAATAAAGATCTTTTAGGTTTTGATGGATTGGTATGGAACGCAGCACCTTCACAGCACCCTTAACATGAGATGACTCCAAATATGAAGTTCCTCCACCCCCACTGCTCTTTCTATAGAAGTGTTTACCTAAGCAGTGTCTCCACATATAATTTTCTCAATAAGTATTACCTCATAGAATCATAGAATAGCAAGGGTTGGAAAGGACCTTAAGACCATCTAGTTCCAAGCCCCCTGCCATGGGCACGACACCTCACACTAAACCATGTTGTGAAAGGCTCTGTCCAACCTGGCCTTGAACAACTGTGATTGTTTTTAAAGCCCTACTCTCTCCTTCGCCTTGCCTCAGTTGCGCTCTATGTATTCAATGACAACCAAGACTACAAGTACTCTACCCAGCAGTTTCAGCTCCTGAATAATGACCTTCCCCTTCCGTCCACCCCCACCTTATCTTGTTGGGAGGGGGGGAGAGGGGGGGATAAAAACATTAAAACAGCTGTGCACCAGGTAAACAAATCCAGCAACACTTGTAGCAAATCAGAAGGTTGCTTTTCAACAAAACGCTGCAAAGCATTTATAAACACATTGTAGCTACTGGCTGCTATCCCATCAAGTATCAAACATTTCCTCTGCACATGCAGTTAAATTACCAGCATGACAGCTGCACAACTGCATCTAGCCCAGGAAATGCAGAGACACAAGGGTGGCTATGGTGAGAAGGATGAGGTGTGAAACAGTCAAGAATTACTAACAGAAAGAAATGCAGCAAATGCAGTAGGAAGGGGAGCATGCAGCCTTTACGTAAATAGCCTATCCAGCATTGCTGTTATTTTTCCTCACTTAACTTTGTTGAACTCTAGGCAAGAAAATTTCATGGTATGACTTTCAAATAAAGAGCCCAAACTTGACACAGAACTTAACAAAACTTCTATGGAAATAACTCTGTTAAACTTCCTGCTCACATGTGAAAATATATTCAAATTTATGTTGTGGGTTTTGGTTTTTTTCTTTTCCAGAGAGCAACAACTGCATGCAGGATAGTTTAATTTTTCTTTTAAACTTCTGCCTTGCTATTGCATTTCTACAGTGGATTTCTTCCAAGACTGTAAGAAAACCATTTATATTGAACTTACGACACTGCATGGGAAAATGTTTTCCCATGCATGTTTTCCTATCTGGAAAACAACCAGTTAACAGTGACAAAAACCTTAACAAGAGGAACAAGACAATTCATAGAAAAACTTCCCTGGCAACAGATCAATGTGCTTTGGACACAAGTGCTTCAACCAGCACAACCACTCAACATTGAGAATGACTCAACTCTCTCTAAGGAGCATGACATCTGCGATTATTATTGATAAATTGTAAACTCAGCCCAGGACGAGGATGTATTTATTTCAACAGGAGGGAAGAATCTTTCTGAAGATTAAATTATACCAGTTTTCTCTCCATTTGTTCTGGACTGTACATACAAACGCAGTCCCAAAGGACATGCTGCAGAAGGCATCCAACTTAGTATCCCTACAAAAAAATCAAATGAGGATGTATGTGCCTAAAGGATTCGATCCAGAGATAGTACGTTTCCTTGGACTGGAATAAGGTGGAATATCTTCTACATGCTATCACTGCTTATTAGTAATAAGTATGTATTAACAACAAATTAGATTTGCTTACATGAAGAAGAACAAAGTCTTTATCTTTTCAGCATTACAGCAAAGCTTCATCTTTGCCTTAAATGAAAGAAATGAGTTTTAAATAAAACATTGAAGGTAAAAACTGTCCCTATCAATACTCTTCTGCTGGTAATAAAACCTCAGATTAACAAAATCTATTTAAAAGCCCAGGAATTTGTTCATGTTTCATACTATTTATCTGACTTTTCATTTATTTTAATGTGTCTAATTTTAAATATCAACAACCTGTTTCATTCCTTTCCATTTCTCTGTTGAACTTCAGCTACAGACACTGGATCATTTTTTAAATATGAAAAGGGCCATGTTCGCCTTTGTGTCTCTTACAAATGATATAGAAGTATCTGTGAATGCCTAAGATTTTTGCAAATCTTGTATTTTCATCAAATCTGTCTTGGTATAAACTTCAGGTAAATACATCTTTAGAAGACCATTTAAAAAACACAGTATTAAAAAAAAAAGTAAGAAAGAAGAAAAAGCCAAGGTCTTAGATGAAACTGTCCTCTTGAATCCTTAACCATGACAGGTGACAGGGTCCAAGCATGGGTGAAGACGACATTAAACCCCTTGGACTGGCTGACAGCCAAACTGGCCCTTGCCAAATCTTGCAGCAGCCTGCGCAGCCCTCCGACCACCCTGCCCCTCAGTGTGTGAAGCACACAGCAGAGCTCTGCTTCCCATCCTGACACACCCTTTTCCATCAGGACCCGCCAGGGAGCCGCTGTGTTTCTTCCAGAGAGATCAGAGCCAACATGCAGACTGGGCTCCTTCCTAATTGCCTGCAGCAGTTTCATTTGGCAAACAACAACGATACAGGAACCGATCAGATTCTAACAAAAAGCAGATTTTCGGTTCACTTAGAAGACATTTCCCCCCACACACACAATATTGACAGGCAAATGGCAGTGTCAGAACTGCCCTTCACCCCATATGAAAACCCACATATTAATACTTGTGTGGTACTGTGCATTAAATGCTAAATATGTCATTAATTCATTCTACAAAATATCAAGTTTTTTTGTTGAGGTTTTTTTTTTTTTTTTTTTTTTTTTGTTGTTGTTGCTAACCAGCTCCCACACATTATCTGCTCTAAAACAAGTTCAGCGGGGGGGGGGGGGGGGGGGGGAGGGATCTAATTTTTCCTTCCACCACTTTTTTGGGATGCAAAAACTAGATGTCAAACTAGACGTCTTTTTAATATACTCCAGAAACAATGAGATATTTGGGTAACAAAGAAACATTATATAGATTGGAGTCCTCAAGTGAAACAGCAAAATCAGAATTTACACAAGCAGGGGAAAAGTGCACTGAAATTAGTTTTCTTGACAGAAACCTTCCCACTTTTCATAAATCAACCACATAATTTTGTATGAAGGGTCGCTCCCATAATTCGTTTTCCTACCAAGGTTTTTATGAGGTTGAAGCAGTACCACTCATGTGGAAAGCACAAAGTACATTTTTCTAAATTACTATTCTTTGTATAAAAGTCACAAAAAAACCCCAAACCAATCTGGATAAAGCAAATAACTTTGCTCTACTCAGAGTACAAGATGGGATGTGAGAAACTTAGAGTTATGGTAACCAAGCACATAAGAACAATTAATGTGTCATGCTTTTATCTTCTACACAAAAGCCCGGGAACTAACGTTGATCGAGATGAGAACACGCTGTTCTTCCCAGCTTTTCCTGTTGCGCTCTCTCGTCTGTGAGCTTCTTCCATCTTTCCTATAGATGTGGTCATCCCTGCTTAGCAACCAACGGGACCCGACAGCACAGAGGAAAATCCTCCGTCTAGATCTCACCCTACTCCACATCTCACCCTGCTCCACCTCCACGGCTGCAGACTCTCTTTCACTGCGAATTAAGAACTCGTTTGCTTTGTTGCCTCAGAGATACAAAGAGGGACCTCAGACCTAGCTTCGTGGGAGATTATGTTTTCCTGGGTGGGTGTATGGGGAGAACTGAACGAGCTGGAGACTAGGAGAACCTGGGGCTTGCCAGGAAAGCAGCTCCCCAACAGCTAATGCCAGTTTTAAAACAAGCAAGCAAGCAAACAAACCAAACAAACCAAACTAAAACAAACACGAAACAAAACAAACACAAAACAAACAACCTAAGCAAACAAAATAAACCAAACAGGTGCCACACATCGATGCAGCGATGGGGAAGAGAAAAGCCCCAGAAAGACAAGGGATTAAACCGAACACATTACCTACTTTTACTCAGTGCTCCAGCCGCCCTCCGAGGCGAGGAGGGGTCGGAGGGACCCGCAAGCGGCAGCTGAGAGCAAGTCCAGGCACAACCCCGCGAACAAGACGGAGGAAAGACAATACTCACTTCTCCCATGACACGGGTAGCGGTTCCCTCCGCGCTTCGGGGCGGCCACCGCCTCCCAGCCACTGCAGCCGTCCGCTTCACTTCGCTCCCCTCGGCTCCCCACCGCGCTGCAGCCGCCTGCGAGCGCCACACCCTGCCCTACCCTACTCTGCCCTACCCTACCCTGCCCCGCCAGGGAAGCGGCCGCGCCCGCTGCCACCGCAGCGCCCCCGCCGCGGACGCCGTAGGCCGGGCGGGGCCGTGGGGCGCGGCCGGTCCGTGGCACAGCCCACCGCGGGTGGGCGGGGGAGAGGGGTTGGAGGCCCGGGGAGAAGGGGACCGGTGCCGAAAGGGGTAGGTGCTCGCCCGTGAGCGCTGGAGGGATCCCTAGCAGGTTTGTGGGACGCCGCTGCCGGGAGGTGGCCGCGTAGAACCTCCTCGGCTGTAGAGCGCGTTTCCTCCGGGCAGCCAACCCGCTGACCGCCGTGGTGGCGGCGGCGGCGGCGGCAGCTGCTGCTGCTCCTCCTCCTGGGAACCCCACGGGGAACCGGAGCGGGGCCCCATGGGCCCTGCGGGACAGGGGCGGCTGAAGACGGCGGCCCCGAGGAGCGCAGGCGGCGGGTCCCGGGGGCTGCAGCCGGGGCGGCGGAGGGGCCGGCAGCGCCTCCCCGGCAGCTCACGCACCTCCTGTTGCGGTGTCCTGCGGTCTGCGGCCGTCGAACGCTTCACTTCGTCCTTGGGCTATAAACCAAAGCAGTGGCATTATGCATTTCTGTAGTGAGCTTTTAAACATATTTAGGTCCATTTTGCTTATTGATGGCTGATTAATACCTTTTGAAGGTCCCTGGGACAGCAAGCACTGAAAAGTAAGGTACTCTGCAGCTCAGTGCGAGAAGAGGTGTTTTATGTGTTATTTTACTAAAGGAAGCGCCTCAGTGTGGTTGTGTCTTGCATGGACAATAATTTGTCCTCCATGCTTTTGCGTGTGGGCAACAGATAATAATTCTGTACAGATTTCAGGGGAAAATGGGTACCCGAAAACCAGCAAGCATTAGAGCTGTAGAACCTAATTTCTTACTGCGTGTGTCTAGAACTGTTACAGATAGAACAGCTAGCCATAACCAAAATCACAACTAACTGTAAGTTAAATGTTTAGCCCCTAGGTTAAAATGCCAGCCTGTCCAGGCTCCCCAGCACTTTCACCACCAGTGCTTCATAATCCTGAAGGCCTCCTGCTGTGGCATGGGTGCATTGTCTGCACCGATTTCCCATTCTGAAGTTCTTTGCACCTCAGTGCATCTAGAAGGCTGTATAAATAAGTCACATCTGTAGTTTTTGTCTGTCATAGCATAAGACCATGAAAAGTCACCAGAAATATCTTGGATTCCCTGCAGTCTCAGAGCAGCGATGGGCAACATAGGATATGATGTTGAGTATGAAAACTCAGCATACACCTGTCACAACAGAATAATAATTGAAGTAATAGCAATTATTTTCTTCATCTTTCTAAATAAATCTTCACCTTCTTTAGAACTATGAAAAATACACTAACAAAATTCAGAAGCATAAATTTGAAAATGTTCCTGTGTGATCTGTCTCCTGTGCTCACATTTGCTTGCCCGAAATCTACCGCTTTTCCTGATGCAGCACCAGCATACCATAGTGGGGAGGAAGAGGTGCCAGGAGGGTGTTTTCCTCTTCACTTTTACCTTTTTAGCACAGGTAGTGGGTCACGTGTTTCCGTAGCACACTTAGTCGTTTCCTCAAGTTGTGTGAGATTTGGAACCAGCCCCCAGCCACATGGAGCCTACATGAAACAGTATCCATATTGTCCTGTCCAACTGCGAGAAACCAGCTTCTTGACTGTGTCTAGTTTTCTCTTAAATTTACATGAATTAAAAAAAGCAAACGGGCACTTATTCCCTACAGTACAGTAACAGTGTTTGATAGCTTCAGTCTGGTTGCTCCAAACAACGAAGACGATCAGGGATCTGGAGCATCTCTCCTATGAGGAGAGATTGCAGGAGCTGGGCCTGTTTACTGGAGAAGAGGAGACTGAGAAGGGATCTCATTAATGAATATAAATATCTCAAAGGTGGTTTCCAGGGGGATGGTGCCAGACTCTTTCCAGTGGTGCTCAGCAACAGGATGAGGAGCAATGGCCATAAACTAAAACACAAGAAGTTTCACCTCAACATGAGGAAGAACTTCTTTACATTGAGGGTGGCAGAGCCCTGGAACAGGCTGCCAGGGGGGTCCTGGAGACATTCAAAACCCGCCTGTGTGTTTTGCTGTGTAACCTGCTCTAGGTGGCCCTGCCTTGGCAGGGGGGTTGGACTAGATAATCTCCAGAGGTCCCTTCCAACCTTAACGATCCTGTGGTATTCTAAGAAGCTGCAATTTAGCATAGGAGGCTGTTACCTGACTTTGGTGACTACAAATGAAACCCTTTAGATTTCTGTAGGTATTTAAAGTTGAATGTTAAACTGGAACAGATCACATGCAGGAGAATTTTCTCCTTCTCTTTCAAAACACAATCCAAATAAAGCAGGGGTTTTTTTCCCCATTTTATTATGCCCTTGTAAGTTGCCATATTTTGTTTTCTTTTCCTTATTTTGCTATTTTAGTGCTGATGTACATTTACTTCCTGAATGCCTTGTCCATGTCGAAATCTAAAATATTTCAGTATCCAGTGTTACTGGAATAGTCATGTTTGTCTTGGCGACAAGACAGTCCTGTTGTATTCCAGATAATGATGATTATGTAGTTAGATAAAAATGGCAGTGCTTTTAAAATGACTGCATTATAGAACCAATAGGTTTCCGTATGACACAGAATGCTAAGTTAATATTTGTTACATTAAATTGAAATAGGTCATTCAAAAGTGGCCCCATACAGCTGTGGCAGTTTTATCTGTTCATATAACAACATCTACTGCAATGGGATCTGGATGCATTGCTAGACTGCGATTACTCAGTGCTAGAGTCACACAGAGAGTGAGTACAGACTACAGCTAATTTACTTATTTGGTCCCTGTTTTCACGCAAAGTCTTAGTCACACCCCATAACGATAAAGCCATTATTACTATTTAATAAAAGTAATAGGATCACAATTGTAATAGCTAATTAATAAGTGAAAAGTGATGGAGTTTATCAGATGGTACAACCTGTTTCCAAGGGAGAAGACAGAGTGAATTGGAATAGTTAATATCGTAGCACCACTCAGTGTTCAAAGTGGATACTGTTTTGTAATCAGTACATTTTGTAACAGCTGCGTTGCCACCTGAAGAATCACAGTGATTGCATTATTTATAATCTATCTTATTAGTCCTGTACATATGGCAAAGTGCATGGTATACTTGTATGGTATACAAAGTATGGTATACTTCAGATATACCATAAAAGAAGTGTGGATACAAACATGCGCTGAATATAAACATATTGGAAGAAAAATATCTAGTACCTATCTTGATATAAATGAGTCAAAATGGAAGTATTAATGGACTGGAAATCACTACAGTTTGTTACCAGCATCTTTTCTCCAAAAGCTAAGAAAGAATTTCTGACCTCTCTAGTCCTTTAGTTCCTCATTCATCTACTTTCCTACTTACAGTAGATCATCCTGAAGGACAGAACAGACTTACTGTCTGCCCACACTTCCTGCCAAATAACGTTAGACCATATAATGTGCTAACTTTTCATTCATGAACATGATTAGCAAGGAGATGGTCAGTAATTGGCTTCAGAAAGTCTAATCTCTTGAATCATATTTCCAGCTTGGCATTTGGCCATGTTAAAGTCACAATGCTTGTATTAATGTGATGGTTTCCTCACAAGGATTGGATATATGTGAAGCTAAAATGATCCAACTTTCTTTTCCAGAAATCCTTGTTTCTGTCAGTCATGAAATATGCTGTCTCAGGAGCTGCTTCACTGGTGCCTCTGCAGTAAGCCAAGATCAGTGACTTCCTCAATGCCTGTCAACAGTCAGAAACAATTAATTTTTCATAGGATTTTTTTTTAAGTGTACTTATATTAATCTTCCCTTCCTCTTAGGCAATAGTTGTAATTTTTCTTCAAAGAGTGTATCATCAGACTTCACTATTTACACTGTCCAGTTCAGTGTTTCTTTCTGGCATGATACTGTCTACCTTCTTCTGGCTTTTCTTTACAGTATCTCCTCCTGTATTTTAAGATAAGCTATTCAGATGGCACCCTGCGGGAGAATTATAATGTATGTGAACTCATTCTGCCGTGACAGTGGTCTAAGAATTCAACATGAAATTCAATGCAAAATGGGTTTTAATGATATGAGTCAATATTAACATAGAAAATATACATGCCAAAATATGCACTATGTGAATAAATAGTGGTAAAGCCAAAAGTACCGTGTCATGAGACACTGCTGCAGCAGCCTCATGAACTACTGGTCTAGATTCAGCTGATTCTGAAATACTGTTGCATCAAACTGCTTACTAACTGTAGAAGGTAAAGCATTGCTGGCTCTGTGATTCCTCTGCTCTTCCACAGTATATCTGCCATTAGCTTGTGACACAGAAGTAGTGGACTATGTCACTGAAGTATTAACATCTTTCAAAATTTGCCAATGCACTAGAATACGGCTTTGAAATTATCTAAAAAATACTGGAAAAGTAAACAGCAGTCAAAATTTGCAGTTAAAACTTTTCTTGTAGTACATCCACTTCGTTTTAAGCAAAAATGAACTTCTTGCTATGCAAAGCAACCTAGATGCAGTATCTGAAAGGTCTCACTAAGCTGCAGTGTCGCTGGGCTCAGGCTATACAGAAAACACTGCTTCAAGACAGTGAGTTGAATTAAGGGAATTGATGTACTGCTTTTACTCTTTCACCCTCTTTGAACAGCCTATCAACAGTGGTCTACTACTTCTTGTTGAAGATTTGCATATTGATTTTTTCCTCTTATTTTAGTGGAATTGTCATCCACAAATACAGCTTGTTTACAGAAGGTTGAATTCAGCTTCTTGTTGACTATAAAAAGTTTTAAAGAAAATAAGTATTTCTAAAGCACATTATTTATTTCTAAATGAGTGTTGCTTCTTTTGTCTCGATATGACTGACTGAGCCAACCCTGTAGAGGGATCAACCTAAGGCTTAAGTGCAAAATCTCATTGGATTGCTCAACTCTTACAACATTTGATTATCAGTTTTACATTGGAAACACATTTTCTGCCACTCCATTATAAATACCAGAACAGGTGAAGTGGATGGAAAAATGTACTTTGCATAAATGTCATAACTTGCACTTAGCCAGGTGTGTGAAGACTGGATCCCATTCTATCTGTTTGAAGTAGAGCCATTATCATCAGTAATCTTAAATACCTGCAGACCATCCAGTTCCTTTAGAGAAGCTCGACAGACAGTTATTTAGCCACTTACCATCACACGTATTTTCCAGATTTAAAATTATTTGTTCTATTATTTTCTTACCCCATCCCAGTTTGTTAATTCTTTCAGCTGTGGTGGCAGTAGAACCATTTTCCACAAATGGGCTCACTAAAACTGCATTTGTTTGGTAGAGTAGCTCCAATGGCACCTTTCCATTTCCCTTCCTATAAAGCAAAAGATAAAATGTGTTACACAGTGATAAGCAACAAAGATATACATCTGTGATTCAAACTGCTTCTTAGGCGATTCCTTTTACTCTTGGACACAAGTTATTTGCATCTTTAAATATAAAAAGATATAAGGTTACTTTCAATCTTCAGTACTTTCAATGTTACCAATGAATACAGATGTGTAAAAATGTTTAAGCCTTGGTTAAGCAATTCATTAGCACACTAACATCTAAACCATTCTGCTTAATTTAGAATAATAATAGAAAAATTCATACAGTATTTCTGTATCATAACTGATTAGTTTGGCGTGCATTATAGCACTACATCTTACTGAATATGACCTGGATTTTGCACCCACCTTTCCGGTCACATTATATTGGCATATCCACATGAAAAAACTGCATTGCTGCAAATATCATTATACCCGTGAAGATGGAATATGAAAGACTAGAAAGTTGTGGATAGCTGAAGAATATTAAAATATTTTAATTGCCATTTAAAAAGCACTTTGAAGTAGAAATGAAACAAAAAATAAATTTTTAACAGTAAGTTTTTAGTGGGAAATGAAGAGAATATTTCTACTCATATAATGGTTTTCCTAAGTCTCCCTTTCACAACCACATGAATGTAACCATTTATCTCAGTTTCTAAAACAAAACCAGAGTAATACAGATAAAGTTGGATCTACTTTACATATCTGAAATGTATACCTGTATTCTGATTTAAGCCCTCAGTAAATATTATTATATTGAAAATTAATGTGGGAAAATATTAGGTGCTTTTAGTTATTTTTTTTTTTTAATTGAAATCAAGTCGTTCCCCAGCTATCCACATTTCTTAAGTCTTGTTTTCCCCAAAGTTTGACTTATTTTTTCTGCATCAGTTTCAATTTTACCTGCACGATTTCTATCTGTGACTGAAAGAGAAATCTAATTGTTGTTGAACTCAAACATAAAACTGCCCTAGAGAAAGATTCTCATAGAAGTGTACTATGAAGAAACGAAGTGCTTATTTCAAATAAAGTCTCTACTTTCTGAATTACATATTTTATTACTTCTCCACCTACTCTAGTTTATTGACTGTTGACTGTGTTGATTTGTAAAGAAAACCAAATCTATTAAGGCCATTAAAAAAAAACCAAAAACTTGAGTTTTAACAAGACTTTGTGCCCACAATCTCCATAAGAGGGCACTATTATCTAACAGCTGATTTTAATGCAAAAAAAAAAAAAAAAAAAAAAATTTAAAATGCTTTTCTGAAAGCTTTAGGATGGGAGAAAGCCCTATGCAGGGTTTAGGGAGAGACAAAGCTATTAAATTATCTTAATTGTCACTTCATTGCTGATAAAGCAAATCTAACCTAAAGCATGCATTAACTTTATATTGATGTTTTCCTAGAACAACTTTGTTGAAATTTCCTTGTAGTCTTGAAATTAAAATAACGTAATAAGGTCACCAGAATTGCAAAGCCTTTTTTTGCATTGTCTAATAAAATAGGTTTATTTAACCAAGATAGACTTGATAGCAGAAGCAATGGAGTCTAGCTAAGACATCCTTAAGCAAGAAGAACATTCCACCACCCCCTTTGTTTCATATTCTATTACCACAATAAGGTCAGGTTTTCTAATTTTGTCAATAGGGAGCCAATACTGACAAGATTGTTAGCTACTATGTCTGGCTCAATTACTACTACTATGTCTGTGATGAATATCAGTGATAATATTTACATGGTAAAAAGTGTAAACAGTGAATAAAATTATTTCATTTATAAAGTATCATCTTTAAATTACCATGAAGATGTCTATCCATTTGGTATGGTGTCCAGAAGGAAAGAATGCCATTTAAAAGTGTCAGAAATATACTTACATGTGCATCTGTTGCAAAAAACTATTGCTCTGCCAAGAAATTGTAACATTTGCGCTCATCTGCTCCCCTACTGTTTACAACAGAACAATTTCCATTTACAAAAAATTTACACTGGTTCTAACTTCTAACTTGGAAGAACACTGTCCTACAGAAAACGTACTTTGGTTAAAACAATATGGCTACTGAATCTTTAACAAAGACGATTATTACTTAAATATTAACCCACATTAAATTGCACTATATTAAAAAAAAAAAAAAGAAAAGAAAAAGAAAAGTTATCTTTTAAAGAACTTGTTTTAAAAATTTTGCTGGATCCACTTCAGTTTCTCATTTTACTAGTTCTAAAGACATCACACATTTTAAAAACGCTAAATATGTGTGAAATATGGTTATGTTTGGAATGGTGAACTTAATGCAGCAGTAAGAAGGTCTGTCTAAGCGAGATGTTTAACAAGATGAAGGGTGTTCTAGAGTACATCTTTCACAGGTCACTGATTTAGTAGTTTATGCAGACTACTATAAGGGGAATGGCAACATAACCAAATAGGGGCCAGGAAATTTCTCTTTGCACATTGTCAGAAAAAAAGAAGTATTGGTAGCCATCACAGTTGTGCAGAAGGGAAATAAGCACCAGAAGAACTTCAGCATCAGACCTTAGGCTGTCTACACACTAAGTTTGTGTCCTTAGAAAGAGATTTACCTCCTCTTAACTCCTAAAGAAACATTTTTAATAGTAATATTCAAATAATTGACCTATTATGGTATTTCATGTAGCTGGTGACACTCTTGTTTGCTTTTCTGCCTGTTTCGTGAGTCTCCCTAGTTAGTACCAGGTTTGCTGGGCAAACTCAACACAACAAACCTGTTCAGACCAATGGGACTGGGCCTCTACAGTGAGCACAGCTCCAAGGGACAGGCTGCAATGTGTAATCTTCCCAGGATGCTGGCAGAAGCTGAAGTACTCTTCCCAGAAAGGCTGAGCACTGTTAAGTTTCCAGCAACAGATTTGTTTATATGAAGGCGACAGGGGGTTTTGGTTGGTTGTTTTTTCCTCTTGAACCTTTAGTTTCACTTAATACACTTTTTTCCCACTCAGGGTGTGGTCTTAGCACAGGCAGTTTGAACAGGCCTTCTAAACAGGCATTTCAGACTGTTCCAGAGCAAAAGGTCCTTCATGGGCTTGTGAAGTCCATCTTTTGCACTGTCTGGCTTTCTTTTGAGTTAGCTTTGACTACACTTAACCAGGGACTAACTTTCTCTATCCCCAGATTTAATGTCTTTAAGATCAGACATCATTTGTAGTTATTGTCTCCTGAGTACAGTAACACAAATGGGCAGAATCCCTGGAATGAGACAAGCACAAGCTTAGCACCAAGATAACACAAATTGCTAATAGAAGATTAGCTACAGCTCCCTTCTGACTAGTGCTGTTCCTTCTAGTCAGAGGGGTTCTTCTTCTGCTTTCCTCAAGCTATGATCTCAGGATTACTCCTTGAGTCTGAAGTCGTCCTCCTCTGAGAAGACCTACTCCTTTCTTGGGACCTGTCTATGTCACATGTGCAGAAACACACAAAGCAAACAACTTTGGTGCATATTTTGGCTCAGTACACTGATTATCATTGATTTTTAGAGGATGAAAACCATCAGAGAAAGGACTTGTGTTAGCTACCCTTTCTGAAAGAAGGGTAGGAGCTGAGGTAGAGATGACCCCAACATTCATCCCAAGGGTGAAAAACATGCCCTGTTATGACATGGGAAATTGTCAGAAATCTCTACTGACTGATGCAAAGCATTTATGAGCGTTTCCTATACATAACACTATAGTCAACACAAGTTGTACCATTAGTTTGTTACCAAACCAGTAAACACCTTGCCAAACCCACTGTATATTAGGTCATATCCAGTATTGTGTACAAACTTAATTTTTTCTTGATTTTTACAAATCTATAGTTACATATGCTTTGCTCTGTGCTAAGTGCATTTCTTTCCTTAAAACAAAGTCTGAGCTGTAGCCATTGTCTTGTCTGTCTCCATGCACACTCAGATTCTGACCCTAGTTACAGATGCAGCTGCACTGAAGAGTACATTATTACTCCTGATTTCTGTAGTGTAGCTAACTTTTAAGAAGAGACTTCAGCCATTCCTAGGAAATACCAAAGGGGACCAATCTGATCACTCCCTGAACAACTTCTGTTGAATAGCAGTAGTTCAAAGAAAAACATCACTTAACTAAGAAAAATAAAACGGGGGGGGGGGGGGAGGGGGGAACGACACACAGTCATTTCCATGCTGTAAGTCACAGACATAATTCACAAGAAAGGAAACTTTAAACATCCTATGTAAATAGAATGGTAAATGTATTGTAAATTTTTTTTAAACAAGAATGAAGGTAGAATGACTTAAGCTTGAATTGTAAATTCATTTTTAATCATTATTTTTAGTGTCGCAGATTTACTGTTTCTTTTCAGAAGATGCAAGTTGTCTTTGCTGAATTTTAGGAATAAAATTACTGATTTCCAAAGGAAAAGCATTTTCATTTAAGCTAATATCTCACTTAAGGATTATTAATTCCAATAGCTGCAATTTAGTGCCAAGAAATCTGTAAAATGAAAAGAACTTTGTGTCCCTGCTCTGCTGATCTAAGAAACAGTTTCTTTAGATGCCTGTTTTCCCTTTTCTCACAGTGAAAATTGGATCCATTCAACTCACAACTCTTATTGGTAGGGAAAACTGGCACTAACATTTATGTGTGCCATAACATTATGTGTTTAATTCTGAGACTATACCTTTTCTAGACTCGTTGACAAGCTTTCCCTCTTCGTCATGTGCTTACATAATATAAAATCTAGGGCTGTCCTTTCAGCATAAAAATAAGTAAGTTTTAGGGAACTTTGATTTTTTAAGGAGTATTTAAACTATGAAAAAGTATGTACGACCGAAGAATAAGGCCAGCAGCAATTGACAGCTGAGACTGGGGTATCAGTAGCCACTGACATACTGTGTTTTGTTCCCTTCTGTGTATTTTATTTTCATTATTTTCGTTCTTATAACTTTAAAAAAATTGGCTATTAACACCTGGTAAATAACCACATGCGTAATACAGTATTTACATTAGCAGAACATAAATACTAATAGACTGACAAACTTAGTACTACTAGCACTAAAATATGAAACAAATTATTTGTTACATAGAGGCTTGTTGTTTCATTCAAGAAGAAAGAATGCAGAAGAACATGCAAAACACCCAAGTTACCTGTGATGCCAACAGACAGTTATTGACAACCTACTTCATTTACTTTTTTCTCCACGGAGCTTTTAGTAGTTGTGGAAGGCATTGAACTGATTTTCCTGGAGATAGAAAACTGATTTACAGCAAAGCAAGCTTTCCTTACCTCCAGGATAACGGGAAGGGGGGACCTTGGGGAAGCATATAGTTCAGTTTCAATACTCACTCATTCTAACCAGAGATCAAAGATATAAATGGTGATGGTTCTTTTCATGTCCACTGGAAGCTGACCTACATTACAAAAGTAGTGGCACTATATTTCTCAATGCAGCAGCAGGTTGCAGTGTTTATCCCATCTGTCTTTAACGTTATCTTGAGTGCTTCCATGTATGCATTACAGCTGACAAGAGTACAACAGCAGGGCCGTAAGGAGAATGTCAATAATAATAAAAAGTCAAATTTGACCTACTCACCCAGAGATTAGTAGCATCTTATTTTTAAGCAGGAAAAACGGATAGCACACCTTATGTACATAAGCAAGACAGATAAAAATAGCAGGGACGTGACAGGTAAGCTGAAAGGACTGCTATAAAATATGAATTCGAAGGAAGGTGAGAGAATAGGGTAGTGAAGAGGTAGCCCCTCCCTTGGCTTATGTCTTTCTTCTCTCTAGCACTGAACATTCAGAATTCTCACTTTGTTCCATTCGATTCAGGCAGTAGGACAGGACGCGATGTGGTAGGGCGATTGGCTAAATAGCACCTGTGAGGCCTTACTGACCAATAGCATGTGCCAAATGTGAACTTTGCCATCCTTTATGTGCCTGTCAGGTATACTGTGTTAAATATTGACAAGTCTAATTACTCTTATCACACCACTAGATACACATGTTGATGGCACAACCATTCTGGTTCTAACAAGGTTAAAGTACAACTGTTATATTTTTGTTTGTTTGTTGTGCTAATTATTCCAGCCCATTCAATATTATCAAGATAGAGTGTTTGCCTTCATATGACAGATCTAAGTGTTCATCTGTACAACACGCCTCCCTGCTTTTAGGGATTCTCAGCAACTGGAAGTCCTGACAAGTACACTTATTTACTATTAACCTGGTCTTACACTTTCAGAGAGGAGAATACAAAGATGAAGTGCAGTCTCTCTGAGCATGAAACAAAAGAGGGTTCTCACATTAAAGGAACCAAAAGCAACTGAGTCTGTTTCATAAAAGGATTACACTTTTAAAGGCCTAAGTGTAGGAGAGTTGTGAGCTGGTTTGAGTTTTCTGCAAGTAAGTGCAAGATGAAAGTCTTGAGGAAACTTAATGAGACACTATTTCTTAGCACTCATTCCCCAGTAGGAATTTTCTTTTCAGCAGGGGCTTTACAGCCTAGCTTTTGTTTCAGAGGCTGAAACCAAACAGAAAAAATGGAGCATTTGCACTATGAGTATAAGAAGAATTAGATCTTCAAAAGGGATTGCTGTGTTGCCGAAGAGCCTGTCTTTTACCCAAGCATCCCTATTAATATCAAAGGATTATGACTGCTGAGATAGTTAGCTGAAACCAGGTCTTTCTTCTTCTCTTCTCTTTTCTTTTCTTTTCTTTTGCAGAAAGTTGATTCAAACATTCTGAACAGAGCAGGAATAATCTTTGATCTGTTTTATGGACTTCTGTCACTCACAAATCAAAGAGTTCCCTTACTGGTTCTAGATGATAAATTCCTCTGATCGTTGAAACTGTATTATTTTTGCAGAAAGAACTATATTTACAAGAACACATTTATAAGAACATAAAGCTAAACAATATCACTTATCATGCTTTCAATACAGTATGAAAGTTTGAGTACATTGTGTACTTGAGTTGTACATGTACAATAGTTTGAGTACATCACTTTGCAGTACTTTGGCAGTAGGCAAACTGTATGGTGCAAGTCTGAGGGGACAAATCAGGAGGAAGACTGGAAGGAAAAGGAAAGTGTAATACACAGTTCTGTGTGTGTGTGTGTGCGGTTTTTTTGTTTGCGTGGTTGTTTGGAGTTTCTTTGTAGGAAATAGAAGAGATGAGAAATCAAACAATTCCATGTAATTGGGAGCCCTTCCGAGAGCACACCTGAAGAAGAGTTCATTGAGTCGGCTGCATTTGGAGCTCGGCTAAGGTGCCTCTATACAAACGCCTGTAGTATGGGGAACAAGCAAGAGGAATTCGAGATGTGTGCAAGGCTACGGGAATATGATGTCATTGGTATCACAGAAACATGGTGGGATGGCTCCTATGACTGGAATGTCGGAATGGAAGGTTACAGGCTGTTTAGAAAAGACAGGCCAGGCAGACGAGGAGGGGGTGTTGCTATCTATGTCAGTGATAGGCTAGAGAGTATGGAACTCTGTCTGGGGACGGGTGATGTGGTAACAGAGTGTTTGTGGGTCAGGATCAAAGGGAAAACAGCAACAGGGGACATTACGGTGGGGATCTGTTACAGGCCGCCTGATCAAGAGGACTCTGTGGATGAAGCGCTCTACAGACAGATAGGAGCAGCCTCACGCTCGCAGGCCCTTGTCCTCATGGGGGACTTCAACCATCCTGACATCTGTTGGAGGGACGGTACGGCCCGGCACAAGCAATCCAGGAGGTTCCTCGATTGTGTGGAAGACAACTTCCTCTTTCAAGCAGTAGAGGAGCCGACGAGGAGAGGTGCCATGCTGGACCTTGTGCTCACCAACAGGGAGGGATTGGTTGGAAATGTAATGCTCCAGGGCAGCCTTGGCTCTAATGATCACGAGATGGTTGAGTTTGAGATCCTCAGGACGGTGAGAAGAACGTGCAGCAAGCTCACTGCCCTGGACTTCAAGAAAGCAGACTTTGGCCTCTTCAGGAACCTCCTTAGTAAGGTTTCATGGGATACAGTCCTAGAGGGCAGGGGGGCCCAAGACTGCTGGTCGGTATTCAAGGATCACCTGCTACGTGCTCAAGGGTGTTGCATCCCGACTAGAAGAAAGTGCAGCAGGAGGGCCAGGAGACCTCCATGGATGGACAAGGAGCTGCTGAGGAAACTTAGAGGGAAAAAAGAAGCTTATAGAAGGTGGAAGCGAGGACAGGCCACCTGGGAAGAATATAGGAGCATTGCCCGAGAAGCTAGGGACCAGGTTAGGAAAGCTAAGGCCCAGCTAGAATTAAGTTTGGCAAGGGATGTAAAAGATAACAGGAAAGGATTCTATAGATACGTAGCAAATAAAAGACAGACTAGGGACAATGTAGGCCCTCTCCAGAAGCTATCAGGAGAACTGGCTACCATGGATTTGGAGAAGGCTGAGGTTCTTAATGACTTCTTTGCCTCAGTCTTCACCAGCAAATGCTCTGACCACACAACCCAAGTCTTGGAAAGCAAATGCAGGGACTGTGAGAACGAAGACCTTAGGCCCACTGTAGGAGAGGATCAGGTTCGAGACCATCTTAAGAACCTGAACGTGCACAAGTCCATGGGACCTGATGAAATCCATCCACGGGTCCTGAAGGAGCTGGCGAATGAAGCTGCTAAGCCACTGTCCATCATATTCGAAAAATCCTGGCAGTCAGGTGAAGTTCCCGATGACTGGAAGAAGGGCAATATAACCCCCATTTTCAAGAAGGGGAAGGTGGAAGACCCGGGGAACTACAGACCAGTCAGCTTCACCTCTGTGCCTGGCAAAATCTTGGAACAGTTTCTCCTGGAAAACATGCTAAGGCACATGAAAAACAACGAGGTGGTTGGTGACAGCCAACATGGCTTCACTAAGGGGAAATCCTGCCTGACCAATTTGGTGGCCTTCTATGATGGTAGCCATGGAACTGATGGACAGCGGCAGAGCAGTTGATGTCATCTACCTGGACTTGTGCAAAGCGTTCGACACTATCCCGCACGACATCCTTGTCTCTAAATTGGAGAGACATCAATTTGATAGATGGACCACTCGGTGGATAAAAAACTGGCTCGATGGCCGCACGCAAAGAGTTGTGGTAAATGGCTCGATGTCCAGTTGGAAACCTGTAACGAGTGGTGTCCCCCAGGGATCGGTGTTGGGAGCGGTCCTGTTCAACATCTTTGTCGGCGACATGGACAGTGGGATTGAGTGCGCCCTCAGCAAGTTTGCCGACGACACCAAGCTGTGTGGTTCGGTTGATACGCTGGAGGGAAGGGATGCCATCCAGAGGGACCTTGACACGCTTGTGAGGTGGGCCGATGCCAACCTTATGAAGTTTAACCAAGCCAAGTGTAAGGTCCTACACCTGGGTAGGGGCAATCCCAGGCACTGCTACAGGCTGGGCAGAGAAGAGATTCAGAGCAACCCTGCAGAAAAGGACTTGGGGGTGTTGGTTGACGAGAAGCTTAACATGAGCCGGCAGTGTGCGCTTGCAGCCCAGAAAGCCAACCGTATCCTGGGCTGCATCAAAAGAAGCGTGACCAGCAGGTCGAAGGAGGTGATCCTGCCCCTCTACTCTGCTCTCGTGAGACCTCACTTGGAGTACTGCGTACAGTTCTGGTGTCCTCAACATAAGAAGGACATGTTGGAGCGAGTCCAGAGGAGGGCCACGAGGATGATAAGAGGGCTGGAGCACCTCCCATATGAAGACAGGCTGAGAGAGTTGGGGCTGTTCAGCCTGGAGAAGAGAAGGCTGCGTGGTGACCTCATAGCAGCCTTCCAGTATCTGAAGAGGGTCTACAAGGATGCTGGGGAGGGACTCTTCCTTAGGGACTGTAGTGGTAGGACAAGGGGTAATGGGTTCAAACTTAAACAGGGGAAGTTTAGACTAGATATAAGGAAGAAGTTCTTTACAGTGAGGGTGGTGAAGCACTGGAATGGGTTGCCCAGGGAGGTTGTGGATGCTCCATCCCTGGCGGTGTTCAAGGCCAGGTTGGACAGAGCCTTGAGCCACGTGGTTTAGGGCAAGGTGTCCCTGTCCATGGGAGGGGGGTTGGAACTAGATGATCTTAAGGTCCTTTCCAACCCTTACGATTCTATGATTCTATGATTCTAAAATGGATGTGGGCAGAGTTTTCAAATTTGATTCTGCTGGAAAAGTTTTCATTCTGAAAAATGAAATCAAAGGGAAAACCCAGAAATTGTGAAGCATCTTATCGGTAGAAAATTGAGGATGTCTGATTTGTTTTCATCTCATTTCTTTTCATCTCATTCCATCCCAGCTTTGGAGCTCCTTATACTGATTTGACTCCTAGCACCCATGAATATCTACTGGCAGAGTTTCTGATCCTGGGAAAAAAAATGTGCTATTGAGCTCTTAGTATGGCTGTGATCCCTAATCTGCAGAACACTGCATCTTCAACTACAACCACATCACAAGCAAGAGTGCTAAGAGTGCTAAGACAGCTACTATGAAGAAGGCAGCCTAGAAATGGAGAACAAAAGAATAAGACAAGGCTAAGGATGCATGAATCTTCACTCCAGTATCATGGCAGCAGGAATCCTCCAAGCGCTATAAGTTCTGTGTTCAGGCTTCTATGCTGGAACAGTTCTTCTTGAGTTTTTGCAGTAATTTTTAAGTAGTGGTACCTGCAGAATCTGCTGAGCAGACAGAATGCAAATCTACCTACAGATTTACCAAATAAAACCAGGAGCAAAAGAAAAGCCCTCAATCTCTGCAGAAAATAGTAGAATGTAATTCACTTTCAATGGCTCTGATAAACAGAATATAATAATTACTTTTGTTACAATGGCCTCAGAAGGTAGGATTAACCAGGTTCTTACAAGCCATATTATTTAGCAACACATTGATTATGAGATTCCAGCCCCCCCCCCCCCCCCCCAGCAATTCAGACTGCATAACATCCACTGTCTAACAGAAATGGACTGTCTGATGATGGACACTTTTAAACTGAGTTAAATTGACTGTACGTACAGCTGTTTAAACGCTGAAGGCACTCAAGCAACTGCTTAAGCCATTACTGCTAAAGGTACTGCTTTGTGACTCAAACTCTTAACTAGGAAAGAAGTTGTGTCTTTCATATGATTTTGATGAAACATACATACTGAGACAGAGTTACAGGGTGGGTACTTCTATGAATATTGTTTGTAGAAAAATTATTAAAAATTTATACATTTTAAGTCTATTTGGATAACATTACCCCAGGGTTTCCAGGTCTCTGTTGTGAATTTTTCATAATGCCTGTATTCAAAATGTAAGGAATGTGATCTACTTGGAAAAGAAAATAAATATATTAAGCTATAGCAACAAAACCACTAGATTGTAACCTGCTTATGATATAACATTCTTCTAAAACAGCAACAAGCACATTTGCATTGTGTTACCTGCAGAAATCAGAACTGTTTTGAAGCAAAACCAGTCTTCACTGAAAAGCATTCATGTTGGTTGATATTTCTGATGGGAAAAAAAAAAATCAAAGTTAAAATCCCTGTTTTATTTGCTTAGAGCATAAAGAACAGAATTACAAAAAAAAATCCAGCACTAACTTCTCAGGATTTCTAATGTTTTGAACTTCACCCTGGTAATCCCAGATGTCATTTCTGATTTTTCTTTTCCTTGGATGCTTTTTTGGTTGGTTTTTTTGGTTGGTTGGTTGATTGGTTTGGGGTTTTTGTTTGTGGTTTGGTGGGAGGTATTTTTTGTTGTTGTTGTTGGGGTTTTTTTGTTTATTGTTGGGTTTTTTGGTTTTGTTTTAGTTAGGGGTTTTTTTGTTTGGTTTTTTGTGTGTTTGAAAAGCCAAGTCCTTATTTCAGATTGCATTATCTGGTGATTATGTTCAAATATCTGTAGAAGACAACTGTTAAAGTAGCTTTTATCCTCCTTTCTCACACAGTAATTCTTCCATTATGCCTTGCATAGCAGGGCTGCTTCTGTCCTGTCACTTGACTTGTAGTAAAATAACCTGACAAGGGAATCTTGCAAGAGAAGGAAGAAACTAGGAAGACCAGTCTTCTCCTTTGAGGTTAGGACTAAAAACAGCCATCTAAGAAAACAGCCTGTGTTTTAAGTTTAGCAATACTATTAACAGCACATATTCTTGAAAACAACTCAGAACAAATGCTGATTTTATTACCTTCATATTCCTCAGAGGAACATAATGATACAGAATTCATTCTCCTACTCTGTGATATAAATGATGATGCTCCATTAATCATTCAGATTTACAAGTTTTTTTGCAAGTGGGTAAACTGCACAAAGTTGTTTCTCTTCTTTAATTCTCTTTTATTCTGAAGCTTAAATACTAATGAAACAGCATTTTATAAAAGATATATTCTCTTGATTTGTTTTACTGTCATGAAATGGCTGGCTACATAGAAAATATATGCGTAGTTTGTCAAATTGCTTTCCTTTTCAAAAGATGTAAATGTTATTCTTTCTGATTATTGCAATAACAAATGTCTTTGCTTTTAATCAGAATGGGTTATCTAGGGTTTAGTTATAAGCACAATAAATGGGCATGTAGAAACCAACTTTCTGGAGCAGCTTTGTAAATGTTCAGTATTTGAATAACACCTTTTCAGATTAAATAGTTTGGAATATAAATGAAAATAATATGACATCTGCATAAAAACTAGTATTCTTGCTTACAAAATACATATCCTCATTTCTTTAAGACTTGAATTCACTAAAATACAGTGCAATTGTAAGTAATGAATATTAAAGATAATTCCAAGTTTGAAATTCACAGATTTCAAAATTTGTCAAATTGTAAAATTATCAATTTGTCTAATTTGAAATTATCAAATGGTTTCTTATTGGTGGCATAGTCAAATGGATGAGATGTAAGATATACAAAGTACTTTGTAGTCATCATGTACTTGGTCATGCACTATAACTTTATAAATGGCACCTCGGGAAGACTGAAGTATTAAGATCTTCAATAAAAATGGAATAAATTTATAAAACTCATCGTGCCAGTCTCATCATATTATGAGAAAATAATAAATTAATAATGTTCCATTTCTATCCCCCCTTACAATCTTTGTCACAATCATGAGGTGTAACAGTCTTTAATACATAGAACTGGTAGGATGCTAGTCAGTCCCAATTCGGTCTCAGAGGCTTTTGTGAAAAATCTGGTAAGAAAAAGCCTATTAAAAGCTTCGACTTGAATTATCATTTTGAGATCTCACATAGTATGTCGGATTATGGTGGTACCTTGTCACAATAATAGTAGTAAGAATGACAGGTATCACAGACAGCACTAATTTGGTTCTTCTACATTCTATAAAGATAGTAAGAATGGCATTGTTTTCAGGGGTGAAGAAAAAAGAACCTGTTTATACATATCAACGCTTTCAGCCTTGCAATCACCTTTCCTATAAAGAGCCAAAACAGATTGAAAGAAACTGCTTTGAAATAGGTAAATAGTCTTAACAGCTTTTCAGAAACACAAAAAACAGCTGCAATTTGGTACATAAAACTAATGGTGCACTATTGACTCCCAGCTGCAGAGCAGACAGATGGCAGCATACGGCCATACATTTGTGAAATTCAACACTGTAGATGTAGAATTTCAACACTGACCGTCTGAACCAGGATCCCAGAGGCTCACAGGAATTCTATACAAGTTTGACAGGGTGTCTCACCATGGCTTCATGACCTACTTACAGGTAAAAAGGTAAAAAAAAAAAAAAAGCAGCAGTTCACTGTCTTTACTGGTACCTTCTGAAAATAAAAGTACAGGTAACTGGAGAACCGATTGCAAAAAGAAATGACAAACCTGACATAAAACAAAAATGCTGTTTATAATACCTCAAATATATAAGCACAAAGATATATTTGTGATTATGGTTCTTTTTAAGTGGGATATCTGTCTGCATATGGTCTTATGAAAAAATTACAAAAGTAGAATAACATATGGTTTCAGTTTGAATTCTTACATTTACATTTAAAGGTTTGTTTTAATTAAAAGATTTTGAGTGTTGATACTTGTACACATGCAGATTTTCAGTAATTTCAGTGCATCACACATCTAAAGCAGGAATTATATTCATGCTGGTGACTTTTCAAACAAGGACATGTGCAAGCATGTTGAGGAACATCACATGAGACTGTCAGTCTCCAGTAGAATTTTGGCAAGAACTTGCTGCAGAAACTATTGATAACTCCTGTATGGGCAACTATCAGGAGTGCAGAAAGGTTAGATATTACTAGTGCCCTCAGTGAGAGAAAGAATAGAGCCTGGATACAAGAGTTATTAGACACTAAAGCATGCAGATGGGACAGAACTGTTACAAATATTTAGTTAAAGTTTGCTTCTCATTCAAAGGCAAAAATAATATAGAAAGCCTTAATAAGTTAAGCTCCATTATTTCCAGTATTCAAAAAAACCCCAACTACTGGAAATGTCCTTTTGACATTATAGAGCTTTTTCATGTATTGAACATGGTTTACATGGCAATAGGTATGTAATTATTCATATAAAATAAACATATGATAATTTTTCAGATAATTCAGATTTGCACACATGGAGTGCGAGATGAAACAGCCTGAGATTCCTCTTCTAAGAGCAATCTTCACAAAAAGAAAGACAGCTAGAAATAGTATTATCTGTTCCATCTTCCATCAGTTCTGGTTTCAGCCCAATGACCTGGCTGTCTGTTTAGACGCTTAAGTCATCACAGCAAATATATCATGGCTTACTGGGTATGAAAAAAAGGAGAAGAAAGACTATATAAGCTGTTGCTACAACTGGGTAACAATTAAGAGGAAGAAAATTTGGTTTCAAATGACAGACTACAGTGGTTTACAGCTACTATGCTGTTTTGGAGATTGTCTTTGGGAATAAACCTATTCCATGGTTTTGGATGTCAGGATTAAATTACTTTTATTTCTTTGGTAATCTTCATTCTTAGACACTGTGAAACTGTTTCACACTTGCATAAAATTTGGAATGAGTCCTGAGTTAATTAATTATCATGGTGTCACTTAAACTATCCAGCTGAATTTAATACTAACTAAAGGCTTTGCCAATCTGTTTGCCAGAATGCAGGCAAAATACAGGTAGCAATGGCAGGAGCTGAATTCCTGTATCTAGTTATTTGACAGGTTGGTTACATTCTTCAGGTCTTTTTTTTTTTTTTCTTTTCCTTTTTTTTTTTCTTTTTAGCTTGTAATTTATATTATAGGCATCAAAAAACATTTCATCTAGTACTTTGCTTCCAAGTTCTGCTACTCAAGTTGCCCTTCCTAAGTCAGGTTTTTCAAAGGTAACTGCTGTTGCTTTCTGCTTCCCACTGACATGCAGCACAGCTAGTTGGCTTTTCAAAGCTTTTCTAGCTGAGCATGGGGTCCTGAAAGCTCTTCAAAAATGGCAGTGTAGTGTTTCTCAGGGTGCCCTCTACTACTGACAAAAGCATGCTTGGAAGATACAGTCTCTGTGGCTACCCTGATTTCCAAATTGGACATAGGTGGTCACTTCTACTCAAATACACCGCTGAAATCAATGTGACTCCTCTTTCCTTATCTTTTAAATAGATATAAACTCTGAACTGCAGGATGGGCAATTCAAATGCACAGTGAAATGGGTTTAGATGGTAGGAAGAATCCAGCTGAGGCTCCTCCACTATTACCTTAAATGCGTAGGCATCTGTCTCATAGCAGCATATACTCAAAAACATGGATGTCATCCATGTCCATTTCTACATTAGTAGTAATTTGTGAATTCTTGCCTTTTACTAATAGCATGGCTTCAGGAAGATAAAGCAGGTGAGGTAGAAAGGTAAGGAAACTGCCTGTATGTCCAAAATTGCAGAGGAGATAGCATGGGCATACAGAGAGGTGAAATAATATGACAGAACAGAAAGAAATCCAATGCTATGAGAACACTAGTTGGATTAACTACTAAAATTATTCAAAGTCTATCCTATCTCTATCAGCATATCTGTGTAAAGGAGGGATAGAAAGGTGGTCAGATTTTCTACAACAAAGCTTTCACTTCCCAAATATCCTTCCTTTAGGCCAGTTGCATCAAAATAACAGGAGGGGAGGGACTCCACATTTGTGGAATATGGAATTGGTCAAGGTGACACTTTGGATAGAGCTGGAATTGTTTAGCATACATCTGATAAAGTGCACAGTATAAGAAAACAATTTCCATGTTGTTTCTCAGCTGGTGCTAAATTATTTCTGCCAATCAGACTAATGAATGCACTGGGTTACATTTCTAGTCCTTATTTATATAGTTAGATTTAGAATCCCCTCATAACCTTCCTTTAAATTAATCCCCATTTATATCCTCATTTTAATAGCATATCTCACAGATGCCTATTTTGTATTTAAGAGAGCATTCCAAAAGTGAACCAGCAAAGAAGCAACAGCACAGAAAGAACATTTCACAAGAGACTATTTTGAAACATATTAGTGAAAAAATACAAAAGCGAATTTTTTCATGGTGTGGCTATCATGCTGTAATTCCTGCATGAACTGAAGACTGAAGCAACCTCTATATACTCCATTATGTGAAGTACCCTAATTCTCTTAGGAGGTCAATGCCATGGTTCAGATGAAAACGCTGCAATAGCTTTGCTTAACTTCTTATGGTCACCCATCCATATTATTTAAATAATAACGTATATTTTAAAGTAATTGTGCTGATGTGTCAGAGGAAGATAACATTACCGAAGCACTGTACCAAATCACTGAAGCTGGCACTGCACATAAGCCAGCAGACTTTCAAATCTCACAGGCCTTTTCCTTGAGTTTGATTGATGAGCATGGCTTCAGTGGCAGTCAGGCAGTGGCAGGATACACAAGCTGTCTGAACAGCATGACAAAGAGGGAGCTGAACTGAACTGGAGCAGAAACACATCCTGAAGGGACTGGGTCACCTGCATAAAAACTAAAATGGCACCTTCTGCCCGATTTTTGTCCCTGCGGCCATCATCATGATAGGATGCATTTTTTTAAAGGAGTAATGTATTTTCAGAGAAGCAACATACATATTTGCATATATAGAAAAGAACTTTGGCCCCACAGGTTATTTTGGGTAATATATTTGCTTCTTACTATTCCTCCTTAGTAGCATTTCATTATCTGTCTGGCCATACTGAAACACTTCTGCCACCTTTTGAAATTCTCTTAACTGTGGGCATCTTCCTCTATGGGTTCATGGCCAAAGCATTTTGTAGTTCAGACAGTATCATGAGTCTTACATCTATACTTATGAATCAAGGCGTGACAGTAAAATATCTGTGCAACTGTTTTGTTTGTAGCAGAAACTATAGTATATAAACTACAGGTCAAAGAGATAGATTTAAAGTGAAAACAAAGGACTGAATTATTTGGATAGTTACAGCACATAATACTTACTGCCCTACAGAAATGGGGGAGAATGAATAAAACTGCTTTCCTTCCTTTGATGTTGGGAATTATACATGATATCATTTTAAAATGGTAGAATTACTCAGCAAGTTTTGTTCTTCTGGCTGTGTCAGTTTTTTCAGTGCCTTGGCCTGAAAGCTATTTTTACAATATGTTTAAGTGAAGAGGCTGAGTGGCGAAGACTGTAGATGAATCTGAAGACAGACTAATAGCCATATGTATTTTTTCTGAGTGAGTAGTCACCTGTAGTATTTGGTTGTATTTTACTTTATATCCTCTTAAGAGTTTCATATAGCTAGACTAGACTTAGAATAAATTGACACAGACTCCTTATGTTTCTGACAACAGTTCAAAAGTGACCTAGCATTTTTAAGCTATATGAAAAAAATACAATTCACATTTTATACATTTCTTGAATATTTTTTCAGTGAATGAGATTACTGTAGATGAATGTTATAAAAAATTTAGAATGCTGTAGATAGTTACAACTGAGTGGAGAAGAACTTCCTTCTACATTCCCACTATACTTACCACATTCCAGTTTAATAGGAGTAATAATTTCTCCAAGAAGCTTTTTAGCCTGCAAAGTATAACCATATTTGAGATTTTCTCTTACTTTATGTTTGGAAACTAAAAATGCTATGTAAGCCATAATCATCTTTCAAAATTCAGTCTGTCATCCTGGAAAATTATATCATTCTGATTAGCATACTATCTAAGAATCTGTTTAATAGTAAAGGCGATTATAGACTACAAATTTGAAAAACAGTATATTAAAAATTCAGTTAGAAAAACTAGTAAGATACAAACTCTTTATTTCCCATGGATTAATTTTTTTTTTTTTTTTTATTCCCCTAGCTTTATAGGTTGGTTCCTACAGAAACACTGTAATTACTGTCAGCATCCAATAAAGCATTTTTAAGTACTTTCTTGAAACTGAAAATCATCTAGTTTGTACCTCAAAAATTTGCAAAGGAAGATGAAGAATGAACCCAATGATTCTGAAGTTATTTAATATTCACTTGTGATATTTTGGCTATTGGCAGGAAATGCTTCCAAATTACTAAGGGCATTTCATAGTTCTTTTGCAAAAGTGCGTGCTTTCAATTTTAAAGATTCAACATATTTGTGAGCAGTGGTAATTTAAAATAACCTTTCTGTTTCAAATCATCCGTATTAATTTCATATCTAGTACTGTATGTGTCTTAACCTTGAAGTAATGGCTGTTGATAGAAGAGCTGTAGGACATCTGAAAAAAACTTAAAGCCATCAGGGGAATGGTTTTAGGCTCAGGCTTAGGCTGTGCCTCATAACTACATTTCTCTCCAAAAAGTAAAAACCAAGTACTTCTTGCTGCAATCAGCATATCTTTTCCATCTCGAATAAGATGCCCTATTTGAATTTAATATTTGTGTGAGCACTATCACCAGCATCCTCCTCTGAATGCAGAGAAAACAATAACTGTTCATATCAGAATTTAATGTCCAGCTTTGTACTAGTGTAACTCTACGTGGTTATGATTAATGACCTACCTATTGCATTTTCCAACAATAAGGGTTGGAACTTCGACATATCAAGTAAAATACTGGTCTCATTGAAGTCAACAGCACAATTCCCCTTGACTTAAGTTTCAGAATTTTATCCACTGTTCTTTGATTTCACATTGTTCTTGATTATTCTTTTGTTTGGGTATTCAGAACATGATATGGGAAGATGAAAAATACATATTTTTATCTATTAATATTATTTTAGATAAGCTGCAAACAGCTCTTGTTTCTTATAAATAAGTGTTCTTACTATGCACAAAGAAATCTGGATTTCAAATATCTGCCAAAATCATGTGAAAGCAACACACTGAGTTGATACTTCTTTTGTGATACTTTAGATACATACATAAATAAATGTATATACAAGTTTCAGCAATTATGTATTCATATATTTAAACATAAAAATGCATTTTGAATATTTGATTGTGTGATGACCCGAAGATTAGAAGTTTAATTTTTTTCTAAGCCTGAAAATTCTTTAAACACTCTGCTAGAAATCACAGATATTCACTGGTAATAATGTCCAAACTGTAAAGCTGTATTAGTTGTGTTAGATTAGCCATCTAAGGAAAAATTAAACACAAGCATTTATATAAAATTTTGACGTCATAGAGAAGAGACTGACTGATCCTAAATCATACTATACTGTAAAACAAGTGCTCAATAGCATCAGAGCAACAATAAATCCCTGCTGTCTGACTACACAACCTTAGCAGCATTACTAACGTATCTATTTCTGTACGTAGTAAATCCGTAATGGTTGGTTCGGTGCTGCCATCAGAAGAAAAGTACCAGAGCTGCAAAAAAGATTTTTACCTGAACTGCCTCATTACATCAGGATTTGAATGCCTTTTCTTCCCAATGAAATGCCGGATTTGTCAGTAAAGAATCATATCAAATGACGGGCAGAAATGTGTGTATGTATCTGTGCAGTTGACATAGAATAGCAAAACATATAAACAGTAGTTTGTAACTGTAACTATATCACATAGATTAGCAGCTGAAATTGTAAAAAGGCATACTAGAACCCTGACATCAGTCTTAGAGAAGATATTCAAGGAGTTTTGCAGAATCCCATTTCATGCTTTTACTTGCAAGAAATATGTACACAGAGATAAAAAGCTGGCATGTTTCATCTTCCTTCCAACCTGACCAGGTCTAATGGAATTCTGGCTATCAATAAAACAAAAGGGTGATTGAAATTTTATACTCTTCATGTGAGACTGAATAATAAAACATAAAACCTCTATCTTTGATCATGCTCCAAGAGAAACTCCCCCTGCATTTTATGTTAAATAAATATTTGATGTTATTCCATTTAAAAATTGGTGATATACACTATAATTTTGTAATAATAATTTCATTTCAATTTGATTAGATGTGCTTCAACTTATTGTCATATTCATTAACTACATTCACTGCAATGGGACTCTTACGCTAATCTGTTGGTTTGGATTAATTTCCCACAGTCAAAAAATGTGGGAAGAAGGGAAGTGCTCTTTCTGGGGTTTACAGATATGTAATTTGAGGAAATCTAGGTCTAAATCAAAAGTGTGAATTTGAGATTACCATCCCTGCTGTTAACACACGTGTAAAAAAACCCAAGTTCCAACAAAGTGCTAGCCTGATAGTACTTACCATTACTTATCACGATTCACAAAATGATTTTCTGGCCTCACGTATCTTTAAAAAACAGTCGGGCTTTTAAAACACCATCATTTTTCATAAGCCGATGAGTAAGACTGAGATTTGGAGCCTGCCAGCAAACATTCCTGCCATGATCCGATTCTCAAAAGAACACATTTACAATATGAACTCCTCCATTTTGTTTTTCTGCTATACATTGTTTGTGAAAATCCTCAAGACTCCCTGGAGCGTTCTTTTCCTGTATTTCTGTATTCACATGAAGATTCTCACCCTTCGTCATTACTTTTGCAACTGAAGCTAGTAGGACTTTGCTTCGTAAGCACACAGGGAGTTATGTATCTGCATCACAAATTATCTCTGTGATTTTTTTTTGGTCAAAATACGAGTAAAACTGATCATAGGGTAAGATAACCTTCTCTCATCCTTTTGAGGTCTTCTGCTTAGGTTCACCTTCATTCAGAATACAAACTGATATTAAAATGAAGTTAAATATTATAGGTGGCCCCATCTACAAAACATCTTATGATATTAAATGCTCAACTCAAAAAACCTGTACCTTATCAGTCTGAACTAGCCGAACAAATCTTAACAGGGTCACTCTGAAGGACTCTCAAAACAAGAGTCACCATTTAAATGTTGATTACCTTGTACATAGGTATTTCTGTGTTGAACTGAGAAAAAAATTTTCACAGAAAATATAAATAAAGGATGTTTAGATAACAAGATGTGATGTTTACTGAAAAAGCTAAACGACATCAAACCCATAATTGTGTATTCTTGCTCAAAGAGGAATTATTCCTGAGCTTGCAAAAAGAACTTTAAATTTTATGAAAATTACTTTAAGAACCAAATGCTGATAAGAAAGTTTAATTTTCAAAAAACAAGCCCGAATAGAAAACAGCAGCAAGTTGTCTATTGATAATTTATATTTTAATTACAAACTGACTTCACCAGACTGTAATCTGATATTTTCAGAGAAGAGCCCCATAGAACTTTTACTACTTATATCACGAAGCAGCAGCTACTAGTAACAACCCCTCGTTTTACAGGCATGTGCACTTACTCAACCACCAAACACCATAAGAGAGAACATAAGGTGTTCTCTCTCAGTAGCAGTTCTCTAATAGAGCCAGGCATTAGCACTGCTGTTTCGAATGGATTTTTTCCATCAAATTACAATTTCAATCTCAGAATTTAAGTGGTTTTTTCTCCTCTGTTATACTCATTTAATTTGACTATGCAGGTGTTTGAAAAGGATTTGGAAAAATTCTAAGATGGCTGAACATCTGGAAATAAAGTTTATACATTGCCATGTTACTGTTGTATGGTAGCATGTAAGCTTTTTTCCCAGATTAAAAAGTTTACAGCTGCAGCTATGTAGATTTTATGGAGTTTACAATTTTAAACAAAGGCATCAAACACCTTGTTAATAAAGGGGTCACCAAAAGTTCAGATTTGCCATAATCAGGGTTTTTGTGGTGGTTTTGTTGGTTTTGGGGTTTGTTTTTTTTTTAGTGGGTTTTGTTTGCGTTGGTTTTTGGTTTTGGTTTTGTTTGTTTTGGTTTTTGTTTTTTTCCAGATAGCCATCACTGCATTAATGATCCTTTGTCTCTATTGGGAAGGCTTTCTACTCAGCCAGAAAAGCCAGTAGTCTTTCATGCCTCTGCTTCTTTTTGTTGTTGTTTTGGTAATTATCTAAGTTCAAGCTGTGTGAAGTGTGCTGGGTCTGAGTTCTCACTCATTGCTTTGATACCTCTGTTTAAACAGTTCAGGACCTGTTCTTTCCCCAGACCTCCAGGGAACTCACAAATTAAGCATTGCTCAGGACTCTCTTACTTAAAATTATATCCTACATAATTAATTCAATCATTACACAAAATGGATTGAGTGTGCTAGGAAGGTTCTTTAAAAACCATCATTCAGTGCAAGTAGAAGAGGGATGAGAGGGAAAGAGGAATAACGGAAAAATCTGTAGGGCTTTCAGTGAAGGCAAACAAGAATTTATTCAAATTCTTACTCCAGCCATAATCTGTTTCCAGTGGTATCTAAGTGGGGAAAATGGGAAAGGAGAGATCAAGTCTCTGTAAGAATATACGTTAAGGAGAAAAATTATCCATTTACATTAGGCCTACTAACAGCAAGAGTAATTTAATTTTTTAATATATGCCTTGCTATTTAGATTAAAATTACTCTTCTGCTACACTGCAAAAAATACACAGTGGAGACTATAAAAGAAAAAATACAGTTATTTTTTCCTGTACCATCCATTTTAAACGCACTGTCCAACAGGACAAAATGACTACTGAAAGTACATGTGAACTCATAGTTATTCCTTGGTATTTAAAAGAAATATATCCTGAATAAAAATTCTCCATTATTAACTTAGTTTAATAAATTACATAGGGAGTGAGGGCAAAAGTAAACACATAAATAACAAACTTCCCAGCTTGTGGTGGGCTCCATGACTTACAGCATTATCTTTCAAGTTACAGAAATTTAATCTTTGAGTTACAGTATTTCCTTCACAGTCATTAACAGGTGTTTGTATTTTGGATTTAAACTGTAAACTTACTGTAGGAAAAAAAGTATTTCAGTTTTTCTACTGCCAGCAGACAATGCTAAGACATTTTCTTAGGCCTCCTGTGTATTGAGTTTTCTAGGGTGCAAAATGGAGATTAGTACCTACCGTTGTAAAGGCATCTTGGTATGCTAAGTGGCAGTACAGCAAATCTAGGGGCTTTAAGGTCATGAAGCCTGTTATGCAATACAGTCACTGTGGCACCATAGTTCCTGTTATTACAAAACTCAGAACCATCCTGCATGTCAAGACCAGTCTTCTACCTAAATTTGGAAAATTATGTTTGGTTGCATAAAGGTTCTGAACAGCTTCCACACAATTTATCAGAGGATGAAAAGAGGTATCTAAAACCAGCAGCTGATCCACTGCAATCATTAGTTTAGATGTAGACAGGCTACAGAGCCAGTTCCTTAAAAATGAGAATTGTGTCCCACAATCAGATATAGATCTTTGCTACTGTGCTTTGCTTTCCAAGTTTATTCTCTGTAGCCAGCATCAAGCAGTGCATCATTCCGTTTGTCTGTAACAGGTTGAAGTATTCCACATGTTAAAAGTCAAACCTTCAAGAAAAAGATTAATCATATTGAAGTCTCTTTTTCCATATAACTTTCTCAGTTATTCTGCATCTTACAAAACAGTGTCACTTTTTGTCAAACATTTTGTGTTGCTTCTTATGTTTGTATCTTGAGAATTTCAAAGATGTTTGAATAGTAATACACAATGATCAGATAGACATCTGTCAAGCCCAGACATACCAGA
The DNA here is from genome assembly GCF_004027225.2 of Strigops habroptila. Lineage (NCBI taxonomy): Eukaryota > Metazoa > Chordata > Aves > Psittaciformes > Psittacidae > Strigops > Strigops habroptila. The sequence continues at coordinate 21,556,795 of NC_044281.2, read as the reverse complement.
AGCAGTGGTTTCCTATGGCTGTTTTGGGACAGGATGATTGATCAGATATTCTCTTTTGCTGTGACCTCCTGTAGAAGTCACAAGCAGAGTGCTTGCAAACTACATCTGCTTATTCATCCTCAGCCAATTTCAGATCTCTTAAAATTCAGAACAATCCTATATGCATAAGAGAGAAAGCTACCATGGTAATGCAGATCCAAGATAGAGGAACAGCTATCTTTTCGTAGTAACAATATCACAAATACATTGCAAAATTAATTCCAACACTTGAGCCAATATTATTCTATCATTAAGTATCAAGTGCAGGATTTTTAGTTCTTCCTCACTGGCAAAGCTTTTAAAATCTTATCCAACATATCTCATTGCATCTTTCATTTTTTAAGTCTTTTTTCTCCTTTCTGGTGTTGTTGCAAAGATGAATCATAAAGGGTATTTGCATAGTATTAGGCTTTTGTTTGGGTTTTTTTTTTTTTTTTTCCGTGCAAGGTGGAAGCAAATGCTTTAATTCTAAAAGATTAACTATTAGAAAATGTAACTCACTAAATCCTGAAGCTATTAAGCACTTCATAATTAGCTCATATGCTACTTTGGACATTAGAGACTACGCAAGTCAAACATTATTTGTCATTTACCTTAATGGTAATATGTCAGTGCCTAATATTTGCTAATACTAAAAGAATTGGGTAGGCTGGATGCATGACAGCTTACCCTTAGTGAGGCTGTCATGCAGCCATTCATTTGAGCATACCTCTAATTTTGAACATGGGCCCTTTGAACCCAACTCTTGAAGACAGCAATTTAACTCAGGACCTTGCTGGATCAGAATCCAAAAGAGTTTAATTTCGATCTACAAGGGCAGCCATTAGAGAGACTTTATTTTAAATCACTTACAAAAGAATTTACATCCTTTCTGTACTTGTATGTGGAGACAAATGATCCACAAGATACAGGCTCCAGCATATTGGAGCCCAAAACTTTAGCTGACCTGCCCAAAGTAATGCTTCAATTTAGTGGCAGAAACAGGAAAAAAATCTGGTTTCTCAATTAATATCTGTGAAATACACCATCTCCTTTTCTTTTATCCTTCCCTTCCATTTCTGTTCTCTCCTGTCACTCCATCCCACCCCTTTCTCCTGCAAAGCAATTAAATGAAAAATGTGCAGAAAGGTCAAGGACAGAGAGTTTTGTTACTGATACTTAGAAAAGGTTTACAATTAAGTACTAACAAGTACATTCAGGAGCCATCCAGCTACATTCACTTCCCTAAAAAAGATGAAGCATCCACCAGCAAATAAATGCTATGGCCTTAGTATATCTAATCAGTCATAGGCTATTAAAATAGCAACATAATATACTACCCTTCATTACTATCATTTGTCTCACTAAACATTTGTTTCAGTTCTATCAAACCATTCAGCATTATTTTCTATTTTATATCATATGTAGCATTCCTGGAAAAAAATAATGTATTGCTCATTGGTATGGCATATGGCAGTCCATGGAAAAATACAGTTTCTGGATATTTTATTTCTTTATGGGCTATGTTTTCCTCCAGTTATTTTTCTGCAGCTCTACTCACACGCTTTGTACTTAAAGCATCACGACTGCTGCATTTACAGTGTTGCTCTCTAGATGACTTACTTCCTGTTTTTTTGCCAGTCTCTCTGGATTCTTTAATTGATCTGATTGATCAGAAGGCAATAGAGCTGGTGCTTTAATTCAGCACTACCAAGTCTGTGCTTCTGTAATCCCTTAGAGAGCACTGAAATTCCAAAACATCCTACTTTTGATTAAAACAAACCTCAAAACATGTAAATTTGGCTCTAAAAATATCCAGCTTTCTCGTTCTCAGGTTTTGAATGTATCTGAAAACAGGGAGGAGGAGAAAGGAAATACTGATTTAAAAAAAACCACCACAGTTTTAAATCAATATTATTGTTCAGCCTTACTACAAAAGAAATTCAAAGGATGTTTTTGGATGAAACAAGGATCAGATGTTCACATATTCCACAGGCAAACTTCCCTATTCCACCTAACCACAAAATCTTAATGCGATAAAACCACTCTCTTAATCAAGCAAGTAGCTGGAAAAAAAGAGGATGTGAAAAGAGGATGCTTAGCGAGCTGAGCAGATTCTGCCCAGGCTGGAAAAATCTCTGCATGGTCCTGGTTAGCCTCAAACTCTGCAATCACCAGGCAATAACCTCATGTGTCACAGGAGCAGCCAGGAATGTGAGTGGGGAGCAGCCAGCCACTTAGGTCAAATGCAGTCAATTCCACCTGAGATTAACAGTGAAATCACAATTTCTTCTAATGCTGAAGGAAGTCCACAACTTAGTCTATTAAAGAAAAAATAAGTTCTCCCCAAATGTACATATGTAACATTTTACAGTACTGCTTCTTCAGACTTCCAAATATATCTTAATGTAATGTATAACTTCTACATACTTATTAAAATATGTTAAATTATCTACCATAAAAATGCATGTTACATCAAATAAAGCTTTATATATAATTGTTTGGCTGTTTCATCTTTATTAAACTGTGATTTCGTTACAAAACTTACCATATGTGATGCCTTTGCAATGTTCGTCTTTTTTTAAATGAGGATTTTCTCCCAATCTCAGGAATCTTTTACAGTCGTGTTGTGAAAAACTTCTCATGGTTCATTCAACAATTTCACAAATCTAGTTAAGGCATTATTTTCTGTGGAGAAGTCCCTTTTCCCTATCCCTGGAGCAACAGGACTTAAATATTGCCATGGAGAGCTTAGGCTGGAATTTTTAATTCTGCCGGGAAACAATTGCTTTATTCTTGCTTTACACATTCAGATTGACTAATTAATAAAAAATATGATCTGGAATATCACTTGACCCTGACAACAGACGTTTTTAATTTTATATCTAGCTTTCAGATTGCTATTATCACAATGAACGAACCTGCAATGTATATTGCAGTTTCAGTTACATTTATTATGGATTGCCTACAGTCAGTACCTGATTATGTCTAATTTTCTCTAAATAAAAGGCTTTTCCTGAGAAAACGATAGTAATGTAAACAATGCTCTTGCATAGACTTAGATTTTTAAAAGAAGTTTTGAAATACTGCAAGAACTATCGGGGGTATTCTAATTAACCCTGAAAGCATGAAAATGGGAGGTGAAACACTTTCAACCACTTGTAAAATCAGGATGAAATCAGATGTTTTTCTAAAGCTCGGATGTTCTCTGTGGAAGTCTGCCCTGCCTTAGAATACGTACTTGCTGAAAAATATTACTGTGTCACTAGGCTGTCTTGTCTGAAAAAATGCTCACTACTGTACTTCTTTGTTTACAAATGTTGTCAGTAGAGTGTGTAGCTGTTTGAATAACATTGTAGACCTACGGGGTATGAAATTGCTCTCTCACTAGAGAAAATGGGAATAACCATGCAAAGTCATAAAACCACATTGGTTTCAAATAAGTTTAAGGGCACACTCAAGGCAACATAGTGGTTTTTTAATGATGATCTCAATGTGATCAATAAATAATAAGATACTAAATCTTAAATTCACTCTAAGTTAGATAGTACCTGTATTAAAAAATGAATGAATTGAGCACAGAATTGTGGCACAGGTGAGATAAATTTCAGGAGGAAGGATGACTTCTGCTGATGCTCTGGTCTGAGCCTTGAATCATCTTGGATCTGTTCCTAGCTCTGCGCTCAACTTCATTTAGAGCCACATAAACAGCTTTAGTCACATTGCAAAGATATTTAGATATTTGAAGATGCATAGAGCTGTCTACTAAGGTTTTGAAAACACCTAACTACACTAGGCAATTGTATCCTCTTGACTTTAAATTGAAGACCTGATCTCAAATGTGGCCTGTACACAACTGATACATAGCATAAATTCCTTGTTCATACAATACTTTATCTAAGACTCAAACTGATCATCACACTTCAGCAACTGAATCAAAAATTTAAGCCAATACCTCCTCACTCCTGGGGACAGTTTGCTTTCAGTAACTGATGGAATTTGAGTTGCTATAATTTAGGGCACAGATAGCTATCCATAGGTCTTCTGAATATTTCTTTCCCCTCCACTTCCCATGGTCACCAAATAGAGAATCTTGAACAGATACACATTCTTTGGTTACAAGAAGAAATCCCATCATTTAACTATGAATGTCAATTTCTGGTTGAGGTTTCTTCATCCTTCCTCCCCTCCCCCCCCCCAGTAATGCTTGACAATAAATGTGTTAACATTCACTGAGGAGATTCTAAATGGATCAGACAGTGTCATAAGAAAATTGTGAGCAGAAGTATTTGCCATGCTAAGGCTAGACGTATTCTAAGAGAAAACAGAATGCAGTTTCTTCTCTGTATAAATAATTGAGAATTCAAAAACATTTTCGTATTATTGTTTACTCACATAAAGATTCTAATTAGTGCAGATCACTGAAGCCCATGATCAATGATCATTTTACAGCATTTGGAAAATCCACTGACAATAAGACTGTTTCACCTTCCTTAACCCTTCCTGGTTAAATGGTTGAAAATCAGTCTAAGTGACAGATTAGATGTCCTTAAAGATGACCTGAAGTCTGTCGAGCTCTAGAACATAAGGTCCAGAAGAGAGTGTAATTTCCAGAGGCAATTTTTTTCTAGTGGCACTAATGTATAAATTTATCTTCAGGACAAGTGTGATAGCTTGTGCAGGATATCTTAGCGGCTTTAATCAAAGACTTTCTATGTAGCAAATGCACTGCGCTACACCTGGAAATAAAAGGGAGGATGCGAACAGCAAAGTTTAGAAACTACAGCTATTGATATGATAAACTCCGTATGAGTAACTCCACTGGACAAACACACTGTGTATGTTGATGTACTGGGTGCTTTCCAAGAATGGTGCAAAACAGAGTGCACTTGTAGCCCTGAAATAACACGAGGTCCATATCAGCATAGATCAAAGTCCTCAGGCCCAGTGTAAAAGTGTTTGGGAACTAACAGATAGTTATGAAAGGAATTATAAGGAATACAGGATGTGAAATCTTGAAGTTCTCAGTTCCACCTCATGGAGGCTAAGTGTAAGCTACTCTGGTCAGTAAAATCTCTGGCTACCAATTATGCATGAGAAGTCTCACCACTGTTCTTGCACAAGCCATGAAAAAAACCCCAGGTGCAGAGCAACATCCAGGCTGGTTTTCCAATGCATTCACAGACACCTTCCAATACCTTGTCCTTCAAGTGCTCTTCGGATCACAATCTGATTTCACCCTAACTAAACCTAATTGTTAAGTATTCTTGATAATGGCTTCATGATTTGTGGCAGTGGAGTACAGGTGCAGGCCCTAAAACACTCACTGAATACTCATAAGCCTCCAGTACTATTTACAACTTTGCAAGCTCAAACTCCTCATGAGTGTCTACCATCAACACCACATTACACTGTGAATACCAACAGAGGAGAAGAAATACTTTCCTGTTAGGGATAATGGTAGAAAAGAGAGCATTCTAGTCCCAGTCTTTTCAACACACGTGCATATATTATTGCAGTAAAATTTTAAGAAGGTATTAAAAATGGAAGGAAAATGAAGATTTCCACTGCTGGATATCTTTCAGTCATTTTTAGTCATGCTGCTAACATAACACTATTTGTTACAAATTCTTGCACAATGCAATGACAGTTAGTGGGAGTAGAAACTGTCCCTGAATAGTCACTGTCTCAAAAAATGGTTTGTACATAAAAATATGATGCCCCTTAGTATAACAAGAGAAGCAAGCTGTAGAGCTAGTAGCTAAAAATTAAATATATGGTGTCATATATGGTTCATGAGGCAAGGCAAAATAAGGGAATGTAGTAGAAGATGGTTTGAAGAATTTCAGAAATAGTTCCTGAATCTGGATAGGCAGTCAGACATGTTGCAAGAAAGTTCATCCAAACTGGATGATAAAATAGCAAAGATAATATAACGTTTCAAATGTGAAGGAATTTTTCATTTTGATGGAATGCATCCTTAAGCTGCATGTATATTTTAGGAATATAGCTTGGAAAAAGTATCATGTTTGTGGAATTCAATTAAGTTTCTGGATTTTTTTTCATCTGGTGGAACTTTCAGAAATTAATCCATCAAGTTGGTCACTTTGTATTCTGAATAGGCAAATCCCACCAGACATGTTAAAACTGAACTGTAGTAAAATATTATGAATTTGGAATAATATAAATGAACATAAACATAAACGTGTATTTAGACTGTTTTATCTGCAGAGAACTTGTTCTTGCTGAAATTCAAACCATGCTGAAACTGCTATGATGCCTTCCACCAAAGTAGAATCTGCTGACTTTCTGTGAGGAATCAAGTCATATGCACACCGAAAACTTATTATACTGCAAAAGGAAGAAAACATTTTCTTAGAAGTACTGGCTGTACATCACAACTCCCATGAAAACAATATTTAGTAAAATGAAAGCAGGCAAAGCCAGAAATATGGTGGTACTGAACAGAACAGCTTTTTATCACATCTTTGGTGACTAAGTTACATGAAAATTAAAGCTCCTCAAATTTTGAGAGCTCCACAAATGACCATAAAATCCTATTTCTACCCACTCAGCAAGCAAGCAAATGTTTCTAAAGTGGCCTGGAGAACATACTTGTAATACATGACAAGAATAGATGTGCCAACTTACACTGGTGGGCACCAAGAAAATCCTGTATTTGTTATCACAGACATTTAGAGAAGGTAGAACCCTTCACCTTTAAGCATAAATACTACAGTTACTTATATAGAACATACTTCATATACCACCTTTGTCCTGACCCAAGGTTGATACTATCCTTTGGTCAGCAATCTTAAAACAAACATGAAAACAGCTGGATTGGAACACTGCAAAGCTAAAGCTGAGTCTTTCGAAGCCACTGAAAATATAAGCATGATAACCTTTAATTCCATTAGGTAAAATTCACCTTTGAAAATTTCAGCAGAAAAGATTACCTCTACCTTTTACCAAAATCTAAGTATCAATTAAGGTTTTGAGCTGTTTAAAAGATCATGCAGGGCTTAGTTAAAATTTTGTTGGGTCAGCTGGCATGGATGTGAGAGCCATCTCATCTTTTCTAGAAATGTAAAATATAGATGTTTTTCTTTCTATCATCACTTTCATGCAATTAAAACATTTTCCTGATGATTTATAGATACAAATAGACTTTCCAAACAAGCAACTGATTTTAATGACTTTTCATGTTTAGAAAAGAACTGCAGCTTTCACACTTGAATGAGTATTCTATAGGAGTTTATACAAGGGTTCTGTTAGCAACAAAGCAACATTAATTGAAATATACCTCCTGAAAAAAATTGTTAATGTCTAATTGTGTATGTTTAAACAAGTGCAATTACACATTTGGAGTAAATTTTGCAATTCAAATGATTTTGTACATACCCCTAGCCTGTCTGGAATTACTGTAGCTATAATATAAAATTATAAAAATAGACATGAAATGAGCAATGAGCTCAAATAATTGAATGTCTTTCCAAAAACCAAAATTATAAATACATCTCCTTCATTCAGTAAAAATCTAAAATAACTTACAAGAAGGTTGGGAAAGAGCATAAGAAGAAATCTTAAAATCATGATCACAGAATGGAACTGAAAGCAAATAATTGCTCAAAGATCCAATTTCATAGAATGGGTTGGAAGGGACCTTAGAGATCATTTAGTTCCAAATCCTCTGCCATGGGCAGAGACACCTTCCACTAGACGAGGTTGCTCAAAGCCCTGTCCAACCTGGCCTTGAACAGTTCCAGGGATAGGGCATCCGCAACTTCACTGGGCAACCTGTTCCAGTGCCTCACCATCCTCAGAGTAAGGAACTTCTTCCTAATATCTAATATAATCTACCCCTCTTCTAGCTTAAAGCCATTCCCCCTTTTCATTAAAAGTTCATACAAAAGGTGAAAATATTAGTTTAAAGTAAAAATACAACATGCAAAATATAAAAGATGTTTAGAAAATTGCAAAATATTTTAAAAACATGTGAATATATACATTAAAATCTAAAGTTTATAATTTAAAATAACTGTAACCTTTGAAAGGAGTCATGGCTCCAGTTTTCCTCAGTGGTAGGAGAAGACAACTCTCACAGTATATGATCACAGTATATATAATTGTGCAGGTATTTAGTCACAAATGCTCCCTGCAGGGATCTAACTCTGCATTGTTTAGGTACAGGGCTACCCATTTTAATTATTCTTACTCCAGATTCATGAGAAGAAAGCCCATAGTTAACTGCAAACTTATTTATGCCTAGTGGCTTGCTCATAGGAACATCGTAAAAATGTTCAACACATCTGATAAAAATGCGGAAAAGGAGAATGTGTGTGCATCTACCTCACGTTTTCCTCTAGGAAAAAAAAAGTCTCAACTTGGAACTTCTGTCTTTAAACAGCTAGAAGATCTGACTCTCCCATGATTGAACAGGTAGCTGATAACCACAAGCCACTATTCTATAGGCATTAATAATCACTTGGATTCCATTTTTACTTTCACATAATTGCTACTGTCATGTGCAACTTGTGTAAGTTACCTTACAACTGCTGTAAGGTAACTCACTGTGTGACACTTTGCTTTTAAATTCTTGGGAAATATATGTTCCAAATTATGTATATATGATCTAATTGGATCATATCACACACTAATCTTCCACAGGGCTTAAAAATGTCTATGCTAAGCATCAGGTAAGCTCTGTGTGTGTATTTATGTCTGCCTTTGTCAATATAACCCTCCCCTGTAAAAATGATTCCAAATTTGAGAGAGACATTCCTAGTAGTGTAAACCAGAAGAAAAGTTTTTTCAAACATCTACCATAGCATCTGGGATAGCAGGACTGCATAACCCTATGGAGTCCCACCATTGCCAAGCCCATGGCCACATTTAAATTCCATAAAATGGGACAAATTGCTACAGCCATAATAATCCTTAATGGAAAAGGATGCCATAGTGAGAGTACATTAATACAGTAAGATAACATATAAGTGCATTCTGGGGAGCAGTTACCAAAACATGAAATGGTCAAGGAACTTGTATGCTTCAAAACACTGCACAAATCATCCCAAATGTTGGTATGATACCTGCATATAAGCATATTGTCTGTACAAAATAAACGAATAATTAAAACGTGAAGAAAACAGACTAAGCTGTTTGTTTTGCTCTTTAAAACAACAGGCTTACATAGTGCAATGAAATATTTATTCACCATGTTTTCCTTTTGCTGATCTATTTTTCTGAATTGATTACCTCTGAAAGCTTTCCTGACATGAGCTTTTGTACGCTGACAAAAGAGAGGTGAAGCGAAGCATCTTGATTAGCTGCAATGCAGATCAGCTTCTAGTCAAGCTTACCCGACCAGGAAGAACAGAGAGCATGTGGTCAGAAGACAGCATCTATTATAAGTTAGATTTTATGGGCTGAGTAATCCACCCTCACATTTTCACAGAAAGCAGAAGAGCTAGCAGATACTTCCAGCTGAACTTTTAAATGGCTGGCTCAGTTCTTTTGAGAAATTGCAACTGAAAGAACAGTTAGATTTGATTTTTGATCAAGCTGTAGTTACAGAATCATAGAAGAGTTAGGGTTGGAAAAGACCTTAAGATCATCTAGTTCCAACCCCCCTGCCATGGGCAGGGACGTGTCACACTAAACCATGTTGCCCAAGGCTCTGCCCAACCTGGCCTTGAACACTGCCAGCGGTGGAACATTCACAACTTCCTTGGGCAACCCATTCCAGTTGTCATAACAATTAATGTGCTGCCTCATTATCAGTGAGTTTCAAACAAACGCCATGCCTTGAGCCATGCCTGGGTTCTAAGATCACCTTCCCTTAGCAAACTTTGATTATACTCAACTGCAGCTATATCAGTGTATGTTGTCTATTCAGGCATCCCTAAAAAAATACACTTTTTAACAAAAACCCGCAGAAAGGTTTTTATGACTATAATATGATTAAACTTAAAAGCCAAGTAGTCTTACTAAACTACTTCTGCATAGTATATTAACATCCTCCAAGGGAGTATAAAATTTGTCCTTCTCATATATGAGGCTATAGCCCTACTATTAAGTTCAGCCTTCTAAAGTCTATGAATACCGCTGCTTACACTGTGCACAAAGATGTAAAAAGACATATCTATAACAGCCACAACTGTTAAGCTTGTATTTTAACTAGCGCTGACCAGGTGCTTTATCTGTGCATCCCTAGGTTGCTTTCCAGTTGAACCCACTTAATTTTTAGTAACTGTTCTGACAGACTATTGTAAGTAGTTATGTGTTACATGCCAGTGAAACAAGTAAACGAGACCTCTTTATTTCCATGTAAAGTTATGCCGTGATTTGATAAACTAAGCCAAATGTACTCAGAGAGGTTTATTCTATACATTATTGTAATTCAGTTACAAATCTTTTAGAAATTAAAAAATTTCTTTTTCTGCCTTGTACACAAAATGTAGTGAAAACAGTATTTTCTAGCAAATAATCCCTCACTGAAATTATAGTTTCATGGGTTTACTATTTCCTAATTTATAGAAAAGATGTAAGTACTATTAAAAATTATTACTAAACCCTCTAAGAAGTCCACACTGACTCCCAATAATAAGCTTTATCAAATACCTGTATTATTCAAGAAAAGAAAAAAGAAAAAAAAAATTAAATCAACACACACAAAAGCCCAAACAAAAATGTAAGACATCTGCATATATATTAAAGATGTTATGTTCCATCAAAGGCAAAAAATTGTGCTGTCCAACACGAAAAGATCACCATTAGAGTGATAATCTTTCGTAGTTAACTGTAGAGTAGTCTGCATATGTTAGTGCCAACTAATTGCTGAACAACTTAGGGGGGATCTGGATAGGTTTTTAGGCCTGATCAGTCTCTACAGTGATCTTGAATCTTTTGGGAAGGTCACAAATCATGTAAGTTAGCTGCTTTACAGTGACTCCAATTTATGTCAGGACATGGAAAATGACACAGCCCGAACCCAGAAAAGTGAAAGTGAAAGGGTGAGAGCATCAGTTTTATGCACCTTGTGCTAACACTCTTCAGCTCTGATTAAAAATGAGATCTAGCAATCACTTGGTTCCTCCTAAATAAACTGTTGTTGCCTGAACATATGACATCCTGTCATAAAATCCTTCAATAATTCTTATTTGCTACAAAAGCAGCCATCCTGTCCTAACTTCACCTCTGCTTACAGTTACCTATATAACAATGTATTTGAGTGATTTATCAAATATGGCTGTGAATGCAGTGAAATGCCAGACTTGCACCATTGCATGGTAGAGAATTAAGCTGGATTATATACCATAGGATTTGTATAATATCCTAGTAGACATTTCTTCCCTTCACAAGAAGGGCCCCCCTCAAATGCCACAAAAGACTGATTAGTCCTTCATCAGCCATGTTTCAGTATGTCCCTTATATCTAATAGTGTGTATTTTATACGTGCTGATTGTATTGGTTGGTTGGTTGGTTGTTGTTTTGTCGTTTTGGGGTTTTTTTAGTAGGAAAGGAAATGCTTTTCTGTATTATACCTCCTTTGACCACTTGCTTGGGAAGTAAACAATGTGGGGAGGCTTGAAGAACTCCAAACAGTTGCTATTTCCTACAATCCAGTAAAAAATTAGCATCATTAGTCCAGCTGTGTCCATCTCTTTGGGTAATTACAAACAGTATTTACTGTGTCGTCTGTATTACAGTATCCATGAAGATAAGGGCCTTGAGAATTCAGTGTCTGACACCTATTCCCTTTCTGCCAAATTGTAAAGGTGACTTAAGCATGCATTTGCCAGTATCAGTCATCTCAGATCTGTATACTCAAGTACTACAAGACTTGAAAAAACTGCTCCTTTGCTGTATAGTAAATAATTCTTATTAGCTACTTGCAATTTTTTAACGAAATAATTTATAAAATCCTTAACTTACATCACACAGCATAATTTACAAAAATTCAAGTTCATCAATTCTTACTAGTATAAGTAGCAGAAGTTTTGAAAGAATACTAAACTTTTGTAATTCATAACAGAATTAAATACCAAGTAAAGAAGTAGCTTTTTTTTCTTTTTGACTATTACATTTTTCACTATTAATTTCACATCTATAGAGTTTTAGCTGAATGAATGTGTACTCACTGCTTGATAGCTCTACTTGACAGCATGCGTCATGCAAAATGTATCAAAATAGTTTTCTCATTAGAAGACAAAACACATGGATTTTCTGATTTTTCTTTTCTGCATGCTTAGGATAAATGTAAAATTGAGAGTTTAAGAGAGATGCAGCACAGGCTAAGGATGAGGTTGAGTATGATATCAGACTTGTCAAAGCATCAGTGGAAGGGTCGTAAGAGTCACCTAAGCTCTTCTGCCAAAGTGCCTAATTCAAATTCTAGTGCTCAGCTAAGTCGGAGTCTACTGTTCAATTCATGATAATTTGGTTTCAAAGCTTCCCACTACGGTGAAGAGAGGAAACCTGACCTGATGCTATTCCAATTTGTGATTGAAAAGAAAAAAAACACTTCAACAAACCACTTACAATATGTGTTTAATGTTTCCTATACCTGCTTTGCCATTAGTAATTTTTAGCAATTAATCCTGAACAATGGGAATACATTATTTTAAATTACATCCATTACTACTGGTAAAACAACCTAAAAACACTGGGGCACTGCTGTTGTCATGAATACATCAGTTCCATTTGTATGTCTGTACTGCCACAAGCAGGAAGGACAGAAATTTAAAGGTAAAAGAGTATAGGGAAGCCCAAAGGAAATGTAGTGTTAAATTTCTGTCCATGGTTCTAGAAACATAAAGGATTGTAGTCTGAACAAAGTTATCTTGTTATTGCATTATGAACAGTCGCAAATATTCTATATAAAATACTGCACCCTTGCAACTCATTTGATAATTAAAAAAAAAAAAAAAAAAATCAGTGTGCAGTACAGACCTTTCGATAGGCTTGTTTCTGCACACATCCTTAAGACGACAAGTTGTTTTCATGCTGTTTAGAGTGTTCAATATATTTCAACGAAGTACAGGGACACCCAGCTACCCGATGTTTTCACTAACAGCAGCCTCCAAGAGCAAAAGCCAGGAAATGAGCCAATGATAGACATTTTATTTTCTAGATGAGATACAAACTCTGAATTAATCCCAAAACATCCAAAATGCCAACCTTTGTGAGCTGTGAGTGACATACAATCTGAAGGAAAAAAACCTCACCAACCAAAACCTGAAAATAAAAAAATACTATGCTTTAGGAATCTGAGCAGAACCAGAAAGTTAGAGCACCTCCTCTGGTTATCAAAATGCACTTCCACTGCTGACGTGAGAACTTACGGGTATTAGCAGGAATGCAAAGAGAAGCTGCTTGGCAACTGCAGTTTCACATGGACAGGGAAAGTTTCTCTCCTGAGTGGAAAGGTAACTGGATTCTAGTTTTATTGTTACTACTCTGTCCCTCCCCTATAAAATGGGCAGTGCTAAAACACCACAAATGTATTCAATATGGTTATGGTACAAATATAACATCGAAGAGTAAATAGCCCTCACACTTCTGTCTTAGCATTTGGGACTCTATCAGAAAGAATCTAGAGTTGGGGCAGAAATTTATACTGCTCTACCATGTAAACACATATCCCCTAAAAAGTCTTTACACACCATATTGTTTTATGTAATGACTTCATTTTCTGGAAGTATTTGTGCAAAACACAACACAAAGACCTTACATTAATTACAAAATTAGGCAGTAATGTGTGTTTTGTCCATTTTGAAAACTGTACCCTAAAATGAAGACTCTGTTATTCAAATGAATTACGTCTCTGCTGTTAGGAATGAGTTAGAGTAAAATGTCACATATAAAGTTCACAATGACATTTTCCTATACCAAAATTTAATTTAAGAGGGATATGCTGCATTTTAATAAAACATCTCATAGATTTCAAGTATATTTTTATGGTTCTCTAGGGAAAATGCAGCAAATAATCATATTTTAAATCCACTGAAGTTCTCTTGCTGATGCTTTAAGATGTATTTTCTGGTTTCGTTTGAGTGCCATAGTATTTACATTTTCAGACTTATCTGCCAATCTATATTCTCAATAGTCGCTCTTGTTATGATTATTTCTCTTCTTACCATATGTTCACTATTACTGAATTGTTAAAGGTATTTTGAAATGCATGACTGAGCATCTAATCCAGGAAGAAGTTACGTGTTGATATGTTCCCTGATCATTTTCTAAGAAAGAATAGAATAAATCATTTATTAGATTACTTTCTATGCTGTATACATATTATACAGCTTGGTTTAGCCTTAGATTTCATAACCTGTTTTGTGCAGATAAAGCATTTGCATGTAGAAGGTTCATTAGATTAACTAATGTGTTTTCCTGTCAGGTAACCTTTAACACCATTTTCTGACTTCCAGTTGTGAACCATGTACTGGGTAGGACAAAACAGGATTAACACCCAACTACTTAACTGAAACCCCAAAATCCAGGATACACTTATTTGCATGAGACAGAATGACAGGTTATTCTTCTGTCCTAATTTTCTCCGTTGAGGAATGGCAGAGATATAAGAAATGCATATTTAGCATAGAGCGAAAATAATTCTATAAACATAATAGTGAAAAGAGTCACACTCAACTCACTGAAATAATAATCTGAAGGTAAGCTAAATTTCCTGAGCCACCTCATTATTATCGTATTTGGAAAAGATGGGGCAAGGGAGGAAGGGATGAAGACAAAAAAACCCCACCAAACACCATCTATATAATAAACACTAATAATCCCATCTTTACTTGATGTAAGATCTCAAGTACAATATTGTATCAAATTCTCCTTTGACAGTTCCTTCTGCCATTGCTGTTCACCTCCAAATGTTATGGTCTAGATGATTTAACTTTTTCAGGTAAATGCCAAAAGGACCTCACTGAAAAAAATTCTGTGCAGTTGTTAATAATTCATACATTAGAGAACAAAAAAAAAGTTCAGAGGGATGGAAATAAGCCAATTTCATGTCAATGTCAAGATAAACAGAACTGATTTAAGTAATTACACAGCTTTTTTGACTAGAGTTTAATGGTGCTCATGTAGAAAGTACGACTTGCGTTATAGAAGACATCATAGAAAATGACCACCATGGTCTCTTTTTAAAATCTACAATTCTAAGAGTAGTTCAGTGAAGTTGCTCAAATGTGCAGCCATAAAAAACAACTAGAATTTAAAACACAAAACTTGCCTGCTAAAGTCGATCTGGGCTAACTGCTAATGATGTATTCTGCTTAACCAAACATTTTAAAAATTGGAAAGGTAGAGTTAATATCCCAATTCCCCCATCCTCCCCAAATATAACACTCTTAAAAGAAAGCTAAGTAAGTTCTTTGCAACCCAGTCTTTCTGTGGTGCGAATGATTTGTTATGTCATCATCCAGAAGTCCCTTCCCTGAATCCTCACTCAGCTGTGGCTCTCAGAGGAGACTAAGTCTGGATATTTTGTCATTGTATATGCAGAGTCTTGCCCGTGACAAAGATATGCATTCTTAGTTTTGGTGTTCTTGAAAGGGTATCAACCAACACAACCCCAAAAACATCACCGCTAAGACCAACAAAAAATACTTTGAATTTTTAGTATCATTATTCAATACTTTCCTTTTGTGTTGTTATTCTAACATATTTAGATATTCAGCTGAAATGAAAGTTATATTTTAACAACTAACAGTTGTAAAATGTGATTTCTGATAGTTACATAGAATATCTTACAACTAAGCTTCACAACTTTAGTTAGCATTCTTGGTCCTAGGCTACCTAGGATATCCTAGGTACTAGAGAAATGGCACACAATTGTAGACAAGCCTGGCAGACATTCTTGTCTACAATTCTGACCAGGTGGAAATGGATGTCTAAATAGACAAATAGAATTAGGATGGATGGCAAGTGACTGCAAAAATGAGTGTATCTGCAGACATTAGCAAGGCTAGACCAGGGCAGAAACAGGCACAGATCTCATGGACATGGTGTTAAGATTGACCAGTCTTGAATGGAAACATGGACTCTTTTGAAAGCATTCTTTTTGAAAATCCCTTTGCCATCAAAGTAACTGTTTTCTGGAGCTAAGGTAGTTGCATTGCAATTAAATATGCATTTATACCTGTCAAGGAAAATGCATTTCTCAGGCACGTTGTACACCTTATTTGGTGTCTCCCAGCAATTCAGTTCATTGCTTTTCAGTGGCTAAATTTTTAAAAAATGCAACAGGTGACTTCAGTGTTGCTTATTAGCAACTAGAACAAACTTCTGCAACAGATTCTTCAATTTTGTTTTTAAAATATTTACTTTTTTCTTTTCAATAAATATGAGACTGTTATCACTCCAAGTTACACCTAAGAGGCAAGATGTACTGCAGAATCAGTAACAGTGCGTCAAAAATCTTCTAGGTGATGACCCAAAACTTACTAAAGTGAACAAGAGGGCTTCCTGGTGCTCAGCTGCAAACATATGTGCACATCTAAATTTAGACTCTGACTCAGTGGCACATCTGAGTGACTATTTTGTTACTGATGTTGCATTTACAAACATAGAATCATAGAGTAGTTAGGGTTGGAAAGGACCTTAAGATTATCTATATACACTATCTATATATATTATTAATGTTGAAATTGTGATGCCCTTCAACATAGTGGAGCAAATTGCTGAACCCAGAACTCCTGCTGAACTAAACATGAAAGTTCATGATTGTTTACCAAACCTAAAGATGCACAATTGAGTATGCGTTAAGTGCATTTGATTAATTGACTGGTATGCCTGCATCATAGAACATGCATCTTACTTAAATAAGTAAGAATATGTTAACTTGCTTGATGAGATGATTTGACTATTGTTTTCATTGAAGAACAGACATGCACTAACAAGCTCCCACGGTAGAATTCAGGTACTGCTGAGGGGTTACCAAAGACCGGAGAAGCATACCCCTAACTAGAGGGTCTAGTAGAAAGTAGATTACTGCCCAGCTGTAAATGGAAACTTCCAAATAACTGCATGGCCCAAGTGATATATTACACTTTTAGAAATATTTCAAATTGGACAGACTGAAGAAATTACTAGTATATTTTAAAAGAACATACATATCAGCTAAACACTTGCAAAAAACCCAATATGAGCAGAAAGATTACAAAGATGTAATGCAAGAAAAGCTACACAGAAATAAACCATCTGCAGATGAGACACTGATTTCAGTCTGCAAGACAAAAAAAAAAAAAAAGGAAATTATATAACAAAAAGTGTACAGAGTTGATATAAATTTATGTACATTGAGCAATTAACTGTAGTGATCAGATTTGTATATAGTGGTCTCTTATCAGAAATAGACAAAAATGAGACATTAGTATTTCTACAGAATCACAGAAGAATTCAGTTGACTAAAATGCCTTGGGAGTTCTGCTGGACTGGAAAATATACCAGAAGAGCACTTAGGAAATGCACAAACAACAGTGCCATGTGAACATGAGAAGTCACTGGTTTGTTGTCTGCACCAGACGGCTATTTGGTTTGTCTCATGAAAAATCCAGTGGAAATGAAGTATCACAGAGCAGGTCAAGTTGCAAAAGGAGATTCTACTTTACAAACTCCACAATTATTTTGTTCATCATTCAATTTCAGGTAGCTCACAAAAACAGTGTCTAAGATTAAATATGTACAAAAAGCATATCAAGGGCATTACTGTGTCTACAGCAAGGAAATAGTCCTTGCAAACAGACACAGAAGAAAGTAAGTATTAAATAATGCATATGGCTGAGCACTTTGCAAAAAATGCTCAATGTGAATTGCATATGGATATCTGGTTTTATGACTGGAAAACTGATCTTGAAACTCCCAAGGAAAAAGAAAAAAAAAAAAAATCATGTCATTAATTTTAAATTTAAAGCAATATTGAAAAGAATTGTATGGAGATCAATATATAACTATAATTATTGAGGAAAACTATGAATAAAACATTATATTGCAGGCTGTAAGCCCCTAGGCATTTTGCACCATTAAACATATTTTTATATCTCAACTCTGACTGAAAAGAAGGAAGAAAATGAAGAACTTTAAAGGAAAATTATGATTCTTTTACTGAAAGAAAAGGAACCTTGGACACCTTCTTTGTTATGAATAAAAATTACATTAAAATGAAAGTCAGCTTCCAATACTATATTATTTAAGTAGAAAGAGCAGAAATTTGTTCAAGAGAGAAATTGCAAGGTAGGCTATTTCCAATATAGCATGTACTTTTTTGAATACAATACATATATTCTTATTCACCAAGTTTGCTGAGCACTGGCATACAAAAGTGTATCATCTCAAGATGGTAAAAATTATTGCTAGAGATTCGACTGAAGAAGCAATTACAATTACTTTGTTTCTTTGTCAGGAGCTCATGATCCCTTGAAAATTTAGTTTGAAGATCTCTCTGATTTCTAGATTAATTAGATGAGAAAATTGTATATTCTTTTGATGCCTTCCCTTTTACAGTTGCTATGTAGACCAAATAACTAAAAGGTTTTTCCATTAGAATATATGTTGTATACAATCTAAAATAAATTCAACCTGAATTTTGTGTATTTATTTTTGGTGCAAACCTTTTTCGTTATCATTCATGTCATTTCATTAGGTAACAACTACTGCTTGCATGAGTATGATGTCAATGCAGGACTTCAGTTATAAAGGTATGTGCTGTAACTGCACTAATCGTGTAACTACTTCTGCTTCATAATGTAAACATGTTTCATTTCTTTGTAATGGTTCTGTTTAAATGTTTATACCCATCTCTCTTGCTACACTGTTACTTTAAGATTCTTGTTAAAAGTTGATGACTTTTTTCTGCCTTTTAAATTTGTGAACTCATTCAGTTTTAACTAAGTACTCATTTCCCTCCATTCAATATGGCCTTTGTCAAACATTTATTTTGCAAGTAGTTAGTATGTGTTATTGGAAGTTCTTGTCAGGTAGTCTGCATCACTGGCCTTACATTGCCTTAATTACCAACACCGAAGCATTGGTCAAATGCTTCTGAAATCCACTAGGCTGCACATGCCTCAGTTTGAACTTGACTGCACAGTGTTCAGCACTCTTCCTCTAATGCAGCAAGACATAATAAAATAATCGCCTATTTGCTTTTTTTGTATAAAAGTAGTTCTATAGGCAAATTAGCCAAATATTTAAAATCCAGCAACCTCAGTGATAGGTTTATCACTGAGCCAAACACTGAAGAGTGCAAGGAAAAAAAAACAAAACCCAAATACCATCTAATTAAAGGGACCATAAGGCTTTATGAACTAATCTTAAAATATGAGAAAAACAACAGATGTGATCAGTGTTCTGCTGAACCTATTTTTGCATAATTTAACATTTTAAAAAAATAATTTTCACAGTAATTTAACTATTTGACTATTTTATTACTAAGATATATTATATTATACATCTACTGCTATATCAGTTTTGCTCAGAATAAAATAGCAAATTTTTAATGAATCCTTGCAGTCTGCTACAGCAGAAAAAAGTTAATGCCACTAAGACAGCACCAAATAGGAACAAACCCAGTATTTTCAAAAGATACTGACTGTGAAGGTGATTAAAATTGTTTGTGTAAGAGTATTGATAGTGCACTGTAGGCAAAAATAATAGCACTAGAAAACTGACCACCAGTACAGAACAAACACGCTAACTACTGCATAGGCAAAATGTCCCTGATAATGACTGACACTTCTCCAGCCTCTGTTGTGCCAGCGTTGAGGCTGCACTAGAAGATAAGTGCAGCGAGCCCTTTAGATTTGCAAGTGACCCTCACAGAAGGCAGATAAGCTGCCTCAAATGTTGGAGAAACATCCTTGCACTTTCGCCTTCAGAATTGTTCAGCCTGATCAACAAAGCAAACATTTTGGAGATCACAAACACGTTGGACCCATTAAAAAACACATGGCCTGGCTCTTGAATAACCCATGTAATGACACCTTTCAAAGAAAACAAACTTCTAGGAGCCATAATGAATCAAGTAATCTTTCCAACTCTAAGAAAGCTACATAGAATCATAGAATCATAAGGGTTGGAAAGGACCTTAAGATCATCTAGTTCCAACCCCCCTGCCATGGACAGGGACACCTTGCCCTAAATCACGTGGTCCAAGGCTCTGTCCAACCTGGCCTTGAACACCACCAGGGATGGAGCATCCACAACCTCCCTGGGCAACCCATTCCAGTGCTTCACCACCCTCACTGTAGAGAACTTCTTCCTTATGTCTAATCTAAACTTCCCCTGTTTAAGTTTGAACCCATTACCCCTTGTCCTACCACTACAGTCCCTAAGGAAGAGTCCCTCCCCAGCATCCTTGTAGACCCCCTTCAGATACTGGAAGGCTGCTATGAGGTCACCACGCAGCCTTCTCTTCTCCAGGCTGAACAGCCCCAACTCTCTCAGCCTGTCTTCATATGGGAGGTGCTCCAGCCTTCTTATCATCCTCGTGGCCCTCCTCTGGACTCGCTCCAACAGCTCCATGTCCTTTTTACGTTGAGGACACCAGAACTGTACGCAGTACTCCAAGTGAGGTCTCACAAGAGCAGAGTAGAGGGGCAGGATCACCTCCTTCGACCTGCTGGTCACGCTTCTTTTGATGCAGCCCAGGATACGGTTGGCTTTCTGGGCTGCAAGCGCACACTGCCGGCTCATGTTAAGCTTCTCGTCAACCAACACCCCCAAGTCCTTTTCTGCAGGGCTGCTCTGAATCAATTCTCCGCTCAACCTGTAGCAGTGCCTGGGATTGCCCCGACCCAGGTGTAGGACCTTACACTTGGCTTGGTTAAACTTCATAAGGTTGGCATCGGCCCACCTCACAAGCGTGTCAAGGTCCCTCTGGATGGCATCCCTTCCCTCCAGCGTATCAACCGAACCACACAGCTTGGTGTCGTCGGCAAACTTGCTGAGGGCGCACTCAATCCCACTGTCCATGTCGCCGACAAAGATGTTGAACAGGACCGCTCCCAACACCGATCCCTGAGGGACACCACTCGTTACAGGTTTCCAACTGGACATCGAGCCATTTACCACAACTCTTTGCGTGCGGCCATCGAGCCAGTTTTTTATCCACCGAGTGGTCCATCTATCAAATTGATGTCTCTCCAATTTAGAGACAAGGATGTCATGTGGGACAGTGTCGAACGCTTTGCACAAGTCCAGGTAGATGACATCAACTGCTCTGCCCCTGTCCATCAGTTCCATGGCTCCATCATAGAAGGCCACCAAATTGGCCAGGCAGGATTTCCCCTTAGTGAAGCCATGTTGGCTGTCACCAACCACCTCGTTGTTTTTCATGTGCCTTAGCATGTTTTCCAGGAGAAACTGTTCCAAGATTTTGCCAGGCACAGAGGTGAGACTGACTGGTCTGTAGTTCCCCGGGTCTTCCACCTTCCCCTTCTTGAAAATGGGGGTTATATTACCCTTCTTCCAGTCATCGGGAACTTCACCTGACTGCCAGGATTTTTCGAATATGATGGACAGTGGTTTAGCAACTTCATTCGCCAGCATATGTCAGCAAAGAAGCTTTTCAATCTCTAATAGCTTCACTATCTCCTAAACCATGGACAACCTGCTGTAGTGAATGATCTAAACCATGATTTTTTTTTTTCTCCCTCTGCAGTCTTTATCAGCTATGAAGACTTGCTTACGATAGCATATTCACAAGTTTGTTCAGAAATAATCAGGACAGCATTGTGATGGACAACTTATCAGACAGAAAACGGTAGTCTTCTATACCTGCTCCCCATAACTGTTAACACTGCCTTGTAAGGTAACCTGCAGTGCTATTTCACACCCTATTTCCACATTCACACTAAGCTGTCATCAAAAGCATATCAATGCCGCTACACCTCTAGAAATCCATTGTGCATAACCCCTGCCTACATGTAGTGTTAGACCACTTCCCTATGCCATTTTGGTGTTCTTGTGCTCAGAAGATAAATTTTTTTTGAAAATTATTCTGAAATTCTTTTGAGCACAAAAAGACCAAAGAGGCATATGGAAATTGCCTGATACTACATGTTGTAAAAGGAATTCCTGTACTCTAGAGGGATCAAGTTGTACTTGCACATGATTGCAAGATACACACGGAGGTGACATAACTGTTACCCTGCATTCCCCTTTCAGGCCAGGCACGTAGTGAGGATGCAAAGTAACTTGCATTCTAATATAGTATCTTATTTTAAAAAAAAAATTATATATATATGTATAAAAATCTGAATTTGAAACAACTTCCTGAATGTTTGCGGTATAGCTCTGGAAGAGAAGACATCCTTCATTATCTGGCTACTAGTTTTTCTGAAGGCATAAGTCACCGAACAGGTCCTTATTTGACTTATATATAATTGGGATGTGTATGTGTCTTCAACAACAAAGTAAAAACACAGTGATTGTAAAACTATAGCTATATTTTTTTGTAATGGAAATGGGACAAGGCAGTTCCTCCACCAGCGGTACAAAATCAATTATATACAAAATGAGTTGCCATCTTACCAAATTTTAACAAAGCCGAGCCACCGAGCTAAATAACATGTCTTCCAATGCGGCACTTTAAAGTGCTTCTCTTTTCACTGGAGTTTGCCAAACTGCTAAGCTAGACAAACAGTGCTTGCTTGAATATAGCCACTTAAGAGAGGAAAAAATATTTGAGACTATAAACTGATTTTTGTAAAAGATGTAAATAGAAAAGCTAACAATCCCTTTTCCTTCAGATTCTTATGCACGGTAATATTACCATGTCTCTTATTGTGCCCCAGCTTCTATTATTAATGAATATGAAGTAGTATGTGAATCCTACACATTAAAATGTTTCAACAACAGTTTTAGAAACTGTATTCTAGATTCAGCTTTGCTCTCTGATAAATGTCTTTGTTCTCTACAGGTGAGCTCCAATGCGATGTACCCCTAGTGTATAACTCTTGCTGTAAGACCTCGGTGAGAATGGGTGAGTCATAATGCCTTCATTGCTCCCTAATCCCAATATCCATCCATATCTCCTCTACCTACTTAAATAGCTTTATTACCCTCCTGACAGACTCACACAGAAGCAGGAAATCAGCCTAGAGATCAGCACAACTGTAACAAATCTCTTGTAACTTACCAGCTACCTAAATTACCCCTGCTTATAGTGATTCTCTTAAAAAATTGCCAAATAACATCTTCATATCTTGGTGAATTTTAAGCAGATATGTGGAATAGATCTAAACTTTTACTTCCTCGTCCACGAATTTCCCCCTCTATTTCCTATAGATACGTCATATTACCTTCTATTCTTGTTTGTTCTAATTGGTTAGAAAGTTCTGCTTTTATACATGAAATATACATGCATGCATGCATATACAAACACACATGTGTATGCATATCAAATGTTCATTTTATTTGCATGAATAATTGTGTGAGTTCTTCTCACACACCCAGATGCATGCATAGTATTAAACTTTTATCACTTCATTTTGTCAGATGCATCTTGTTAGAACACATACCTTGTTTTTGCAGAGGTCAGACTGAGCTTCCATCTTCCTTTTTTTTCCTACAGAAGAAGAAGAGGAATTTTCCAGTAAGACTTCTCGACCCAGGCCAGTAGCTCATGTACAAGAAGTGTCATTATTCTATAGATCTTCATTGACTCTTCTTTGTGGTCTTCAGCTCAGATACAAGATTTTCCACTGTCATGTGCAACTTTATCTCTCTTGGGAAACAATTGTCTCAAAGCTATTTAAAATTAAAAAAAAAAAAAAAAAAAAAAATTCTGTTCATACTTCTAGTAAATACGGGATTTTTTTTGGGGGGGGTTGAGGTTTGGGAGCCAGGGTGAGTTGTTTTGTTGGCTTTTTGGTTGTTTTGATTTGGTTTTGGTTTGGTTTTTTTGTGCGTGTGTTTTTCTTACAATCAGAAAATTGGAAATTTTGTTTACCAGAGAATAAAATAATTTTGCATATCTAGAGGTATTTTAATCTTTCCTGTAACTCTATTTCTCATTCAAAATGCCATGTGGTTAAAATATACATTCCTTTATTTAGCTGGTAGATTGACATCATTTTTATGTCCAATGGATTGCTTACTTTACCATCTGAGGAGGATAGAAATATACAACTGAAAAATTTACTTTATCAGGACAGCTCATGAGAGACAGAGCTACATATACTTTTTAAAAAACTATTCTTAAAATACTTCAATTGTTTTGACCCAACAATGAAAGAAGAGTTAAGCTAATTATCCAAGATTCTTCGGTTTCTGAGCAGTAATTGGAGGACAAACAGCATGCTAAAAAGCAGTACTTGGGCTTTAATAATTAGCACCATAAAGTGGGAAATTAGCAATGAATTCTCCATACACAAAATAACCGCAGTCTGTTGAGTGCCTATAAATAGTATCCTAACCAGAAGATTGTTAAAATTTCAGATGAGGAATTAGAGAAGGGTGTCTCTTGTCCTTGCTTTCAGAAAGCACATTTACCTCCTGTTTGAGCTTTAAAATACAAATTAATTGAAGAATTGATTTGTGATGATTGTTATAGAGGGAGAAAAATGAGGAACAAGCAAAAGAGAGATTGTGTAGAGAAGCTGATTTGCAGACAAATCAATGTTTGCTATAGCTCTCTTGACAGCAGAAATACTTTGTATACCAACTTTTGATTAGCATGAGTAAAAATATAGCATTAACTCCCAGTAGGCTGTTCAACATTCAAGGAAAGCAGGCAACATCATATAAACAGCAGCAGGCAACATATTAATAAATCAGCAGATCACCAAGCATTTCCAAGAGTGCCAAGTGACACTTGGCAAGTGACATAGTATCTAACTTCTTAATATATATCTAACTGATATTTTTGCATTGCCAAAACAAAGCAATAGTTTATTCATATAAACAGTATTTTCTACTTTAGTAGATTCTTACAGTACTTCTACTATAGCCAATTCAAACCACCTTTTATCTTCAATATACCTCACCTGTCCAAGAAGATTTCCACGGATCTTGTAAAAATACCTTTAATGTTCATTATGATCCTTTTGATAATTAATTAGTACCTGCCTACAATAAATCAATGCTGGAGGTCAAAACATCTTTAAATACAGTAGAATCCAATGCCATGTGCATATTTTCTCAGACCACATGAAGGCAACTGGCAATGAGTTTACAGAACACCATAACTGATGGAAAAGCTGTGGCTGCTCATGAAATCACTAAATATAAAGCCTTGCCCAGATGGCTAGAGAACAAGTTCACTAATGCCATTTATATCAGATAGCACAGGGGTGCGAAATAATGTAAAAATTATTCTTAGTAACCATCACACAGGTGATCTTCTCTCTCTTGGGGTCCAAATGGGTAGGGAAAAATAATGTAACTTGCAGCAGCCCTCAGATGTCTACAAAACACACCAGCACAGAGACAAGAGGAAGGGAAAAAGCAGTCCTTTGCAGCCACAGAATAAGTGCAAGGTCTTCATCCTCCCATTTTTGCTAACAGCCTGAGTGCCAGAATGGGCAGGGACTGATGAGAAAAGCTGTGATATAAAAGTCTTGAATCCTCTTTTTCTACTAGGAACCTAAATTGCTAGTCAGAACAGTAATGCTGCTAAGTTGGAGGAACTACAGAGGCATCACATCACATAGTCAAAATAAATCTACTATGTTTTGACATACTGCATAGATTATGTCCTCTTAAGTACTACCACAGAAGGATGATAAAGAAAAACATGTTAAACCTGAAGTCAAGTCTCTAATATCTCTGGAGTACAACACAACACTGTCCCGCTTGGCATATTCACCAGGGAGATGAGTGAAATCTCCACAGTGATCTAATATACCTGTTCACTTGACACTTTTAAGGTAAGTTGTTGAACTTAAGTTCAATTCAGGTCTTTGTCACTGCAAGCCTGGAGGCTGCTTTAGCTAAGAGCAATTCCTGAGATAACTAAATTCAAAGCTCAGCTAACCAATAGTGTCTTAATCAATCAAAAACTTGGTCCAACAAATAAACTGGTACATTCCTCTAAAGGCAACCATATGGTCAGCCTGACAACCCCATCAATGAATTTGCCAGCAATTCATAAAATATGACACAGTATTAAGCAAGCTGCTGAAGCTCTGGCAACAAAGTCATGTTGGGCCAGCTCCTTTCTATACATGCCCAGATTTAGTTCCAAATAAGATAGCATGAAATACATCAAATATGTTTACAAGAATAAAAAGCTCAGCCTCTTCAGTTTCTCTGAATCAATTTGTGTTGCTCTGGACACATGGAGATCAGAAACCAACTCCATTTCCCCAGCTGAGAACTCTCGTATGACTGCAGCACTGGTAGAGAGCCCCTCTGTTAGGCACAAAGCTGGCACTTCTAGTCAGCTCCCAGGCCCAGTACAGGATGCAAGGGGCACTGCTGGGCTTTCTCTCTTCTCTATTGGCAGGCAGCTATTTAGAGGCCAGTTGGAAGACTTCAGAATATCCCCAAGAGTGGTCTAAACTATAGTGGGTTGGCATAAAACTAGTCTGGAAATAAAACGGAACTGCAAAGCCCAAACATTCATTTTTTGCTCAGCCTTTCCCAATTAGTTATCATGCATTCTACTTTTTGCTCATTCAATCTCTTTCCCTGCTGCAGTTTCCAGATTTTTCAAGCCCTTCACTTTCGGAGAATATGAGAATTTTATATTAATATAGAAGGTCTCCATTGCTGTCAAGTTTCAAGTTATCTTCATTCAAAGGACAAATATTAATAAGGAAAAGAGATTAGGTGGTCCCCTAAATCACCATGTGTAAGCTTTACTCTTTGGGTTTACTCAAAACAAGCAAATTTAGAGAATACTTTCTTTAGCTAGCTTTAATAACCTTTACGTCTTTCCTTGGTTTTGTCTCTACATGCTGAACTCTTCCTCTTCTTTCTGCTGGAACACTGCTGGGCTTGGACACTGGCAGTTATGTATAATAACTGTGGTCTATACTGTATCCTTCAAATAGATGCTTACTTTCTTTTTCAACTTCTTGACAGTTAGATCGTTTTCTAACTTGCAATTTTGATACTACATGGCTGGCCATGCAACATGATTCTTTTGCACCAAACTTCTTTTCCCTAAAAAGCTGTTAGTAACATGCCAGTCTCCATATAAATTAAAAGAGACTGAAAAATTTCTGTGGGTGGAGGACGTGTTAAAGTAATATATTCATCCCTAATAGCACTGTGGGAATAACAACTGTGCTTTGCCATTAGTCATAGCTTGGAATTGCACATTTCAGCCAACAACATTATGCAGAAATGTTAGTCCCCTCAAACCAGAGTATTGGAGAAACATAAACTGGTTAATCCTCACAGTGCCACTTCCAACATGTGATTGGGAACTAACACTATTCAGATAGTTTTTTCATCGATTCTCCAGGGCAAAGGGGAGGACCTTAAAAAAGCTAGGCGTGTCTGGCAGGTTAATAAATGGTTAGAATGCGGGTGCCATAGTCAGGGGTTTGACTATTTAGAACATGGGGCTCCATTTGGGAGGCCAGATCTGCTGGAGGCTGGTGGAGCTGGTCTGACAAAGAAGGGGAAGAGCTGTTTTGGTAGGAGGCTTGCCAGGCTGGTCAGGAAAGCTTTAAAGTAGATGTGTTGGGGGAGGGGAGCATTGATCCATCCCAACATTCCTGGTCAGTTGCCAGCACCTGTAATAAGTGCTTGGAGCGATGTAGAGATGTTCCAGCTGCCCCAGCCATTGAGTCGGCTTCATTTGGAGCTCGGCTAAGGTGCCTCTATACAAACGCCTGTAGTATGGGGAACAAGCAAGAGGAATTAGAGATGTGTGCAAGGCTACGGGAATATGATGTCATTGGTATCACAGAAACATGGTGGGATGGCTCCTATGACTGGAATGTTGGAATGGAAGGTTACAGGCTGTTTAGAAAAGACAGGCCAGGCAGACGAGGAGGGGGTGTTGCTATCTATGTCAGTGATAGGCTAGAGAGTATGGAACTCTGTCTGGGGACGGGTGATGAGGTAACAGAGTGTTTGTGGGTCAGGATCAAAGGGAAAACAGCAACAGGGGACATTACGGTGGGGATCTGTTACAGGCCGCCTGATCAAGAGGACTCTGTGGATGAAGCGCTCTGCAGACAGATAGGAGCAGCCTCACGCTCGCAGGCCCTGGTCCTCATGGGGGACTTCAACCATCCTGACATCTGTTGGAGGGACGGTACGGCCCAGCACAAGCAATCCAGGAGGTTCCTCGATTGTGTGGAAGACAACTTCCTCTTTCAAGCAGTAGAGGAGCCAACGAGGAGAGGCGCCATGCTGGACCTTGTGCTCACCAACAGGGAGGGATTGGTTGGAAATGTAATGCTCCAGGGCAGCCTTGGCTCTAGTGATCACGAGATGGTTGAGTTTGAGATCCTCAGGACGGCGAGAAGAACGTGCAGCAAGCTCACTGCCCTGGACTTCAAGAAAGCAGACTTTGACCTCTTCAGGAACCTCCTTAGTAAGGTTTCATGGGATACAGTCCTAGAGGGCAGGGGGGCCCAAGACTGCTGGTCGGTATTCAAGGATCACCTGCTACGTGCTCAAGGGTGTTGCATCCCGACTAGAAGAAAGTGCAGCAGGAGGGCCAGGAGACCTCCATGGATGGACAAGGAGCTGCTGAGGAAACTTAGAGGGAAAAAAGAAGCTTATAGAAGGTGGAAGCGAGGACAGGCCACCTGGGAAGAACATAGGAGCATTGCCCGAGAAGCTAGGGACCAGGTTAGGAAAGCTAAGGCCCAGCTAGAATTAAGTTTGGCAAGGGATGTAAAAGATAACAGGAAAGGATTCTATAGATACGTAGCAAATAAAAGACAGACTAGGGACAATGTAGGCCCTCTCCAGAAGCTATCAGGAGAACTGGCTACCATGGATTTGGAGAAGGCTGAGGTTCTTAATGACTTCTTTGCCTCAGTCTTCACCAGCAAATGCTCTGACCACACAGCCCAAGTCTTGGAAAGCAAATGCAGGGACTGTGAGAACGAAGACCTTAGGCCCACTGTAGGAGAGGATCAGGTTCGAGACCATCTTAAGAACCTGAACGTGCACAAGTCCATGGGACCTGATGAAATCCATCCACGGGTCTTGAAGGAGCTGGCAAATGAAGTTGCTAAGCCACTGTCCATCATATTCGAAAAATCCTGGCAGTCAGGTGAAGTTCCCGATGACTGGAAGAAGGGTAATATAACCCCCATTTTCAAGAAGGGGAAGGTGGAAGACCCAGGGAACTACAGACCAGTCAGTCTCACCTCTGTGCCTGGCAAAATCTTGGAACAGTTTCTCCTGGAAAACATGCTAAGGCACATGAAAAACAACGAGGTGGTTGGTGACAGCCAACATGGCTTCACTAAGGGGAAATCCTGCCTGGCCAATTTGGTGGCCTTCTATGATGGAGCCACGGAACTGATGGACAGCGGCAGAGCAGTTGACGTCATCTACCTGGACTTGTGCAAAGCGTTCGACACTGTCCCACATGACATCCTTGTCTCTAAATTGGAGAGACATCAATTTGACAGATGGACCACTCGGTGGATAAAAAACTGGCTCGATGGCCGCACGCAAAGAGTTGTGGTAAACAGCTCAATGTCCAGTTGGAAACCTGTAACGAGTGGTGTTCCTCAGGGATCGGTGTTGGGAGCGGTCCTGTTCAACATCTTTGTCGGCGACATGGACAGTGGGATTGAGTGCGCCCTCAGCAAGTTTGCCGACGACACCAAGCTGTGTGGTTCGGTTGATACGCTGGAGGGAAGGGATGCCATCCAGAGGGACCTTGACACGCTTGTGAGGTGGGCCGATGCCAACCTTATGAAGTTTAACCAAGCCAACTGCAAGGTCCTACACCTGGGTCGGGGCAATCCCAGGCACTGCTACAGGTTGAGCGGAGAATTGATTCAGAGCAGCCCTGCAGAAAAGGACTTGGGGGTGTTGGTTGACGAGAAGCTTAACATGAGCCGGCAGTGTGCGCTTGCAGCCCAGAAAGCCAACCGTATCCTGGGCTGCATCAAAAGAAGCGTGACCAGCAGGTCGAAGGAGGTGATCCTGCCCCTCTACTCTGCTCTTGTGAGACCTCACTTGGAGTACTGCGTACAGTTCTGGTGTCCTCAACATAAGAAGGACATGGAGCTGTTGAAGCGAGTCCAGAGGAGGGCCACGAGGATGATAAGAAGGCTGGAGCACCTCCCATATGAAGACAGGCTGAGAGAGTTGGGGCTGTTCAGCCTGGAGAAGAGAAGGCTGCGTGGTGACCTCATAGCAGCCTTCCAGTATCTGAAGGGGGTCTACAAGGATGCTGGGGAGGGACTCTTCCTTAGGGACTGTAGTGGTAGGACAAGGGGTAATGGGTTCAAACTTAAACAGGGGAAGTTTAGATTAGACATAAGGAAGAAGTTCTCTACAGTGAGGGTGGTGAAGCACTGGAATGGGTTGCCCAGGGAGGTTGTGGATGCTCCATCCCTGGCGGTGTTCAAGGCCAGGTTGGACAGAGCCTTGAGCCACGTGGTTTAGGGCAAGGTGTCCCTGTCCATGGCAGGGGGGTTGGAACTAGATGATCTTGAGGTCCTTTCCAACCCTTACGATTCTATGATTCTATGATTCTATGATTCTATGATTCTATTCTACAGAGGAAGAAGTGAAGCCACATTTTCTAAAGCATGCTGCAATAGAAGGTGTGATCTGCTTGTGGCAGCAAAGCACTTCATGAAGACTGCACTCACTGTGCTGGAAGCCAAGTTAGCTCTAAGAGAATCACCTCATGCGTGTCTAGAACATCTTCACTGTCAGCACAGGCTAAGAGGCAAAAAGACCAATGCTTTCTGAGTTTAATAACTGCATCTGGAAAAGATAAAATGAGAAATGCATTTCCCCTTCCACTGATCAGAAGACGACATAACTTCTTTACCTTAAAGAAGAGACTGACCACTCTACCACATGCTGCCATCATGCACAAAGCAGAACACTGAGATCACACCGAGAGCAGTGTTAAAACTGCAGAGAAAATACAGTTCCTACTATGGATGAAAATCCATGTATGAAGCACAGGAAGATTTGGACTATCATTCCATGTGATTCTGGTTCCCTACCTCTGGAGTCAGCCTCAACATCCTGTCTTTTTAACAAAAATCCTAAATTTCTAAGAGCCAGATTTTCAGGGTCTTGTTTCAAAATGTGTGTAAATAGTTATTACCCAGAAAAAAATTATGTGGATGGAGAAACGAAAGTAAAGCCCAAGATCTCATCTTGGAAGCTGTTCAAGAAGGTTAAATTAAGGAGAGAGAAGATAAACAAAATCAGGTTATCAAAAGTTCTTTGCTGACATGAAGGACAATTAAAAAAGAATAAAGGATGTAAAAGAGACAGTATTTGAAATACCTACCCAAAAGATCTTACTGTACCAATGATCTGAAATCAAAGACTAGCAAAAAAAGAAAAAAGACCCTTTAACACATTATTAATGCTACCTAATCACACTGACTCATACTAGGCCAACAAATCCATTAGAAATACTCAAGAAGGATAGATAAAATTAGTTTCTTCTATATTTAATTCCATACACTCATTGAAGGCTGCCCTACTCCTTTCATGAACCTTTATGGCATCTTTTAGCCCTTTCTTATTCAATTTATTAATAATTTGAGAGCTTAAATGTGAAAATCTGTATTAGTGATACATTAAGACTGCAGAGTTATATGAAATAAATCAGAAATACTTATTTCTCAAATATACACTCCAATGACCTTGACATGACATTACTATTTGCTGATACAACTTTACTTTTCCATATATAATATTGCTATCCTAAGAATCATAGATTTTGAACTTTCTGGCTTTCAAAGGCAACCTGGGTCTTTACCATTGAATCAACACAGACTTTGGACTCCTTTAATTATTATCTTCTTTGGACCAGAATGAAGGAAAATATCTTGACCTATGTTCGAAGGGACAGAACAGCCTGAGAGAGCCCTCTTGCTGGGGGCTTTTACATGATTTCATTTTTAAAGGACAGTTAGAATACACTCAAAGTAAACTCAGGAGGCTCATTATTATAGAAGCAGAGGCTGGAGAAGAACCAGTCAGCTTGATATCAGCAAAGGTAAAACACGACTAGAGCTGGACAGGAGGATTTTTACTTTGAACACATAAAATAGGAATATCTGGAAGGACAAAAGACTACAAGAACTGAGAATGCCACACATTATTTTTCCTAGGCAGCGAGTATCATAAGAAGTCTGAATTGCAGCAAGAGGAGAAACTGTCTTGCAGAAGTCATGACTCCTAGAGTGCTGATAGTAAAATTCTGCTAGAGGCCAAAAAAAAAAAAAAAAAAAGGCTTGCTTTGAGGGAAATCAGGTGGGACAAAAACAATGAAGGAATATTTTATGTCTGCACTGAAAATGCATTCAACTTTCTAAACAGGCATATACTTCAGCCCTTTCGTTCTTTGCTGCTCACAGAAAGGTGAGAGAAATCATATAATCTCACAGCACTGACAGCTGCCTGTCTCAAATCATTAACTGACTTTCTCTTCTTGGTCCCTATTCTCCACATTTGTACAGTTCCTCTAGTACTTTTCACTTTTTTTTTTTTTTAATTTGTTTTCCTCCTTGTTAAACTGTATTTTTTTAAATTACTTATTTTTATCCAGCTAGAATAATTTTCCCACACAAGATGGTTTGACATTACATTTTCTATTACAAAAACACTTTCCTTGTTGGTGCAGGGACAACCCCAGAGCTAATGACTGTACTGGTGAAGTAAGGATGATTAATGCTGACCAGAAGATAGAATGTTTTCCTTTCACTCCCCTGAAATTATATCAGGCTCTATGTGGATAAATAATTAATATTTCAATAGAAACAAGCCTGTAATTTCTAAACCCAGATGGCTTTCAAGTATTACCTACATGCATACGTGAGGTGAACTTTTTCCTTTTTTTGAGTTCTTCATAAAGCAACGACACAGTCCAAAACTTTTCTAAAAGACAAGTTTTTCAATAATGTAATGCTGGATATGGTGTAGGGTTCAAGTTTATTATCCACATGAGATCCATAACCTATGAATACAGTACTGTTAAAGAATGTCATTCTTCTCATAAAGTATATATTTTCCCGCTGGGTGCAAGTTAAAATAGTTTGATATTTATGTTCTTGTGAGACTAAAGTGCAGAAGGACATAAAATTTGTCATGGAGCCCAGAAAAAAAAGAAGTCTCCAGGTGGATTTTTTCCTACTGCAGCAGTCACATACAATTCAATATATACTTCAGAGCATTTAGTTCTTCTAAGAACTGTGTCAGCAAAATTTCTGGGTCTCTTTCATGAATATTTAAAAAATTTTAATTAGGCCTAAACATGAATGCATGAATGTTCTCTAGCAAGAAGGCTACATCTCACTGCTAAAGGATTAGCAAGTGAACAACAGCACAGAGCTGTAGATCAGTAGATTCTAGCAATACTTTTTACCACATACCTAACTGGATCAGCACTTTACTAGTGGGGTTAAATTTGAGGCATTCAAGGAGCCTCCAAAGTCCGGACATTTTTGGAGTCTCACACAGAAAACATACACACTGCTGATATCTCAAGTGATCTGCGATGGCAGATCTCAAGGACACTGTCAGAAATCTGTACTACAATAATGTTGCCTGATGGATGTCAGAAATTATTTTATAAAAAAAAATTATTTTATAAAAAAAATTATTTTATAAAGTTTTACTTTAAAGAGCACCTGATAGACCTCATGTTTAACATGAACCTGTTGACAAGTCCAGAATACAATGAGCACACAAGTAGCGGGCCTCATTTTTGCTCATACACAAAGCATCGTGTATAATACGCACAACACTACCAGACTAGTATAATGTTCTATTTCTTATCACTGTAAGGCAATTATTAATGTCAATATCAGCAGCATTATTAAAATATATTGCTTTGGCACAGAGAATCTTACGATTCCTATTTTTTAACTAAAAAAACCCCCAAAACAAAAAAACCCACCAAAACCAAAAAACCACAAACAAAAAAACCAACCTTTTTTCGTCAGTGTCTCTTCCTCCAATGCATATTAAAATCAAATTTTGAATTTATGCTATGCTCTCCTCTCCCACTAAATTACTAAATACAAGAGTTTAAATTGAGACTTCTCGTTTTCTTGAAAAGACTCTACCCATAACCAGCTTTCAGGTTTCTTTTATGTAAGAATTTTCGTAATGTAACAGATATGAAAAAAAATGGACACTATCTATCCATTCATAAAACAGAAAACAGATACTGCTGGCAAATTTTTTCTGCTTCTGCATCTCTCTCATATGAAACTAACCAGAATTTTTGTAGTAGTCACATGCTAATGGCACTTTTACATTATGAATAATAAGTTATATAACAATGCCTGTAAAAAGACTGGTCCCCAGATTTCACCAGTTTCATTTTATGATTTTTTTTTTTTTAATTAAAAAAAAAAACCAACAGCAAATCCCAGAAACTCCAAGGAGACTTGTAGCACTTTTGCATCAGACTCTTTACAAACATTACAGAATCAGAATCTCCAGGGCAAAGAGCTTATAATCAAACACTTTGCTCCTAGAGGATTTGGGCACACACACTGTAAGCAGCCCAACTGCTGTCAAGCCTGGCAAATAAAGTACTTATTCAGATAGATATAAATGGATTTGATTACAGTTTCACTGAACTAAATTTAAACCACTCAAATTCTCTGCATTTAAAAGCAGAAAAGTTCTGGGCTGACAACAATCTCAGCTTCCAAACAGCTTTGCAGATGGGGCTGGTTTGGGAGCCATTGATAACAGAGTGCTTTTAGCATAAGGCACTAGGGCCTGTACACATGGAAGGGGATGAAGTGCTCTGTTTCCAGGCCTTTCGTGGTTTAGTTCTTGCAAGCCATGATATGTCATTTAAAAAAAGCCCTTAGCCAAATACTAAATCAGACTCCATCCCAGTATGGCTGGATAATGTACATTAAGGAAACAAACAAGCCTTCTGCACCGTTCAAAGCCATGTGAGGAATGATGCTGTCAGAATCAGCAGCGTCCCTGTTTGCTGGGAGTGGGGCTGCCTCTCTTGACATGCTGCTGCCTGTGCGGGTAGGGGTGGCCGGGCTTGCCAGCTAGTTACTCAAAGAGACATGGATTATGATGGAGAACAAAATGGCAGACCCATGTGTAATGTAAGGGAAGGGCCTTCTGGATCCAATATACTCTGGGTAAGATGGTAGGGTTCTTTCATTTAAAAATTTGCACCTCACTGATTGCCAGTTTGGACTATGCCCCTAATAGGGCAAATATTGGTCACAAAAATACAGGACTAGAAGTACATAACAAAAATTACCAAATTCCCCTCAAAATGTTGCATATTAATGCCTTAGCTCTCTTTTCCTTTTAAAAGCTTTCTTCTTTTAAAAGATAGGCCAGACTTTTACTTTGAAGTTCTTAAGAGAAATGTGTATTCTCCCTGCCACAATGTAGGTAGCTACACATTCCAGGTAGCTACACATCCCAGCCTGTGAGTGACTTAGCTGAGCAACACAATGCCTTGAGCTAAAAGGAAAGACATACTGATAGAATTGTTAGACTTTCCATATTAGTATTTTCCCTATTAGTCTCCTTGTTGGAAAAGCATTCTGAACTTGAACTTTACTAGAGAAACCAAATAAATAATTTTCAAGTATTCTGTAATAGGCTTGTGTGAATCCCAACAATATTTTATTTTTCCAATAAATAAAATATGGACTCTAGAAATGAATCAATAAAATAGGCACTGTGATAGGGACTGCCTACCACACTTGAAGAGATTTAAGAGACACACTCAGGGTACAGCTGTCCCAGAATGATACTATTATTGCTCTGTATGGTTTGGGAAGGCAAGGAAGGGCCATAAGAGCAGCTCTGAGACAAATAAATCAGATGCACACTAAAAATCCCAATCCTCATGTTAAACAATTCTTGGATGAATTGTAAGGTTTGTTTTGAATAACAAAAGTAATGCCAATGTCTGAAACGATGTCCCCATATACTCTAAACAACAGTCCTCACATCTTATATTTGATCCTGGCAGGACCACTGGCTCCACCCTAATTTCAACACGCTGCAGAAAACTTATCAGTTTCTTGTAAAATATTTTTCCCCACAAAAGCAAATGCAGAGCAGTATTTGAAAGCAAAAGTACCATGGACTGGCAGTAAAAATGCCAATAAGCAGATTGTGAACCTCTTCACACAAAAATGAGTTCACTCATCCAAACAATTTTAACTCAAGCCTATGTAGTCACTGCACTGAGTCATGTACCAGACAATTTTTCTATTCAGAAGTGGAGACGAAGTATCAAGAGTAACGTAGGTGTTTTTCTCCCCACCCTCCCTGTTCCTCCCCCCACAAAAAAGGGACAGCAGCATATTGGAGAGGTTTAAAAAACAAAACCAAAAAACCCACCAACAAAACAACAAAAAAGAGATAAATTATTAAAGACTTGGAAAGGAACCAATTTCTGAGAAAAATTTAAAATTTTTAAAACCTAGCAGCTTGTATTCTTGCTAAAGGATGAATGAGAAAATATATAACCGTCAACATGTACTGGACAGATTTAAGCAGCAATGAAAATATATTTAGGAGATGGATAACAAGAAGTAAGAAAATGCAGCTAAAAAAATAAGATTTAAATTGGATACATAACATGAGGAGGGAAGTCTTATGGAAAATCGAGACTGTGGATATTATTTCATGACCAGGTTTAATGAGAGCACCAATGTGCTGCTGAAAGGATAGATGCATTATTCTCTCTACCCCCAGCCCCCCCTGTGATATTTATTCTGTGTAAGCAGACCAGAGAGCACTCTCATGTCTTCTAATACAGGCCCTAAACATAGGTCATGCCCTACTTCTACCATCTCCTGTTATTGCTGTCCTTTTCTTGTAGAGACTGGGGAGGCTGCTTTCTAAGGGCTCACAGAGCACATGCTCTTTCTCCCTTCCCAGCACCTTACTTACTTTGTGATTATACAGAATGAATATTTCTTTCATGAGCTAACAAAAGTCAACTCACCATCATTATGATTAGTAATCACAAAAGAATGTGTCTTCTTAAGTCAAGAGATAAGAAGTTTTTGTAGTAAAAGACAAAATATAAGATTTATGATTGCCTTTCTTGACAATAAGAACACATCAGGCTTAACTGAGAGAGGAGTATAAGCAACCACTGAAGTTATAAATTAAACAATATTCTACATCATTCATATACTGGAAAATGGGTCCTCTGTTAGAGAAATGGCAGCATAACAAATATACATGAAATGATGAAAGTATTCAATGAGGAAGAAGGTGAAAGGAGGGAAAATGCCTCATTAAGGAAGGAAAGTGGAACTTCAGTGGCATTTCAATCTTCAAATCTCTTTCTACAGCAAGTTTAATGGAAAAAACTAGAAGAGAGTGAACAAATAATAATCTTACCACCACCATCTAGAAGGAGCACACCACGAACCTTGCCTCTTTCAGTCAGGCAGCCTCAGAAATGAAGCAAATTAAACTAGATGTCTGCGTGCCCAAGGAAAGAATTTTCTTAAGGGGTAGGGTGGTGGGGTTCCTCTGATTCTTGAGAAAAGCCACCTAGCATTAAACCTTGTTGGAAGAAGCACTATGGCATCACATAGATGTGGTAAAATCTGTAATTTCATTTGGCGTAAAGAGTCAGGGACAGACACAAAGCAAAGACAAGTTAGTAGCCTACACATTTAGCCACAAGGATGTGGGTAAATCAGTTCAAGGCTCACAAAAGCAGTTTCCAAGCAAAACCAAAACAATCAAAAACCCCCAACCCTTGTTAAAATTTCTTAATCATGTTAGTACTTCAAGTTGCACACAAAGAGTGAAACTGCTTTTAAATGACATTTTCAATAAAAAGCCTTGTACTTCTAGATAAAGATCATCTTAGCAAGCACCCATACTGAACCAAGCTGAGATTTTAGGCGTACCTTCCGAAGTTGTAGTTGCAGTGTGAGCAATGTGACTATACAACATCTAAATAAAATGAAGGTAGATATGAAAAAAAAAAAAAAAGATTTCATTGATCCTACAGTTCTCATGCTGACATTTAACAATCAGAGCACACTAAAAAGGACAATCTCTTCAACCATTCTGTCCTTATTACAAGGTCTAATCCCCCTCTGCTGGAACAAAAAATGAAAACAGTGCACTAGAAGGTCTTCACAAACTCTTCAAAGAAAGACAAGAATATTTAATTTCTTCTTTCTACTGTTGGATTCATAAGGTTATATTTCTGGACACAACATATATTAAGAAGGAGGTATAAATAAAAATGCAAGTTATGTTTGATTTCCAAGAGCTATTCTTTACTGCTTACGTACATCTCATCCATTAAAGTGGAAATTTTATGAGAGAGAAAGCTAAATAAAACCCACCAGCAACAATAGAAAAATAAATATTTGTATGTATTTTACATTGCTTGCTGTATGCTTTTTGTTGACTCTAAATGTCAGGATTTTAACACTGCTTCCAGCGGTTCATCACTGTAGGGATATAAAGTCCTACTGAACAAGGTTTCTTCAGAGTTGATTTAGCTATGGCTTTTTCAGCTATGTGATGTCATGTTTACTTCTTAGTAGAACTCCTCCAGGTTAAAAATTACTCATATTGTTCTCTTCATTGATAATTGTCTTCCTTTCTTCAATTTTTCCTTCTAAAAGCCCCATTACATGTGCTTGTTACTCTGACCCGTAGAACTTGTCATAATCACTCCCTGAAAACTTCTTGCCAAATTTCTTTCACAAGATTCAGTAATTTCCTGCAACCTATTGACTCCCTGTGCACATAATTTAAAACTGAACAGTACAGTATGGATGTATCTGAAGGCAAATATAACAATTTGAAAAAGAATACTGTGTTTTGCTTCAGCTTAATTTTGACTTCAGTTGCTTCATAAAAAATATCTGGAAAGATTTTTTTTTTCCTGCTTACTCAGCAGTACATCTGAGAAAGTATCGAGAAATGCTTTGTTCTCTCTTCAGTTTTAGACAGTATTAGCACTATCTCTTTCCAGGAGAAAATCAAATTATTTATGCTACTATTAGTAATGAAATCTCTTCCAAACTCAGGGTGAGAAGTGTAGCCCAATGACAAGAAGATGACAGAAGCAAGCAGTCAAGCTCAGTTCCTGATGCAGAGGAAAAGAGATTTATTTATATGAGATACTAAATGCTGTCATCTTCTCATAGTGCTCTTGCAAATCCAGTGGAGACAAAGGACTTACTGTTCTTCACAGTAGTGAAATTACATCTTTCAGTAGTATCAGCTAGAGTTGAGTATACTAATACCATGCTGTCCTCACATATCAGATACAGGATTTTTATTCTTTCTGCTTAGTGTCATATAAGTATTTTCAAAACCATAACAACTTATTATGCTTTCTTATTAAGATGCTTGCTCCCCAATTAACCATCTGGCACCTATAAATCATGGTCCAACCATTCAGAATTATAAAGATGTACTGATCACAGTGCACAGAAAGTGCAAGTATCTTACTCACGTGAATTCTCACTTCCATTTGTCTTTCGCCTTAGCATTTTGCAATCACTTGTAAACAGAGACATGCAGACATTTACAGCAATACCCTGTTCTATGAGGTCTCATAGTAAGTATATCTAACAGCACAGATTCAGGTACATCTCACATTTTACTTCCCTATTTTAGTGGGGTTTGTAAGGTCTGTTGCTTACACGCTGAAATAATCACATCACAGAACGTATTTGTGCTTCTCGGGCATAAGACTTCATTGAAAATAAGATATGTTTTACTCCAGTGCTCCTACTGTTTTGTGGAGGAACAAAAGCAAAAAAAACCCCCACCCTACCTCATACTTAAAAAAAAATAAAATTTCCACATAGTATACCCGGTAGGAAATTCCTGCACTTAAGAGAGGGCAAAGGAAGACCCCAATCAATCCTATGGACACTCTCAAGCCTTCTCACTCTCACCTTAAATCCCTAGTGGAGAGACAAAACGATTAATTAGGTGTAAAAGAGAGGAAGAATTAATAATCTTGTATATCTTATTTCAGAAGATACCATTCTGAAGTGATCCATACCAAGATTTTACCTTCTCATCATAAGTTAGAACATATTTCCCCATGTTAACTGTAGCGGCAGCAAAAGTGGATCAAATTATGTACCTTTTACGTCAGTCAACACTAAGATAAAAATATCTCACTCCTAATACAAGCATGGTTAACAACAGATATGCCTTCTGTGTATCGTTAATTTTTTGCTTAACGTGAGTTTTAGGTACCTTTTGCCATGTGTACTCACTATACTAGTCAGGTTATACAGCTTTTTCCTGCGCATTAAGTACCTCAAAGCACAGCTTCAGCCTTTCAGCACTTGCCTTCTTCCTTGACTTTGTCTTTAAGTTCTGTCTTGATACTAATACTTCATTCAGCTAATTTTTCTACTGCTCAGATTTTATCTTAAGCACCTTGGACTAGCCTGTCTTAGTCTTTGTACTCAGCTTTTGCAAGTTGCTTAGGTCAGCTCAGGGCCTATTCATGCACCTGGTCTGATCTCTGCTTCCTTCAACAAAGCGGTACCATTGTCACTTCTGCTTCATACATGGTATCAAATTTGAAATCACCCAATCATTTTCAATTTGTTAATACTGTCAAAACAGACATCCAAGGCTACACATCCCAATTGTCTTGACTGATGCCAGCAGGACTATATAACACATTGAAACTCCCACATGCTGTTGCCCTTTCAAATGCTTTTTCCTGCCTTTATGCACATAGGCCACAAAATGTTAAAAAATAACATTTACAATAGTACAAGAAAAGAACTACCCTTTGTACCACATCAGAGTAAAAGAAAGGAAGGTAAATTTAATAGTGTCTAGAAAGCAAGTACTGAACTACAGAGAGAACAAATGCAAGATGCCTATCCTTCTAGGAGATATTCCTATGTCCATAGTAATAATGAGATGTAATAATAAATACTCATACATTCACAATAGTCATAACTGCTCCACTGAAACCTTTGTTTTCCTATACAAAAATGTATGGGAAACACTACCTATTAGGAGAATAGAACAATTTGAAAAATGTAATTCAATAGTACTGTCTTTCACATGGAAAACTTGACCAGAAGTCCTTGTTACAGTCTCAGAAAGATGGTAGACATAACAGAAATATTCTTGTTTCATGATCCCTCTGTATGAAGCTCCTTGCTGGCTTAGATACTGCAGTAAAATGCAGTAAAATGCAAAAATCCATCATGCTGAAAAGAATGCCATTTCACCTGTCATTCTTGAGAGATGTAGAGATCAAGACTAAGGCATCCTAAATATTTATCTTTATAATGGAGGGTGAGTGATTAAGCTCAGTGATCTTTGCTATCTTGAGTTAGAGGGGTGACCATCCACTGTTGTCAGCTGTATTTTTAATGGATGCCACCATCCCTTGAAATCATGTAAGAGTTATTTTTGGTGAATTATAATAATGGAATGATTATTAACATACTCATAACACATTCTTACCAACAAGCTAGCCAGCTGCAATTTTTCGATTTGAAAATAATTGACCAATTAAAAAGTTATCCAATTTGAGTGAATCATGCCATGATCCTGGGAATTTCACCAAGGCATTTAACACGTTGCTGAGGCTCTCTCTGTCCACATGTTCACAAAATGATACTGTTTTCTGTGCTGATTCATACATTCCTGCCAAGATGGAGCCATAACAGTTACATGTGGCTGCAATTCAGAGCTCCCAGAACACTGGCTAAAGAGAAAAGGTTATAAAATCCTTAGTTCCATCTCACTGGCTCTGCTCTATCTGTGTAGAAAAAAGCAGAATCCTATTCTGAAATACATCACCTAAGTCAGTAAAAATTACTTAAAGCCAACCAAC
This sequence comes from Strigops habroptila, assembly GCF_004027225.2. Classification (NCBI taxonomy): domain Eukaryota; kingdom Metazoa; phylum Chordata; class Aves; order Psittaciformes; family Psittacidae; genus Strigops; species Strigops habroptila. The sequence goes on along the minus strand of NC_044281.2, from coordinate 21,514,815 downwards.
AGGTCTTTGGTTAAAACTTAACATTAAAACCTTTGTTTCTGCACCCTCTCCCTGCAATGTATTCCCAAGGACATTTATTAGCTGTCAGCTGTATACAAACACCGAACAGATGGTACCCTAATGTAGACAGGTAATGCGCATTTCTGGATCACCTTTAAACATATCCATGGGCACGGAGTTGCTTTATTAATTCTAGTCATGCCATTATAGTTACAAACTTCTGACTTCTTTTTCTGATTCTCTCTCTATAGGAGCAAAGAGGTCTGTATAGGATTTCTCTCCAAATTTTGCATTTACAAAGAATAATTTAACCAGAAAAAGCCACTTCCACAGGACTGTAGGGTACACCAAATAGCCTCACAATGACTGAACTTTAAGTAAGAGTTACGAGCACTAATGATAAGCAGAGAGTGATCAAGTAAATTCTCATTTTAAAACACAGATAGAAAAAAAAAAATGTTTAGAAGAGAGAAACAGATTTTCGAAAGCAAAAGCTAAATGCAATATTCCTCTAGTTACAGCAGTTAGACTGGTCAGTTATAAGAGACACTTTAGAAGTATGTATGAGCATTATACTAGTTCACAAGGACAGAACTGGGGGAGTTGGTGAGAATTATGGAGGTGTAGAAATGAGGTGGATGAGCCTCAGGGCAGATTTCATGCTCAGCAATATTCACTACAAGCGTTCCGAACCTTCAGTTTAAAACACATCATGGAACAAAAGGCCTAATTCTCTATTGCCTTGTAATCATTTAGCCATGATCAAACTTGAGAAGGGGGAAAAAACCTGCATGGTGATCTGGCAATCCCATGTACCAACTACACAGAAATACAAATAACTGTCAAGGGCAGAACAGAGGAGATTCTGCACACAGAATCTCCTCTATCTACTTTTCATTAAATGCTAGACAGAAGAATGGATCACATATAAACAACTTGCAGTATAGTAAGTTTTATTCCAGTATAAGATTTGTTACTATTGCAAACAATGCTGGGGGAGGAGGGCAGAGGGGGAAACAGATGACTTTGTTATTTTGTACATTTCAAGGCCTGCAGTTTCTAAAGTAAGACTTCATGTCATTTTAATGAGTTACAAAACATGTGGCCTGTACTTAGCTGAAGAATCCTTTAAACATTCTATTGGACAAGAAGGTTTAGCCTGAAAGTCACAAAAGCATCCATTATACTACAGAAAGAAAGAAGGAAGGAAGAAAATAAAAGAAGGAAAAGAGGAAAGGGAAATGGAAAGGGAAAGGCAAATGGAAAGAGAAAGGGAAAGGGAAAGGGAAAGGGAAAGGGAAAGGGAAAGGGAAAGGGAAAGGGAAAGGGAAAGATCAAGTATCATAAAAAGCAAAAACAACCCCCCAAAAAAATCCAAAACCTAAGCACAGCGTGCCAGAACTGGTTAAACATTTCTAGCCAGTTGGCTATAAAATAGAAGCTGAAGTTAGCCAAGTAGTGGAGAGTAAAATGAAAAAGAGGTGCTGCCTATGTTTGGGTATTTTTATTATCTACTGAATAGTCCACCCAAAAAATGTGTTCCTAAGTACATCTAGTCATTTGGGGAGAGATTATAGAACAGGTGCTGTCCCTGCAAGCTCGTGGCTGGTCTCTTTGGAAAAGGAGTTCTGGGAGGCTAGGTTGGTTGTGCTGACTTGCATATGCCCACCCATTGATATGGTGGTCCAGTAATCCCAGAATTCAGCTGTGTTTGCCCACAGTGGAGATGGGCAGGTCAGAAGGCAGAACCTGTTGACTGCAGTCTTTACCTGCCAACATGCAATTGTGACAGATGCAGACTAAAGACTCTCACAAAGATAATGAAAAAACATGTAAATTAGAAATAGACACAGCTGTATACGGGGGGGGGGGGGGGGAAAGGAGGTAGGACTAGAGGATGTACAGAGATCCCTGCCAACCAAAATTATTCTGCAACTCTAAACTGGACCACAAAAAGATTTTGTAGTCATTCACTCCTGCTGTTCATATACCTGGTATCAGAAGCACTGATCACTGCTTAAAGGGGTTTTGAAGAAAGTTATTACTGAATAAAGCGCTAAATACTAAAAGTACATTTTCATTTATTTATGGTTGGTAATACAGTGTGTCATAACCACCCAATTTTCTTAACACTTAAGATTAGCTGAATGAGGACTGTTTAAGTGGAAGCTCTACACCTGTAAGTATTTGTGTCTGACTTTCCACAAACATGTAACAAGGGATGGAAATGCACAACATGCCATTAGTGGAAAGTGATGCTTCTCAGCAGCTGTCATACAATTACCATTCTCTATTAAGAGGCAAAGAGATGTCAGCTTTGCCTTTATAAGATGCTTGGCTTATGCATCAGATTCTAAGGTTTGAGGTTTTGGGGGTTTTTTTAAACTAAGCAGGAGTATCTTCATCAATTGCCAAGTTGCCTACACTTAAATTTTAACATTTAAAATCTTTAATTTTATATGTATTCCTGCTTTGAATTAATTTGCTCTCACAAATAAGCAGTATAGATCAGAATGCTAGCACCTATACTATGGTAAATCACTCAATGGGAAAAATAGCTAGAAAGGTTAAAAGCTTCTAGAAATTAATCTAAACAATTTAATTACAGATCTTGGGGAGTAGTGGGCTGGAGTGGGGGTGGGGGAAGAAAATGTAACAGCCCTGTAACATAGCAGACAAAAATAGAATGAAGGGAAGAGGAACATCTTAGAAAATCCCTCTACCTTGTTTTCCTGTATGATTTATAATACGTACTTTTGGTCCACATGGAACACTTGAAAAGCAATTATGCTTATTATTTGGAAAACCAGCTGCACTGGAACATGGTATCATTACGTGGTCTGAATAATACTGAACGTACATAGTACTTTCTCATCCATTTGACTTATGACTTATCAATTATACTTTTCCTCCAAACCTTTCCTAAGTACTTCAGAAGCAACTATTTTTTACTGGATGGTGCTCTGTTTCCTGCCAAAGAGCACTGAAACAAAAGCTGTTGCCTCCAGCCTTTGCCACTGTTAAGCAGTGTAAGGTGAGCACACGCAGCACAGCCAGAGGTATGGCGGAAAGCATACTTTACCTCCATGCCTCACTAAATAATACATTGGCAAGGCAAGCATGCAAGAGATTTGGTGTCTTGTAACTACTATGAGACGTGTGTCTATCAAGCTTCATGTTTGTTAGTCAAATGAGACAAACGAATTAGAGAACGTTTAAATTTGTCTTCTTTTAAACAGGCACACAATGAGTGCAGCAGAGTCACAACTGGAAAACTTGACTGAGAAGAACACAGCGGTAAGATAAGCTCAGCACAAATATGCAATTTAATATCTTTTTTCTCTTTTTTTAGTAGGCTGTCTAGTATGGGGCCTGATACTGCTCATGTAATAAATGAGGGGATAAAAGGAAAGAAAATAAGCATGTCTTCCTCAAGTCCCATGAATATGAATAATGCACTTTCTAGTCCTCTCATTAAATGAGAGAACATGTTGATTTTGCAGGTAACATATAAGAATTAGTGTTCCAATATGATTTATCTCAAAATACTGGAAGCTTGTTACATTTGCTAGAACAGGGGTCTGCCATAATTTACAGTTGAAACAACATTTCTTAAAGTTTTCTTATTTAGCTATTTATATTTATATCAGGTTAAATGTTGGCATGTTAAATGACAGCCCAACTTAATCTGTTTTCTCAAAATATGACTAGGAATTTGGAAGTGCTTTATATTTCGTAGTAATCAAGACCTATTGTAACTCTTCTCATAAACTTGCCCGAGCTGCTTTTGTTAAGAAGGGTCTGAAATGTAAATGAAGAAATGTTACAGATACTTGAGGCTCTGCTTACCTGCAGAAGAAACTGCAAGCTTTTAAAGCAACGGTGTCAGAAGTGTGTGCCTATCTATCGTGCACATGCAGAGTCCCTGGGAGAGAAGAGATTGTTCAGTAAAGTGGCCAGTGAATATTGCAGTTGGACTAGATTGTTGTAGATCCCTTCCAATTCTATTACTGACTACATTAGAGGAGAACTTAGGCAGCTACCGGTCCTCTCTTTCATCTCCCTGCTTCTCTTCCCAGCATTACGATAAACTAAGGTTTTTGTTCTGCTTTTTGTTCTGCAGCCTCTCTGGACCCTGGGGGTTGTTCTTCAGTGGTTTGGGAAATGCATTGGGTTGAATGATATACAGTCTTTATTTGAAACCTGTTGGTCATCCTCTCATAATTTATCCCAAGGCCTATGGATCCTCATGCCAGGGATTCCTGAGAGTGCACATTGACTGGAACCAGACATTAAGGGTGGGATAGAAGGGGAGCTGTTGGAGACAAGAGCTGGATGAAGCAGTATGAGAGATCATGGAAAGGACTTCCCAAATCCTGTCCTCACAAGAATTTAGTTTTGAGTTTTTGGTTGGGTTTTTTTTTCTGCTGCCTTTTTTGTTGTTGTTGTTGCTGTTGTTGTTGGCTGGTTGTGGTTTTTTGTTGGTTTGTTATTTGTTTATTTGTTTGAGGTTTGGTTTTGGGTTGTTTGTTTGGGTTTTGTTAATTGAGAAGGAAATCCAGCTCAATATGCAATGGCAAATGGCAGATGCTTGACAACAGACTGTTTTCTACTGTCAGGAGAGGACTTATCAGTACAGTATGCACAATTATATCATCCCATAGGGATACAGCTAAATGAACATAGCAATACTGTTCACAAATAGTTCTACAAATAAACCGCGTCAGTTTACTATTTTTACAATTTCTATTTACTTGTTTGCTAGTGAACAAATGAAAGACTTTACATGTAAGAAACATTTAAGATAGCAAGAATATGATGAAAATGCAGGAAGCCATTTTGGCAAAGAAATACACAGCAGAATTGATACAGTTTTTCTGAGCAGCTCTTCTAATTACTTGCATGAATATATTCACCCACAAATTGAATAAATAGTCTGTGAACAGCAGAGGAGGGCTTATCTCATTTAAAGCACAAGAAGAATACTACCATTTCAATGATCCTACTATAAAGACAGATTTATCAACAGCTTGAGGTTTAAAAAAAACCCTGAAATTTACTGGATATCTTCAATTTTCAGGTCTACAAAATCTACAGGCCTTCCTATAGCTTTTTGATCAGGAAAAGTATACATTGATAAGATTTATTACATGCAATGAAGAATTGCTGTAGGCCTCTTATAAAATCAATGGGAGAGAGATCCAAAAGATCCCAGAGAAGAAACACACAAAAAAGTAAAGCCTACAGTTTGATTGCAGTGTTTGAATGCTGTACTATTGCTGGCCTCATAAAACAAACACAGTCATGCAAGAGGTTTATAAGTAGCATTCACAAAGACCTAATTTTGAAGGCTATATAGCATTTTAGTTAGTTTCTTCACAAAAATTCACCATCGATACTCACTACAATGACTGCTCACTAGCTAACTTGTTTGGTACTACAATCTTCCTCTCTCCAACACAACAATTTTGGCCACAGAAGCACACTCGTGCCTCCCAAACCAAGGAAAATGAGAGGGCAACGCTCCCTGCAGAGTTTTAACCTGGCTGAAACCTTTATCCTTGTTCATATAAGAATACATCATTTTTATAGGGTCTTACTTGACGGTTATGAGCAGAGGTCTGGTGCAATGGGACTGAAAACATCAGTGTAACAGACAAATTCTGCCTTGCCACAAGACCCATACATGGGCAGGCTCCTATTATGCAGCTCTTGAGAAGAGGATAGTCAGAGACTCACCAGTGTGAATTTGCCTGCGATTTCAGCAAATTGGATGGTGTAGTAAGATTATTGTCACCATGAAAGCGTAAATCAAGATAAATTTGGGGGAGAAATGAATAGCCCAGAGGATAAATATAGCCAGATAGCCAAGAGCTAAAAATAGCACACACAAAAGACAGGGAGAAAAAAAAAAAAAGATACTTGATAAAAGCAACAATATCTGTTCTCCCATTCACCTAATTAAGATAATTTTACAGATGGCCAGTGAAAGTTAAAAACTACACTCAGCAGAGCCAGTATGAAATTATAAGTGATTTATATCACAGTCCAAATCTGTGCTTATTTCCTCTATTTTCTTCCTTTATTTTTATAAAGGCTAAGGCTCTGTAAAGCTCAGGAAACAAATAAAATAACTGACAATTTTAAATATTCAATATTCATCAAATATTTTACTTTAAATAAATTCCCATTAGTACTCTACAGTGATTTAAACTACAATTAGCAGGTAGAGAAGGAAATTAGAAGATCAGAGACCAGTTTTGGAGATAGCAGTAATAAAATACGAAACCTCAAATGACCTCCAGGACACACCAAATTCTGATTTGGGGTTTTGGAGTAGTTCGTTGTTTTGTTGAGGTTTTTTGTTGGTTTTTTTTTTCCCCAAGTTTCAGGCACTTTCATTAAAATATATCTTTAGGAAGTGGCTTAAAATCAGGTTTAGGCCTACATTCAAATTTATTCCTAACACAAATGCAGCTGTTACAATGTTACTGGAGGGGGGGAAAGGTGGGGCAGTGAGTAAGGGGAAGAAGCAGTGCAGCAAATCTCCACCTTTATAAACCACTGAATCTCCACACAATTTCATCTCATATAAGCCAATTCACCCATGCAAACAAAGCAAATGTGTTTGTTTTATCTGCCACCTAGCAGCCTTAGGTCCCACAGTCAACAAGGGTAAAAGAAGCTGCTATTCTTAGTTAATGCTATTTTGAGAGCTGTGAGGGAAAAGGAGGTGAACTCCAGATGATTTTTGAATGATGGCATAACACGTACCCTGACAAATACCGAAACCAACAAAAGGACCCACTAGCAATGAAGCAAAACATAGGAGAATGGGGATATTGCATAAGCACACTCACCTGAGTTAGGAATAGACTGCTTCATAGTCTGAAGTCAATCCTTAGATGCAGTGCAATTCAGGAGTATTTCTAACATACAACTATAAGTTAGGTTGAACATTCTTGTGACTGGTGAATTCAACAGCTGTTCTTCATTTTGAGTTAAAAGTCAGACCCATTTAGGATCTTGGATAGAACCAGACAGCTTAGAATAACAGGTATATGTGGTAGAAGAAGGAAGAGTGTTAAATCTTTTGCTTGCAGGAAGGGGAGAACATGGGAGACAGCTCGCATCTGTCAAGGGTAATTAGCAGGATGTTAGCCATAGTCACAACCTAGAACTGCTAAAAAGCTAAAGAAAAGACAAGTCTTGTGCCAGTTTCTGGCTGGAAAGAAGGTGAGAGTTGTGAGCCAAGAAACTCTTTCCTGTTCTGTTCAAAGAAGGAGGACCCAAGTTTCCTTTTGAAAATATTCCTGCAGTGCATCAACTAATCAGTGCTTCTCCTGTGTTTTTTTCCTCCCAAGCAAATATTACAGACACCACTAATTCTGGTTAAAAATTATCTCAAAAATTCCTAAGCCCCACTGCCAGTGTTGCAGATTTAAGCTCAAATATAAGCATGTAAGAATAGTTACATAGATAACAAACTCTCTTGCCAAGAAGGGAGGGGCTAATTAATTGATATTTTAGCTGGTAGTTGAGTCTCAGTTCTTGTTAACATTTCTTTCTCTTTCCTGTTTTAAAAGTTCTTTCTACTCAAATTCTTTTTGAATGAGAGATGAAAACTTATATTTGAGCATTTGCTACAGGGCAGAGAAACCTCAAAATCAAACCTTTTGGGAGCTGATTTCAGGAAATGGGTAGCAGATTTCAGCAACTGGTGCAAAATGATAGAATGGCAAATTTCCTTCACAAGCATACTGTAAGAAAGATGGAATAAGCCTTTATGAGAACACAGTCAATTGATCAGAAAGATTTGATATCAACCCTTAGTAATTTATCTGCCAGAAGAGCTACAGTACAGTTAGGAGCACTGTACTGCAGGATGTGTTTCAAGACTATCCAAGTACTTTCTCAGCTAATGCAGTAGCCCTTTGCTCTACCAGCTGTATTAAATGCTGTGTCTTATTCTACACTGCTGACAGCTGTATCAAACCTAAAAGAAACCAGCAGTCACCTGTCACAACACCTTTCAGTGCAGCATACACTGATTACCAGGAACTCATTCATTAGTCCCACTTTGTTTGGAATTCTCCCTAATTGTGTACTTGCTGCTTCTCCACTCATGATAGACAGCAATTCTGATGGAAAGCTTAAGAATAAAATAGCTAAATACCACCTTTAATTCACTATTTAATTAACATATTCCTGCTATACAAACACACTGAACCCTGTCACTGACTCTTACCAAATCTGGTCTTATTGGATCTCACTTTCCTTTGGGAAGTGGCTTCTGTCCCACCCACCAACCTGTACCTTGGCCTGTCCTTCAACCCACAAGGGCTATCAAGCCACCTTGTGGTGACCTTTGCTGGCACGGTAGTACCTGTCTCTGACCCCAGGTACATGTTGCATTGGCAGGACACACTGGAGCTGGCAGACTTGCCCCTGCAGAAGGGCTCCGTGGAGCTCCTCAAGCAAAGATGGGAGTCCGCCAATACTACGAGAACTGGCCTGACTCTCCAGTGCTCATCAGCCCCACGGTCCCTGGTGCTGGGTAAGACCAGCTGCAGCAACACTATGGAGAAAGTGCCAGCAGACAGCAGGAGGACAGACGTGTTCAAGGAGGAGACCCTAGGTGGCCATCAGCAGACTGAACACTTCCCCATTACTGTGGAGGAGCTGCGGAGCCACTTTGAGGCCCTGGGTAGCAAGAAGGTAAGTGCCTGGGCTGGGTGGACACCTTGAAGGCATGGAGATGGGCCCCAGGGCTGCAGGGTGGTTTTCCCTCACATCACCCCTCTCCTGTGCCCTGCTGGGGATGGGCAGTACCACTGCTTCTGTGGCTGTCCTGTCGATAATTTGGATCAGCATGTTAATACCAAGCGTTCTATAGCTTTCCTTATTCCATAATGTTATTGGTCTGGATCATTTTAATGGTTCTGACTAGTGCTATCCGCCAACCTTTCAGGTAAGTTAGTGTGCGATTGTGCTTGGCCAGTGCTTCTGGGGGGTGAGAGGAGAGAAAAACAAGATATTGTGGCCTGAATGAAGAATTCTCAAATGAAACTATTTAAAAACACTCTAAAACTTTCTGAAGTAATTGCTTCTTATTTGTTGCACAGTGTTGACTCCCTTTCAACTGAGAAACTTGTCACTTCATCCATAACACGACAGGCCTGGACAAATTGCAACCTTTATTTGTTATCAGATTTTTGCCTGAGAAACATCTGTGATTTCTTTAAACTATCTGGGTAGAAAATAGGGTTTTTTTGAATCTTAAAAAATGCTTCATAGAAGTTTAGAATACTGAAAAGGTTATTAGTAATCTTAATTAGGGCAACTTCATTTGTTTTTGTGGCTAAAAACTCTTTCACCATGCTTTACCTCTTCTGCATGAAACCAAAATGTCCCTGGAGGTTTTGATTGCTGATGGAATATTTTATACCTTCCCCATTGTAATTCCTCACTTCTTGTTCAGTTATCAGGTTAAAAAAACACTCAAACATAAATAAATAAGAAATCCCCTTTGAACAATTTTTCCCCACTTCTCAATGAAAGATATAAAGCTTGATGTCACAGTTGTGTTCCACCAACTACTAACTGCCGCAGGATAACCCTGCCAGTCCATGTACTCAGTCATTTACCCATTTAATTTCAATGCCCAGAGTGATTCAAACATTTTTTGTTTAAATTGGTTTTCTAGTCCAGAACCTAGAGTTCAGAATAATGCATGCGGACCCTAACGTAATAGCAGGATTTTGTGTAGAAATTATAAGATATTAGAAAGCCTTTTTATGTGAACAGTAAAATAAAAATTCATGTGACTCATGAAAAATCTTTTCATTGGCTTTAGACACATAACACGAAAAGTAGCAGGCACCAATAAAATAAAGGTTAAAACTTTATGGGATTATTGAGCACTTTAAAGACCATAGAAAATAGTCATAGACTGCTGTTAAGTGGCATAGTCAAATGATTTTTAAGGTGCAGACCTTTCTGGTTGATCTAACTTAGTCATTTTTTAATAATAGCAAAATAAACTTTATTTCCTATGAAGCGTTACTTTTAGCATTACAGACACAATCATTCTTGAAGGAGGAAAGGAAATCCTTTTTTAATCTTATTGATACAAAGAGCTCCTTATTCAGTGAAAAGTAGTAATTTTTTGGATTTAAACAGCATTCTTCACTTGACAGGATTGCAGACCTTTATTAAACAATAATTACCAAGAAAGTAAAAGAACTCCTTACTCCCAGTCTTAGAACTGTTATACCAATTAAATATTAGTTTGGTTTAAATACACATAAGGTTTCTTTGCAAAATTTGCTACTGTTTTACCTCCAAATACTTTGAATTCCTGTGCAGCTTAGAATCTGACCATTAGTATTATTATTTCACTGATATACTTCATAAAAATTATTTTGAAGTGTATCTCTTTTTGCTAGGTGTTCCTCCAAGTGAAAAGCTATCATTTCTGATACAAAAGGGTTGCAGGTTCAGTAAAAAGGGTGGGAGGTGGGGGAAAAAGTCAAGGAAGTGTTACTTTCCTCTTCCTTATAATTTGTTTGCCAAGGGCACTGCATATGAAATATATTTGATCAGTGCTCTAGTTAAAATAATTTTTTCACCCTGGCCAGAAATGAAAAAAGAGGTGTATTCTCCAAAGAGCATGCTTTCTTGCTAAGTCACTGAAACTAACGCAGGAATTGCAACTGTTAAGATCTTGCAATGAACATCTGAAAAGCAGATGGTGCTTATAAAGTGGGAAGTGACAAGGGGTAGAAAAGCATGAGGAACAGGTCCTTTTTTTCAGAATTCAAGTAGAAAAGTTTGAATTCTGTAACCCTGTTCAGGTAGCTGTCTTAGGAAATGAGATCCATGTTGCTTTTGAGGATTTATTTCCCCAGCATTGTAAAACATCTTAAGGTTTCCAAGATACAATCAATATGAAATGCAGAAAAATTGAAGCTGCATCATAAAAGACTTTCACAATGTTAGCATTTCAACATTTTTTCTTAAAAAATTTTTCTTAAAAAGAAAAATGTGGAAGTGAGTCTACAAAAACTGTAGGCATTCATATCAGGGGTTTCTCATGCTGAAGAAGTATGGATGCTCAGGTCTTTCACTGACAAATCTTGGCAACACAGACCAAATGCAGGACTGACAAGGTTTCAAAAAAATCTGTGAACTTCATAGGCATAAAAGTTCTGTGAAAGGATAGATTATTTCGGTAATCTGAAAGTTGGAGCCAAACTGATACTAGTGCTAATGATGGCATCAACACCTATGTCCAAGATCTTATGGCACAAAAAAATATGTAGAAATTACCAATTCCTCCACTAGTAACAAGTGAATAAGCATTCACTAGTAACTAGTGAAGAAGCATGAAAAAAATAAAATTGTGTGAGATAAATATGATCCACAGCAATCTCAGGCTTTGCAGGGAGTTTTTTCCAGGCTTTATACATACACACTGTGTCATATTTTGAATTAGTATCTTGGAGGTATTTAAGAGTGCATATTAAGCATCCAATGCGTACTTGGTTAATGAAAAAGACCCTAGATGTTAGAGGTGACAAAGTCATTTATTATTATTAACGAAAGTTAAGCATTTTAGCAGTTTAATATTACACCATGAGATACTTGTCATGAAAAACAACAGCCATTTAGTATGTCTTCAGAAGACACATTTTGACTACAATTCTACCAGTGATACAAGAAAATACATGTATCATGATACAATGCAAGGCTATGCCAAGGTTTTAGCAAACTGATTGCTTAAGATTCAATCTCTTTCAGCCATAGTACACTCCCATGGGCAGGAGGAGTGAAGAATTGGGAATTAGCTGATGTATTTTCCTTGCATTTTGTAGTGGTTTCACCCAGAAGCAATCAATCAAGAAGGTTAGAACAAAGTTAGAAATGGCTATATGTAAAATTTAGTCAAAGCCATAGAAATCACAGTGGAATTTTTAAAATTTCAACAGAATGTCTTTCACGGCTTGGTGCCAGCTAACTATATTTCATTTACCTTACGTATAAATGAGCGTGCTTATTAGCCTTATGATCAGAAAAAGACTAACAACTGTTGTAACCCTGTTTAAATGGTCTATCTCTTGACTTCCCATTTTATTACATTATTCCAAAGGAAAAATAGATTTTATTCTAAAAAGGCAACATACCACTGATTAAAAATTCTATAACCTCTCATTCAGGTTGCATTTCCATTGCAGTGCTGTTATTTGTATATGTACAAAATCAATAGAGAAAAATCAGGGCAATTAAAGGATGTTAAGCCATGAAGTGACTTCTAAACAATTAGATCAATCATATAAAGAACCCTCTGCTGGTTCAAAAGTGAAAGATATTACTACAGGTAGCTGCAAATGTATTTAGACTTCTGCTGCATTTTTCTTCCTGGTGGCAGCTAGGAAGAAAGCTATGCCCAATCCTATTTATCTGAATGGAATTAACACTTCATATTGCAATAAGGGAAGACAAAAAAGAGTAAACAGAGTCAGGGACTAAGTTTAATAATTTTGAAGCTGGATCACTTGAAGTCAAATTACTTTTGCCTGAGTTTATCCAAGTGGAACTTGGATGTATTTCCTTCTTAGGAGTATTAAGGAGTTAATAATTAAGTCTGTTGCTGGAGCCTTTTATGGAAAGCCTAAAGTGTCAGGCCTGTCCATATATCTTTCCATTATTTAGAAATAAACTGATGTCTTGTTCTGATAAAGTGAAAAGTATTTTCCCCTTTCCTACAGAAAAAGATGTTTCTTAGGAATTAACAGTATATTAAAATATCAAATTACTGTACTGACTTATCATTCCCATGAAACAACTGCTTTAGTTTATCAGCACTCAAAGACATTGGAATGTTAAAGCCACTAAGGACTGTTTGCTGCAAAGTGATTATGTAAGTTTTTCTCAAAGTATGTTAAATAAAGCATCCCAACTGAGAAAGTAATTTCATGCTTACTTTTTAGAGAAACCAATTCAGAGAACTCATTAAAACTATTCATTTAAATAATCTGGTATATGTTCATTAAACTGTGTCCTTTGCAGAAAACATATGAACTGCAGCCAGAAAGTAAATGAAGGGAATAGATGTTTAATGTAAAAGGTTAGACCTTCATTAGAATTGTTTAAATAAGCAGCATCTTCTTTCTCTTAACACTCTCAAAAACATTTATATGAATTTAGCAAAGCCATGTAATGCAGAAAAGAACAAGGTCAGTTTTGTACCCTGTTATTACTTGCATCATTTGTATTTTTGTTATGGACGAATGAAAGCAAATAGTGAGGAATGCATGGAATGGCCAGACTATTACCTTCACTGAAAAGCTTGATATTGAAAGGAGTGTTGTATGGTCAGCCTTCTGGATTTTGGCTTCATATCTTTCTTAGCTCATTCTTTTTTTTTTTTTTTTTTTTTTTGACACAATGCATACTTCCTGTTTGTTTTCATGAACTTACTTCTAATAGCAAAAGATTCCACAACAAGGAAAAGCAACATTGTCTATCGGACTTGAATTGTAGATCACGAAGAACAGGTTTTGGTAACAATACGCATTCTCTTCCCCTCCTCCCCCCCCCCCCCCCCCCCCCCCAAAGGAAAACTTCTTCTGGGCATTAGTTTCTCAGTAAATATATCAGCTCTTTACAGATACCTTACAAGTCACCTGAAGAAACAAACAAACCTCTTCCCACTTTGGTTGTTCTTAGTTGACTCATCTCTGAACTGGACTGGTGGCTTTTCACTGTTTGGAAGATGTATTAAATTTTTGCCTTTCTAAAAACTGGACATGTTGACAGATTTCTTACTGATCTCTACAGCGTTTTACACCAGGAAAAGCAGCTGTTCCAATGGTGGGAATGGAGCTTTTGAAAGCTCCTTTATTCACAAACAGTTCCCCTGAACCATTGCAGTACAGTGTGTGTATATAATATATATACACACACACGTACATATATATGTATTTATTTAGAGTTCTTCTGAAAAGTACTGCTGTTCCTTCCTGTTTAATCAGTGAATTCCATCCCAGTGTACCACCTGCAGTTCCTGAGTTGTTTTGAGCTATTTTCTGTGTTAGTTACACTGTTATAATTTCATTGTTTATATACCCAGAAGCAACTATTTTCTTGACAGTGTACCTGCCTTCCTCCAGGTGTCACACAAAACTGGATTTGAAATTGGCACAAATGGTTGACACTTGTGATGACTCAGCATTTCAAACCTTCTTCTCCACCATGCCTCTGTTAACTAGGTTCTCTAGTGGCTTATGCCGCTAGTTTCCCTAGTTGCCCAATTATTAAACAACTATGCTTGTGCCAAGTATCTGAATATTTTCCAAATAACAAGTTATATTATTTTCCCTTTACAGACACTCGAGAATGCTCTTATTCTTCTGCCCTCAATTCAGCTTTATGAATTTTTGTGCTTTATTTGTGGACAATGGAGGAAACAATCTGTAAATTGATCTCACCTTAAAAGGGTAGAATCATCCACTTTTCCTCACAGTCAGGAATGTTAGTGTTTGAGCTGCAGCAACGAGGAATCTTGCTAAAAAAAAAGTATGACACTTCAGTTGGAAAATTGAAATGTGTGTCACCAGTTCCTTATGAGAAATTAAATTTGGGTTTAGTCTCATTTACATATTAAGTACTGCTGAGTAGGCTGCATTTTTATAAGGAACAGGATGGGATGGACTACAGTCCTATACCCTAAACCAAACTTTCCAAAGTCTCCTTTGTGCTGAGATTTAATAGATACGGGGTTTGCCTCTCGATATTCTTGTTGCTTACTGCTTATTCAGAATCCACAAGGATTCATCATGTATCATGTGTTGTGGGTGAAGATGGCTTATTTTAGGATCGCTTGCCCTCAACCATTTGCAATGATTTCAGTTGTGGGCCTTATTTTTGTCTGATTATTGCCTGAATCTATTCCCTACATTCTTTCTGCCCCACTCTTAAAAAGACTTCTTGCCTGCTGTTTTGGCTGTTGTATTTTTAATTTGAAGCGGCATTTTTCATTTGTTCTAATGAGTTGAGTCTCTTGTGGACTACAGTTAGCTAATAGAAAAAATTATTTTGATGGTGTGTCAAATGCTACTTCCTAGGATGACTGACTTTCCTAGGAAGGCAGTCTCAAAATCTGAAATTTATTTCTGGAACAGGGAAGCATTTAAATAGAAATATTTCAAAAACACAAAGTATGTTTTCTCCACAAGATAAGTGTTATTTTTTTTACGTTGTTGAAGACAATCATAATTCCATGATTACATGATAACAGATATCCCTAAAAAAGTTGCATATATACACAGCAGTTTAACAAGTATTGTAAAAGTCTAGAAACCAAGAAAATTGCATAATCAAAGAGACTTTTTAGTAACATGGGCTTCTGACAGTTTTTTCAGGACTTCACTGCAGATATGATGTTGTTTTGCCTTTAGTTCTTTCAGTAAAGACCAGTAAAGTTAAAGACAAATATTATTTTATTTTGTGCTAACTGAAGTTCTGCAGCTGAGCCTGTAATTTGGAAATGGAGAAAACAGAGGAGAACCTCATTCACTTCAGGAAAACTGAAAGAACTAAAAGCATCAGGTTGGGTTTCTCTTTCGAAGTGCTAATATTGTAATATCAGGCTATTTGTAGTAGTAGAAGTGTCTTTGTATTATTTTCTATATGCAACATTGAAAACAGCACAGATGAAAGAACACTAAGGCGTATGGAGAGAAATACCATGTGCCTCTTTTTGCTCTCCCTCCCTGTATTTGGGGATGATTTAGGAAGTGTGATTTTTTTTTTTTTTTTTTTTTAGTGCACTGTAAGCTGCAATTGTTACAAGCAGAAAGAACCTGACTAATCATTCTATGATTCTATACTTCATATGTTTCGAGCCGTTAATTTTATTCTGAACAGATAGAAGATTCGATATTTTTAATATTTCTTTAGGGCCTGATTTGGCAGAAATTATCTTCTTGTAAGTTCAGGATTATAGCAGACTCACTAGTCTTTGGCCTAAGTCTCCAGAAGGCAGAGAAAAGCAGAGAAGCTCTGCCTTCTATATATGGATTCTCTCTCTAATCTGACCTTGTGCCATTAAGCAAGCACGCCAAGAGAACAGAGAAATGAGGAAAATGACCCTTGGGGCTTCTGAGGAAAGGTACATACAAACACCACCACACACCCCAAAAAAGTCATGAAAGGGTTCTTTAAAGATATGATTGCTTAGAAATTTCCCAGTAATGAGGTGCAGAAATAATCTTTAACTTTTAAAAATCCATAGAGATCAATAAAGTTAAAACATTATAACCTAGAGAGAAGTTGCATATGATGTCCAATAGGTTTTGTAGTTTGATCTTGAGATTGAAGAATTGTGCTTTCGAGGTCATCAAAAAAATTACCTCTTCTCTTTCCAGACATATAAGCCAGTAAATACCTTGCTTTACCCAAGTCTATTTGTGTTATATGGTTTCCAACCTATTAGCCAGCGGCATCAAAGCTTGATAACCCCTGGGAAACTGACCATAAAACACTTGGAAAGGCACAGCTCCTTTCCACGGTCAGTGGCCAGAAGATGATGTTTGGAAAAGTATGTTTTATTTATAACATGTCCTTTAACTTCCTCTCCACATTTAGTTCAATTTTAGTTTGCAATATTTTATACACAAACTTCTTATCCTAAGCAACAATTTCTCAAGTATTTGTCACTTGTGGCAGAAAGCAGCAAATCGTTAAAACATTTTCACTGTCTTTCTGTCTGCTGGTATTTGGAACAATTTACCAGCCTGAGGTATCTTAATCAATTCTTGAAGCATGAAAGTAATGTGGAAAGATCGGAAGTAAATACGCCCATTACTAGCGTGTCTTGGGAAACAGCACTTGGAGGGAAACGTAACATCTGGGTTAAGTTGATTAGGAAGGAAATAAGCTAGTGACATAAAGTCTGAGAAATCCACAGGTGGTGGTATTCAGGGGAGAGCAGATCCATAAATTAAACGGGAGCGAAAGAGACATTACTTGCTGTTGCAGCGTACGTTGTGTACCATGTCAAATGATTCAAGTTAACAATCAAATAAACACCTGCACCAAAGCATAGTCACAATTACTATTTCAATAGCAAATAAAATTTCAATTTATTTTACAAATATGTAAAATAAAATCCCCAATGCATCTACTCCTGTTATCTTTCCTCCAACGTGTATAATGTTTGTGAGGACAAACTGTTACCAATTCTGTTATTCTCTGATGGTATCTAGTAGAAAGAGAAATAGACTCACCATGTTTTCTGAAGCAGTTGTCATGAGGTTAAAGTAAATAGGTCTAAAATAACCATACTTGGGAGTTTCATGCTACTGTTCTGAATCTCAATGAAAGCAGATGAATTCTTGGGTTTTCGAAGAGAAGTATAGCATAGAATACTTTCCACCTTTATCTGTCCAAGGCACAGGTAGAGTACCAGTATACTGGTAGATGCCAACATGGGCCATTAAAGTACAGGAGGTACAAATGATCTGCTAAGTACAGTTTACTACATCAGTTGTCTTCATAGAAGTTCTTCAGGGTCTTCAGAAGATCCTTCAGGGATCCTTTTCACAAACAAGATCTCTCATGTGCATTTCTGTTTGTGCTCCTTTAGCTCAGCGTCCTCTCTTTTTGTCAGTTCTTCTTCTTGCTCTGCTCTCTCTTTCAAAAACGTTTGGTAAACATAGGGTCCTTTTTATATGTTTGCTGCTTAGATTTAAAGGAACATGACATGTTATCTTAAAGCTGAGCAATCTCTAGGTGTTTAGCAAATGGGAAAGAAAAACGAAAAGAAAATACCATTGCCATATTTTAACCCTGTTTGTTTTTTCTCTCTTCCGTGTCATGGTGTGATGATACGTTTGTTTCAAATGTAAGACTTTGATTAATAAAATTGGAATAGTAGATGGTACTCAGGATTAGGCAGTTTGTGAACTCTATACCCAGGAGTGTTCAAGCTACGCATTGTCTTTCCCTGAAGCTGTTTATATGAAGTTCTGTCACAGATAATAAATATCATTGCTGGACTATGGGTACAAGAAGGGTCTTGTAATACCCATTTTGAGAATCTCCCTAGTTACACCCACTGTCTCAGAGTCTCCATCATTCACCATAATTTATAGCTCATCTTGAATTCTCTGTAGCTATATCTCTTACATAATAGCTTCTTTATACACTCATTGTTAATCTTCCACTGCAGAGTATGTTTCATTTTCTCTTATTACTCATTTTCAAACATCAGCCCAGTATGTGATCAAAGAAAATTCTATTTCTTAAAAATACAGAATGCTGATAATACTTAATTTTACTATCTTTTGTAGGTAGTAACATTGTGGGGGGAAAAACTAATTTAAAAATATGCAATGAATATGGGATAAAAAAGCCTTTGCTTAAGATAATTAGTCAAGACCATGCAAGCATTGTATAAAAAAAAAAAAAAAAAAAAAGACAAGAAAAATGCAGTGAGGTAAACACTGTAGACTTCATCAAAAGTTCCCAGCATGTATATCTCTAGTGATGTGCAGAGCAAATGACTTAGAAGATTAACTTGATGTGCCCTGTATTATTACTGAGTAAATGAAACATTATGGGTACTTGAACACATATTGTTTACTGTAGTTTTGGAAGCAATATCAGAGAGTACACCATATGTTTAAGTTTTTAAAATTAGTATACGTTTAATGGAAATAAACTCATTTAAGTCTTTAAAATATGTCAACTTGTTGGAGCTCTTCCTAAGGCAGAGATTGCTTTTAGTTAGACTAAGCCATTTTGCTCTTGACTACAATAGAGGGATCTGCCTGAGTTGCATGAACAACTGAAGGAAAATGCTGCTTCTGTCCTGCTTCTAAAAGTGGTATCAGTGGACTCCGGGAACTAGCATACTCAGTATTAATGGAAAATTATCAAATCTTAGAAGCCAGGCAATATTTTGGAAAGAAACAAAGTGGAGGGTCAAGAGAGAAGATTGTTGTATTTGAGTATGTGCAGCTAAAATAGACTGCCCACTAGGACCTAGAAATATTATTCATTTTGAAAGTCATTTGCTTCCCCTCTGCTAATGCTTTTGTTTCTGCTTTGTTATTTTTGTTTTCTCTTCCACACCACAACTTTCTTCTAATAATTTCCAGCTATTTGAAATAATTACAAAACCCATGAAACTGCAAATGACTGTGGAAAATGACAACAGAAAGAATGTAAATGTCTGCAGCAATACTAGACACAAAATTATCACATTAGAAAACGCCACTTTCAAAATCTTTGTTTTGTTTTGCCTAAAGGCAGACATACACTGAGATATTTTAAGAACCTTAAGAGGTCTAAACTGATATACCTCTGAATCTAAGTAAATATCAGCAACAGAGTGTGCAAAGAAAAGCATATATTGTCAGTGAATTTAAAAGAAACAAACAAAAAAACCCAAGCCCACCTAGGCTTTTATGAAACCCCAATAAATAATGTTTTTCCTGTCCCATACCTGCAATTAACAGTAGCACTGATAAAATAATGGTTCTTAAATTTCCACTGTAAAGGTGAAAAAACTGAGAGTTACAATGCACAGAGATGTAATTTTGTAAGAGGAAAAAAGATAATAAAGAACAAAAGCATAAACTTAGAGCTGACATTGGAATTTAGTATACAGCAGTGTTCCTTTTACAATTGCAATGCAAAGAGGGTACTAATTTTATTGTAGAAGCTTTAAATAAAACTTTATTGTGCTAAACCAGAATGGGATTATTTACAGAAGTGTTGGGGTTCTTTAATTCTGTGGTAAAACTTTTTTCCAATTACTTTGGAATTATTATATAAATAGAAAGGACAAGTTATTGTGTTTGACTGAAGTGTTTGGTATATGTATGTAAATAAAAAAGTGAAAAAAGCAAGAGGAAATCAAAAAGGAAAGCTACTGTTTTAAGTATCCATAAACTATTGCTATGCTTCAAATCTTAATTTATGCCTCCTATGTGGTAAGATAGCATTCCATGCTGCCACAGGTCATGATTTTGGAAAAAGAACTCTAACATTATTTTTGGTTACCAATCACACTGGTTTAGAAACCAGTTTCCACAACTTGAACCAAGCCTGAAAACTGTAGCCTGTGAATACTGGTTACAAAGCTATGCTGCCTGTACCCTCTCCAGTCTTTGTTGCAGTTCTTTCTAATATCTTTCATATTAAACACAGCTGTTTCAGATCTAGAGTCCTTATTCTGCATGTTTTGTTGGTAATGTATTGCCAGTCATTTATATAGACATCTAGTACCAACTTAGTATAAATTCTTCTTGATTTGTGTGTGATTTTATTTCAAATAGCTTTAAAAAGCTGTAGCAAGATCTACTTCTACCAAGATACTTTTATTTTGGAGTTTTCATAAATTTTATCTTGATTTATTATTTACAGATATTGTAGCTAGCCTACTTTAAATGATGTTACTCAATCACTGTAGTATCACATGTTTGAAAAAAGCTCATTAACACATGTTTGGTCACTGTGGCCTCAGTTTCCTTATGTGCTTCTAAAACACACCACTATTTTGTCCTCCAAAAATACCAGTAGAGATGGACCATTGCACAGTATTGGTTTAGGAAGAAAAGTTTCTGTAGTTACTGTATGTCCTATAGTTGTCTATTTAATCCACTGGCCAGTTGTCGATTTAGCACAGATATTCATTATCATACTGTGAAAACTGCTGTAACATTTCAAATCAACATAATACAATGAGCTGATGTAACTGATATTTCTTCCATGGGACGGAGTCTGAATAGCTCAATAATTTGATGTATGCCAAATGCTGTTAACAGTTAAAAGAATTTCCCTTTTTAGCTCAAAGAATTAGGTTGTTGCTTTTTAAGTAGTAAGACCACGGACCCTGTATCAATTTTGCTATGGTGATAAATGGCAAATCAGTGGGAGTTTTGCTAATTAAGAGTGAAATCTGTAGGCATTTCAAGGCAGAATTTAGCTCCTCAATGTTTTTTCTTAGTGTAGAGCCCCATTCTGATATGGTGTTGTGGTTTAACCCCATCCAGCAACTAAGCTCCATGCAGAACCCTCCCTCCCCCATGGGATGGGGGAGAGAATCAGAAGGGTAAAAGTGAGAAAACTCATGGGCCGAGGTAAAGACAGTTTAATAAGTAAAGCAAAAGCCACATGTGCCAGCAAAGTAAAGCAAGGAATTCATCCACTGCTTCCCATGATCAGGCAGGTGTTCAGCCACAATGCATGGGATATCCCTTGGGCCAGTTGGGGTCAGCTGTCCCAGCTGCGTCCCTTCCCAGTTTCTTGTGCACCCATAGGCTGCTTGCTGGTGGGGTGGGGTGAGAGGCAGAGAAGGCCTGGACTCTGTGGAAGCACTGCTCAGCAGTGACAAAAACTTCCCTGTATTATCAACAATTTGTGTTTTCAGCACAAATCCAAAATGTAGCCCCATACTAGCTACTATGAAGAAAATTAACTACCTCAGCCAAAACCAGCACAGATGGCAATTCTGCAAACAGATCTTCCGTTTCCCCAGGTTGACAACAAGCTCTTTTCAGGGCCTCTGTTCCATGTTTACAGCAAAGTTATTTTATACCCTTCCTCCAAATGAAAATACTGTCTTATTTTAAAACTGTCTGTAACAGCTGAAAGGGATAAACATCTCAGGAGCTGGTCTGGGTATAAAATGAATGAGCAGGTTCCAGGCAGCCATAGGGATTTTTTTAAAGCCTCTTGAGAAATTCTTTCTTAGCGAAGTGGTGCATTGCAGAGAATCAACTGAGAATAATGGCTTTGGCTCAACAGTTTACTTACTGGCTTCATAGAGTTTATGCAGCAGGTGTTATTAGCAATCCTCTGTAACAGTCACTTTTGGAGGTTTGTCATCAATCTTAATGCCATCAGCATTCCAGCAGATGGTAGACATGATTCCATGCACTCCCTGCTTCTAAATTGCAGCAGAATGGATTTCCATCATATTTTAATTAGAAATGAGAATTATATCAGAAACAGACTTGTCTCACGCTGGATTTCCAAAGGCTTTTTTTCCTAGGCAGGCCAGGACTATGTTGCTTTATCTTTTTTTTTTCATATTTCACTGTTATGGAGTGATTCACAGGAGATATTATCAGCTCGCTCAGCACTAGAATTAACCTCCTGTGTACTCTCCAGCTAAGCAGTCTCTTGTTTTGAATTGGAATTTGAGATGCCAGCTTTTTGCAGGCAATAGAAAATGTTAGGAGCCAGTCCAGCAAAGCTCTTAGACATTAAGTATAACTTGAATTGCGATTGAGAGCAATTATTTGAATAGCAACCCTCAAGTATTTTAAGCTACAATCACAATAAAATGCATTGATGGATCGAGATTTTATATAACTATTTTTAAAGCAACAGATTTGATTTCTAAACACTTACCCTACTGCTTCAATCATTCCCTAAATCACCATCCATTTATGGATTTATTACTTTCCTTTCACCTTATGCTTTTACCCTTTCTCTTTGGGTCTACTCCTTCTATTCCTCTGTCATTTCTTACACATGCATTCTTTTTGTGGAGACCATATATAAAATGAAAGTTTGGTGGTAGCTAGCTTTCCTTTAGGTAGCACTTGTAGCAAAAGTAGTTACAACATGATGGGATGGGGATATATGCATTTTTTAAATACACTTAAAGATGTCCTTTGAAAAAAGATTAAATACTTGGAACATTAATAGTAGCTTTTGGCAATCTGTTTAATATACTGACAGTAAATTCCTCTTCCTAGCCAAGGTAGTTCAATGTATGCAGAAAAGGTAGTAGTAATTTGGTAAATAGTTTTCCTCTATTTAAAACTTCATGTGTTCTGGCTTACTGACTTTCAGATTAGTGCAGGACGGGATAGCAAGTGGAAAATCCACTATCTAAAAGAAGCATAGTCACTCAGTAGGCAGCTGAAATTAGAATCTTTATCGTTGGCATTTCTATATGTAATGACTGTATATTCTTTGAAATTTGGCACTCCAGTGCTTTATTCTTTTCATTGTGTCTACAGTATGAGATCAGAATATAAAAATAGCTTCGTGTCACCTGTTTCTGAGAAGTCCATTCAAAAATAGAATATATCAGAGACAGTACGTAAAACTGAAGTAATCATGATAGCAAGTTACTTACATATAGATTTCAACAAATTATGTCCAACAAAAAATGGAATAAACGCTGTTAAACAGGGTGCTCCACAGAACAGTCTATGTCTCAATTCAGTAATTGTCCCACCAAGAACACACATATGGTTACAAAAGCTTGACATGAATTGAACCCTGAATTTATCTGAAAGAAAAAAAAAAAAAGAAATTATTCTTGTTTTAGTTTTCACTTGGCAACTTTTGCAAGAGTTGCATATATTAGCCTCTAATAAGCACCTCTTGGCACTACCTCGGTGCTTCTTCGATAAGTGGCATTTATGTTAATTCTATCCTTATTAAGCAGATGTCTTTGCCATTCGCTGTCATTAGGTTGTCTGGGTAGATACCCCAATAAAACAGTATGCAAATTAAATTTATCCTGAGTAAAAGGAGTTTATGGTAATTGTAACGCCTTCCAATGACTTTTTCACAGTAGGAAATAGCATCTTCAGAGAATAAATCTGAGCTTTAGCATTACAGCTGGTGCAATAGTGCAAGAAAATCACCCTTCAGAAGCCCCACTAGGACAGGGATGCTGTTTGCAAAATGGGGGTAGGGCAGTTGGAGACTGTCATGTGGGGGACCCTGTGATAGTGAAAGGCAGGAACAGAAGAGAATGCATATGGGCATAGAACTAGTTTGTTTAAAGCAAGAAGTTCTGGACAGTGCTAAGCATGCAGTTCCGCTGCCCCACACTATCATCACTGTGTATGAGAACAGCACCATCCTCACAGAGACCATTAAATGGACCATTCACCTATATAGCGATTCACCATATCAAGGATTTAAAGAATATGGATTACTGTGGAACATTGTGGTAAAAGCTAATAAACTTATAGAGAACTTATTAGAAACAACTAAAAGAGAATTAATGTATTTAAAATTACAGATCCACTACAATGTGGAAAAATGTATATGTCTATAATTATAAATACAGTTATTCTTTTTTGGGTACTATATTACAGGCAGCAGTACAAAGAAATCAAAAGACAAATTAGCAAAGAGATTTGGAAAAATAAACACCAGTCCCAACCTACTTAACAGGAAGCTACAGTAAACTGCATTCAGTCACCTGTAATAAAATGCATCACAGGACTAGGATGACAAATTAACATCATGGCATAAAATCTGAAAAGAGTATTCCTAGAATTACTAATTGACACTGTTTACTGAAATCTCCAAATCACAAAAATACCAAATAAAACCCCCACTGCCGTCTTGAAAAATGGGAATCATGCTTACTGCAAAACAAAACCTGAGATTTAGACAAGTTTGCAGGTGGAAAAATCAAACATTGAAGACAACAAATTGTAATATTTTATGTCTAAGTAATTTGTAAGTATCATTACAGATTCGCAGTTTTGACACGTGCTTTTCTGAACATGGGAAAAGAAGTTGAATGAAAATACCTTCTGCCTCAGTGGCAAATATCTCAGAAATCTGTCCATAAAAGAATTTACATGAAAATCTCTTAAGTATGGCCAATATTCCTGTAATTTACATTAAAAATTGTCAAAAAAGATTATTTTTAAAATTCCTATTAAAATAAATTTCCAAAATAGTAATATATATAAATTCCCTAGTTCACGGACTTGCTACTGCAGAGATAAGCTTACAAAAAAAAAACCCAACAAAAAAAAACCAAACAAAAAACAAACAAACAAAAAAAAAACCAAACAAAAACAAACAAAAAAAACCACCAAACAAAAATAACCCAGAAATATGCTACAGCTTAATAAAATTAATAGAGGTAACAAAAATGCAAATCAAACTCATATTGGTCCCTAGCTTGCAAGAATAAGAATAAGAAACAGTAAATTCTGAAGTTTTTTAGCTGTTACTGGTAAGTACAGAAAAATGTGTCAGGAATAAAAAAAAGCCCAAAAAAACTAGATGAGTTCTTTCTTGAAGATGCCAACCGTAGCTGAAAACCCAGTACATTTTGAGTTTTCCATTTTATTTTAATACTGTAGAAGTTAGAACATCATGAAAGTGATTCTTGGTGTTGACCACTGAAAGCCAGACAATGCTGTGGCAATATGATCCCGAGGCTGTTCTTATGTATGCCAGGTACTGGCTGATTGTGGAACTGGAGGAGGCAGACATGATCAGGCTGACCTAACAAATGCTCAGCTACATATTTTTTATTTCTCCTCTCTCTCCCCCATCCTTCATTTCTCCTCTGCATGGCCATTTCTGCATCACAGATTGTCCATACCAATCTCAGACATAACGGTCTGTTTTAAACCAAATCATCATAATTAATACTGGGTTGCAATTGTAACTGATAGCCAAGTCTGAAAAAGGTTACAAAATGAATAACAATTTGAAGCCATAGCCCTTCCCATACAAAATACCTTATTCATTGCAACCACCTGCTGTCTCCTGATATCCTTGGCACATAAACGTCTCATTCCTCTCAGCATACCTATGTTCTGGCCAAACTCCCTATCCTACCTGCGTTGCAATTGCCCACCGGCACTGTCATGCCTGCGCTGTAGCCCAGCCTGGTCACAGAGCTTACCTTACTGGCACTGTGCCACCCTGTCATTTCCGAGTAGCATGTAGAGCCTGAAAGTATCCAGCAGACTAGTGAGGAAGGGTACAAGGAAGTCTCATAGAGCAGAAAGACAGCTACTTTCCTCACTCCAGAAATCTTTCTCTTGCTATTATTATCCTGCAAAAATACTTTCCATAATAGCCAAGTAAAATATGCTTCTAACTGTAAAAGCAATTAGAGAATAATTCCAGTTAGAGTCACACCAATTATCTCCTGTAAACATGATGAATAAAAGTCAACAAACCTCACAGTATTGGTTAAGATCCTTATACCACCTTTAAATGTAGCCATGCTTAGGTTTTCCAGTGTGTTGATTGTACCTCCTGGCCTATCTGCTGAAATTATCCACTGTATTCAAGATTACCTTTTAAGTTCAATTCCATATAAGCAGTAGCAGCACTGCTCTTTTCAGGGAGGGGAGAAGGAGGGAGGAAAGGCTGATGCGATGTACATAACTGATGACTGGTGATACCACAGGTACTTTTTCTGAAAAATGGGTTTACAATACTCATGATAATAAAATATCTTCAGCCTCTATGGTCTAATCAGTCATTTGTTTCAATGCTGACATATCATGCAAAAATCTTTTGGCTAATCTCAAGCAAAAGCTACCATAACTCACAGTAGTAGACAGATTGTTATAAAATTATGAGTTTTCACAAGACATAACCCATTGTACATGTACTGGAAGGAATGTTCTTGCAAAGAATGGCTACAGGTCAAGAAATAAAGTACAGTACATATTTAAGATAAAAGCTACCAGCAGCTATGAAAAAAGCAGAAATTTATTAAAGATGGGTGAAGCACAGTTCCTTGATTGCTAATGATGCACTCATTTTCAAAGTATATTTCCAATGCTTGTTCACTGTTAGTTTCAAAAAAATTCAAGGTGAATGTATTAATTGATTATGTTACTGTGAAAATGGCTTCTACAATTCATTGTAGGAGTTCTATTTGAGGATTCATTAAGTTGCACTGCATTAATATATATTTTTCACTTTTTTTAAATAGTCACTGGAAAATATTGTCCAATGTAAGATAATTCAGAAGCCAAATTTTGCTGCTTCTTGCAAACCATGTGTAATATCTAAATCTAAAAGCATTTAGGAGTTACTTCAGTAAAATCATATACAAGGGTAGCATTAAATTAGTATACAATAATAAAGCTGTCTGCAAACAATAAAAAGGAAGTAGGCTAATGAAGGCAGTACATTTTGAAAACCTCTGCCATTTAAGCAATAAAGGGCTCTGGCAAATAAGTTCTACAAAATCTTGCTGGAGAGATTTATGCAGTGACCAGACCAACCACCTACCCACTCTTTTTTGCTGTCGTACCTCGTTTACAGGGACAGCAGATGTGGATATGCAGTGAACCTTCCTTGCTATTCTCTTGGCGGGGGGGCGAGGGGAAGTATATTTTTGCTACTCCAGCTGTTTCAGTTATTTACTTAATATAAGAGCGAGATCTTACAGCTGTTGTGTCCAACTCCACACTGAGTTGTGTATTGCATGGAAGGAGAGAGAAGCACCCCAGAAACACCAGCTTTAAAACATTAAAGTCTTGCTTAGCAATAATTTACTCATTTTACCTCGAAGAGCTGAGGCATTATGGGATACTAATGAAATCGTGTAAACTATCTGGGAACACTGACCCACTATTCTGATAAGCTAAATTCAGTCAATAGGTCACAGTAAAATTGAAAATCAAATTTCTGAAATATAAATGTCCATGTACATCCTTTCTCCAAACAATCATTTGTTGTTTTTATGTAGTCTTACATACCAGAAAATGAAATTAATAAAATTCCCTCTGTGAACTTTTCTATGTACAAAGTGTTTAAATGAGCAACTGGTATCTTTTATTGTGATCCTTACAACCACCCCCACCCCTCTCTTGTGGAAGAAACCACGACCAAGAAATGGCAAAAGAATACTTCCAAGCATCACTGTCTGCTGAATGATAAACCAGGCAGCACACATGAATCCGCAACCTGCAGTGCTACAGAAACTGACCTTATGGCATTCTGGAGAACATCTTCCCGGAAATAGCACCCCCTTCTAATCTGCTGCCTCTTCATATGCTCTCCTTTCCCCAAAACCCACAACCGTTTCCCACCAATAGCTTTTAACATGCATCCTCTCGATGTCTTATAACAGGAAGCAGAAAATGAAAGTTCACATTCACTAACATCAAAAAGTCAGACTGGGAGCTATTCCACCAGTTCTCCAAAGGAGTCTAGTGTGAAAAGAGGAAGAGCAATCTTTGAAAAGATGTCATCAGAAAATGGCCACAGCAACAGCTCTGAAGGTTAGTTAGTATTATGATGTCGATCTGATGTCTCACTTTAAGGCAATGGTCTCTAAACCTTCCTGATGCTGCACTCCTATCATTAAAACATTTTTGAGTGTATGTATGTGTATACATATTTATTTACAAACTCTACTAATACATTATAGCAACATACATATAAATAGATATTAAAGATATTAAATAGGGGTGATGGATGAAATAAAAAAAAAAAATACTTTCAAAAATGTTCATTTACAAAAAATTGTTCTTCCTGAACCCTGATGGACTGTCTTGCACAGCACCTGGGGTGCATATATCCTACTTTGGAAACCACTGCTTGACAGTATCAAAGAGTGTCTATATCTGTGTTTTGGTTGGTTTTAACAGAGAAAGAACATGGATGATACAGGTTTCTGACAGAAAATCACTTATCGACTTCTGAGCATCTAGGACTTGACTTTATGTAAAACAACAGATTACCCAAATAAATAGCACAGACTTGTCCGCTCTGCCAATAAAATTAATAAGCCATCTACACAGTATCAACCGCTCTGACTCCATTCTTTTTTAAAATGAAATGTTTAGCCTGCATGTTTCGTAATTCCAGACTCCAGAGATCAAAGGAAAGGGAAAAAGAAATTACAGTGCACAAGACCCTTTCTAGCTAATGCTCCTAAATTTTTTATGCTCGTTGTTCACATTAAATACATGATATTTTATAGGTTTAACTTTCAGCCATTGGTTATCTTTTCTTTTTTTCCCCCTTTTTCTTTCCTACCAAAGTAAAGAGATTCTTCTTGGAAGGATGATTATATATTATGATCATATCAGCCCATAACCTTCTTTTCCATCAACTAGATACATCTGTCATTCTTTGTGTGGGAGTATTCTTTTGTGGCACTTCTCTACATATTCTCAAATCTTTCAGATATCTTTTTTATAATATGGTTGTAATGTCCTTTTTCTTTTGCTTCTCCCTTTAGACTCTCCTTTCAAAGCCTTTCTTTTTCCTCTCTAATAAAAGAACTGAATCCTCCATTCCATACCCACTTCGTAAATTGGGCACAGTATGTTTCAGAAGCATTTTTTGGTCCACCAGGAATAACAAAGAATATGAACTATGTAAAAATGCACAGTCAACAATTCATGCCTCTTACAAATGAAGCTTTTTCTAAAAATGTGACAGACCCATAGGGGATAACGTTTCTCTATGCTCCTGTGAGAGCCATAAATACCCCATTTTGCATTCAGAGACTCTTATGAGATGTAAATTCCCTATAGACTCATTTGAGTGTTTGAAAGCACTGGTGAAAACTCTTAAACTTCTAATAGCTGAACTTAGGCACTGAAATCTGCAACTCTGCACTCGAGTAAATTTTTTTTTTCAGGTCCTGAAAAATATAAGATAATGCTGATCCATAGGTTATTTCTCCCGTCACTATGAGATCTGAGTTTTCTATAACCAATGATAATATATGTTAACTTGCTTCAATTTTTCAGCAAGAACAATACCCTCTAGCCACTAAAGTGCTATGGAACTTTTTTGCTAAATGTTTCAGTTATGCCAAAAATCTTATTTTCTTAGAAGAGGTATCGAGCAACATTTACAGCAAGCTCTATGACTGAGTGCCAACAACTTGTATTTTCTTCCCTGGAAAACAGTTAGGCAATGCTCATACTGCTGTTCAACCTATCCTGAAAACCTATAGAAACTAGGACAAACCCATAAGGAATAGCTAGTGCAGTCATATCGTTGGAAAAATATGGCAGAAAGCCAGGATTTGCCAGTCCTATTATGCACAGAAGATATGTCAAGCTCCATTTACTTTACAGAATTGATGGAACTTATAATTAATAAAAGAAGTAAATTCTCTTTTTATATATACTCTTTTAATAAAAGAAGTAAACAAAGAAATAGATACTATTATACAAGTCCCACGTGTCAAAGGTAAACAGGTTTTTGTTGGCATACCTCACCTTGGTAAACATAAGGCTCTTCTTACAGACTATTTCATCAAAAGCACACATTTATCTCTGAACGAATCAGAAGATGTTACACCTTTAAGGACTCCTGAATGAGCAAAAGTGTAGAGCAAAAGGAGCAAAACGAATGAGCAAAAGTTTAGATCATTTAATCTCTCATACCACAATAAAGAGTTTCACATTATGTTATAAACCAACTAGCTTCTAAAGAGAGGGCATTTCCAGTTTTAAAGCTAACAAGAGAATAGTTTCCATTACCTTCACTCCTCAGGTGGCTAATAATGCGTATCTATTAAAATGCTTTTTAAAACAGTCCATTAAATTAATTGGCCCCAAATCAGCAAGGAATTAAATCACATCTCTAGCTTTAAGCATGAGTATTCCTATTGCACTTAATGAGACTATTCACACGCTTATGATGAGGTAGAATCCAATAATCCCTTCTTGAATCAGAATACCACCAAGAAAGTTTTTAAAATCCTAAACATTCCTGAGAATTAAAGCAACCTTGAACACCTAAACAGCTAAACAGTTTTATAGTGAACAGGCAGAAAGACCAGGTATGCCTTGGAATTCTTCCCTGTTTGGTGGGGTACTCCTTCCCTGGCACTCTGTTCTGTGCCAGGTGAACAGATAGCTTTTTGGAAAGTCTCTTCTGTGGCTGCATTTCATAATGTTGAAGGGAAAGAGTAGGTACTTCAAAAGAAAAAGGGGATTTGTTTATCTGTATCTTTTGTGCTCTCAGCTACTGCCCTAGTATAACAATACAATACTCAAAAGTGAAACAACTTAGGTAAGAAGAAATGTGATTGACCAGGCACACGTTTTTGCAATGCATATAACAATATGTATTACAGTTAGGCTTCCAGAACAAGGAGTTGACCCTTGAAAATGCTATATAAACCTCAGCCCCTAAAACCAACCACCAAGTCCCACACTATACCCACGGGGATAAACCAATATCAGTCACGGCTCTCTACTTGCTCCAGGAAGGGATTCAGTGGAGCTGGTCTCCACTGAGTAGTGTATTTCAGGAGACTGGGAAATTTGTCTTAAAAAAATCAGCAAACAAGCAAACAAAAAATTCCTAGGAGAGGATTTTGAAGATTTTTTTCTTTCTCTAGAGAAGACCATTCTGTAAATGGTGTGGGTTTGTACTGAATTGTAGAAAAGGTAAGTGCACTCTAGTATGTCCTTAGTGGTTTATATGCACATTATGAGACACCATACACCATACAAAGAGAAGCTACTAATTTCCTAGCTAAATTATGGCAAGTGAGTTGTTTTGCTTAATTTAGTAAGTCTGGGAATCATCAGAAAGATGAAAAATAATAAATTAATTGTGAAAAGTAAATATAAACATGTCATTTAAAAAAAAAAACAAACCACCATACCCAAAAAAACGGTCGTGTGCTGCAACAAAGTGACAGGGCACACTCAGGAAGCCAAGGTGACAGCAATGCCAGAATATATAAGAATAGAAGTAAACTGCCAATGGCTAGCAGAAAGCACACATCCAAAGTTTCCTCTCTGACTTTCTTTCCTGTATGGAAAGGGATTTTAAGGTTTTAGTTTGGGTACCTACTGGCTTGAATTAAATACATAGAACAGGAGGACATATCTACACTGTTTCTTCCTGCCCCCTTATCTCCTCTTCTAAATCAGTAATTTCCTCAACTTTGAGAAATTCCAACATATGTATCATGCTTGTGGGGGGCAGGGCAGGGTGGATTTTGGTGGGTTTTTTAAGATAATTTGGTTCAGCTACAGCCTGTTTCTGTAATTTCAGAAAATACAATTGCTTAAAAAAAAAAAAGCAATGCAGGTTGCAACAGATTTAATCTGGCCTATTATTCAAGGACAAGGAGAAATGTAGATGAATTTAGGGAAGATCAGGGTGCTCTGATATCTGCAGCACAAGCACAAGGATTAAAAAATTAGATTCTGGGGGCTTTACTGAAAATATAACTTCTTGAAGTCTTAAAATTCCCTCCCCTCCCAAAAAGGGAGTGTCCTGGTTACAGAAGTCCAGTGTCATTCAATCCAATTTTGCACACACTGTAGAGGAACTTCCAGCCTGTGGGATTATATGAAATCTCTTCTGCCTCTTATCACAAACAAGAGAGATGCTTACAACATACTTTTCTTCTCTGAAACTAGAAGGAAAGATATCTTTATGTTAAATTTAAGGCACTTTTCTGGGTATATGGAATTCTTCAAATACAGTCATGTGAATGTAGAAAGCAGCACAAAAAACCTCCTAGTGCTAGTAACTCAGTGCTGCTCTTTCAGGAATACTCTGAAGTGTTTTCTCCACATTCACTGTGGCTGAATTGCAAATGCTAATAGATAATTCAATAACCTTCATAACTTGAAATAAGGTTAAAAAGTAGGTAGTATAATTAGATAATTTTTAATAAGGTTTTAGTAGTAAACCAACTAAAACATACTCTAATGCAGTATCAGCAAACAACTGAAATTTATGGATTCTCTGTTAAGCAAATGAATACTAAAATGTATAAAGCTAATTAGAACATAATATATCCAATTATAATAGGTTATTTCTAGAACTTACAATGACTTTTTACAGTATAAAATAATGCAAATGTAACACTATACTTTTTGTTATTTCCTCAAGGAATTTGCCTCAGTTTTAAAATCTTCACTGAATTATGTTTTTCTGTACTCAGTAAGTTCTAAATTGAAAGTAAGATAGAGTTGCCAAAAACTTTATAATACTTCTCCTTTCTACTACTGCTTCTCTTTCAAGATTTGGAAAAAATGCACCAGTTTCCTCAGAAAATATAATGTCTGTTTGTACTTACAGTGGGTTCTCACAAACGTGTAAGAAGACTACTTAAAGAAGGCACTTCCAGGGCTGATAACACACTGCTGGATGTCCAGGAAACTGTCTCCTTGAAAGAAAGAATGGCTATGTACAAGGCTGCTGTGTCTGAGATAGAGGGTAGCAACTCCTTTGCTCATGTAAGATATCACTCCTTATCTTCTTAAGTGTGTTTGCTTTGCATAGCGACATATCCTACATTCTTTATTTATACAAGCTGATTGATGGGGATCAAAATTTGAAACCTAAATTACCAAACAAATCAGCTCAGCAAACATATTGATGCATCAGTCGCTGTCTCCACTGAATGAGATTTTTCATGCTATACACCTTTGGTCATTTTTTGGACAATTCCCTTTTATTCTTCAGAATGACTGTTCTTTTTATTCCACTGTTGCATAAACTGCATTGATTAGGACCATAGGCTTGAGACAGATTACCAACACAGTTATTCTTTCAGCTTGTAACAGCAAAGCCCAGCAGTTTCTGCATTACTAAAAATATTACCAAACAATAAAATCATATTCAAAAGCACATTAACTTTAGACCCCTTGCTGTTCAAACTAAAGAATTCAAAATTGCTGCATTTTGAAATAGCAGTTGTATGAGACAAGGTGTATGAGAAAGTATTGTTTTATAATAACTTACTACAAAACAGGCATTATATGAAAAAATACGTATTAAAAACCCTTTAATTGTGTTTTAGTCATCTCTCTACATATCTATCAATAGGCATTAAGTATCTTACAGCAAAATTTAATATTAATACCAAGTAGAACATAAAGTATTTGGCTAACAGAATTTATAATCTATTAAAATAGAGCAAGACCACTGCACATTTAATTATCATTCAGGAATGTCTGAAAAGCAGGTCTTCAGATCTCAGCCAGGAAAATCTGCCTCAGTTTTGCAGAAATACTAAGGGGCAAAAAGTGTATTTTTACCATATCTTAAAATCCTACCTAGACGTTATGGCCCAATTCCCTTGTATCAGAAAATGGAGGCACTATACTGGCTTGCTACAATATCAGAATGACAATGGTCTTTGTTTATGCTAAATTTTCAGCACACGTAAAGAACAACTTTTTATTACTGTAAACTAGTCCAGAGTAATTTCTGTAAATCAGAATGCGTATCTGACAAAAGAAGGACTACAACTCAGCTCTCACCAGCCAGCATCTTTATCCATATGCAAGAATTGCTGAAGGACTCCCAGTCTTACCTGCACTTTGGTTCTTGGGAGAAGTAGTCTGCAGCAGCTGAGGGGTCCTTGTGCGTCCTTGGATAGCCCAGAGCCACACAGTGAAAACAGTCAGCAGCCACAATTAGAGTCCAGGTGTTTTCCAACCACTCAATTCCTGCCTGCTGACTTCCTTATTTCCTAATTGCCTGCATGTA
Source organism: Strigops habroptila (assembly GCF_004027225.2). Classification (NCBI taxonomy): domain Eukaryota; kingdom Metazoa; phylum Chordata; class Aves; order Psittaciformes; family Psittacidae; genus Strigops; species Strigops habroptila. Next base: position 21,480,564 of record NC_044281.2, on the reverse strand, counting down.
TTTGGAGTAGATTCCTGCAGTTCACCTGGCTAAGAAGAAAAAAGAAGACAAAGAACTGTGTGATGCCTGAGCCAACCTAACTGTGGAACACAGGAACTACTTCATTTGTAGTCTAGAACTCCTCTCAATTTCTTGCTGAAATGGATGGTTGCTTGAGAAAGGAACTGTATATCTGGTCCATTAAACGGAATTACTACATTTCCTTGTAGGACCCATAACCACATTTACCCCCTCTAAAGTTCTCCAAAGGGCTAGCAAGGTGTGCCTCAGATGTTCATTCACTAAAATAATTACTTTTCACATTCACATATCCATGCACATATGGAACTGTGCTATTTTCACCATAGGAAAAAAAAAAAATCTGTTTTTTATAATCTGCTTACTTACACATCAGGGATACGCACTAAACTTATTTAGTAACTTATTTAGTAACCTTACTTACAAGACTATTTCTAATTATGGGGTGGTTTATTTTCTGCATACTGATTTATAAACTCAAATGCTGAAAGCTTCATTCTAGTACCATCTAAGAGGTAACACAAAAGGGACAGAACTAGAACAGGGAGCCTGAGGATAAGAGCACTCTTGTGATCTTCAGCACTGTTAGTGAAGAAAGATCATCTTACAAAGGCCTGCTTGAAGCTCTCTGCATGTTTTTCAACAATATCTATGAAAAAAATGCAGAGAGGGCCAGATGGGAACACTGAATGCAACAAAACTCAGAATTGACAAGTAGAAGAGGGAACAGCAGGGAACGATTGTTCTGGAAAGTGATTGCTACTGACAATCAAGTAGGCAAGACCTATTCCTTTTGGTATGAAAGTTTAAGGCCAAACATGCATATTTTTACAAATATACATTGCCCTTTAGTTCTCCAAATCACAGTGTATGGTTCCTGTGCAATGGCCCACGAACTTGCCAGAAACAGTATTTATGATTGTCTGAGTCATTCCTGCGAAGACAGAGTATTACATGGCTGAAAATACATGGCTGACCCCTAGAACTTCAGAGGAAACCACTGAGTCCTCAGACACTAGTTTAGGCAAGATGAATATGCAGTTACACCAGCAGGATCTATTTGACACAAGAGCATTTGGCAGCTAATAGATTGCAAATATTATTGCAAATATAAAACCAAATAGATTGCAAAATTCCAGAAGAACTTCATAATTTGCAGATCCTAATTTTTAGTTGACAAGTGAAAGTCAAGTATTCAATAGTTAATGTTTACTGTATGTATGTTTTGTATTTTGATGAGACACCTGAAAAATTACTCCTTACTGTATCTATTCTGAATGCTAATGTTCATTCATCTGTCAACCCTACTGTTAAGTAGAGTTAACAGATTTACACCAGTGGGAGTAAGAGGCTAGAGACAAAACCAAGTGTTTCCAAATTTTCCATATGAAATTTATAAGCATTTTGTAACATATTGCTATTAACTACTAAAAAAATCAACTAATAGAAGTACATTCTTTGTGCAAATGGAAAACTTATTTTATCACTCTAGACTTCAGAGAAAACCAAGTTCTGTACTGTGCCTGGTGGCCTGGCAGCAGTGAGGAAACAATTTGAGAAAGTGCGGATGACCTCTTCACGAAAGACCTTTGCTTTGTACCAGCACAAATCTGCACAGGTAACTAGTATTTTTCATACTAGCAACTGAGGTATGCCCTGCTAGATAGCTGGAGGAAAAAAATATGATTCTTTTCTTTACTAAAGAGCATTCATTATGACTAAGACAACATTTCCCTAACGTTCATACTCATAGATTTTTGTCTTTGAGATATACTACAGGAATTATGTATTTTTTGATACGGATGAACACTCAATGTAGGCAATACTAAATTTACAGCAGATAGATGAGTAAAGCAGATTACTACCATACCAGTATTTTATACTGAACCTTCTCTCTAAGACTGTAATTCATTATCAAGTATCATGGTGATATTTTGCATTTATTCCACTCGATGTGATGTTAAGCCATTCTCTTTCAAAAGGAGTTTCTGCTTCCATTGAATTAAATCTAATAGGGGTAAGCTCCCCTAAAAAGATCAAAAATTGCTCAGAACCACCCAGATGCTACATAGAAGTAGAACAAAGCATCAGCTAAGTGTTATTTTAGATAAAGGGTCTTTACATTGTATTATTTCATTAGCACGTGCCATGAAAAATTGTTGTAGGAGATAATGACTTTGGACTATGTGAAATCCCCTGTAACAAAACACATTGCGCAATCTGTCTTGTGCACTCTGAAAAACGGTAATGGCACAGTAAAGTGCTTTACTATCCTGCACTTGGAGGGATTATTAAGCAATATTGCTCTTCAGCTTCATAGAACAAGACACATGAACATTCTGCATAGGTTCATTTTCATGTTAAATGAGTATCATCATATCTACCCATCATCTCTCATTACTTATACATTAATACCGGTATCAACAATTTGCACAGACAACAAGAAAAACTCCAGTTTGTAGGGCAGAAGACACAGTTTGCTGCAGATGTATTAAAGCATTTTTAACTAAACAAAAATGTCCGGTAGTTGGACATAATCATACTGGAGGATACTGCTTGGTAATAGGAAGTGTCATACACATTTCCGATGACGGGGTCCAACCTAGCTGCCATTTATCTGGATGAAGAAATGCAGAACCACGTATAGAAATGATGTGATTTTTACTGAGAATCAAATAATCTCATTTACATCTTCATGATGTGAAGATACATTTTCCCTTTCCTAATAGTGATGTCTAGTTCTCCACCAACCCATTATGACGGTTCCATTTCTTCAACCAAGATGTGACCTCTAAGTATACTTATCCATGTATTTGTCCTAGGTGGCTATTTGAGGAGGTGAATCATCAGCAGAAAGAGTCACATTCACAGGAAATAAAATCACTCAGATTATATGGAACAACCTTTAAATTTAGGTTAAATTACTTACTGCAAGACCATAAAATCTCATTTCTATCTAACATAACTGCACTCTCATGGAAAATGGGATTATACACTTAGGTAGTTGACAGATTATTCGAGGTCCCTGAGTCAATCCCAGAGCAAAACAGAGAAACCATGTAGTTTGAAGATAGGTCTCCAGATCTAGATAAATTCAAACTATTAATCCAGGCTAAAATAAAGAAGCAATTCATTTTTTAAATATTTGGTTTTTAAGCAGCTGAACATTTTACTACATTTTCAATTATTGTATAAGGAGTGCATAGCTTTTCATTCAAAATATTGACACCATATATGCAAATAATACCTATGTATCTTTCTGTTTTTCTCTGGCAGCAGCCATCACTCATAGGCTTCTTCATTGTAAGGGATTTGTTGCTTGTGAAAGGTGCCATATTACCAGTAGGATGCAATAACTCTTGTCCAGAATGGTGAGCAGCAATGCAAACTGGTCACAGAACTTGCCGTGTCCTTATCACGGTTTATTTAGACTCAACCAGGGTTTTTTTAGAGACCTGGTCTTTAATTTGACCACTGGCACCATGAGCACCTTTTATTGTCAGCCACCAAGCTGAGAAGAGGTCATGAGCTTCAGTGTTATTGTTCTGCAAATGTGGGCCTGGAGTAGTTTGCTGTACCACTTCAGCTAGCTAGCTGCTCAAAGTCTCACTATCCAGCGTGAGAAAAAAGCCATTTCTCTTCACTGAGGGTCATTCTTGGCAAATTTTGTAAGAATGCTAATGTAGGAATTGCCAATTTTCTAGCAATTGCAGAGCATAAGATTGAATAACAGGACAATTTTAGTGAATGGTGAAAACCTTACCTTTCTATGAAAATCTTCCATATAGTGCCCAAAACACCCGAAGTATATACATACAGCTAAGTAAGGCTGACAAGTCATAGAGATGAAGTGCAGATAAGTGAGGTTCTTACAAGAAATATCCACAAGACTCTCACAGTACTGATGCACAGATGATACCATGCTAAAAACACAAATAGGTAAAAAAGTATAGCTTTGAGGAAGAAACAAAGATCCACACCAAGTAAATCATCAGTCAGTCATTCTATTATTACTAATTTTGTAGCTGAAGCTTTACGCTCACAATTTACTTCCACTGCTGCCTAAAGGGAACTGCAAGTTTGTACATACTGACAATTTAGAACAGTAAATTCTAAATCTGCCGATACATAAATGATACTGCATTAGCCAACTGCCCACAGAGTTTATATGACAACCTTAATGTACTGTTCAACTAAAAGCTGTATGTTTCAAATGTGAGCGAGTAAAAGGCTTTCTTGTGCTTGGACAAGCTTTTGGGCCATATAGATCGCCTTGAACAGTACATACATATATAGAATTGTGTACATGGTTTATGTACCTATGCATGTAAAACAGCATCAATATTCTGAACCTCAAAGCTATTTTTTTTTTTTTTAAGGGAAAGTATGTTTTTGTTGTCAGAGCAGAAGGAAACTGCAAAAATGTCAACAAAAAATAGCAAACTTTGGTCTAAAATACATAGAATAGTTACTGAAAATTCAAATCTTGGCACATTTTGCAATAAGAATTCTATCTAAATTATTGCAGAGCAGAGGCACTAAAATTGATGTGTGGGCCTCTAACATATAAAACAATGTAGCAATTACAGTTCTCTTCAGTAAAAGAATCTGAACGCTTACATAAAAATGCACGCTTCTAACAAAATATATACAGACTTATTCCAGAATTACATCTTTCTTTTTTAAATTATATTGGTTTAGGTTAGAATGACTTATTATCCAAATACACAACAGGACACTATAGCCCTCTGTATTGCATACCACAAAGATATTAATGTGAAGGAGAGCAGTTCCCATGAAGGGTGACTTGAAACAAACGGAAGGGCAATAGAAGTCTGAAATAAAAATAAAACGTCCATAAGCAGCCATTCATCAGCTAGCAGCATGCCAACAATCATCCAGCTGATGGTGATTTCTGAAGCTCACTTATGATATGGCATAGAATAAACAAAAAGTAATTTAAAGGGGATTCTTGGGCCATGGGAAAAGCAACTGTAATAGTTGTCTTTTCATTCCTGCCACCAAAAATGACTTTGAGTCGTTTATCTGTCCTCCTCCCTTGCACAGCTGGAGGGGAGCTGTGTGCTCCTGACACCGTGATGCAGAATCTGGTTGATTAAATAACCTTGCTTGATTAAATAACTTTGCTTGATTTAAGAATGCATGGCACTGGAGGTATTGTGTATTCCACAGAAACAAGGGACCAAGTTCCCGTGAGTACAACTCTTAACTAGTTTTAAATCTAGTTCATGATCTTCAGCCACAGTCCTGCATTGGAAGCATGATTTATCCTGCTTACTAAGAGCAACCTTAGCCCATGCAGACCATCAAATAATTCTCCAAAATCTATGGGGTCTACAAAACATGGCACATACATACTCTAATGGGGTGGACTACATTAATGCCACCTACAGGATATCCTACTGTATACCCAACAGCTGGCCATTACAGAGGAGAGATGAAACCACAGGTCTTCCTGCTCTCCACTTGCTTGGAATAATAAACAGCAGCATTTTACCCTCTGTCACTGGAATTTCAATTAGCCATATTGACAGACACACAAAATTTGAGAACCTCCAAGACCCTCTTCCTCCCTGCATGCCCAGAGCAAGGCTGTGTAATTACATTGCCAAAATCTGGCCCATAATGTTTAGGCTGCATTTCATTCACCCATAGCTGTTGCATTAAACAATTATAATCTTTTGCAATATGGCAACTACTTCATAAGCAGTACCAAAGTTATAGCAATAAAGCAGTAGTGACATTCATATTAGATTTGCTTCCTGACTACATTAAACCTAATTATATTCCTTTTTAATACCCCACACCATTCAAAGGACACATAATGACTGTCATGAACATATTTTGTGTCTCATGGATGAGCTTTCACAGTAACGACAGCTTAACTTACATATCTAAAACATGCACATCAGAATAGAAAAGCATCTTTTAAGTGAAAAAGCATACGTACGCATAAATATATTAAAAAGCATATCCATACAAAATGAAAAGGCATATTATACGTAAATCTACACATAGTCATTAAACAGAGAATAGATGGAAAAATGTACAATTCATTTTGTCTGAACTGCCTCTTTTCAACTTGGTATAGGGTCAGCTTTACATCTCCTCCTGTTGTGCAGCTCTCTCACAACTTACACATACAGAACTTGTGAGTGTAAACCATGCTCTGACTTGCTTTCCTCAAGCCTCACCTCACTTTGACAGTTGAAACTTTGCAGTAGATAGGATTAATTTTGATTCTGATATTAAATCATTAACTGGGCCAGGAATCAGAAAATTTATTCCACCTTTTGTTGGTATGATTTTAATGCATTTTACAGGTAAAACAGATTATTTGGCAGCACCAAGGTGGAAGAGAATTCCTTAAAGCCCACAGAGGGGATGCATGTTGTTTTTGTGCCACAGAACGTAAGAGCCCTTGCTGCCTACTGTATGGCAGAAATTACCAGCAAGGCAGTGGATGCTCCCCTATACTGATTCAACAGAAATGTCAGTGAAGATTCAAGAAGTGTAAGCATTCCTTAGTTTGAAGGTGGAATAAATCCCATAAATTTATGCTTTGTCATGGGATGACTATATGGGAGAGAGGTAATTTCTTGCTCCACAATTAGCTGGATTTCAAGGAGGTGCCAGGATTTGAGATGCAGGAAGCTTACAGATCTCTGTTGCACTAGATGTATAGTAGCAATCTCAGAAACACAATTTCACATTCGCATTACATTAAACACTTGGGAAGTGCTTGCTGGAGGGACAAGAAGCTCCTTTCATTTGAAAGCTCATTCTCACTAGAAACTAACAGACAAGCTTCCTTCTCACAAAGGAAGAAAATTTGACATGAGTGAAATTATTTGTTAGATGTCTCTGTGTGCATGCTAGTGTGCAAGAGAAAGGAAGCACAGAACTGCTATCTTGATAATATCAACCCTTAGTATTTATTTTCTTTTAATCACTAAGTTCCAAAGTACTACATGAACACGGATAATGTGATGTAACACACGTTCTGTGATAGGCTTTAAATAAGAAAACAAATCACTGCCAGAGTTTGGAGTTGAACTAAGCATAAGATAACCTCAGAAATCAGTTTACACAGACATCTTGGACAGTGCTTTAAACTCTCAACAACATGTTCTGTTTATTACACTGCAGTTGTCAGACTTGCAGATACAATGCCAGCCTGTATATTTCATAGGATGTTCTGGTTAGCCTATGGGTCACATTTTTCACAAATGCAATTCAGCATGATTTTTGCATCGGAAGAGCTCTATAAAGCATATGCAGTAAGTCAGCATCTCTTATTACACTTCCTTTTACAAAGTTGTATTAGCCTCATGACTGATGATAGGTAACAAGTTGATGGCACAACACATAAAACTGGAACCAGTAGTCCTAGTCACCTTCATCCCCTTCCAGACTGATTATACAGTGTGGGTATTCATGCAGCTTTCTGTATCTGCTGGCTAAAGTCTAGCTGCAGTAACAAAAATTACTTGAGATCTTCTGTGTTATAAAAAAGTCTATTCCAATTTTTATGGCAACAAATATTAATTTCTTCTGCTGTAAAATAACTGTTCTAGTTACACCACTTAAATTAGAATTTATTTGTGAAAACCCTTCATAGGCAAAAAAAAAAAAAAAACCAAAAAAAAGAAAAATCCAATTTACTATTAGCTATTAATGTGCAATTATTTTTGCCTTTAGGAAATGTTAAGTAGGAGTCAAAATACAGTATCAAGCAGCACCAGGAAAGCTGAGTGCAATGAAACGACCTCCAAAGAAAGTCAAATGGAAGCCTCTCAAACACAAGAGGTAACTGTATCAATTAATAATCATGTCATTGGACAATTATACTGATGCTGACACATATCTGCTTTGCCTCTTACTCCTTTACCATTTGGTGCAGCAGGATCCGGATGTTCTGCTGGCAGCCTCCCTCATTAGGCAGTGCATAAGTTTTTAAAGGTGTTTTATTAAGTGGTTTTAATTTATTATTGTTTTAATATGGTAATTAATTAGGTTTCCATTCCTATTTTTCTTTAATTGAACATTTTAAATACATATGTTTTAAATATTGAGTATGGAAAATTCTTGTATATTTCACTAAATCCTGTAGTAAAGTGAAGGTTTTGTGTACAGGTTTCTCATCGCGAGCAAGTTACTCAGGAGATAAAAATGGCTTTCACATTCACTCAGAATACTGATGAAACAGGTAAGAAGTGGCATGAGAATAAAGGCTCACAAGTGAGCAATAGCAAATGTCTTTACTCACACAGATGTGCTTCTCTTAGCATACAAACATGAAAATGCACATTGCTCTGAATTCTCTGCAAAGCACATTCATTTACTTCACTGGGACTTAAGAAATTAGTTTAGAATTTGGGACAGAGAGATGGCTTTTGCATAAGGAGGTGGTTTAACATACGCATTCAGTTGCCTGAAAAAATGGGGACTTGAAGAATTGTCTGAAAATATAGGCAAACACTAGCCCACGTATATACAGAACTGTAGATGAGAAAGGTTTGATTTATAGCTGAACTGAATATCCCTGCAGAATATGACCACAGTGTTAAGACACTGCTGCTGCAGCAGTTTAGTCCTGGTATTAGAATTTACACATTATGTTCTCCCATAGACCTGTCAACCTTTAGCCCTCTCGCTCCACTCAGATATGGCAAAACAGCAGGTGATAGATAACACATCCCTCAACAACTATTCTGTTGCTTTCTCAACGGATTTCTGTTCATGATCAAGTGACTCTCTAGACTTCTGTAAGGTTAAGTGCAATTTTTCTAATGTAATAATGTTTTAAAAATCACTGATAAAGTCAATTTCATAAAATGCAGGGTGGAGGAAAACCGATCTTTTTTATTCTTCTTCCCATTACAGTAATCAATGCAGCTCAGAACGACGAGCTCCCAAAGACTGTAACACAGATTTTAAAACAGCAGATTGAAAGGACAGTTCAGGAAAAGGCTGTTCACCCTGACAGAGGGATTGCAACACCTGCAAAAGAAGTAAAGGTCTGTGTTTTTAATAAGAGGGATCTTCTTTATGCAAATTAGAAGGGGTGAAATTAAGACATTGGTCTGTCATGCAGTCTGAATTTCTATTTTGACTGTGATTAAAAAAGTAACCTATGAAAGTGGGAATATATGGACATTAGAAATTAAGTGCACATAATATGAAATATGTTGGAAGGCTCAACAAGTACTCACAGCATGTGACAAGCAAAATAAGTAGACCTTTCTAAAAACGTCTGCATTCCTGTCCTCCTCTGCTGAATACAGTCTCTTATTTCCTTGTTTTGAATCTGTAAATATGTATAATTTCTGTCACCACAGATTCCAAGAAGCATAGAAAATGTCACTTTCAGAAGAAATGAAAATGAGCATAAGTCACAGCATAACTTTACATTATGCTTATAATGCAAAGTCTTCATTTGTTCATTTTGATGATTGAAAGTGTTCAATCATCATTTTGCATTTTCTATGAATTTCACATTTCACTGTGTGAATAGTGAAGCTTTTATTTCAATAGGTCTGTTTTAAGCATTCTGAGCATTAGCTGATGCAGTGTGTCTTTCCAGATCTTACTACAAGCCTGTTGCTTGGATGCTTGCAGAACTAGCTTTTGACAAGAACAAAAAAAAACCAAAAAAAAAACAAAAAAAAAATTATTTTATATGTAACTATACCTTAAAAAAAACCCAACCCCTTTTGTTCCCCAAAGATGGAAAATACGTACCAGAAAATTACATTGCCTTCAACAGTTAGTTCATCATCTACTGCTACTACTTCAGCAAGCAGGCTACAGGAAACTTCTGCGCTAAGGTAAAAATAGGACAAAACTGCTACTTCTGCAATGGTTTGCTCCAGACCCCATGAATATGGAAGCACAGAAAAGTCTTCCACCACAAGAGCTCTATTGGAAATGACACAACTTCCCAGTCCACTGAATCATCCAGCCCTCCAATGAAGCATGCAGTCTCCATAGATCCGTACCCAAAGCAAAGCAATTTATGTGAACTAAGATGTTTATACAAATGTTCCCACTTACAATTAAGAAACTCTTAGAGAAACATTACCTGAATGAGACTTCTAATATTTTATCTGGTGAATCTGAAACACAGAGTATGATGTCAGATGTGCAGCAGGCTACATATAGCTTTGCCTTCATTATTCACATGTTCAAAGACCGGAAAAAAAATGCTTAGAGTGGCATGAAATCCGGAAAGGAGAGGTCCTCTCTATAAGATCGGTCTTTGAGAACCAGCCTTTTGTTACAATTAAAGATGACCCTCCAGACCCAGACAAAGCTAGAAGCATTGCAGACCAGAAAAGCATTGCAGGTAGAAATATTAAATACATAGCCAGTCTCTTGATGCACTGCGTGTACATGCTCCAGGCTATGCAGAAGGTATGGACAAGGCTTTTGCATTAGTTAGAGGAGGTGTTCGCACAGTCGCTTGGATGTTTGAAATGCAGCCACTGGACCCTATGAATAAAAACTATCATGATGAGGAATATCAGATGAAACTCTTATCCAAGAAGTTTCTAGTGATGCTGTAAAAAGCACAGAACCTAGATAAACTTGGGCAGCTTAACCCACTGGATGTCCTTAATTTGTTGCAGCTGAGGTCTGGGCTGAAATAGCTTAAAGGAAGTGTGAAGAGATGCATAAAATATTTTGAACCTCAGCCGCTGTCTGTTACCACAGACAACTTCAATCAAAGACTGAAGAATGAAGCTGTCCACAAAGAAGACAGTGAAAAGGGGCATGTTAGAGTAGTACACCACATATTTAAAACACAGCCTTTACTTGTGACCAACAAAGACCTGTTTATCTTTAAAGTGGTACACGGAAACTCAGTGGATGAAAACATGAGCAGTGATGGGCATGAGGCAGTTAGTTGAAACACAGCCTTGGCACATAGAGAATTCAGATAAATTAAGTACAGCTGAAACATCATCACAAAAATCAAAGCGAGATCAAGATCCCACACAAGAAGCAGCAGCCCCTGTAACACCACAGCAAAGCACACTTCCTGATTCTAAATTTGATGGCAATGATTCACAAGTAGTACAAAAATACAATGGAGGAATTCACACAGATCTCCAAAAAGACAGAAGGCTGATCAGCTTGATGGAACTGCAGGAAGATGCAGGAACTGTTGTGAAAGCTTCTAGCTGCTGTCTCTTCCACCATTACAAGGATTAATGCTACAAGAGCTATCCTGAAGAATTATCCAGAGCAGAATAAAAATAAAAAGATACTAAAAATAGATATTAAAATCAAAATAGCACTACAGTTGTATTTGAGAAATACTAACATGCTAGAAATGTGCACACAATGAACCTGACTTTTCATGCTTAAAATCAATGCAACATCCTCTTAACTGAAGTACAACGTTGCCTGTGTAAAATAGCTTTAGAGATAAAATAATGGTCATGTTTTGTGCACACCTGTTTTCAGTTTATTAAAGCACAAGATGTGACTTACGACAAAGTAAACTACATTTCAGTGGGTTTCCTGTTTGAGAAAAAATACTGAAACAGTTTCCAAATTAACATAAAAATTTTCCTGCTATTTCCTGCTGAGCGATTTTACCAGTTGACACAGCCTTAGTCTGAATTAAGGCAGCAAACCCATCCACCTGATGTCAGAGTCCATGTTTCACATCACTAAGGAATGTAGCCACTCAGTGTCCCTCAAAAAGCTAAGCTACATTTGAGGCTTTCTATTTTATAATTAACAATTCTTTGGGGGATATTTTTGTTTGTTTTTACTGGTGGTTTATTCTTATTGTAAATTCCACTTTATTTTGAAGATATTTAATTTTCAGCATTCTTCACAGCTCCCATTATGGGCACTAGAGATATTTTGCAACTAAAGCTGTACTTCTAAATTCTACACAACTTTCTGTCCTGATTTGTGAATTGCTATAAAATCAATACCAGCAGGCAAACCAAAACCAGACAGAATGCTGAAAGGGGCCAAATTTTCTGCTGATGTCAAGGGCCATTACTATTGTTAATGAAGATATATTTATACAAGCAATTATTTGGTACACCCTATTTGTATTTGTCTGCTAGTACGGTTCTCACAGCAATTTGGGAATTAAGACAGAAAAGCAGCATGCATTTTTGCAAGCCCAACAGATTGTCCATTATTTCTTTCTGTCCCTTACTGTTATGAAATAAACCTTCTATTCATGCTTTCTACTTAATAAAGAACTAGTTTGATTTATAATTAATTAAACTTCATAAAAGAGAGGATTTGATAGAGTTAGCTAATATAATTGTAGCTAACTCAGCCTCAACTGAAGAAAGTATCAGGTCTGAAAATGAAAATTATAAAAATCACAAATAATTACGTCTCTAGCATATCTGGACCATATGAGTGCACAGTCTGCAGATTACCACAGAAGTAGAACTCCCTGATGTGCCTTTGGCATGATTAAGCAAAACTTCGTCAGAATTTCAAACATTTGCCCCTGTTTATTGATCTCCAAATCACATTGTAGATTCAAAGATTATACATATACTATACTCAGTTCCACTTACACTAGTAAACCTTTCAATTCCAACTTACATTAGCAAACCTTTTATCATCCTATCTCATTTCACAAAATAAATAGTTATTAAAAATAAATGGAAAATACTGTACCTGGTGTAGTGAAGTGAATAGTCTTTTCAAATGTATGGATTTCTGAAAAGGGAAAGTTGGGTAGTATTTCCACTTTCAAAGTATTATTGTTAGTTGAACAAAATGAAGCCCTAAAATTGACAGCTGAGATACCAGTTAATGCATAAAGAAAACTACAGTTTTAACAAAGCATAACAAATGATACAGTTAAAAATAAATCATAATACGTGGCTTAAACTAACTCATACTTTTTAATATGTGGTTCTAGAAACTGCAGACTCAGGAAAACGAGATGTGCAGACTCTGTCAACAGAGAGTTTACCCAATGGAATGCCTAGTTGCTGACAAGCAGAATTTTCATAAATCATGTTTCCGATGTCACCACTGTGGCAGTCAATTAAGGTAAGAATTAACTGCATGTTCACTCATAGAACTCTGTATTTGAATATAAATGCAGCTGGTGAAATTATTTTCAACTAGGCTATTCAGCCTGTAGGATGTTGGGTTGACAGGGAGGTAACCTGGGTTCCCCCTTTCTTCTCTGTTACTGACACCTGAACCATTATGTGGAACAAGGCCCTTAAATTCTCTAAAGAACTGCTTCATCCCACTACCTTCCAAATTATTCTGCATATTGTTTCCTGCTGCCTGCTCAAGACCTTCAGGACAGCTCATGATTTGGAAGACACAGAAACTTCCGTGGAATTTAAAACATCTGAACATAGACCAAATTTTCTCTTGCTTTTCCTCATCCGTAAAATGAATGATAATGATTCTCTGCATTAGCAAACCACTCCTGTAACCTTTATATGAAATGCAGTATTTATCTAACAGTTAAATAGGCTAACAGACTGCTTAGGCTAACAGTTCAGACTTTAACACTTTTGAGGTTACATACATTTCCTCTACTTCATTTAGGAGCAAAATCGAAATACAATTAAACACAAATTTCTATAATTTGTGCAAAGGTTACAGAAAATTGGCGCTGTATTTTCTCCACCTATTTTGTAGAAAAACAGAGAATTCAGTCTTTAATACGATGAAGAAAAAGGTCCCAGCAACCCCAAAGTGCTGCAGAATTTTGCTGTTTGAAGCTTATGCTGTGCAACAACTGAATAGATTTACGTTCTTTCTAAAATCACAAAGCATGACCCTTCTCCTTCATTTTGACTTTGAAATTGTATGGGAATTTGCATTAGTTTTAGATACTTTTGTTTTGGGGTAGAATGCGCCAATACATTGAATTTGCTCTCTTTTTGCTCTTCCTTTTCTCTATATATACTGTCATGTAGGGGTACTTGAACTACCAAGTAAAGTTTAAAATTCACAGAAGATTTATGATACGTAAAAGTGTAAAACAAATTTTCTTCCATTCGGCAGCTTGGGAAATTATGCATCTCTTCATGGGAAAATATACTGTAAACCCCATTTTAAGCAACTTTTCAAGTCAAAAGGAAATTATGATGAAGGCTTTGGACACAAGCAGCATAAAGAATTATGGAATTCTAAAGATCGATGTAGCTCAGCTGGCAATACTCATGCTGAAGAAACAAATCCCATTAGTAGTATACCTGTTGATCCTAAACCAATTACAGACATTGATGAAGACTTGTACTCAGGTACTGATGGTACTCATCCTGATATTTTGGATAGTAACTTGAAAAAAAACACAGAAAGAGGTAAACTAAAGCTGACATGGCCTCCTTCAACAGATAAGGTAACACCTAAGAAAACATTTTCTATTGAAGAACTGGCTAAAGTAAATAAGCCAAAGTGGCCTCCCGAAGGTTTTGCTCAAGCAGGTTCTAATTTACATACAAATAAACCTCTGGGCAATAAAGAAGATTCTCAGAAAGAAAATGGTGTGAGAGAGCAAAATAATACTGCAAATGCACAACAAAATCAACACTCATCCTTCAGTGCTCTGTCTGAAAAAGAAGCTACAAATACCTCTAAAGCAAAGAAAAATGAAGCAGGCAATAAGGGAAAAGATGAAGAAGTTGGGAATGTGCAAGATAAGTGGAATAAAACAGGAGGATCACAGAATATGGAGGAAAGTGGAAAGGATTTTAATGAAGGTGATAAGGTGATTGTGTATACTGCTGGAAAGGAGCAAGAGAAAAAAGTAAATGAAACGGATGGTTCAGAAGTTGTACAGGTTACTAACATTGATGATGTAACAGTACAAAAGAATCACAAAGAATTCAGTTTGAATAACAATAACAATTATGCCACTTTTTCGCATCTAAACATTTTAGGCAAGAAACAACTCTCTCAGCTACAACTAACCCAATGATAGCATTAAGCCATACAATTTGCACTCTATCGCAGCATGCCTTTACAAAGCTGGAAAATCAGTCTGGAAATGAAGACATATTTGAGATGTGTGAATCTCATGAGAGCTATTGTAGTGATACTGTAACTGTTTCATAGGATGAACAAAATCAAAAGATGAAGATGCTGTTACCTCTAATAATCTTGCTCAATTTAATAAAGATGCCACTTGTCAGAAGTCTCGTATTAGTAGCACATTAGTTTTAAAGGAGGCAACTAATACAACATTGCCTGTTGATATGGAGTTGGTATGCATTGGAGAAGAATCAAAATATGACAAAAACTTAAATACTATTTTATCTGACACTCTGAAAACATCTTTTCTTAAAAAAACCCCCAACAACCTAGATTTAGACTGTGGTTTAATACACTCTGTAGATAAAACTAAAAGCCCATATTCAAAAGAACGTGAGAATTATGATACAGAACTGAATTATATTAATGCTTGTCAAGAAAGTGAAATAACCAAATTGTCAAAGAATGACATAAACACAAGCTTAGATTTACTGAGCTCAAGATACACAGCTGTTCCATCCTCCAAGGTGAGAAATTCAAGTTCAAACAGCTCACTGTAGAAGAACAAATTAAAAGAAATAGATTCTATGATGAAAATGAATAAAACAGCTAAGTGATCAGCTACACCTGTCACTCCTTACAAAGTATGTCATAAATAGGTAATTCTGTTATTTTAGCCGTTCTTGAGGAATTTATGAATTAATATGAAAATCTGTATTATATATTCTCAACTACTTGGACTTTACTTGCTTAGTTCATATTTTTTCAATCTGTAATTAAAACAACTGGTCTCTCTGTCTTCCTAAACATCACAAGAAATATTTTACTACATGACTGTCCTGCAGAAACACAATCATCCAATTTTACTATCATTTGTAACAAATTAAGATGTGAATCACCTAGTGGTGTGCACAAAACAAGAAGAAAACATTTCCATAGTTGTTTTCTTATGTATTGTTATTATTGTAGCTGAGCTATTGCTTCATGATATATTAAGTACATTTGTTGTGTTAGCTCATAGTACAGGATTTAGGGTTTGGCTGGGTTTTTGGGGGGTTGCTTGTTTTGGTTTTTGGGTTTGTTTTGGTTTTTTTTCCAATAATATGCAGTCCATTAGTTTGAAATGGACTCGTTGAAAAGTAACTACAACTGGTTGGTGAATAGTACTGTTTTGGTATATTCTTAGAGCTGCTACTATGGCATTATATTCTATGACAGGGAAGAAAAACAAAAAAAAAAAAAAGTGTGTAAATTTTAACACAGGAGAAACCCAAACATCCAAGGCAGAACTGGAACAAAGTTTGGGAACACTGGGCAATTAAGACTAGTGGTTGTTTCGGAACTAATTCAAAGTCATTTTAACTGAAGCAGCTCTCCAGTTTCATATTTAAACCTGTACAAACTTATGCAGATTTAGCACTTTTTTCTCTGAACATGTATATGAATTAACATTTGCTCCCTTAACACTATTCCAGCTTGCATGAAACAGCAACGTATCATTTAACTGTTGACAATGCATAATAAAAAAGCACTTTACAAAAAAAGTATTTTGTGAAATTTTTTTATATGATTTTATATATATGATTTTCCTTAAACAGTTTGTGAAATTCTTCATGTGATAATTACACTAAAGTTTTGTCAGAGTGAAAGGGAAGGATAATCAAAATACAGTTTTCAAAATAATTTCTGAAGTATCTGACAGAGACAGGTGTTTAGAGTAATTTACAGGAAAGACAGGTTGATGTTAATTAAAACATTTAAGAAATTATTGTGCAGAGCTCTAGAACAAAATATCTGCTGCACTACAACTTATTGCCCAAAGCAATGGGATTGTGGGGAAGTGGGATATCCACATGTGATTCTTCTTCTAAACCTACAAAGAAACAAATATAAACTACACACACACAATAAAAGCTTTACATAGCATTTCTTCCACAAGAGTCTTGAAGAGAGTGAAGCCTCCTCTTTATGCATCATGCTTCACTCCTCCCAAATATTCTTATGAAATGCAGAATTATAGAAAAGACCCCTTAAAATAAACGTGCTCAGAAGAGTAATTAGCCTTCATGCAAGGCATTCAGATACAACTGTATTTGGTAACTTTGTTAAAAAACATTACCCTGTAGGCTACTGTGAATATTTTAAAATTATTTTGGCAAGATCTCTCTCTCATTCCACGGTTTTAACCGTGATAAATTATTTTTTAAACCCCAAGAGATTATTAAATAGATATCAATGACTTTGTTTGCCTTTTTGAGTAGATAAATAAAAATAACATCAACAAAATTCCTTCTAAGACAACCACAACAAAAAAAAACCTCAGAAAATGCAAGCCTGAAGAACATGAACTGAATTAGTCTAAAATATTTAGAGCTCTACATGGGTTAAACTTTTAAATTTCCCCTATTCCCCAAAATTTCTTCTTGGGTATAAGATCAGTTTTGATCTTGAGGGTGAAATGATGGATGCTTGTTTATGTGCGCATACATAGGTGTGATCATATACAAGTTAATCATTCAAGTGAAAAGCTAATATGGTTACAACATTTGTACCTGAATTACAGTCCTGTGCCAATTTTCATTCTCCTGCATGTTCTGATTAAACTCATATCCTACAATTTAGAGGAATGACAGATATCAGTTATGATAAAAAACCTCTCATTTACACGAAAAAATTAATGCCTCTGAAAATATCCTTACAAAACACAGACCTTTTTGCTTCCCCTAAACAAGATAAAAACACCACCAAAAATGAGTCACAGAAAAAGCGTGTTCCCTTTGGCCAGCTAGAGATGACATAAAGGCTCTGATGAAACAGCAGAAAAAAGCAGGACTACAGGCAAAAATTTATTTCCAGAGGGAATAATATGTAAAGTCAACATACATAAATGATGCCCTGTATGAGGCAAATCTCCTTGGATATTCCATGGTCTGAATTCTGCTTAGCATGGGACAGACACAAAAGTGCAGAGCCTTCCTCTAGTGGATTCATTAGCTTTGCACTCTCTTCTATCAGTGGGTAGCCTTTTTTGTTCCTTCAGTAGTAAGGATGAATGGTAAGGAAAAATTAAATGACATTGCCTAATTATTCATTTGAAGCACAAGCCAGGTGTCCCATTATACTGTCTTGGAGTTCTTATACAAATCATAATGATGACACCCTGTAAACCTCTTCTAGAAAACTAATAGCCATGGGTAATAAAAAAAGTTGTAACAAATGTAAATTATCTGGAGAGAAAAAAAAAAAAAAAGTAGAAGAGTTCTTCAGAACTTCAGCCAAAATCTTGCAACAGGAGTAATCAGAGATAAGATAACGCTGGAACCCACCGAGATGTGTGTTTTTCCTACTCCCTTTTTCCATAGAAGGCAAAAGAGATGGGAGACGCCTGAGTCACCCTAATGTGTGTGTATATATACACACACACTACCATTACAGAAGTCTCAGTCTGGACAGAAGGCATACAGGAGCTGAAAGTGAGATTGGGATAAAAGCTATAGCTAGAAAGTAGCAACCTTACAGATTTTCTTTAAATGAAATGGTTTTAAAAATCCTAGCATCCACTAGAGCTATACTTTTGTGAGAGAAAGTTGTTATTCTAAGTTTAAATATCTTTAAGTTTATCCCTAGCCTTTCCAAGTTTTAGTATCCAAGTTTAAATAACCCATCATCAGTTTGTAAAAATCCTGCTCTGTGAGGTGAGCCTTGAGGGCTCCTGAGAGTAATCATGGCACCAAAGCTCCCGTTCTCTCAGCAGGATAACTTCCTTTGGCTACTCCTTGGTTTTTCCCCTTAGCTCCCAAACAGGATATTCAGCAATGCCCAGGAACGGGACATTACAGTCATGGAGGGCAGAGCTGATCCATTTCCAGCACAGCTGCAGACAAACACCATTCAACAGCAAAACTGCACTGACAAGTAGCAGTGAAATAAAACATCTCCGCATCATTATTTAGTACAGAAGAGGTGCAGTCTGAAATTCTGTTTTCACTAGGTATTACTGGCTAGTGAAGATGTTCTACTGCTTTTAGAACACAGCAGGGTTCATGTATTCTTCTACACTCCAAAGTATCAATTAGAGAGATTAAAGAGCCCTACTTAAACGTCTTGTTAAGAAGCTTCTGAATTGCTGGGCCAGCACTCGACTTTAGAGGACTTCTAAATTTGTAGTCCCTTTGCAGCTTCATTAACATAATTGGCACAAAGACTTACTTAGAGCTACTTAAATTGTTTTTATAGATGCAGCATATCAACTGATCCCTTTGGAGTCTTTGGCGAGTCAGAGGTATCCTCAGAACTACAGAAGGATCTAAATAACACTTTTACTATAATGCTGAAGTGGACTTCTCCTAGGTAAAGGACTTGCTGAAAGCAGATGCTTGATTACTGCAAAAAGTGTACTTAACTTGTCTGTCTTCTGTTAAGCATTTACCTTCTTCATACATATTAATAGGCATACATAGACTAGTATCTTAAAAGACACAGTGTTCAGCATTTACATTAAAACTATGTTAGGGATCTGCCTTATTCTAACACAGAACAGTTCTTGCAATATCCTTCCAATAAATAATTATAGTTCAGGCTTTATTTTCAAAGTGCAGGATAATTATCAGAATTACTTACATAAGATTTGAGTCACTTCAGTCAAGTACATCTCCAACTGCTAGGTATAATTGCAAAAAACATTAACTACCCTGGGTACACTCACAAAAACAGGAAAACATGAAGTCAAAAAGACACAGATTAAAACCTTTGTCTCTTTTCATGCTTTCATCCATTAAGAGCACCTAAGTGAAATGCTTTGGGTGAACTTCACTGACTTTCACGAGCAGCATTTCACCTTGCATGTGAGTTACATTTGATGATTTTGACATGAAAAGAACTTTTAAATGTTTTAAAGAGAGGAACTGTGTCAAGATGGGCTTAGGAACACAATCAGACTGACCTTACTTTTGGGCTTTCTAAAACATCAAATGACAACTTAACCAGGAAAGATCTGAATTTTCAGTATAATCCTTACACAAAAAATAAGGCAGCTATGTACTGCTTCAGGAAAAGAGGTGAAAAATTCAAAGTTTTACGTCTCCATGGACCTATATCCTATAGCTTCCTCACCTCCCCTCTCTTAGGGTAGAGCGTGGGAAAGCATAAGAAAGAATAAAGTCTTCACATGTATTACGAATGTGTTTCTCATTAACTGAGTACATTACAATTTTATTAAAAACAGACATGAAAAATCTACTACACAATTGCAGCAGGTGATTTTCAAAATCTCATAATCTGGTTAAATAAAAAAAACCCCCTACACCTCCTAGAAGAACCTCAAAGGGACATCTACATGACGACAGCTAATTTCAAACCCATTTTATCTTTTAGTTCTTGACACTGCAACCATCACTATCAGTATCCATTTAGAATTACTTTTAGACTGATGCAATGATATGTGTGACAGATGTTGACAAGGAATAATGTTCTATTACAACAGGTACTTATGAAAGAGTTGTTCCTTCCACACAAAACCTGCATATTCCAAACTGAAAAGAAGGCTGGTTTTCCAGTCACCCTTATTGTAGAAAAAAAAAACCAACAAACCAACCAAACAAATACTTCATTTCAAGATAAAGAAAGTCACCTCTCAACAAAAAAAGGAAGATGACTTTTCAGTACAAAAGGTGAAATAGTTAAAAACTTACGGGTGAATGGAGGTTCAGCTGTACCATGAGGGGATGAAACTTCAAAGAAAGTACTTCAATATACTATTTGGCAAATTAGATTATGTCATCTTATTTGCAATACTGGTACATACATTATAACAAAAAGAATAACTAACCTATATGAAATAGTCTCAGAATGTGCTTCCAGTTTCTGTCTGTGATCATAGTTAAGAGCGGTACAGGATATTAGACGAAAAGGAAGAAATAGAAAGCTATGAATTCAGAATATATAGCTGGACACAAAAAGTAATTTTGCAGTTCCAATCTCAAGAGGTTTTGTACAGCTTTTCATAAAGTAATATTAGAGTGGAAATAGCACATACACAGTGTTATATACTGTTTAGAATCTCTTTTGCTTTATTATCTCCTGTAAGCTGCTGTTCTAATTTGTTGTATTCTTGTATTGAAGGCTACAGATTGAGTCTTGGTGGCTCTGACTGAGAAAACTATTTTGCCGAAGTGGGCAGTGGTTTTATGTGCCTGGAGAGAAGGTAATGAAAAGTTGCTTTAACAGGTTCTGGCAGCTATCCATGCTGACAGCATGACATAAAACAGAAACAGCATGGACTCAGCTTCTTGGGCCAGAATGCGAAGCTTAAATCGTTTTCTTCAAAACAAAGTATTATGACAACAACCAAGAATACCTTTATATGTTCCTGGAGGCAACATGATATGAACATTTAGCTAATAATTTATGGCAAATGATATTTGAAAATACTGATGTTATAAACTAGCATACATTAGGGTGCTCCAGCATCTGAATTTTTTTTTTTTTTGCTAAAGAAAGTATATGTGCACTATAGACACCAAGACAGAAAAATGAGGAAAAAAAAATGAATAGGGATAATTTACCTTATTTGTGAAAGGATCTGTGATAAAACTCACCATCATAAAATTCTTCCAAATAGCTTCCAACAAATTTGGTGAGGCTGGGATTAGGTCTCCAGACATTTATGTTCTATAGCGACATTTCAACACTACTGCAGCACTCCAGAAAACAAATTATTTTCTTTAACCAGCTATAAATTTTATCATTACCTCCAAGAGACAGAGATGGCATAGCAATAAAGAGCATTATGTTTCTGTGCTCTGGCTATTTCCATTTGATAAAGTAGATTATCATGGTCAAATGTTGTGGAGGGAAGGTGAAAAGAGCTATGAAGACAATCTGTATTTGCCACTCCTCTGTCAGTCCCAGAACCAAGCAAAAACATACATTTCTTTATGCAGTCACTCTTAAGTTCTGCACCAAGTTTACCCAAAGTGAAGGACATAATCAAAACCATCTCCAAAATACTTAAGATAAACAGTGTATGAATCAAAACAAATTTCTTAAGTGCATATGGTGACCCTGATCAAAACATATTTTTTAATTTCTATAGTAACCACTGTAAAGACAAGCCTCAGTTACTTTTTTTCTTCATAGGGAAAATTTCCTGTGATATCTTCATGTCTGCCCAGTAAACTTCTTGTATCATACTACACGTTTGTATACATTTGTTTTTATCTGAAGTTGACGTGCTCATATTGCCCCTGTTAAGACACTAGCAGGTGTCAGTCTGGAACTCATTCCATCTAGAAACTCAAAAAGAGGAAGGCAGAAAATAGAATTAATCATGAGGAATTTCTTTGTCGACACTAAGAGCATTGTGCTTATACAGTGTCCTGTCTAGAAATGGCCTACTGAACTGCTAAACAACCTAAATGTGAAAGGAAGAAACCTGCACTCAGTGCCAAGAGTGGAATTATCACAATTCTCTTTAGCAGTTTCAAATTAACATTCACTGAAGATTTCCTAGGAATGCATTTTTTCAAATGAAGACTTGTCTAGACAGAAAAGGTGGCTAACATTTGAAACTCTGCACCTCCTGTACCTTTACTGAGTTTCTTCTACTTGTATATACATGTATTACTATATTTACTACTATCTACTACATTATTCACTCATTATTAGGTGACTATAATTTAAAAATATTAATCACAATTCACAGGATCATGAAATAAGCTCAAATGGACAACCTTAATTTTATCATTTGCTAACATCTGAGTGCTTGATTTTGAAACTTCAGTGTTCTTTTAAAATATTTGCTGAAGACAATACATATGTGCCAAATAGAATTACACTGGTTGAATTCCGGAAATTCGAAATCTAGATCCACTTCAAAGTTTTGGAAACTGTTAAAGCCCAGTACCAAAATACCACATTTAATGGACTGCTGGACTTTTAAGTTTTGTATTAGCAGTAATTCCTCCCCCAATTCAAGTCTTGGAATGACAAAAGAAATCTAGAATTTTTGAGAATTTTCTAGAATTATTCTTCTTTAACACAAATTAAATACTTTCATGGAGCAGAAAAAATACACCAGTACCAATACCTGTCTGGAGTGACTTCTGTAAGGACACACTCCTACTACAGCAGTATCCTGCTAAGCTGTGATGCTAAAATCTATGTTTTATTCTATCCCACGGAGTCACGTGTGTGTCTTAATTGAGGAAAAAGGTGATATCATTCTAGTAATACTTTTGCATACTTACTATTTAAAAAAAATGCTGTTTTCAATAGCTTATAATTTTGCCTAATGTTGAAGCTTTCCACACATAGGAAATGACAGACAGACTGATTTATTTTTAAAGCTTTACCAAAAAGGCTTCCTCATCTGGTAAGATGTTTGCCCATGCTAAACAAAAACATATTTTAGCTGAATAAACATAAATCGATATAGTGCCTTGATTTTTATATGGTTCTAATTTGACTATATTTGCAATATAATTTTCAATTTCAACACCTCACTTTTTTTTTTTATGGTACAGATCATGTCCTGGTGATATATAGTCAGGAAAACGTTTTTATTAAGACTTTTTCCTGAATTGCTGCAGCAGCTAGGAGATATATAGAAGATGGTAATCAATAAGGCATGAGGACATATTGTTAATAATTCAATAGATAAAAATACTAAATACTTGTGCAGGTAGCAAGATTCATCCCTTCTATGCTCTGAATAAGGTAAGAATCCTAAGAAACACACCATGCAATCACAAAATTAAAAACTGTATCAGACAGCTTTTGAGTTCAGGCATTCTCACTTTCAAACTTAATGGTTTTTTAATGTAATATATGAATATCATATGTCTGGATGTATATAAATACTCATGTATACATAAGTAAACCACAAGCAATCAGCAAATTACTGTAACACCAGCTGTGTATATATAGAACTAGCAAGATCTATACCACTAAATTACTTCATACTGTGGTGGCTTTACTTTTTTCTGCCTCATTCTTTCTATACATGTACTCCATTTTTTATTTTATTGTTCATTTACTTGCATTGTAAGATCTTTGGGGCTGAGACTGTGGACAATTTTTTTCTTTCAGATGATACGCAAAAGCACATGGCCAAATATTCCTAATGTAGTTCTGTCTTTTACTTTGATTAAATTTTGGCAGCAATGTCCTCAGCCCCTTCCCAGACAGACATCCTTATCTACATGGATGCCACTATAGAAACAGAAATGTGTGAGTAATTTTTCTTAAGATGGTCTTCAGAAAAAATAAGGGTGATAGAACCAGGCCAGTGTGTCATTCATAAAACAGCCCGAGTGTTGACAATTCCAACCTTTGCAGTGCGAGTACCAGGGGACATGAATCCTGCTGGTAGATGTGTCCTTCAAGAAAATGGAATTTAATGTCAAGTCACATCCCTCTACTGCTCATATCCCCTTGCCGGTAAGCAAATCAAATGGCATCTTTACCAGATGACACAGGACCAAGCTCTTTGTTTATGAATAGCAATTGCCAAATCATCCTGCAAGAGCCTTAAAAAGAAAATTGCATACAAAATTATAAAATAAATGAAAACATTAATCATGATGAAACAGAACCACATTGATGTTTGCCAGCTGGATTCAGCCACTGACTGTGACGTGAATGCTCTTCTCTCTTGGTTAACCCGAGAGGTGGATTAATCTTTTTTATAATTAACTTCATAGGTAACAGTGCGAATGTTTTTCAAAAAAACAGCTGATCCAGCACAAAATTAAGTATGGGCTGGGGAGCAATAAAATCTCTAACACATATTTAAAAAAAAAAAAAAAAAAAAAAAAGGATAAAAATACCTAAATTGACTGGACCGATGGAGGAAATAAAAAAATAATTCTTTCTATGTCCTGGTCAGTCATGTAAAGCAGGATTGCTTGGATCTGAAAACATGCTCCACCACCTATCCGTTCCTCAAAACAAAAGGCCTATTTTACATCACTGTTCAAGGCTGTTGCAGGGGAATATATATTTACGGAGTCTTTAAATACTTCTAAGTATATTCATTATGCTCATAGTGACATTACTATGAAGGACAGTATATAAATGGAAGCTGCGCTTGCAACTGATCACTTCAGATAAACATCCTGAAGGACTCACCTAGCACACAAAGGAAGTTGCCTTGCTTTGCTTATGGGGAGATTAGCTCTCTCCAGCTGACATAATACATGATAGATAAAATAATGAAAGGAAATACTTCTTCATGCAGTGTGAAATCAGATCACAATGGACTTTGGAAGAGATAATATGAACAAACTCTTTGGGGCAAGAACTTTGTTTCCTTACTTGTCTATATAGCACCCAGCACATAACTGTGATTTGCATCTCAAAACAGACATCTACATAATATTAACAAATGGGTTAGCCAATGAGGCTGAATAACACTAGCAAATTGTAATGTGTTTAAAAATAAATAATCAAATATTCCTCCCACAGATCTGTAAAGGCAGTGCTGCATCTATGCATCAGTTAAATATTCAAATCCTACCAAAGTGAGGAGTGAAATAATGTTTCCTTGCATAAGGTTATTTTACAGTTTGATGTAAAAGATCTGCCGATACACTGTGCCTCACAGAGGGGCTCAATTAATACATTGTTTGCCTTCTAACACTAACTGCCAATACACAGTTGGGACAGCTGACTTCAACTGACCAAAGGGATATTCCATACTCTATTATGCTGCGCTCAGCTATAAAAGCAGGGAAAACGGAGGGGCGATAGGGGGAAATCTGCGGTTACAGAGGTTGTCTTCTGATGCAATCACTCTGTATAGTGAAATCCTGCTTCCCAGGAAGTGTCTGGACATTGCCTGCTGATGGGAAATAGTGAATCAATTCCCTCTTCTACCTCTTTTACATGTGTGAGCTTTACTTTTCTTACTAAATTGTCTTTATCTCAATCCTCAAGCTTGTCCATCTTATTCTCTCTCCTTGTCCTGTTGAGGTGTTCGGAGAGAGCAACTGGGTGGGCATCCGGCAGCTGGCCAAGGTCAACCCACCACAGTAGGATATATCCACAGTAGGATAGATCCAAGGTATTTTATAATTTGGATGTTTTGTCAGCCTATTACCATTCCTGGAAATGGTTTTGTGTTTTCTGGTACTCCTCCTGGACATCAAATCCATGCTGCAGTTACTCGTCTTTGAAAGCTGGTCTGGGATAGACTCACCTATTTAGTGCCCAGTTATTTCCAAGTAATCAAAGATATGACTCACATCAGAAAACAGTAGCAAGTAATGATGCAATTTATGTATGTCTACAGGTAGAGTTTTTGCCTGAAAAAAAAAAAAAAAGGCGGGCAGGGTATTAGGGACAAGGAAGACAGATGAATCAGTGGAGACAAGACATGATGAGGCATGGGAAATCTCGAGATTTGATGTTTAGTATAATGAGTCTCCAGCTGGATGCATAGTTAATATCAAAACATAATACCAAGACTCCACATACTGCTACCTACATTAGCAAAACATCAACTCCCTGTGAGGTGATTCTCTCCAAAACCAATAAATTTCTTATGTATAAAAAGATAGCAGAGAGATGACAAAGCGAAATGCCTGCAGAAGTCATAGATAGGACATGTAGAAACATTACTGGAAGCGTAAACCACTTTCTTTAACTGGGGAGCCACCTGGGGCCACAAAGACTTTCTGGATGGAAATGGAGTAATTTTTCAAAGCATATACAATATTCGTAAAAATCAGATCCTCTCCTAAAAATGGAGGTTAAAGACCAAAGGATATACAGCAGCTCTATTTCTTTTTCTGGAATTAACTTTCAGCATAGTCCCCTCTGTGTGTCAAGGTCTCCAACACCAGACCTCAGACCACAGTTTGCACCTTGTTGGCAGACTTAACAGCTAAAACAATGATTTAATATGTGTGAATCCTGATTTCTGTCACCTCTAGAAGTCTGTTGATCCAGGACAGAATGGACTCCTGCTGACAGAGCTGTATGTGGATTACATTTCTTATACTGTTTCTGCTGTGAATAAGAGTAGTTCAGCTCCTGTATGCCCTGTTGGTACTTTTCAAGAGTGCTGTTGCACTATATTGTTTTTCAGAAAGAACTGTCAAAATCTTCAGCCTTATGGGACCAAAGGCTAAATTACAGTTTTGCGGGCTAAACCAATCTATGCAATTTTACTGGGATAAAAAAACCCCACAACAGTTTCCCAAGGTACTAAGAGTCCTGCTAAAATTTAGAAAATAATACATGTACTATAAAGCACCTGAATGAACAAGCCCATATTTCAGGTGTGTTTGCTTTAACTTTCTTGCATGTTTTTCATTTATAGTTGTTTGGAGCTTCTATGCCTGTAACAAGAAGTCTCCGAGTTCTGTCTTATAAACAAGATATTTAGCTATTACGCGGTATATTGCTTTTCTATTTGGAACGAACTCTGCTTAGAGATCTTCAGCACTTTTGAGTAATTGTGTTAAGATATATTACTCCTTTTTTTTTTGGGTTTTTGGTTTTTTTTGGTAGCTGAACTGCAGGTTTATCCTGTCAAATAATGATTTAGTCACCTTACATGCTGTGCTGTGTGCATGCCTGTGAAAAGCTGCCATCGAAACTTAAAGGCTACTCTTTTAACATGAAATAAATGTTCAGACAGGATATCTGAATTTGTTTGCATATATTGAAAAAAAAAATTGTTTGCATATTTGTTTTTATATAAAGTTTAAAATATTAAAAATAATGACATTTATGTTCTAGTTACTAGAAGAGCTTCACTTATAAAGATTATTTTTCATATTTCCTCCTTCTTTGTAGGAGTCATAATTGTACAATGCTTTAGTTCTGCAACATTTGTAAAATTGCCAACAATAAATAAAGTATGTTTGTTGGTTGTTATTTGGGGTTTTTTCCCCCAAGATAAAGATATGGCTGGCATCAAATATTAAAAAATTGATTTTTTAATGAGCAAGGATTTCTGCTCATAGTTTCCAATATTAGTATTCACAATAAATTCCTTCATTAAGACCTAACAAACATTTTCTTATGACCAGATTAATTTGAGAGGTTGTTTCATTTTAGAAACATTCCTAAAAAGGCATGAAATATGATGGTAAGTCATCAGGTATTAAGAAACCTCTACACCCTTTTGAATCAGTTTATAAATACAAAATTGGGTAAGGGGCTTTTCTTAAGAAAATGCCAAAACAGTGGATAAAGACCATCAACACTGGAAATAACCCAGCAGTGAAACATCTTTCTGAAATGTTTTCAACTATTATTCACCTGGCTTTTTAGAGAAAGCGACTGGAAAGAGGGTAGAGACATTTATTAACTGAAATCTTAAGAGTCTATTAATTATTAGTTACAGAAAAGAGTGATGATAATGCAGTTGTTGTTGTTGTTTCACCCTTCTCCTGATGTTACATCCACCCTACCACTGCTCCTCTCCATCCCCTGCCTGATCAGTTTTGTTCTAGGTTAGGAGCATGAGGGGTGACAACAGTGACTTGTGAGCATTTGGAGTCCTTGGCCAGGAGAAGTATGATGTTCATGTTTATGATTTGTTCTTCCTCCTCTAGGATCCACTTGAGGTCATTTTTATGTTTGTTAACATGCTTCTTCACTGGTCTGCAGTTCCAATTCTACACCTGAATGTACTATGTATGTTACCTTCCAGACACATCAGATACTGTTTGTTTGTTGTCCCCACACCCAGTTTTGTCCATCTCCAGGTCTGCATTTCTTTACTGACCATGGGTAAGCCATTTATAGCTATCGGGTCTCCAGTATCAAGCCTGCGCCCCTTGCCAGTACTTCTCTATGCTGCATCCTAGGTCTTCACTTCTCCAGGGCTTCTGCTACCCCACCAGGCCTGTATATCTCTACACGACACCGCTGTGGTTAGGGTGCAAAGAACCTCATTCTACAAAGAGTAACAGCGATGCAAAACTACTGGTGTAACCCATAAACACAAGTTAGCCAGAGACTCCTGGCCCACGGAGGGAATTGCTGTTACAGCTGAACCAAGGGAAGCACGGGCGGGGGCAGGCCGAGCACAGACAGCGGGACAAGCCGCAGTGCCGAGGCCTTGCGAACTCAGCGCAGCCCCCACAGCGCACCGCCACCGCGGCGGCGGGTACGAGCGGCTCCCGCGCGGCGCCGTCCGGCACACTCACACCCACCCCGCACCGCGGCAGCTGGTCGGGACGCCAAGGTCGGCGAGAGCCCCCGCCGCGGGGATGCTGCCGCGGACAGGGTTTCAGCCCAGCGGGGTTCGGCCGGAAAAGAACCGCCTCTCCCCATCGTTTCATCTTATTTTTCCTTTAACAAAGCGTCTCAGCGTGAAGTTCGACGCTCCTGCGCACGCAGAAGGGCGATGCACGTTTCCCACCTGAATGGCCGGCCCTCAGCCCCGCTCCCGTTTAGCGGAGCAACGGGGGCAGGGCGAGACCGGCCCAGCCGCACGCGTTACCACTGGCAGCAGCCACCACCGGGGCTTGGAGCGAGTCCCAGAGAGGCCGAGACCGTTCCCCAGCCCCGCTCGGGCTGGCATCGGCTCAGCACAGAGACCCGCACAGCCCCATCGCCATCGCTGCGGGCTCGCTCCGACGCCTCTCACCCGCGGCGACCCCCTGCTTAGCGCGGCTCCCCTCTCCCGGAAACAGCGCTGCAGCAGGGGCGAGCTCCCATTGGTCCCTTGCCGTCACACCTTCCCGCCTCCTCGGTGCTGCGCGGGCGGCGATTGGCTACTAGTCGTTGTCAGTCGGAGAGGGCGAGTCCCGCCGGTGCTTGGGCTGCGCACTCGTGAGGCGGGTACTGCTGCCGCGCGCCGCGGCGGCTGGTGCGGCTGCAGGCGGAGCAGTGATGCCGGCTGCGGGGCGGCGTGTGGCAGCGGGCGCCCAGCACGGAGCGGCGTGCGCCCAGGCGGGCGAGGGCGGCGAGCGTGGCCGGTAAGGTCCGTCCGCGGGGAGGAAGGATGCTTGCCTCCGTGCGCGACCGTTACGCCGTGTGCTGATGGGGCTGGCAAAGCGGCGGGCGGCGGTACCGGCACAGGCGGAGCGGCGGGCGGGCAGGATGCCCAGGGCGGGCGGTAGCGCTGGGCGGTGGTGGGCCGCGGCGGGCTGGGGTCGCGGGCGGGCGCGGTCGCCCGCCACCCTTTGCCGTGCTTTTCGGAGCGGCGGTTCCGGCCGTTCTCCGTCCCGGTCCCCGGGCGGGACTGACGGCGCGGTGGGAACTTCGGTGCCGCCGACCGGTTGGAGGCGGCCGGCGGTGCCCGCGGGTGCCGCGGCGGGGGGCGACACCAGCCCGCCAGTCGAGTCTGGTGGAGGGGCTGCGGTACTGCTCACTCCGCTCCTTCGTTACCTCGAGAGGGCTGCTCGGAGCGTGGGGCGGGGGCGCACCGCACGGTGCCGCCGGTGCGGGGCTGTCGGGGAGGTGCGGGTGGTCGCCGTGAAAGGCGGACGGCGCCGCGTCCCCGCACCCATCCGGCGGGGTGCCGCGGTCCCGCCTTCCGCAGCGGGAGCTGAGGAGGGGGGCGGCGGGCGGGACGGCCCCGGCGGCTGCTGTCCTGCGCGCGCGGCCCGGTGCCGGTAGCGGTGCCGCCGTCGGCGCTGGGGTGAGCAGCGCGGCGGGGCGCGGTGGGGGCCGTGCGGTCGGCTTCCCTCCGCGGAGGGGTCGTACTCCACCGACCGCGGTCCCGGGCGCGCAGCTGGATGATTCACACGCAGGGGAGCTGATGGAGGTGGTGGTGGTCTTGTGGCTGCTGACCGTATCCTAAAGTTGTTGGAACAGTTCAAAGAAAAGTTATTTTAAAGTAAGCGTAACGGTGACGGTTGATACATGACCACTGGCTACTGAGACGGAGGAATTACGAAGTTGAAATCCCACTTATCCCTGTGCACTCTTTTTCATTGTTCTTCAACCTGCTGTACTTTCAGTGATAGAAGAGAATACTGGAAATCTTTGAAGTGTTGTCAAATCTTGTTAATTTAGAGAAAATAAAGAGCCTTTGTATGCTCTTTATAAGTGTTAATGTAAACATTCAGAATGTTGATTGTATAACATTTTAAGGAATTGTTAAGATGCTGCCAGACTTTGCGATGATGGACCTGATCTTTCAATTATGGAAATAAAGAGTAGGAAGCAGTAGGAAGTAGGAAGCAAGGCAGCATCCACAATGAACAGTTGAAGAGAACATTGTTTGCATTATATCTTGATAATTTTGCATGTGATGGTTTGGACATTTTAAACATCAAAAACATTGCAGAGAAGAGAGCATCCAGTTTGATTCAGTGGTTTGTTCTTCTGTAGCTGTAAGCTTCCTTCCCTACTTTCTAGGAGTGTATCGATTTGGTTCTCTCTTGTTTCAGAGTATTCTGATACATTAATTAAGTTATAAGGATGCATTCAATCACATAGTGCATAACGTGCTTTCAGAAATTTTTAAAATGTGGTAGATGGTAAGGATGAATAACCAGTGTGAGCACTGTTGTTACAAATACGCTCTGCTTTGGAGAGCTGAAGCCCACTATTACAGCTGAAGGGGAGGCACTAGGAAGTGTAAAAGATTCGAAGTGTGGAATTTATAACTGATACAGATTAATATTGTTGCTTCTTGACAGAATGTAAATTGCTAATGAAATCTCAGTTTCTCGTACACCACTGATTCTGGATAGAAATGTAGTAGCAAATGTAGTGTTGGCTAACCATTTCTTCAGAAACCTCATTTAGTTGACTGGAATCAACGTCTTCAGAGTATTTTAGGTTAATTTAGGGAGCAGTCCCAATCCAAGTACGTTGCAGATAGCCATGATGCAACGTCTGAGATGTCCTCAGTTGTGCCAGTCTGCCTTAGACCCCACTTGTGTTTTCTTTAGGTGCTTTCTTAGGAAAGAAAACTCAATTTTTTGTGGTGGTTTTGTAGCAGAGACCAGTAGAAATTTTGCAAAGATTACAGGCCTAAACAGCAAGCATTTCCCTCCCCTCTCCCACTCCTTGTGAGTGACACCACATTTTAATCTAAAAATCTTGGGTTTTAGTGGGAGAAATGTAGAACCTTCGGCACATGAGTAGTCTTTATTAGTGTTGCTCATTTCACTGGGATTGTTCTTCAGGAGGACCTGCATACAGGAGAATGTATGCCACTGTATTTGCTACGTAGCCTGTCTTTGTCTTAACTTTTTTTTCCTCAGAGTTCTTAAAACTATTCTAAAAAATCAATTCACTGTTGATTTCTCTTTGTTAATTAGTAATGAACTTTTTTGGAGCATGGATTGTCCCACCAATAAAGTGAATATATATCTATTAACTATTTACCTGTTAAAAATATTAATCAACTATAGACTTATTAACATAATTATTGTCAATAAAAATGTTCATACCTAGTTAAAGCTAGAGGAGAATGCAGAAATTTCAGAGGTGGTTAGCTTGCTTTTCATAGCTTTCTTCTATATAGAAGAAAATGAGTCCATCTGTATGCCTCCCAACTAAAAGGACACTCACTAAAATAAAAATTCTTCGATTTTCCTAAGCTACTTTTGTAGTAGTATTTTTTAACTGGGAAATACTGCTATATGCAATACAATAAGAAATTGGGAGCTGAAACAGTCAGTCCTGTCACATTCTCCAACCTACTGCCTATTTAGTTACTTAGATAAAGATAGATACTAAAATATTATTGGTGTAATTTGCCATGAGTAGTAAGAAAATAATTTCTTTTGATACACTAGGGAAAACAAGTGGCATGCTTTTTCAGAAATAAGGACATGTGTACTTTTAGCTGAACCCCTGAAGAGTTGCAGAGATCATAGAAAAGATGAATGAATGAATGATGTATCTCTTAGTTGTATTAGATCATGAAAATGGTACACTGATCTTTTTGAAAAAGCTAATGCTGTTTTTGAACTGTAGCTAAAACACTGACTCGTAGCTGTTAGAACTGTCTCCAGCAAACACAGTGACTGTAAATGCTGATTTGTGGAAGCTTTGCAGAATTCCAGATAAACAGAAGTATAAAATGCCTCCACATCCAAGAGTTCCCTTTGTTACTTACTCACAGGCTTTAAATGTCTCCTATCTGCTGCTGCCTAACACTGCCATAGGCATATATGAATGACCAAGATAGCTGTTCTTCAGCTCCTGCGTCTCTTGCGAATGCTTTCCAAGGAAGTTAACAAAAGATGCTCTTGAACAGGACATGGGAATTCATCTCCTGATGCTGAGGGCACAGCTCTTCAACAGAGTAACAGAGAGAGAGAGGTGAATGAAGATGGGCAAGTTGTTCTTTGACTGATAGGCAGACAGGCATAAATTTTGGCAGAGCTGCGCAGACTGCAGATGTGTTGATGGCCAAGATCAGCTTTCTAGAGCTCATCCAGGAGAAAGAAACGATGTGCAAGAATCTCTCTGAGCCCAGGGCCTGCTTGTGAGGTAGCATTAATACAGAGATAAATCAAGGTAATGAATTACAAATCTCTTTTATGAGCACACCCCTCTTCTTGTATCACTACCTAAAATGTAAAATGCTCAGTGTTTTGCAGGTTTAGTGAGGCCCGAATGCTATCTTAAAACCCTTCTGCATTCTGATTTTGTAGCTCTCAATTTAACCTCCCAGACTAGTGGCAGTAATCTAAATATCTGCAATAGTTACTGTACTTTGTTATTCCCTTTAGAATTGAAATGTGTAATTTAACGTATAATGTATCACAACATATATTCATGAAATACATAAGTATACATTCTTTCCTTCTGACTAACAAGAAGTTACCAAATACTGGAGAGGGAGCTAATGGTTAAGAGTGAAGTGGATAAGAACATGCTGTGCAGCTGAAACCACATGAGAATTCTGTTGAGCTATATTTATTAATTTCTTTGGAGTATTGCCAGCATACCTTATCCTTTTGCAGAAGGTGTTCTGTATTATCAGAAGCCTCAAAACATTTCAGTTATAATATGCCCATTTCATGTATAAATACTTTTTGTGGAAGACGAGGACAGAGAATACCTTGTAGATACTGACTTTTGCACTGATTTTTTTTTTTTTTTTAAGACTGCCATCTAAGTACCAGTAAGCTTTAACTCTTGCCATCTTTTGGGACCTGGTATAGTAAAAATGTGAATGACTAGCATGCCTAGCCTTCTTTCCCTTCGAGCTGTTCTGCAGCTCTGCTGTTTGAGGAACTGATGTTTGTTGCTTTTGTCCCTCAGCAGGTGGCTACATTTTCACTGAAATAGCAGACCCTGCTGTGGAACAACATCTGTGGCTTTGTGGGGGTCACGCTGGCTGGAGTAATTCAAATATTTCCTCCTGGGTCTGACCCTTATTTTTGTTTAGAGATATAGTATTAATCTATTGCTTAACATAGCAACTCAAAACCTGTGTCCTTCACAGCGGATAAGAAGCAGGGTTTTAACCTTTTTTTTGTGTTTGTGTTTTTTGGGTTTTTTTTTTTTTTTTGTTGGTGGTTTTTTTTTTGTTTGTTTGTTTTTTTGTTTGGTTTTTTTTTTTTGGGTTTTTTTTTTTTGTTTTTTTTTTAAAGTCTCCAGAGCTTAAGAGAAGATATCAGAGAAAACTGAAATAAAGACTATCAGAAAAGCTCTGTTGGGTCATACCAGTGGGCCTTCAGGCTCAGGGTTTGGTGTCCAACAGTGACATTGAGGGATGCTGTTTAAGGGCTGTAGGCAAACCTAGCCACTTTATGTATCTGTTCCCTTGTATTCTCCCCTCATACTTAGTTTTCATATTAAGGATGGTAGGTATGTATCTGCTCAGTGTTTTTAGAGCCCATTTGTGGACCTGCCAACCAAGAACTTGTCTTTTTCGAACTTGCTGATGCTCACTGCCTTCACAACCTCCTGTGGTGGCAAGTTCCAGAAGCTTACTATTAGCTTTGTAAAGAAGCACTTTAATTGTTTATAAACTAATGTCTTACTAGCTTTGTTGAATACCCCTTAGTTCTATTACTGGCAAGCAAAGCAAGCGGAAGTTCTGCATTAGTTTATTTACCACCTTCATAATTTGATTGATCATATCTTTCTTCAGCTTTCTCTCCAACTGAAGAGCCTCCTTAGTCTCTTTTTCTAAGGCAGGTGCTCTATCCTTCTGATGATTTGTTTGCCCTTCTCTGACTAGAGTCTGTCCTTGAGATGCAGAAACCAGAACTTCAGATGCTGCTTGACATATGGGTGGACCAAGGTTGTATAAATGTGCTCTGTCTTGTTCTCGGTGCCTTTCCTCGTGATGCCCAATATTTTGCTGGGTTTTTTTGATTGCTGTTGAAGATAAAACTGTTAATTCCAGGGGTCTGTCAATAATGACTCCTAGATTTCTTCTCCGAGTCATTTGTCAGGATGGTGTGTACCTGTTTTAGAGTATTTTTCATTGGATATATTAGCTTACATGTATCTGCATTGAAACTAATTTGACATCTTTTTGTCCATTCTGAGTTTTGCAAGGTGTTTCTGGAGTTCTTTGCTGTCAGCATGGCATTAGTTCTGTGCTTGAAGGCAACTTCTTGTCTTTGTCCTAATTTTGCCAAAAGTATCATTCCTTATGAGTTTTTTCATGTGTGCATCTGATGTCTGAGAGGAATAAAAGCCTTGTGGCAAATCAGTCAAGGTGTTCATAATGTTAAAAATGGCTTGTATGTAACATAGGTTTTGCTTTTTGCTGTTTCCTTTCGGTGTTTGTTTTTGTTAGGTGGTTTGCTTTTTTTTCTTTGAACCTCAGTAAATACGAGCTCAGAAGAATACCAGGTTAAGGCTGTGTCCAGAAACCCAGACCAGATAAAAAAGAAAGAAAACTCTGAAAGGTACCTCTCATAGCACTTAATCCAACTGCAGCGAATGGGAAATAAGAATGGTGGTATATGGTATTTGATCCACATTGATTGCTGTTAAAATTATGCTTAATTAAAACCAAAGAAGCTTTTAAAAATATCGAGTGCAAAGTAATGTTTACTTAAATAACTTTAATGCTTTCCTAGCCTCTCTACAGATTCACTACGTAACAGTCTTAACCTGAATATCATCTAATTAATCACCTTCCATTTGTGAACTACATTTTGTAGTAACATGAAAATAATAAGCAAAGCTTTTCCGCTCCTCCCTCCCAGAATCTTCAGCCAAATTAGAGGTTAGGCTGTAAGCCCACCATATAGAAGGGATTTCTTCATGTTCCTTGTTCAAAACCAGGCTAGTCATTTGATATTCAGAGCATGTCACTTAGAAGAGCTGCCGCATTGCAAACAGCATTGAGAGTAAGGTTTAAAGGAACATTAGGAATGTATTATTAGTGTGCTGCATAATTACTTGGTGTTACTTAGTGACTCCAGCAGTGTGTCTGTGATGGTCCTGTCTTCCTTTCTCCCAGTCACAATGACTCCATCCTTCCTAACCCTCTGCAGAACCACTTCTTTGCACATTAACCTGGCAAAAGACAATTCCTCTCCACTGGCAACTGGTTTAAAAAAAAAAACCAAACAAAACACTTTCTGCCATCTTGAATCTGCTTCACAGAGGACCATAGGAGTGCTGATGCAAGGGAGGATGTAGAACTACGAAGGTAAATGCAAGCGAAGAGCAAGATGGTTGAAAGCCAGCAGTTAAATTGCCTTATGTGCTTGTCAACCTGAAGCCTGAAGTGCTGTTCTTTTTCTTAATTTATTGTTGCTAAAGTACTTGGCAGAAGTACAGGCCTATTTTAGTAGTCAACCTATTGCTTTGTTAATTTAAATATTTAGCTTAAAGAATTATATTTACATCCTTTGAAGGAAGGCCCCAGCTGATCTACTATCTATTGATGAGGTCATCTGCTTGTAAATCTGGCTAAAAGACTGTGATACCAGCTGTAGTTTTTTGCAGCAATAGGATTCTTCTGTTCAGTTTGTTTTTCAGTAACACAATTCACCAAACCAGCATTTTCAATTTAGCATGTATTCCAGTGTGTAACAAATATAATATTTCAACTATCTGAATTTAGTGATAGGTGGTTTAAAGTCAATTTCCCGATCTATTTAATGGGCGCTGTTTACCAGAATCTGTAGTAACCAAGACAAGGCAGTTGTTTGCCACAGGAAAAGGTTTTAGTGTATTCCCTTTACATGGTATGCTTGAAACTTGCCTAGTGCTAGTTCATGACAAACATGTTTTTATGTACAGTAGCTGCAAAGTCATGGTTGGCTTTCTGTGGGCTGATGCAGCTCAAGATTAGTTTTATGTGAAATAGTGAGTTCATGGTAGCCTGCAAGGGTGTCACGGATGGACATAAACACTTTAGTGTGTAGTCTGCCCAATCTTTTTTCTCCCCATTATTTATAGGCCATGGTAATAGTAATTGATGAATCTGTGTTAATTTAGCAGCATACTGATAGAGCAGTGCCACTTGCACTGCTTATCTGCCTTAAACAGACTACCATTGTGAAAAGTGGAACTTGTCTTCCGTTGTGTCATCATGACAGTATCTTCTTGTGTTAAGATGTATGCAGTCATTCATTTAACATTTTTATAAGGTAATTCGGAATCATCAGCCAAATTTTTCCAGTTTTCTTCCCTAGAAAAAGTATTTTCATGAAGGTAGGATAGTACATGTACCACACAGCTTTGGGCATCCACAAAATATTCTGAACCAGTGAATTTCATCTATGTACCTTTTCTAAGAAGATACTTCAAATCTCAAGAAATCATTTGGTCTGTCAGGCAGCTAGTAAGAGTGGCATTAGTACATTCATGGCATTGTACTGTAAAGATTTATTTTTGTAAAAGTTTACTTCAAGGTTTCATAATTTTCAAGATTTTTACATGTAGAAAAATAATACATTTTGCTTAAATACTAGACTGTAGGAAACCCACTAGTTTTTCTTTTTGCCAAGCTTTTGAGTAAGCTGGGTGTTTGCTAGAAGGCCTCAGAAAATGCATCTTATCTCAAATGTAATCATAAACCAAATTCTGCTGTATGTAGTTCACAACTGCATTTGCTTAAAATAAAACTAGGAAGTAACATAGCAGTGCTAAAAGTTGGCTGAAAGGTTCAAATGTATTAGCATAGCTGATCATACTACAAGTTTTCATTACATGAATCAAGCTTCAAGTGAAAGTTTCTCACCAAGATAGTGGCAACTAGGTCAGGATGAGTCTGATGGCTCAAGTCTACATATACTTGCTTGGTATTCACCTCTATCCTGTCAGTTTGTTAAAGAGCACGTTATGACTTCTGCTCTGTAGCACCTATTACACAAATATTTAGCTATGTTGCAGCTCAGGTGGAAAAATATTTTGCAAACTCTGAAGAGACTGCCCTACTTGCTGGAAATTTTCAAGTGGGGATTTCAGATTACTGTTCAAAGTCAAACATTCCCATTGATAAATCAGGGGTAGAAATAGACTATAAAGGTCTGAAATAGAATTTGAGCATCTGATCTGTTACTGATGTTGCAAGTTAGATCATATTAAACATTTCACATGGAAAATATACTGCTACTGAGGTAGAATATACAGATAAAACAATTTTATCTAGTTTATGAAATTAGAACTCAATGGGAGTAGAATTCAACACGTTATGTCCCAGTTACAAGCTAGGAGGATATACTGAAATACCATATTATGGGTATCTTACTCTGAATATTTCTCTGGAGAAAATACAAAATCTTGATAGGTGTGAGTATGAAAAAAACAAGTTTGCATAGAGGCATCAAACACACATGCACAAAAAAATAGTTAAACTCAGAACTAGCTTCTAGAAGTTCTGTTCTGTTTATTCAGTAATACCCTCACTTTAAAGGGAAATGAATTACTGTTGTTTTACTGGCACAAATTCTAAACATACACAGACAGCTCTGAAAAGTCCTAAACTAAGATGTTTGCTGTGAATTATTTTTCATTTGTACAGAAGAAACAGTAATTCTTCCTCTAAGATTTGGTATTGATATCACCTGAAGTATTCTGCAAAGTGAATTTGGTATTACACCTGGCATTGTAAAATTGCTCTTTATCCTCTAACACAATTAGACAGTGTTGTAATCTTACGAATGGTCATGACAAAAGTAGGTGGCAAGAGAATTTGCTAAAAAAGCAAAATCCTCACCTGCTGGTTTTTGGAGAGGGAAGTCGTGCCATAGCATCAGCTGTGCACTACCAGACATTCTGTCATTTCAGTTTTCTGAAACAAAATTCATTAATTCTGTTTAGAAAGTAAAACGTAAAATGACACACTGCAGAATAACTCAATGAAAATGGCACGGAAAATAACTAAGGCATAAGTAACTCGTTTTCCTCTGAAGATGTTACACTTGTATTAGGTATCAGACTATGCATCAAGTCATAGTAAAATGTGAGGATGAACGTGGATATGCTGTGAATGTGCAGCAGGAGTGGTAGATTGTATAACAGGGGGACCATTGCAGTAGGCTTCTGCTAGGTTTGGTTTGCCCTGTAAGTATTTCTTAGAGCAAAGACACCCCACCTGGAGGTAGAAAACGTCCATGAGCCTCTACCTATTGCTATATTTCATCAGTCTTTTGGCTGAGCCTTCTGATTCTTGATGGCTGGGTTATTGTAGATCATTATGGCTGGGTGTCATGGCACCAAAGGTCCAGTAGAGGTAGGCACCAAGGCATAGGAGTTGGAGCCTGGGCCAGCCCATACCCATTTTATATAACTTTAAACTATACATTACTATGTTAACCACAAAATCTGGGGAAGCCATGTATTGGTTAATGTGTCACAGCTGAGGTCACCTGGAAATCATCTCCTTCATAATTTGAAAACTCTGAGAAAGGAATATTTCTTTATAACCCAGTAAAAGTAAGCAGCATGCAAGTGCTAATGGAACTTGTCTTTTATACAGTATGTCCCTGTTCTCTGTGTGGTCACTCAGCCAAGTTACTGCAAGCTTTCATTTCACTGTGAGATACTTGTTTGAGGTGACTGCCCTGTAGTGAGACTTTTGACATGAGCAAACAGATGAATTACGTTTGAACAAGTCCTATGCGCTTTGTACAGTTGTCAGTGAAATGAAAACTTGGACCTATTATAATTTCTCTGTAAGACTTTTTGGGCTCAGGTGGTTTTGACTTTGACTACATGTTACCTGGTATTTTAGAACTTAGGGTCTGCACTATCCAGAATTATTATTGATGCAGTTCTTTCTAGCAAGACACCAACAAGGGTTCTGCATGTTTTTCCAATTTTCATAGATCTACCCAAACTTTCTTAAAATATATTTTGCCCATCTTTCAAACTCTACCAATTTTTATGTTGTTGGGCCAATATGTCCTATAAGCAAGGTTACACTTACACAACATGAAGTTGTTTGAAAGTAGTTTTTAATCACAGTTTCGACAACATGGCTTCAAGCGGCTGTTACATGTTTTTATTTTTCAAAAAGTGTTTTGTAATTCTCTTTAAGACACAGCATGTGTGCACAAAAAGAAAGAAGTGTCTACTCTCCTGTATGTTTAAACATTCACTGAATAAAAAGAATAGTGATTAATACTGTTAGTATTAGTTACATTACAAATGCTTTTAGTAGTACTCTTGTCTTTCAGTCTTTGAGACTGAGTTATCTGTAGAACAAGTTAAGAAGTTTCTACACCGTGCAGCAGAGACATGCTGTCAGTTTTGGCTTCCAGATTTCCTGTTGCACTGAGCACCAGAGCAGGTTTGCTTAGGCTAGAGATGATCAACAGCAGCAGTCTTGGCTGGATGTAAAGGATCAGTTTCCAAGTTGCATGCTGGCCACTGCATGCTCTAACTAATTGGTACCAGCCACTAGAGAGCAGCTGGGAGAGCCAGATGAGATCTGCTGGGTCTGAAAGAGCTCTCAGACGCAAGGCCGTACATGTGTACGTGGTGGCACTTGTACTTGCTTGGATGGGTGAAGCTCAAGGGTACTACAGTTTGGTCCTCTAGGAGCCTAGAGGACCTAACCCTAAACCTAGGAGCCAAGTGACATAAGCCAAGTATGTGTTGGTGCTGAGGACACTACAGAATCAAGTAGCGGTTAACTGGCTTCCTGACAGCTTGTTTCCCTTGCAAAGTGGGCACTTCATGTACCTAAGGGCCTGGCCTAGCGTTTCCACAGTGATGATAAAAATGCTGATCAGAACTTTAACTTTTCTCAGTTCAAACATCCTTCTATATATGCAGTACGTACATATTTATGCATGCCTAAATTCTTAATTCATTATGTTGTCCCGTGAATTCTGCAACTGGTTTAGTTTTGTACATCTTATCCTTATGTGCCAGGATTTCATAACCCACTGGATTACGTTTTTGCCTGATTTGCCAAGAAGGGCATAGTTTAAAAAAGGTAGCTCTACTTTGTTATCTGATGGACTGTTTCCACAGAGAAAAAATAATTTTTTTTACTTTTGTATATTTTCATTGTTGAAAAATAAAATAATATTAAACTTTTGAAGGTGATAACCATGTCTTTCATATGTAAAACTGTACAAATTGTTGTACTCTGTTTCTTTTGCTATATAGTGACTTAATAAGAATATAGTTAATATTAGATGGATAAGAATGTCCGAGTACCAGGTTGTTTCATGGGGTATTAAAATTTATGTGATTGTTCTTCTCTGTCTCAAAAGACAAAGATTTACAGTTTTTGAACAGTTCTGAGAGAACCATGGAGATGATGTGGGGTTTAGAAAATCTGTAATGAAACCCAGACTAGTTCAATTGAGGACTTAAAACTGGAAAACCACTTTTTTTTTTACTAGTAAAACTTAGGCTAAATATTCTTCAGTGAGATGGAGTGACATGCTTAAAGACAAATAGATTTTCTAGCTGTATAAGTAATACAACTATATATTGTAATGAAAATTCAGGAGGTGTTTCCCATGAAGCATAGCACTAATATTTCAGGTATAACCAACACGGAACTGATTAAATTGCTTTACAAGGAAAAGTTGGTACCATCATAGCAAGGAGTATTATAGGCTAATACTGCCTCTATCTGAAGATGTATTGTTTTGTGGCAATGAAATATTATAATAACCTTGTGCACCTCTAGAGAAGAACTTCAACTGTAGCTCTCTGGAGTTGTTCTTCAAACAATATTATTATTCTGCATAAATAATTTTTATCCAAAGAACAGCTACAATAAACAGAAACATAAGAATGAAATGACCATATTAAATGTTAACAAATGCGTAGAAGACAGGCCAATATATAAATATGTAGAAATAATAAAATATTAAATAAGTAAAAATAGTTGATTGCCAGGTGAGTTTCACATTAAAGTCCTTATCCAAAGCCCACTGGACTAACTAAAAGTGATCTCTAAGAACTCAGTTAATTTCAGTCAACCTTGAGTGTCTTTTGCTCACTTCCATGAGAGGGGAAGGCCAGGGCTGCCCTGAATTTCAGAGAATTCAGTTTTCAGGATTTAGGTAGCTAATACACCTTCAGCGCATTTAACAGCTTTCTCTTGAACATAGTGTTGCGAGGGTTTATAGTGTACTTTTCCATAAAAACTGCAACCTGTGGGTTCATCAGGATAGTATCTGTGCTATTTCATAATGTTTGTTTTATCAGGGCTTAGAAGGACAGCTTTTGTGGTATTTGTTTACTGTCAGGAGCACCTTGCTCAGTTTTTGCACTATATTTGTTCTGGAACTAATGAGAGAGAAAACAGTGAAAACTATATGAGTTTGGGCTAGAAATTTAAGTTTGAAATTTAATAAATTTAATATAGAAATTAATAGTAACTATGGGAGTATAGTTACTATTAAAGTTGACATGCATTTTATAGGAGTTTTAAAGGAGTTTTGAATTCTCAGAGGAAAGGGAACTTTGTGTTGTTCATTCCGTCAGGATTTTTTTTTCTGAAAATGGCACCTTCCGAGCAAAATGACAATAGTCTCTTCTCCATCTAATATTTCAGATGTGTAACTTTCATTGGTATAAAGGGGAGTTTTGAATGTGTATCCAAGAGACAGAACAATTGGGTGTTCAAGAAAGTAAAAGATGATGGGAAAGAACAGATAAGTAATGTTTTTCTCAACCTATGTTAAAATTTTTCTGGCTTTGTATAAGGGGTAGAACTGTGACACTTACTGGTATCTTCATATCAAAGATTTTTTTATCCCTTTAGCACAGCAACTTGTCTACTGCACGTGACTTTTTGAACCAGTTAAAGCTTCTTTCTTTTCCAGGCTGCTTTTCTTTATTTTACTATCTTTTACTTAACAAAAGTTAAAAAAAATACATTTTAAAAAATGGACCAGAAAGTTGAATTAAAAAATGGTATGCTCTTTTTTACAAGGATGGTTTGAGAATTCCTAGGAGGCTTATGTATTATTTTTTGTTTTTCTCTGAGTGTAAACTATGAAGAACTGTTTCTCTTTCTTATCCAACTGGATTTTCATACATAGGAAGACATGCCATATGCATATAGTGCTTTGTTCCATTCAAATATACAACTCTTTCATCATTTGGGGAGTAAGTATAACCCATTTATTTCTTGTTATGAGGAAGTACTGAACTGTACTAAAAGGCCTTACCTAGAAACTTTTGTGCCTGTTATTCACTTAAAAGAAATATTCACCTTCCCCTCTCTTCTTGGTGTGTTATACTTTGTGTACTGGTGTGAAAATTGTTCTTTTGATTAAGTCATTAATGTATTTACAGAAGACCTGACCTTGCAGACCTAAAGTGCATAAAGCTCACGGAAAAGTCAATAGGATGTTTGTTCAGGAAATGAGAATCTTGCTGAACTAAAGACTATACTACCAATAAAACTTTGCATCAATCAAGTTGGTATTATGCATCAATACCATACCAACTACACCATATTGAACTCTTTTATGGAAATGCATTTTGAACTCCAATGTTTACACAATGCAGAAGTGATGGCTCTAATGGAAATGCCA
Organism: Strigops habroptila; assembly: GCF_004027225.2. Classification (NCBI taxonomy): domain Eukaryota; kingdom Metazoa; phylum Chordata; class Aves; order Psittaciformes; family Psittacidae; genus Strigops; species Strigops habroptila. Next base: position 21,436,672 of record NC_044281.2, on the reverse strand, counting down.
TTTTTTGGTGCCAGGTAGTTAGTTACCCAGTGACACTGAAGATAATTTCTTTAGTTCAGGAATTGGGCATGTCATTTCATGTTCTGGCTAGGATCCATTTCAATGGCATTTTATTAAATCTGCCAGTGGCTGTATAACATGCGACTTCTGGTGGCAGTGACATGACTACTTAAAAAATGCATGTCTGCTTGATGTAGTCATATGGTGTCCAGGACCCTATTCTAGGGTCATGTCAAAACTTGGCATAAACTTATACATGAATTTCATTTGCAATTTTTTTCAAGGTCAGTTTCACTAAAGGGAAATCATCAAGGAAGATGCTTAACGTGTAGCTGCATCCCAGATATGCTCTACTTTTTATCAGAGAGGTGTCGGTTAAAAGAGGTGGTGTTTATTGTCTTTTCCTGTCCTACTGAAAGGGGAGATTTCATTCCCTCTAAAGTTCTGTAACAGTTGCAGAGATAGATAGAATTTCCAAAATTGAAAGGGTAGGTCTGCTTTGCTTTTACTCTTTGCTGTTTGAATTGCTGTTGTCTGTGGCTAGCTAACAGGTGCTGTTTTCTGTCCTGGAATTGCTGTCTTTTTGACCATCTGCAAGGCTACACACCAGTGGAAGCTGATGTAGATCCAATTCTTCAGCCTTTATAGCATTTCTCTTTTGAATTGGTAAAATTGCATGCACATGCTTATTTTTAGACCGTTTGCACATATGTTTCCCAGCATGATAGAAAGTGGTACAGGAGAACTGGTTAGGCATGATGAGCAATTTTGGAAGCATGAAGGTTATGTGCCTTTTAGAAAATAATGTTGCATAAGAGGTGTTTTTGAAAGCGTGCAATAGTAGAGTTTTTTTCAGTTGAATTTAGCAGAGGTTGACATCTGTAGAAGCGTTGACATCTGTAAAACTTGAGCTCATCTCTTTATCCACAAAACAAACACAGCACAAGCAGTAGCAACTTAAATTAATCTCTTCTGTGCTGATGTGTTTTGTCTTTTATAATTTAGTATCAATGCCTAGTGAGCAAATTTATACACTGCTTTAATTTTTGTTTAGTTACTGCCTTCGGTTAAAGGATTTTCAGGGTTGATTTTAAATTGGCAACAAGTCTGACATTAGCAGTGCTTTATTTTTGATGTGGACAAAATATTCAGTAAACTACTCTAAATAAGCACAAGTACACTGAAACTCTATTCCCTGTGTGCAGAACAAAGATACCCAAATGACTCCTGTACTAGAAGCAATATAATCACAATAGCATGAAGCTCCTTTATATGTTAATTGACTCAGCTGAGAAAACACGACTGTGTAAGAATGGTATAACACCTAAATTGAGCTGTTTATCTCTTCACTGAACCCAGAGTCAATCATGTGACTTCTAAGAATCTTGTCATTTTTATGTTTAAGTAGAAAACAACAGTTCTGGTAGCAGGATTGCATGCAAAATCTTAATTAAGATTTCTTCTGTGTCCATTGCTTTCTTGTATACCAGTATTATATAAGGACAGAAAGAGAAAATGCCTAAATGAATGTTATTTGGAATAAAAATTTCTCTAATTTTCCTTAAAATATGTGCTGTTGTGAAAAAAGAGTTAGTGATAATGGAGCTGTAATCTAATAAAGAAGACAGAAGTTAGTTTTGGAACATTCTCTATCCTTTTGGAAAAGTCAGAAATTCACCTTTCATATCATTAAAAGAGGATATTGTGATTTTGTAGGGTTTGTAGGATGGGTTGGTTTGTTTTACTTTCCAGATTAAATTATTTGTTCTAATGTTCACTAATGTCATTTCAGATGCACAAACAAATCGTTAGCATATTCACTTGCTTTACTGACAAGAAACCTGTACTGGGTTTAAAAAAAAACCAAACACCACCTCTGGCAGTTGATGGTATGCAGCACTTTACATGTATGTACCATCTTTTAGCCAGGGATTTCTTTTTTCATTCTACAAGCATCTTTTATTTAAGAGTTGAAAACAAGTGCAGTTATATACAAATGTAAAATGGTTCTGTAGAAGTTGCTCCTTGACCATCTATAATTTAATAGATTCTGTGTGTACCACTGCGGCATGAACTCAGTGTAGTTCTGTTTGGCCTTGATAGAAATTTCTTTCAAAGCTCAAGAGGTTGTATTAAACTATAATGTATATCTTGTGTATTTTACATATATGTATATATCTTAAAATATTATTATTAGACTGCTGACTAAACTTTAGGCATGACTCAAGACAGGTGCCAAAATCTAATAATTGCAGATGCTAAATTGTGGTGGTGTAGTTATCACGGGTGAGTTATCAGTAAGAGAACTTGTACAGCTTCACCATTTAGCCATGCTGGAAGGCCAGAGAAAAGAAGGTGACTCTACAAAACTCTTACAGAGAACCTGTCTCATCATCACAGGTCCTTGGGTTTTTGAGATACTGAGGGATGTTCAGCCTGGAGAAGACTTCAGGGAGACTTGATAGCAGCCTTCTAGTACCTAAAGGGGGCTGACAAGAAAGCTGAAGACAGACTTTTTACAAGGGCATGGAGGGATAGGACAAGGGGGAATGGCTTTAAACTGACAGAGGGTGGATTTAGGTTAGATATAAGGAAGACATTCTTTACTGTGAGGGTGGTGAGACACTGGAACAGGTTGCCCAGAGTAGCTGTGGCTGCCTCATCCCTGGCAGTGTTCAAGGCTAGATTGGACAGGGCTTTGAGCAACCTGGTCTAGTGGAAGGTGTCCCTGCCTATGGCAGGGGGCTTGGAACTAGATAATCTTTAAAGTCCCTTCCAATCCAATCCATTCTGTGGTTGGATCGCTAGAAAATATGTTTTGCATAATGTCAGATCAGCACTGTGTTGTACTCTGGCTATTCTTGTCTGCAGTGGCTACCACCATGTTAAGTGCAACAGTCTAATAAGGATATGGAACCTACTCTAATCAACCATAGAGCTAGACCTATTGTATAAATATGCCTAAAGTTAGCTTGACATTTCATGTTGTGAAGCCAAATCAATGGTCCAGGTTCAAGCAAGCTGGTACCACAAGGTATCAAAGATGCATCGTCTGCTCCAGTCTTCCCCTGTTCAGCAATTCCCTTGTCATTTTTTTTGGTAATGGTTTTGGCTCACCAAGAGGGACCTACAATGCAGTACAACAACAATACCAAACTAGCCATTGCTCGAATGTGCTCATCTAACCAGCCTGGATAACATCAGACTTGAAGGCTTGGCTTTATTTGTATGGAGAGTTACTGTCTGCTGCCACACTCTTTCCCCTGGCAGAGGAGGGAAGTTCGTACATTTTGATATTGTTTAATGGAAGGTTCTGTTCACTGGATGATACTGGATATGTGTAACGGTTGGACTTGATGATCTCAAAGGTCTTATCCAACCCAGTTGATTCTATGATTCTATATGTGAAGTATTAATTAGCTGTTGTTATTTAGTTCTTTCCTATAAAATATTTTATGGTGTGTTAAATGAATACCAGTTTCACAACAGCCACATCTTCTGTTCACTAGGTGTGACGTAAGCATGAGTCTAGTGTTTTTAAACAAGGAGCAGTCATTTCTGGTTTTCCCCAGATACTAACTAAGTTCATTTAAATAGATTTGGGGTAACACAGGAAGTCTACTTAAAATCTTACAGTCCTTTGAAAATATTAGCAATCCCATTCAGTATGTGAATAAAGTCCAACCAAAAGACTTTCTGTTGTTCCACAAAATAAATCCAGTGTCTCCGCTCTTGCCAGCATGCTGGGAGTTTCATTTCCCATATAAAGTGCTTCTAGCCCATGACATGATTCTAATTCTTGCATAAATGGGTAGTTTTTATTGGGAAGATATTTCTCGTTTTGGAAAAATGTTTTCTTTTCCTTGGTTCTTAAATTATTGAGGTGGCAGGTCTGCAAAAGAGAAGTTTCAGTATCAGAACCCAAACTAGGCAAAGGGATAAAAATGCATCTTAAGGACCATTAGTCAGAATAATTTGAGCTGACAGTAGCCAGCATTGTTTTATATATTAAGTTCATAAAATAGCAGGTTGGTTTCTTTAGCTGGGAAAAATACCTAAAGGGGTACATTTTTGCTGCAGTTGCTAGGGAGCGGGTTATACTATATCTGTGGGATATGATGGGAGTCATGTGAAATGCACTATGCTGATAAGTTATTTCAAAGCGGTGAGAGCTGAATATTACATTTACAGAGCATGCCTCATTGTATAAAATAAGATGAGATGGATGCTGTTAGTAATGTTAGGTGACAGATCCACTGTGGTATACAAGGTACAGTACACATGTCAGTAGGCTGTCAAGAGCATGTCATTCCTACGTGATTCATAGGTTGGGCTATGATTAGGTGAGCAGAAAATTAATACATTGATGAGATGGAAGGAAAGAACAGCCCAGATGAGAAGGAGAATCTGTGTTGGGTCTGTTTGGCAGATTGGGAATGAACAGGGTTCTAATAATCCCAGGTTGTGAATTTTTTTTTAAGACAAGTTTACTGACCAGGAATCTGTTTTGCCAGTAGTATGTTGTTTAACAAAATGAGGATGCAGGAGTCATAGGGGGATCTGACTGACCCTGCTCCAAATCGAGGTTGCCACTGCATTTGGAAAAACAGCTGCTTAGCTGTGAAATGTCAACATCTTTAATAGAAACCTTTTTAATTACTTGGTTATAGAACTTTGTTATTTTCTTCCAGAACCTGTCAGGTTGGAATTATTTTTGTTGAAAACACAGCCTTAACATTTTGGTATTATTAAACCTGTAAGTGTAATACATAAATTTTACAACCATAAAACTAATTTCTTATTTTTGTAGCATTAAGCATTTCCAAAAATTATCCAAGTATTGCAAAAGGTTTCAATTTTGATATCGTATTTAAAATTTCACAACTATTTTTTTCCATATTGAATCAATACACTGATACTGTCTTGAAGCTTAAGTTAATTGCTTTAGTCCTTTGAGCACTGGTGCAATATTTTCCCACATACTGTATGCAGAGATGTAGTGTGTTTTTCCTCAACAATTACTTCATTTGTTCAAAGTGAATTAGAAAATCAGAAATGTTAGGAACTCTCTTTAATCAGATGATTAAAGAAGCCAGCAAGCACCGTGATGTTCAAATGAAAATGAAAAGTGTTTCTTAGCATTTTTAGGCCATACTAGAATTCAGTTGAGACATTAATTGTGCTGTGAGGTTAACCTTCTACAAAAGGGTTTGCAATCTCTTGAAATGTTGTATGGCATATGTTTATAGCTCTCAACCAATTTTATCTTTCCAGGCTCAGCCGCCTCACCTTGAAGGATGTTTTTAATAAGCAATCTTGCCGTAAGCTGTCTGGAAACATGATGTTATTTCTAACAGCAATTGGAAACCCATTGGACGTGGCCTTCACAAAACTTTTAAAGCAGATTCTTGACTAATACATACTATCAAAATGCAGCTGAAGTTAATGAAGTTATGACTATGTACACTAGCCAAGGATTTTTCCACAAGAAACCTTCATAATCTGGTTTTGCAGATTACTGACTTTTCCAACCTTTTCTAAATGATAGAGGGTTTGTTTTGTGTTGTTTTGTTTTGTTTTGTTTCTTCTCTACTCAACTTTTAGGTATCGACTCTTCCTTTTAGCCTCCTTCCAACAGTTTAACTTCTGTAAGTTTTTCATAAAGGTCCAGCGTTTTTTCCCCAAAGAGATCTTTGGTATTGAAGCAACATCTCAAATTGATTCCAAAGACTTTGTTCACTCTTCAGACTTTGTGTGATGCCTTCTTTTGAATAGATTTGGTCCATGCACATTGTACTGTGAAACAGTTAATTTCAGAAATGCTCCTTATTAAATGAAGAAGAAGGCAGAAGGCAGAAGCCTTCTGTAACTTTTTATATTTTTCTGTAATTGATTTCTATGTGGCTTATAGTACCATAAGTTTTAATTATTGTTATGCACATATTTGTGTGTTTCATTTAGCTGTTTTGGTTTGCTTTTATGAATGAAGTGTTTAAAACTAATCACTCAAAAAAGACCTAGACATTGTAGTTGATGTTGTATATAGTTTTCTACTATCCCACCTTCGTTCTACCTTACTTCTGAAATAGCATAACAACATTTCTGGTATTAATAGGAAGAAGAATGTTTTATAAAGAAACAGCCCAACATCTGAAGACTTTTTCTTTTTTTTTTTTTTTTTTTTTTTTTTTTGGTTTTTCTCTTAAAATATGAAGTACATTAATTCTATTCCTCCTTAACTCCTAGTTGAATTAACTGTTCAGACCTGGACAGTGAGCATGGGAAACCCCAAGGCAGAGTCAAATACATTTGCTTTCCTTGGTACAGTGAAAATCTTTGTGTTTTTTAAAATATCTGTTGTTGCAAATCTTCCTAAGATATTTTCTTTCAGTTGAAATGGTTGGTACTTACAAGAAGATTGTTGTTTTATACCAGTAATGATCCTAATACTCATATAAACGTTTTCTTAAAATCCTTGAAAAGTCTGTTTAAAAGGTAGCGAGGACTAAGAGATTCTTATTATGCATTCTTTCTGAAGCGTTAGAGCTGCTGGAGCAGTAAGGAAAACATTATTTGTAGTTGATTTTATAGTTTGGCATTTTTAAAATCTTATTTCCTCTGTTATTTAGAATGGGCAAACCCATCCCATTTGGATCTTTTAGCCATTTAAACCAAAATCTGTCTATTTTTTGCTGAAGTCCAGCTCTAATTTCTTAACATCTTTTTGTGAAACTAGACAAAATTTTGTTATGTCTTGTTTAAAACAAACCCTTTCAATCTCAAAATGCCAGGTAAGTGCTCAGTCTTTTATAATGAAATACTATTTTTCTTTTATGCCTATGAAGGGTGATGTGATTTTTAGGTAAATATCTCTTCATGAAGGGCATTTATAGCAGATTGCAGTCAATTGATACTCTGCTGGAGTTAGTCCTGGTGGTTATATTCACAGAAGCCTGTTACAGCAACATAGTTTAATTTCTGAGATAGCCAGATAATATTGCAAAATTGAACATCTTTCAGTAAGTCAAATTCCATTTTAGAGCCACTCTATTGTTATTTGTAGTATTATATATAGTAGTATTATATATCATGGTGTTACTATTGTAGTATTTTTCCTTAAACGCATGTAACTTAGATGCCTTTGCATGAGGCAGTGTAAATGTAAAAAAAGGACAACAGCCCCTTCTCCAAAGTACTTGAAGTTTGCTGTTAATGATTCAATCCACATTAGATATATGAATTACAGGTATCTCTGAATTTGTCATTCTTGCTGTCAAGAAGAAACATGTTTAAAGAAAGGGAAATGTCTTCTAGTAAGTGCTATTTTTACAGAGCTTGATTTAAGAGCCTTGTTGACAATCCACTGATTCCTCTCTACCTTGGAAGATTTCTCAGGTCAACTGAGAATTTGGGGTTTCAGCACAGATAGAAAATTTGTGAAGTCAACATGATTAGTTATGTCTTGCAGGCAAATTGTCTTTGCACTTCCAGTGTTTTTTCATTTTTCAATACCACTTCAAGTTAATGGAGAAGAAATATTCTAAAACATTACTAGTGGGAAAAGGATGTAACAAGCACATTAGCAGTAACCAGTTTTATAAGGTAGCTACCTATTAAATTGATATTTGCGTGTGCTAGTGAAGTGTATTTGTATTCTGTGGAGAGTGAAAAGGCTCATCTGTTTATCAAGCTTGCTTATGTAAGCCTGGGGTGGTGGAGGAAAGATAGTTTTTTGTTGTATGTGTTTGATTTTGTATTTGGTGGTTTTGTTGTTTTAAAAAAAGTGCACTTTGCACAAGATGGGGATTTTCAGGCCCTACAGAGGAAAAGCATATAGTAATAGTAGTGCATTCTAATTTTACCATTCACTGTACTTGTTAAATTTGTTGGAAACAAAATCAAGTAGGCTTTGAGACTGGGTGGCTAAAACTCAGATATTTACAGGAGGCAGAATGAACATCTGTGAAATCTCTATTTCAAGAGCAGCAGTTGCCCAAAGTGTAGGGATTCATATGTAAATCCTGAGCTGTCTCAGGGAAACGTTCAGGAATTTGAGGTGTGGCATAGGGAAAATATTTGAATACTGTTTCTTCTCCCTTAATCCATAGAAATATCTACAAATATATAGCTTGTTTGGCTGCCAGGGCAAACTGAACAATGTTGGGCTGGTAAAACTTGGTTCGATAGCAGTAGTGCTATAAGGAATAGCAGCCAAGTGTTGCTATAATGTGATTATAATTCTTTTGTCCAAGCAAGGGCTGACACAGTTTGGTTAGTTTACACCACATATGTACAGTTCTTAAATGTACAAAGAGAGCAATTTTGTGACTAGTAGAGTAATTCACAGCTGTAATTTCAAGGTGAAATTCTGACTCCTTGTTTTTAATGCCATATTGATATATTCTATGTTCTTAGTGCTACACTCTTCTTGATGAATCTATTAAGTTTGAAATCCAAGTATGTTCTTGGTACAGACAGCAGTCAAACTGCAAACAAAATCCCACGCGTTTGTATGAGTACTGGTAGACAGTATTCAAAATCTTAAAGAAAAAAATGCAGAAGTTGCAGAAGTTTGGTTTTGCCTGAGTGTGCTGGTGGGATAAGATTATGTAACTTTGTAGAAGCACTGGCATTATGTTGACATAATGTTTCATCATTCCTCATGGGCATCAAGTTGATGAAAACAAAATGGATTTTCAAATGTTCATTTTATCTTTGTTATATGCTCATAATCAGTATGTAATCTCTTCTGTCATGGGCTAACCATACACACAAGAGTACTTCCTTTGTCATTATTTTACTAAAGACGTCTTTCTTACGCCAGTATACTTAAAACATTTATATTAGTGATAAAGTCCTTGTAATTTCTCTATGATTCAAGTATGTGAAGTGTCAAAACTTAAGTATTGGAACAGAAGCTGGGTATGAAGAATTCTTATAATGCCAGTTACTAAGAAAAAGATTTTCAGAATAAAATAGTTTGGGGTTGTTTGTTCGGTATTTTTGTTTGTTCGGGGTTTTTTGTTTGTTTGGTCTTTGTTTTTGTTTGTGGTGTGGTGTGGTTTTTTTTTTGTTTGTTTGTTTGTTTTTTTCCTTAGAGTCACTTTTAAGGAAAGAAAAGAAACAGAAAGGGATTTCTTGGATTTAAAGAGAAAAATAAAGGCTCAATTAGCATGAATGAAAAATTTGTGCTAAGTTTCTCAACCTGTGTTGAAGGGCCTTTCCCTGAAATATGATCATAAAATGCCTATTTTTATCTTCCAGTTATATTGCAAGATAACTGACTTGTCTATTTCAAGTCTTTAGCCATATAAAGCTGTACAAATCTTAGAGTATCTAGGGAAGGAACCTGCAGTCTTAAAAACCTAAATATTTAAAGACAAAAGAGAACTATAAAAAGAAATGGATTATCAGTCCTCAATGGGATTTTTGTACCTTTAGTGGATAGCTAGCTTTAGTCTCTTTGAAAGATAAATACTATATAAAAACCAAATTAGTAACAGGGAAGACTAATTTCAAAACATGCATTGTCCATTTATGAGTTACGTTTATGCAAACAGACCCCAAATTAGAGAAAGTGGTACAATCAATGTTCATTGGAAGAATTGTGATGTAATTAGAGTTAAATCTTCAAACAAGCTTCCTCCTTCCCAGTCCTGCATTTGTTCCTCTCCCCTGCTTGGAATAGTTTGGGGTGCACTAAACACAGGTAACACATGCATGTTTGTGAAAGGCTGAATGAACTATGGGCTGCTCAGAGACATGGACTGGGGGAAGGAGGGTGCTTCTCTTGGTGTTCTGCATTCCAACCATGGGCTAGGGCTAGAAGCTGTTTCAAGCAAACAGCACTATAGCTACTTGAGGATGTAGCCTAAGGCAATGTACCTCTACATTATAATTTATGTAGGATAAGTGTTTAGATATACATTAAACAGTTTGGCCTTGGTGTGAAGAAGTGATCCAGAGACTCTGAATAGTAGTGAATAATCTTATTTTGCCATTACACCCTTAATTTTCACTTCAGTGTTTATCCCAGCATTTCCACCCAGCTTTGGGATGGTTATAAAATTGGTTATTCAAGTTGTAAGACAAAGAAAAGGATCTATAGGAGTGAGACAAAACAAAAACCCTAGTGAATTACAGCCAAGGTCCAGCAATCTGCTTCTAGTGAAGATTCCACTGTCACTGCTCAGCAAGCAAATATTAAATTTCAGACGTTAGGTTTTGACTCATTAAAATTCTTTGGTCCTTCTCACAGCTCTGTTTTCAGAGAAAAGAAGTGTTTCTACAGTGTAGTTTGTTTAAATTAGGTACAAGCGCTATTGTCTCTAAACATATTTGTCATGCTTGTGGATGGTTTCATATTATATTAGTGGAGATATTTTTCTGGATGAATCAGCTTAGCTGAAATCAGCAATGTAACAGAATATTACTTAGAACTAATTAATTGGCATAGTTGAACATACCGTAAAGAATGCTTCTATCATAGTATGTGTAAACCATAATGTATTTAACATAGTGTCATTGTAAGTTCTAAATACTAGCAATTTAATGGTTAACACAGTGGAGCTTGAGATGTACACTGAAAACTGCTTTCCATCAAGGGTTCTAAGGGAATCACCTATGACCTTGTTACAGACCACAGTAACTTTGTGCATGTCTGGCAAAAGGTCTTTGTCATCAGTCTGTCCTGGCTAGACTCAGCTGGTGAATGTGGCTCTAGGAGCTACAGGTTGTCTGCAACTGTGTGAGGATTGGGGTGAGGTCAGCCAAAGCAGGTAGCTGCATTCCAGTCAGTGAAGAAAAATTTAAGCTAAATTGTGTTAAAGCTGACTAGTATCAGTCTACCCAGGGAGTGACCATCTGTTCCTCCCTACCCACACATTAGCTACTCCTTCTAGAGCCACAGACCTATGTAAGAAAATCTTTCAGTAACAGGTATACTGGGTGAGCAGAGAGTAACTAACTTCCTTCAGCTTGCTACATTGTGGCATGAAGTTTTGAACCATGGTTGACTCCAGTTACCAGCTGTAAGGACAGTCAGTCACGCTTGAGTTAAGTAATATTGCTGAGTTTTCCTTAATGCAACTCTTTATTTAAAGTTGCAGGAGTTGCGCTACAAGCCAGTTTTGTTATGATAGTGCCCTTTGGTAGATATTCTACATTCCTCTGGGAATGAAGCTGAGAACTCCGTTTTTGTTTTGTGCTTTTTTGTTGTTGTTTTGTTTAACTGATGAAGGTACTTAAGTCAGTAACAATTACTGTCTTCTTAATTTGACAGTTGCTTTTAAAAGGAGAGTAAGAAGGCTCACTCAAAAAGGACATCATTTGTTACCCTTACAGATTCTGGAGATGCTGCACAGGCATCACATGCTCCATGTGGGTTATGCTTGTTTAGTGCAGACTTGGTTTTGTTGTTGGTTTTCTTTGGTGGTTTTTTGTTGTTGTTTTTTAGCTGCCAACTAATTTTAAGGAAACTTGTCATCAGCATTTCGTTGATGATAAAGACGCAGGTAAACAACTAAGAGCTCTTTGTCTGCTCTTCAGAAGTATGGGACCAGTCAGATTGATAACATCCACAAAACAGCAAAGTCATTTGCACTTTCCTACTTTGCTGCTGCTATTTTTAGTATCATAAGATATGTGGCTAGGATGAAATGCCAAAATAAATCATTCCAAGACCTTGACAATAGGAAAGGGTTTTTCTTCACCTGTTTTCTAAATAGAATGTGAGACAGTACAAGATCTTTCAGTAGGGCTGTCTGTATAGAGGATCCCTTCTATGCATTAGAGAACCAGAAAGATAAATGACAGAGAGCTCCTGCTTCTCTTTCTAGGACAGAAGATCGGCGCAGTATGTTGATTAAAATGGTCAGAGCTTGTAGTCAGAAGAGAGGCCTCTAAAGCCACAAACTTGCCATATGTTTGTCCATACCTTCTGCTTTGTGTCCATGTATCTGGCTGGTGGACAGCCTGCAGACCACCTACATGCATTGGTTTAATGCCATAATTTTTTTTATGTACACCTGACGGGCAGATAGTAGCCCTCTTAAAAGTTGATTTGTCCCAAACAAAACAAGGATTTTCTGTGGTCTAAGCTGGTAAGTTCTAGACCCTCAAAACACAAGAACTGTACTAAGTATATATTCTATAATCTTCATGAATCTGTTTGGATTCAGAGCCCCCTAGAATTAAATATATAAATATATATATCTATCTAATAAGGATACTCCTCTATGATAATGGTGGTTTAATTTCACATTGTTTTGCACCAAAATCAGTGGTCCCCCAGGTAATTAGTTCTAATTTAAATTCTAAATCACTGTTAATACCAGTTAAAATTAGGATTACTGTTCTACCATTCACAGTCTTTGTTACACATCTGATGACAGAAAAGATGCTTATTAATTGCTGGTATGGCACAGGATTCCTTGGCCTTGCTCCCAGTCCTTTATAACTGAAGTGCAAAACAGCCAGGGAGGTAGCTGGGCTTCTGACCCATTGAGAAGGGCATCTCCCTTTGACAGATCAAGCTATTTCAAACCACAAGTTAAGAAACAAGGTTAATAGGTGTGAAAAGCAGTTGCCTGCAGACCATAGCCAGCAAGAAAAAGGTTAATGCAAGATTCAGACAAGCAGTAAGGTAGAGAAAGGAAGAAATGAAGAAACAGTGATGCAGCTGCTGTTTGTTTACTAGTAACTGTAGCTGTATAGAAAGCTGAAGGAATTCATTATCACATTATTTTGGAATAAAAATGAAAATGTTTTTAAAAAAAAAAAAAAAAAAGAGGAGCAAAAAACAACCCAACCCCACCCCTTGGAAAAACTATTTCTTTCTACCTCTGCATTTAAAATGTGAATTATTTTAATGTAATTCTTTTTATTTATTCCTTCACACTGGAGTACTTTCTTTAGCAAAAACATCCTCATACACAGGAGATGAAATTGCAGTTGACACATGGATAAATGTCTAAATTATGCTGTATGATGATAAGCATTTAGAGACTGTATATACTATGTCCAACCATTTTTTCATACAGAATGTTAAGAGCTTTGTAGACAAGAACTGTGATGATGATTGGTACCTGTAGGAGGTAGAATAATGCAGGCAACAAACAATAATGATGCTGTTCAAGCCAAAGGAATACCTAGCCTGAAAAACAAAAGAGTTGCTACCATTTTTCCAATTTTGCTCATATGTGTCCTGACCTGTGAGCTTTCTTTAATAGAAACCAACTGTCGGGTGACACTGCAGTTTATCAACCTCCGCTAAATAAAATGTTATGCTCCAGAAAAATTCAATTCCCAAAGCCCAGCCCTAAAAATCAAGAAAGTTTCTCCTCCAAGTGAAGCACTTCTTATGAACATTAAGTGTTTTAAGTACAACATTTTTCCTCACCTTTTTTAAAAGCACAGATAAATCTAAAACCAAATTAAAATAAAAATCAAAAGCTATGGAAACTATAGGACTAGAAGCTACAAATATATTTTTAATTGTAATAGACATTAAATTGCTTTTTTATTAGGGTTAACACACAAACTCATCTACAATTAGTCAGGTTGCAAAGATTTATTATATGAGCCCTTAAAAACTAAAACCTTTTTTTGAGTTTTGAATAGTTATAATAAAACCTTATTCTCGCTTTCTGAAGCTCCTGTTCCCAAGTTAAAGCACCAGACCAGTTGCTCTGTAGTATGGGATTTTACTGCATTAAAGTGTATCATAATACATGTAATAATGTTGTCTTTGTCAGTCCCTACCCCACTGTGGTTTAGGATGGCATATCAAACTATTAGGAACTAATAAAATCCAAGTTAATCTTCATTAGTATTTACATCTTTCTCTTTACGTATTTTGGCGCAGTCTCATTCAGGAGGTGGTAGAGAAGGAGTATGAACAGTCAGTCCAGTCATGGAGGCAAGGGGGCCTGTGTGCAGAGAATCTGAAGTCCACATAAGCTGCCAGATAGCAGAAATGCCTTTTCCACCTCCTTCCAGCACCTCGTTCTGAAATATTCTCTTAATAGGCTCAGTTTAGTTATCCAAATACTTGTCTGGAAGAAATTGAAACCCAGTTCTTCTAACTCACAGCAGAGAAAAAATTAATTGGTCTCTGAACAACCTGAACTTTTGAAGACTTTTACGTCTTTGGGCTCTCATTTAAATGGTTACATTCTAGCTAAGTCTTTTAATGAAAAGCACTTGTGTTTTCCATCTAAGAAATCTAAGAAGAGTCAGTGTATCAAAGCTGAAAATGCTTTAAGAGCTCATATAAACTTTTCTGGTATTGTGGGTGTATAAAAATTAAACCTCCTGGAATTCTTTGTGTCACCCTTTATTTGTGACCAGTGACATCTGTAGACCCCAGTATTGCAGTTTTGGTTTCAAAATTACTGAAGTAGTCAGGCTGCTTTCTGTTAACTTTTAGGATATTGATCATTTGATGCATTCCCCTTTCTGATCTTTTCCAGTGGCTTCTAGAGAGGCCACCTCAGAGAGGTTCCTACAGCTTGCTGGTGGGGCAAACTGAAGCGTTCAGCCCTTCATGGAATCAATGGAGTCTAATAACTTTATTGGCTAAACATCCTTAAAAAGATTCTTCATTGATTGACACTATATGATTAATTCTCCATTTGCTCTGTATTCTGTGTACAGAGTGAACTGTATTACTTTCTAATCCCATCCTCTTCTTCAGAGAAGCCTGTGCAGATATCTAAGGAAATATCTATTCACACCCTATAGCTTCAACCCTCCTCTGAGATAAGCCACCCCACTTTTAAGAAGAATCTTGACTGTAATTGAAGTATTAGGAAAAATACTATATGTTGTTTTGGGTTTTGTTTGGTTTTTTGGTTTTTGTTTTTTGGTTTTGTTTTTTGTGGGTTGGTTTTTTTTTGTTTTTTTTTTTTTTGTTGTGAACTGGGCTGCTTGAGTGCTCATTTGTTTCTGGGTGGGAATAATAATAGTACTCCTAATACTTCAGAGTGTTATAGGACACATGTTCAATAGGAAAGAATTATCCTCCCCTTATCTTGAAGATAAAGCACATGGATAAATGTACTTGATCAAAAATGAGATATAAAAATATCCGCAAGAGAAGATAAAATTCAAAGAAGTCATCATCACATAAGACCCAGAAGTAATCTCAAATCTATATGTTAGAATTGAGCCCATTCACTAAATTAAAAAATTTGGAATAACATTCATAGTTTTTTGCCAGTTACATTTTCTTACCTTACAGCTGAACATCAAGACAGACATTATATTCTGATATAGTTGGTAACATCTTATTCAATAACTAGAAATATATTGAAGCTTATACTTCTAAGTAGCTTTAACAGGAAGATAACTGCTAAAAATTCTGCCCAGTGTGTGGAACAGGCTATCTGGGAGGTTGCTTTGTGTCAGCTCTCTCTTTAGAGATGAAAAACAGCTTTCACTACAGAAAATATAGAAATGTAAGGAAGAACCTGAAAGTCAAGAGAGCTTTTTTCCCAGTTGTTTTTGCTTGTCTGGTAGCAGGATTTGTTTTTCTCTATGGAGTAAGGGCTTACAGGCATTGGGAATAAAGTGCAGCATTTTTTGTGGTCCCACTGAGCAAACCAGTTTCTGTGTGCTGAGAGAGTCCATCACTGGCCTCTTTTTCCCCACTGAATCTGAAGCTTACTTCGTTTTGGCTTGCTCACCTGCCAGTGTGCAGCAAGCCACCCTGCAGTCTGTGGCTGAACGACTGTCCCTGCCTTACATAGCAGCAGAGGTGAATCCTGTTGTTATACAGCCCTGCAAATTATCAGTGTGCGTTCAAAATATGTCTTTTCTGTAAAGAGCTGTTTTCATTTCAAAGCTGTTTTTGTTACTGAAAGTCTTTGACTTTTATTGATGGTAGCTAATTGTTACGGCAGATGAGCTCACTGTTGGGAACAAATAGTGTTTCAGCACCTCTGGAAACAATAACATGTTACACTGCGGTGCGGTTGGGTACATTCAGGACACCAAGTTGAGGCTTGCTCTGGTTCTCGCTAGCTTCGGAGGATAGATTCCCTAGTTCTTTACCTTTCTAAAAAATTATTTGCCTACATTGGAAAAAGGAAAAACTACCAGGAAAACATAGCTTTTTGTTTTGAAAGCCTATGGAAAAAGTGAAACTAATGTGTATTTGTTTTGCTTTGTCATCTGGATGATAAAATAAATACTGTAATATATTTTAAAAAAATAATCATACTTCACTCTTTAGCTAATGATAATGCACAGAAATGAGGAAAACTGTATTGCAAGTGCTCTTCCCTGATACTACATTTGCTTTATTCTATTGTAATTCCCATGAAAATGGAATTACTTGTGTGGTAACAATAGACAGAAAAATCAGGACCCTTCTACCATTGGAAAATCTACAGCATCTTCTAACAAGAACTTTTTTTCCTTCCCCTCTCACACAGCTGAGAAGGAGTCAGTCTATGATGAGGCTTGTGGTTCTTATGTTTCCTAAAAACCAATGTGGCTAAAGGTTCAACTTTCTGAGCTTGAAACCATGTGTGACTGAAAACATTACCACAGGAGCCTTCCTAACATTATTTGTGGGTGGAACAGGGATGGTCAACACCTATTGTGTCACCTTCCTCATCAGCCCATAATTCAGGCCTGCTGAGGTTTAGAATTGGAATAGTATAGGCCAGCATTCAGCTATATTCTTCTAGTGAGGTGTGAGTCGCAACCAAAGCCAGCACCAACAGTGAAAACAGTGGGAATTTGTAATAATGATGAGAGAGATGATATTGACAGTCTGACATGGCAAATCTTGTTTGCAGTGGGAATGACTTGCAGTTAGCAGATAAGGTCAGACAGAGGATGTTTCCTATCCAAGTCATCATCAGCTACAGAAAATGTTGCTGCTTCACCCCTAGGCAATTGGCCTTGTCATCCACACCTGCCTTTACCATTTTTCCCTGATACGAGCCTGAACTTTTTTATTCTTGAAGCCTGTATGCTAATTATATGCATATGTGTCCCCAGCAAAGAAGGTAAAGGGAGGAAATATGAGCTTCCATTACCTAAACAAACAAGCCGGTTCCTTAGTTTGTTCCATAAGGTATTCTGGTAAGTAAATATCTTATTCTTGACTGTACTCAAAGCTGTTTTGCCAGGGAAGGTTGGTTGCATTAAGATTTAAAAGACCTGTATAAATATATCACCCTCCAGTGTTTATTTTTGGTTCTACCTTTGTGCTATTCCTGAATCATCCCATCTGTGGTCTGCATCAGCATTTCCATGGATGTACCAAAGGTCACTGATCCCCAGGGAAAAGTTAGGCTGTGTTTTGTTAAGTAGGGAAGGCAACTGCTTCTGTTATGCATGCTCCATGGCTAATCCCTCTCAGAGGAGGCATGGAAGAGGCTCATGGATTTCTTGCCATTAATTTCTAACCAAGATGTGAAGTTTTGATGCTCCTTTTCAGCCTTGAATTGGCTAGCTAAAGAAGCATTGTGCTGTTTGAACCCTCTTCAAAATCACTGGAGGTGATCCACTCCAAATCTATAATAGAATGTCATAACCTCTTTGGGTGTGTCACAACCCAACTCTCTATATTAATTACATAAAAGTAATTTTTTTTTTTTACTTTTTACTCCACTTCTACCAAATTTATCCTGATATTCGTGTGAAAGAAACACTTTTGTACTTTTTAATTCCAGTTATTCTCTGAAGAGTGAAGCATGGCAGAAGTTTAATTCAGTGTCACCTTTTTTCTCCCTGAAGGAATCAGTGAGCATGCAGAGTGCAGGGAAACAGTGCAAGTTCTTACTGTACCTTTAGTCTGCTAAAAGAATCCTTTTCTTATGAATAATATATGTGAAAGAATGAGCTTCAGTCGATTGATTGGTTCCAGGTGCTCTAACTGTACACCTCAAGTGATAACAATGAAAGCAGAATTTTAAGGGATAGGAGTAAGAAAAGAATATATTTAATACACTCTTTTAAAAATAACTCCATATCCATTCATTTTATGGGAACTAATCTAATCATATGCTTTTAATAAATATTCAGTTTCTGCACTAATCTAGGATTTTGAGTTTTTTGTCAAGTATCCCTGCTGTACCTTTATCAAGAAGTTTAAATAAAATGCCTGAATAGAAAGTAGGAGACACTAAGGAAGAAATCAAGCCATAAAAAAAAAAAATAAAAAATTGCATATCATATTATAGTAACTATAATACATACTGCACAATGAAACAAAAGGACAGCTCAGTGATTTTCCAGTGCACTTTCCTGGCACTCAACCCTTATCTGTGTCATACCTGCTATAATAGTCAATTAAAATAAATTAATTTTCATTTTCACCATTTGTTGTGCTCCCTCTCCTACTTAACATCTATTGAGTTGACTTCCATAAGGTTTTGATGGATATTGGTGGAAAAGGCAGCATACTTTCAGGCTTCTGATCTTTTAAAATAGGGAATAGGTTACTTGGAAGAATGGGGAGATTCTTAAATATTAGTTGACATAGCTGGAAATGGAACCTCTAAGCTCACGCTGATTTATGCCTTATTATCAATTGAACTTTGTGTAATGTAAATCATAGAATCACAGAGTGGTTAGGGTCGGAAAGGACCTTAAGATCATCTAGTTTCAACCCCCCTGCCATTGGAAGGCGCACCTCACACTAGACCATGTCACCCAAGGCTCTGTCCAGCCTAGCCTTGAACACTGCCAGGGATGTAGCGTTTACCACTTCTCTGGGCAAGCCATTCCAGTGCCTCACCACCCTCACAGTAAAGAACTTCTTCCTTATTGCTAACCTGAACTTCCCCTGTTTAAGTTTAAACCCATTCCCCCTTGTCCTGTCGCTACAGTCCCTAATGAAGAGTCCCTCTGTGGCATCTTTGTAGGCCCCCTCCCAGATACTGGAAGGCTGCTATGAGGTCTCCACGCAGCCTTCTTTTCTCCAGGCTGAATAGCCCCAACTTTCTCAGTCTGTCTTCATACGGGAGGTACTTGAGCCCCTTTACCATCCTCATGGCCCTCCTCCGGACTTGTTCTAAGAGTTCCATGTACTTCTTATGTTGAATTGCACACAATGCTCCAAGTGGGATCTCACAAGAGCAGAGTAGAGGGGCGAGATCACCTCCTTTGACCTGCTGGTCACGCTTCTTTTGATGCATCCCAGGATACAGTTGGTTTCTGGGCTACAAGCGCACACTGAAGCCGGTTCATGTTAAGTTTCTCATTGACCAACAGCCCCAAGTCCTCCTCTGCAGGGCTGCCCTGAATCTCTTCTCCGCCCAACCTGTAGCTGTGCCTGGGATTGCCCTGACCTAGATGTAGGATCTTGCGCTTCACTATGTTGAACTTCATGAGGTTGACATTGGCCCACCTCTCAAGCATGTCAAGGTCCCTCTGGATGGCATCCCTTCCCTCCAGCATATCAACCAAACCACATAACTTTATGTCGTTGGCAAACTCGCTCAAGGCGCGCTCAGTCCCACTGTCCATGTCGCTGACAAAGCTGTTGAACAAGATCGATCCCAACACCAACCCCTGAGGGACACCACTCATTACCTGTCTCCAGTTGGACATTGAGCTGTTGACCACAACTCTCTGCGTGCGGCCATCCAGCCAGTTCTTTATCCACCGAGTGGTCCATCCATCAAATTGATGTTTCTCCAGTTCAGGGACAAGGATGTCGTGCGGGACAGTGTCAAACACTTTGCACAAGTCCAGGTAGGTGGCGTCAACTGCTTTGCCCTTATCTGTCAGTTCTGTAGCCCCATCATAGAAGGCCACCAAATTGGTCAGACAGGATTTCCCCTTAGTGAAGCCATGTTGGCTGTCACCAACCACTGCGTTGTTTTTCGTGTACCCTAGCGTGGTTTCCAGGAGAATCTGCTTCATGATCCTGCCAGGCCCAGAGGTGAAACTGACTGGTCTGTAGTTCCTTGGGTCTTCCATTTTCCTCTTCTTGAAAATGGGGTTATATTTCCCTTTTTCCAGTCATTGGGAACTTCACCTGACTGCCATGATTTTTCAAATATGATGGACAGTGGCTTAGCAACTTCATTTGCCAGCTCCTTCAGGACCCATGGATAGGTAAATCAAAAAATGGAAATAGAAGTGCTGAAGGAAAATTAAATTTTTCTGGTTTTTAACTTTTCTTTAATAAATGTTTTATTCTTAGTAGAGAACCAGAGCATCTTTCTTTCATAATTATATAGAAAAAGCAATAAAAATGAGTTTGAGATTAAATGAGGATCCTGGTAAAGGAGGCTGCAGCCAGGGGGGTGGAGGGCAGTAGGGTACACAGGAGGGTGACAACTCCAGGAAATGAAAGGGGGGTGTGTGTATACATGCACAGACTCTGAAAGGAGGACAGAAGTGGAACAGGAGAAGGTGGCAAGCGATCATGGAAAGACTGATGGAAGACAAGCATCTAGAAAATAGAATTAAGAGTAACTCAGCAAGGACGTTAAGAATTAAACTTGGAGGTGTTGGGATGTGTTTCCTAAGCAGACTGCTGCTACTCTGCAGGTAAGAGCTGTGTGACTTTGATGAGAAGATGGGAGTGAGACCAAGGAGGAAACAGAGCAGAAGTGGGCCGATAGCCCACAAGCCGGTTATTTTTGAAAAAGACAAAAGTCAGAATCACAGGCTGAGTCAGTATTATCACTGACCTTAAAGCTCACAGGAACCTGACATTAAGCTTTTAACTTTCCTGTCAGATCAGTATAAGCAATAACTCAAACTTTTAAATGTTTATTTTACAATCAGTGCCACATTGCTGCCACATCTAGTTGGTGGCTGGTCACTAGTGGCGTCCCTTAGAGCTCAGTAATTATGGCCAGTGTTGTTTAATATCTTCGTCGATGATCTGGTTGAGCGGATCAAGTGCACACCGGTAAATTTGCGGACAACACCAAGTTGGGCAGGAGAGATCATCTGCTGAAGAATAAGAAGGCTCTGCAGAGGGATCTGGACAGGCTGGACTGATGGGCTGTGGCCAGTGGTATGAGGATCAACAAGGCAAAGTGCCGGGTGCTGCACTTGGGCCACAACAACCCCATGCAACACTACAGGCTTGGGGAAGAGTGGCTGGAAAGCCAGGGCTGAGGGAACTGAGGTTGTTTAGTCTGGAGAAAACTCAGAGAGGACCTTATCACTTTCTCCAACTACCTGAAAGGAGGATGGAGAGAGGAGGTGGCTGATCTCTTTTCCCAAGTAACAAGTGATAGGACAAGAGGAAATGGCCTCCGGCTGCACCAGGGGAGATTTAGATTGGATATTGGAAAAAATTTCTTCACCAAAGAGTGATCAGGCATTGGAACAGGCTTCCCAGTGAAGTGGTGGAATCACCATCCTTGGAAGTGTTGAAAAACCATGTAGATGAGGCCCTTAATGACATGGTTTAGTGGTGGACTTGATGATCTCAAAGGGTTTTTCCAGCCTACTTGATTCTATGATTCTGTGATTTGTGCCTTTCACTTCTCATTCCAGGTTGGACTATTAGTTGCATCATGACTGTGTGAAACCCATAGAAATAACTGAAGTGTACAGAATATAAAGATTTCACACCAGTGTATTAAAACAAATGGTGTGTGTCACTAAATCCGCATCTGTGATTTTGAAGATGTACAGAACCCATGTGTTTCTGTATGCATCAGGAGAACTTCTAGAGTTAAATTTATATAATCTAACAACATGCAACATTCGTAGAATTGCAGCTGGCTTTTCATAGATATTCTTCAAATATAGACTATTTTATGGGCTGAAAATCCTGAGATGGAGCTGTTGGGAGTAATTGCAGAAATGCAGCTTTCCCCAGGAATGATACACTTTTGGCATCAGATTTTGAATCCTTGTTGAATCTTTTGAAGAAGATAACCTTCTGTTTAAAGAGAACCATACAGTTTCTCAGGTTTGCATAATTGTACCTTCATCTTGCCAGCAAACTGTGGAAAGTATCATAATGGAATATAAGAGAATGTTTTAAAGGTGTTTGTTGGAAGTGTTTTTATCCAGAAAAATCATTGGTAGCCCTCTGCTATTGTTTTAAAGTATCTGTCAAACATACAGAGAAATGCTCTTGTAACTTGTTATTTTTTAATTTTATTACAATCAGGTTAACACTTCTTTCACATTCACGTACAGTTATTACCTTAAGAGAACACTGAGGTGACAAGAAAAGGAAATACAACTATAGCAAAATTGGGTATCCTAGTAGGTGTTTTCCTGTATTACTCACTCAGCTGTCTTTGGTTTAAATGCAACGTGCAGTGTTAAGAACATGGATTTTCTGTACTTGGAATTCAGAAGGATTTCCAAGGGCTTCCTGATCAAAATGTGGCTTTTTGCAGTGAAAGCTGCGAAATTGCCTACTCATTGCAAGTCTACTAAAGACACAGAAATGGATGACTTTGGATCAGTGATATGCTTTTTGTATATTATTATTTTAGTGATAACGCAGAGCAGGAGGAAAACTGGAACTTCTCGCTGCCAACATATGACCAAATTATGCAGACAGATTTGAAAAGAATTAATTCAAAAACTGAACACGTGGCAAAGGAATTTGAGGTTTGTCTTCCAAAGATTTTAACAAGTTCAGTTCTGAGTCTAACTCTTGAGGGCACCTATTCCCAATTAAGAACCTTACCTAAGGTCTATTAAAGTCATCAGAAAAGACTGCCTTTGACCTGGATGACTGTTCAATTAAATTCTGCCTAATGGCAGATTCCTCACCTTGTTGTGCTAATCTTTGTATGAAAGTCTTATTCTGGGATCAGCATGGACCGGCCAGCAGGGAAAAACACAACAGAAGAAAAAAAAAATAATGTGATTCAAAGCAAAACTTTTGCTTTCCTTTGCAGTAGTTAATGTTACTTAGAGTTTTAAGAAGGGATTGCAAAAAAAAACAAACCAGTTTTGGTAACAAGACTTTCCTGTAACTGCTATGTTTTTGTGATGCAAATTGATGTCATAATTCACAGATCGTAGGAAATGCTACACCATACAGCAGACTACTAAAGAGTGACCTCTCACTGATTAGTTGTTTTCGTATGAGTGATTTGACAGCAGAACAGTCTTGTTGAGTCTACAAACACCTTAAACCATAGTGGAAGGCAATCGAATCAGACTGAGAACTCAGCATAGTCTCAACATAGGAAATGGCATGCAGTACCTAATAGATTAAGATACCCATTCAGTGGAGGAAGTAAAGGTCAAGTATCACTGAGACGAGAGGAAAACCTACTGCGCATTGTGCTTATATTACAATTAAATTATAAAGCAAGCCCTGTGTCGAAAGTCTATTCTAGTATTCTCAAAAAAGAACTTAGTAGTACTAAGGATTTAGATTACTTCATTTATCTTTTTAAAAATCAGAATATTTATCATACTGAACTAACTTGAACAAATTTGGTTTAAAGATAGTTATTTAAAGAGAGATAATATTTTGTTTCTACCAGTAGTAGCAGTATATGTGAATAAGCCAGTCAGTTCTGTCATGGACCAGGATGGTGGTTAAGATATGGAAAACATCTCTCCTGGCAGGTTCTCAATTCATTTCCGACACCTGGCTGGTGCAATGTTAAATTTACAGAAGATGACAGTCTGAAAATAAAGTGTTATGATTTCATCCACAGAAGCCCCTTCTGAATTTCTTTACAGCTGATTTGTACAACATTTTTATTTTTTAGTAAAGGATTTATTTCAGGAAGTTTTTTATAAATGCTGGGTTATACATAGATAGCCATTAATTCTTCATGCTTTTAGAAACTGCATGAACTCTACGCAGAAACCTTTTGCATCTGTTACAAGACAGAGTGGTTTTGGTTTTTCTTTGTATTTGATGGGTAATTTAATCTACAAGTGGAATGCATATTTTGCTTGCATATTGTTTGTAGCAAAGGCAGTCTACTGTTGGCAACAGAACACTCTCCCACCTGCTGAAAAAACAATAGACACCTGCATTTTTGAAATGGCACTCAACAGATGAAACAGGTAGACTCCTTCCACAACCCTACATTTATTCATGTTTCTATATTGCAGTTGCCCTTAAAATGCTAGAATGGTAGAAAATTTGTCTTACAGCCCCTACTGGAAACAAGCTTCCTTGTTTACTACTTCCTTTTTTACTCACTATATAAACACACAATTGCAGAAATTCCAAAACTGTTTGTTTGTGTGTTCCATAGCCAATGTCCAGAAGTTTTATTTGTTTTACTAGCTGTACTGAAAACTAGCCTACATGCATTTTTTTGTAGATTAGCAAATCTATACAGAAAATAAATGCTCAAAGACAACATACCCCCCCAAGTTTCTTGCACATGCAAGAATGCTATAAGTATTTTAAAACTGGTCAGCTATCAAGTGAAATAGCTTGACAGCAAGAACTGTACAATATTTGCATCTCCATTTAATCTTGAGTGCCTTTTTGGGTGCTGTGCGCTGGAAAGATCAAAGCTAGTTTGTTGAAGTGCTTTCATACTATTCTGTGTACCTACCTTATGGGACTTGCTGCAGGATTTGAGGAAAAAAGAATATCTCTGTGATTCAAGCTGAAATCTCATTGGAATTAAAGTAATTTGTGTAATGGCCAAGATTTTCAAAGAGACTTAGAGAATCTCTGTTTTCTCCTGCTTGAGAAAGGCAGAATTCACATGCTCGATAAGTATTGACTAGCTAGTCTAATTAAAGGTTTATAAAATGTACAAATAAATGACTCTATCTTCTTCCATATGAAACATTCTTTGTTATACTCTGTTATGCCTCCTTGTTAAAAGACCACCCACACTGGCAGTGTAGAAGGATTTTACTACTTGGGCATAGGCTGAAGTGCATGAAATACAGAAAATCTGCAGTCACTTTGCAGTTCTGACACAGGCCTGCTTTTGGTGCAGGGCAGCACATGCACCAACTCAGGAGCACAAGGACTTGCTCTGTTGGCAGTCCAGAAGGGCAAGTCCCAAGAAGAGTTAAATTAGAGGTGATCTCTAAAGCTGTAACTTGCTGTGCTTTGGGTGAAAATAAAAGTAATAGGGGGAAAAAAGATTTTCAAGGACATGCTTTTAATACAGATTTTGAGAAGTATTTGACTCTTTGGGGCTTTAAATGGCAGTCAGTTTAGCTGACTCCACTTGACTGCAGTTTTTCTAATGGAAAAGTTTGAAATGTCCTTATGTGGTATGGGGGAGCTGTACTCAGTATAAAGTGTTTTAATGTCTGGGCAAAATCTGTAGCAATACAGATGGGATGTGTGGATGGTCCATATTTAAGATTGTTAAAATCAGTTGTGAAGTCTCTATCTTATCCATTCTATGTTTCAGTTTATTCTTTAGAGGGAGAGAATTAGAAGGGGAAATAAAAAACAAAACCCGAGACCCACAAACCCAACTAAATTAACTGCTTACCAGAGATTACTAGAATGTTGTAATTGCATACAATTATCTGTAAGCAGACAGAAAAAATGCGCTGTTGGAGATGTTACATGAAGTTACTTCAGACAGCTGTTCTCTTCTGCCAGAACAGGCTGTGATCAATTATGTAAAATCGGAATAATATGAAAGCATAATTTTATTTGTTATATCTTAAGACGATAATTTAGCTCTCACAATTTATTGAGATACTGTAAATTTTTACATGGTACTGGTCATTGTGGGAGAAAGTATTTTGAAGAAACTTACAAGAACTAGATTTATTTTTCTGAATTCCATGCCAATTCTGTCCAATTATATTTTGAGCAGGGGGTGCCCAGTACCATTGCCAATTAGTATAGTGGTCCGGTCAAGACCTAAATGTTCAGCCATGGCTCAAGAAGAAGTCAAAACATCTGTGGTGAGAGAATGGCTTAGCAGCCTACTAGTAATTTCTGTAGACGTTTTAAGCTAATTTGCAAGAGGGGTCTTGTCTGGCTTCTTTCCTCCTCAGCTTTACGTAATATCTCTGACCTAAAGAGACCGATGAAATCTCCAAGTCTGGGCCTGACAAAGCTGGTCAGGACAGCCTGCAGACATTTTGAACCAGTACAATTCATTCTTCGTGAACACAGAACTCACTTTTGAGAGAAAGTGGGAAAACTTGTTTGTTCTATAAAAAACATTGTCTCAGCAATGCAGCACATAGATTTACAATTACCTTTTCTTCTTGTAGTTTGGCATATTGATCTTCGTTCACTGCACTGTACAGTAGCCTGTCATCAGTGAACTGTTAAACTGGCATTTCTCTTTTAGAACAAGTTAACAGTGAAATCCTAGCTCATTAATGTGAGTTTCTCTATTGATTTCTGTAGCACCTGGACTTTTCATAGTACGAAAAAGTTTTACAGGCTAGACTAGGTACATGTTAATCACTTTGTAATACCTACACCTTTAGAGAAACAGTGAATGTGTAGTTCGTATAATTTTTTTTTATAAGTGATGGCATTTTCTGAACAGGAAAACATAAGCAGATAAAAGCTGAATAAATTCAAATAAGACAAGAAATGTCTGTCAATGATGCTAAAGTTATAAAAGCTTATTTAAAAAAAACAAGTTGGAAAAGTAAGGAATGAGATCGTCACATGTTTAACACAGGAAGAATAAGTGACAGTGAAAAGAGGAACTGCTGAATATTAATGTAAACTATGCATATGGACTATATTGTTGGTTTTTGGTTTGTTTTGATTTTTTTTAAACATATGGGACATATTTTGTCCATAGTGCTCATACAGAGCTTTCAGTAACCTGGAGTTAGCCCCCTTTTAAAGATAAATCATGTTGTCTCTCAAAATAAACACAACAAAATGTAGAAAGAGACTGTGTCATTGTCTTTAAGAAATACAGGTGGAAGAAGACATAGCCAAGTATACCTAATAAAAATAGCAAGTATTTCTAGCGCAGGTGAGGGTAAAGAAATGTTAAAAGCTAAAAATGTGTGTATTCACTAGGAAGTTAAATGTAGTACAGGCAAATCAAAAGGCCTCTCAGAGTTTCACGTCTTATAAAACAAATGTTCCTGTAAAGCCTGTGTAAGTCTAAAGAAAGAAGAATAGAACATTTGTCTAAAGTGCTTCTCAGTTGCATGGAGACAGACAGTAAGTATCATTTTCAAAGAAAAACATATTTCTCAAAGAAAGTCACAGATATCTACATTATTAAATGCCTTTTATGGAAACTTTTGGAAAAGTTCTTAACATTCATTGTGCACTACCTATCTCATTTTAGAACTGGCTGGGCTTGCACATCCAAGTGCTAAACATTGCACAATATAATATTATTTATGATGTTTCCAGTAAAGGGAAAAAAGATTATCTTTTGTTAAGCATTAAAATCAAGTCAAAACTCCATTATCTGCAATGAAAACAGACTGGAAGAAGCTCCCTTTCCTAGAATGAGGAAGAATTTAATTCCATTGCTTTTGAAGCTTGGTGTGCCTCCTGTGACTGGCCCTTCCAGAACTGCTCAGTGTGCACACTATGCTAACACATGGAGCCAGTTCAGGTGTCGCATCTGGGTCTGCCTGACCCAGTGAGACATTGTGGAACCAGAAGTGCTGGCAGGGCATGGCAGGCATGCCCAGACTGGCTTCACTTCAGCACATTACCAGACAATTTGTGTCCTACTTGGCTTCTCCAGAACCACCTTCTGGCAGCACTCCAGAGCTGGTATCATCTTGCTGGACCTGAGCTGGCCTGGTCTATATAATTCTTTTTTGTGCTCATGGCAGCCATAACTCAGGCGCTTACATACAAAGCCAGGCTGCGCACAATTCATGTACAATTCTTTCTTATTTACAGAAATTTTTAGTATGTGATTTCAGGGGTTATTGTCTAAAGTAAGTATTTAATTTCTCTGAAATTCATTGATCACTGAAGTAAGCTTTAGAACTTGCAAAAAGCAAAAAGTCCCATTCCTTGTAGAGAAAGGAGAGCTAGGCCAAGAAGCAACACCTGAGAATAACCACTGGACAACCACTGCATGTCTGAGTAGCTGGAGTTTTGTCTCACAGAAGGTTTAGCTCCTTTCTGCCACTGTGTTAGTCTTAAGTGAAAAGCAGAACAGGCCTTATTTTCTCCAGCTGTTTTCAGTGAGGCATTGTGAAAAAGAAAACATTACAAAAATTAACCATATAGATTGCACCAAAAATTTGTTAAGTCAATTTGCATTCTCTTTTTGTTAGCTTTATCCTTGCTGGCACGACAAGGCACACAGATGATACTGTCTTAGTGTACATTACGGTATTTTTAAATGCTATTGGCATTAAAAATCGTGGTAGAAAAGGAGAATTTGTCTTCAGTTGACCTTGCCTTTTGATCCTTTCAATTTCAGCTGAACCAAGAGGGAGGAGGAAAGCCATGAGAAGCATGGCAGCAAACATGACTAGACCTCACATTTCAGGGAGAGAAGCATTTTGGTAAACAAGAAAGACAGCAGTTAGGATCACCACTGGGTGAAAAGATGCATCAGAAATTTAACTGTATTGCCAAGGAGTCCAAGCAGGGGAGAGATACCACAAATGAAAATCAAGAATAGATTAAGACTCATAAGATTTGCAGGTAGCAGTGCTGCTTGTTTTTGCAGAACTGCTTTGGTTTCTGTCAGAGATAGCTTGTTCTTTAGTCTACATCTATTTGTTCGGCACGTCTGCTGCCTCCAGTCACTGCATTGATGGGGACCTCATCTACCTATCTGTAATGAATCAGCAGATACCATGTACTGGATAAAAGAGGAGGAAAAAAATGTCTTCTTAATGATATCCTAGTTAGATGGAAGTGAACTGGCTACATCACAATCTAGATTAGGCACCGATGTTTTCTAAAAATAAACTTCTTAAATATGCAGAGTTTTAATTTTGCTGTACTTAGAAACATTAAATTGTCACTTGCCTTGACTTCTGCTGGTATTTCTGATTATCAGTAGTTACGCAAACTCAGAACTGCCTTTGCAAGGCA
This sequence comes from Strigops habroptila, assembly GCF_004027225.2. Classification (NCBI taxonomy): domain Eukaryota; kingdom Metazoa; phylum Chordata; class Aves; order Psittaciformes; family Psittacidae; genus Strigops; species Strigops habroptila. Next base: position 21,407,763 of record NC_044281.2, on the reverse strand, counting down.
GTTTCACCTTCTCCTGGCTTGAGTAGTGTATTTTGCAACCAACATCATTATTTTGTTTTTTTTCTCACAACCTTTTCACTAGGTCACCATCTGTTACAGCAGCTGCATGTTCTGTGTGAAGTAGACAAGACACTGATTTTGTATTTAGGAACGCATGTGTGAGAACCTAGTGTCCCCTGCTGAGCAAAGACCTTAGCTGAGCATAGAGCCAGTGAGGAGTACCACCTCCTAAACTACTGCTATTACTCTCTGCAACTCTGGGGCTCTCTATTGTTCTTGAAACCAACTGACATCAACTGTAGTAAGTACATTAGAAATAGTAAGCAATAATGGAATGTTTACAAATATGTAACTTGGAGGTGTTCAGCACAATGGGCATGCCAAAGTGCTTCCTGTTTTGGAAGCATTAAGTTAATCAAATACGAGGTTTGTCTCTGCAGTTCTTGTGGAATAAAGACTGTAGATGTTTTTCCTTAAAAGTTAACATAGGATTTGTCCTTAATATCTTATAGGAATAGATGCACAGAATGATCTGAAAAAGTGAAAGAGTTAAATGGCTGATGCTAATATGCAGCTTTCCATAAGAAGCACAGATTTAAACAATGTCGGTGAAATATACATGCTGAAGGAATGCTTAATGTTTAACAGATAATGGTAGAATAAATCTGTGCAAAGCCTTCTGGGAAGGTAGCAGTAATATCACTGATTTAGGATGTACTCTACATACATTTGCAGCAAGTGTCCATACCGGAGGCAATAACTAATCTATTCTTTGTGCAAATAACATGTTGGGAAGTGAATTGATAGCTACTTCTTCATTATAAAAAATTATGACTTGTTTGAGAAGATATCAGTTTGGGGTTTGATGTACCATTTAAAACTACTTTTTGCTGACAAGTAATAGCTTGTAATATAGTTGGAAGGATTACTTTATAGAAGTACCACAAAATTAACACTAACCAGCCCCAAAAACATCTCCTCTCCCTGCTCTTCTTTTAATTTGAAATAACAAGTGTGTAACAGACTTCACCAGCAGTTTACAGCCTTAAACACTTTCTTAATGATGTTGATCAACAGGTAAATACAAGTAGGTACAGTTATGGCTGTATATGCCAGCCACATATATGGAAAATGAGTTACCCTATGCAGAAGTCTGTCTCATCTGGTTTTTATACATACATAAAGCATGTGTACGTATTAAAAAGTATCTATTTCCAAGCACATATACATAAACAAAATTATGTATACAATTATATGCATTTGTATATATTACTAACAGTAGTTAACTTTTAAGTAGTTCAGGAGGTCAGCTTGACTCTGCAGCAGCTCATGGTATGACAACCCGCTTTTAATAATAGAAAAAAAATGCAGATTTCCATGCAGGTGTGCAGATTAAGAGGACCTCACTCCATCTGGAAGCATTCAAGTGACTGCTATGGAAGCTAGCTGCAAGTGTGTCAAATGAATACCATGCAGCAAGGGGACTAGTTCTGCTTCAGGCACCTATGGACCATGAATGCCAATCTGGAACTTTCTGATAGCTGTAGTTTTTTCATGGAAACTATCTATTCACATGAGTAATCAGTTTTCCTCAGTCATATTCCTTTTTTTTTTTCTCCCCTTTTTTTCTTTTTTTTTTAAGTAAGAACTCATCAGAAGAAACCCTCTTTTAGCTGCTTTTTCAAATAATTTCAAATTAGTTCATAACTCCACACAGACAACTTCATCTGCAGGATGACAAAAGCTTTCTTGATCGCATGAATGTAATTTTCTTTTAATGAGAACTCTTGAGATTTCTAACATGAGCAGCAAATTTACAAAAATGGTTTCTTTGTTTTTAAGATTCATTTCATGAAATACTACTAAATTAGGTCAGGCATGAAAGTTTCAGGCTCATATCTCTAGAAAGAACATAACTTATCATTCACTAGTAATAATGTATTTTAATAACATTCAGGTTAAATCTCTAAGCATCCCTGTTTGCCTCTATTTGAAACTACTGTAGTAGAAATGAAATACTGGTCCAATGTTTCAGATGAAGCTAAAAGCGAGTCCTGTGACTAAACTATGCTAGATGTGGTTTAAAGAAAAGTGTCACTATGCATTTTATAGAGCTATTAGTAAAATTATTTAAAAATCAATAATGAGATTTATGAGGCTCCTTCATTTTATTGGGGTGTTTTTTAGTACAAATAGTAAGTCATGTTAGGCACAATATATTTTCTCCTTTCGTTACTGAAAATGCCCTTTTCTGTCTTTGAATAGCCAATGCTCAAAAAAGAGAAGGAAAAAGCTATTTTTCAAAATGTTGTTTTCCTATCACAGTTTTAATTTTCATTTAGAGTCCTGTAGAGTTTATATGATGTATCTACCCCTAATTTCAATCTTACTCTTGCAAATACCTTGCAAAAATTGTTCAACTTGTCTTTTATAGAAGAAATAATAAAGGTCCGTCATTATTTATTTGCCCATTATGCTTGAAGATTTCAATGCAAATAAATTGTATGTAGCAGCTTTGTGATCATAATCACTGTCATGCTAAACCCCCAGTGCTCATTTGTAATACGTAACCAGTGTTAGATCGATTTTCCTCTGGTGGGATAATATTTAAAATAGGGTTTACAAGATTTCAATGACTAGCTGGCATATTTTCTTTGCCTTCCACGGGGATTCTTCCTCTGTCTTCAAATGTAACAGAAGTGATTTTAATTATTATTTCATTACTGTTATTAATTTAATCTCTATGAGATAATTGCAGGATGACTCTTAGGGTGACTGATAAGAATTCAGGTACCATCGGAGCAGAGATGGTTTGACTCTGCTGGAGTTAGAGCTATCAAATTCCTCCATTGAAAAGTAGAAACTACTAGAAAATCAAGGTTTTTCTGCGGCTAGAAAATTATGGGAAATAATTTAAAAAACAAAGAGAAGTGCTCCGTAGTTAATTTCTGTTTCATAAAACTTTTGAACTCTAGATTAATTTATTCTGTTTGTTATTTCAGGGTGCAGAAGACTTGGTGATGGGGGAAGGCACGTAGAAGAAAAACTAAGCAACAAAAGGAAAAGGTCAGGTAGAACAAATCATTAGACTTATTAAGAAAGAAAACTGAATTCCCTGATGCAAGTTGTTCCTCTCAAATAAATTTTTCCTTCAGATTGATTTTGTGGTGCTGTAGTACTGGGCTAGGCTAGACTAGAGACCAGTAGCATCAGGAAATCCAGTGGTAACTCTTGCAGGTTACTCAGTTACAGGGTCCCTCTAGTGAATATTCGGAGAACATATATCTGATCTGTTTTATCTAAAATCCTGTGTACAAACTCTGTTTTTCTCAGAGCGAAAGCTGCAGCATCATTCAGGGCTAATAAGTGATACTGGATTTTGTAAAATCTGAAAGTTTAGTAACAGAGATTCAGGTCACTGTTCTTTAGGTCTATTCTTGTACTCATCAAATAAAGGACATTTTAGCAGATGCTGATACAAAACAGGAAACCTCTTACTACAGCTTTCAACTCATTAAAGGCTTTCCTAGTTGGGAGTATGGGAATAAAAGCTCTTATAAAAGGATTGCGGGGGGGAGGGTGTGTGTGTGAGGGAAGAAATACAAGAAGAAATAGTTATATGAATTAATGAAGAGTGGATGAAATTCATCAGTTTTAAAATAGCTGACATGCTTAATAAGCTTACTTAACAAAAGATGCTGTCTTCCAAGAGATAGGAGGAAGAATGTGACGTAGAACCTGTAAAACAGCTATTGAATAATACAAATAAGGAAATGCTTGAGAAATTTTAATATTCAATATATTGTCAACATTTGCGCTCCCTTTAAGATGCTAAAATAAATCATTCATGAACTTTCTGAACTTCTGAGAATTAGTTTGGTAAAGAAATGAAAAGTCACTGAAAAATGGGGATGAAAGCAGCAGCATTAATATTTCTCCTAAATTTTAAACTTTAACAATTTTGTGCTACCTTGCCATTGTTTGTACATTTGCACCAGCTGGTGTTACTGTTCAGACTTTTACTGTGATTTATACACAGAGCACACTCTAAAACTGCATATGTCAAAGAGACTGTTGCTTCCCTTGTAGTTTCCTACTAAGAAACCAGGGGAAATGTGGCATATGTAATCAGTTAACTCTGTGTTATGCCAGGGGTGTCAACAGAACAAACTGATGGGTTTTTTTCTGTGCTGAATTAGAACAGTGTTACTTCCACAAGTGTCTGCTACTTACACAAAAGCAGAAAGTGCTGGCAACTATTTGGAACTTATAGATTGTGATTTACAAGAAATTTCCTAGAGTGCTTGATTGGGAAGTTCTTCACATCTTTCTTCCCCATCTTCTGTATTTGTTAGTCACTGTATTTCTACTCATTCTTCTTTAGTAGTTTTTATCCCCTGATAATCCAGTGTGTGGACTTCATGTCAGTAGTAAAAAAAATTTGTCCTTTTGGCTCCTTCTTATTGTTTGAGACTTTTTTTCTTCATTTTCATCCTTTAAGGTCTTACCAGAAAATGCTTTAAATCTGTTCAGGTCAGCAACAGAAAAAGAATATCCCTCATTTGAATAGTTTTTTGCAGAATAATGAATAAGTGACACTTGTATCATAAAAAGATCAGAAGCGGTCTACATACTATTCCATAATTATTAGAATAGAGCTGAAGTTCTGTGTTTATAAGTTGTAACTCCCTGAATTAAATGATACCAATTAAATATATTTTAAGAAACTTGTAAGAGTTGGAAAAAAAAAAAAATCACTCATATACTGCAAAAATAGGTCTAGCCATGATTAATGCAGCGTTGTGTTTGTGAATGGATAAATAATTCATTATTCAGTGAAATAAGTGGTCTGAATATTCATAGATATTCTATTACATGTGAATTAAGTAAATATAAATGGATCTTTGGGGTAATGTTACCAATATGGCTGTGTTTTATAGTGTCTACGTGAGAAAATAAATTTGTGAGGAAAAGAGCAAGGTGAGGTCAGGCTGTGGAAAAGGCAATCAAAACCTTTGAAAGGGCACATGAAATGGAACTTGAACATACTCACATCTTGACAACGAAAGATTTTGTTTATCTTTTTGTTGGCATTTCTTTAAAAATCTCACGCTTGCCTGAAAATGTGGTTATTAATGATACCTGAATATGGTGGTGGTGGACAATAATGCTATCTTAAATCAGCATGTTGGATAACTTCATCAAAATTTTGTACAGAGAAATGTGATTCTTTTTTTCTCTTTCTTCCCTTAATGCAATCGTATGTATGGAAAGATTACATATGTACGTTTTTTATTGTTTGCTTCTCAAGGTCTTATTTAATTTGTTTGGAAAGGTCTATATACAACTGATAACGAATGATGTAAGACACATTATCAGGCAGGCAATCATTGCTTTTGACTTCATAGAACAATTGGGGAAGGGGGGAATCTGGCAAATTTTTGGTTTGGATTTCTTTTTTCTTGTTTTGACACCAAAGCTAATTTAATATACAGTGCTTGGTATTCCTTAGTTATTCCACACATAACATCTGTGAAAATCCCAGTTCACTTCATGGATGACCCAAAGAAAACAGGACACAGAAGATTTCATATTCCAGATCTTTTTAAACCAAAGCCTGAGCAGGTTTTAGAGTGAAATGAAATGTGACACCTTCTGTGAACTGAATGAGAAGTAAGGGAAGAGAGGATAAAGCCTCTTGCTTTCTTTAGTATCTCCTTTTTATGACATATTTCTCCCTCTGTAACAAGCATTTACATTTTGAGAAGCCAGAAGTCATTTTCTATAAACACATGCTGGTAGGGAGGTGTGAACTCCTTTGACATCACTCTGATCCTATTTGAATTGTCAGTGGTTAAAAGTACACTGCTACCATTCTGAATCCTTTAAGAAAAACTGAAGTTAAAGAGAAGAAGCAGACAGGAAAGTTCAAAGTGGGGAAAAAGGGAGAGGGAGAATGAGGGGAAGCAATAGAGCGCTCTCAAGTAAAGCATGGTCAGTGGGGAGACTCAAGAAGAAAGGGGGAGGTAACAGGGTGGTAATGACTAACATTCTCAATTTGCAGTGAAATGTGAGTACCTGTTATATAGGTTATCCTTCTATTCCTGTCTATTCATACAGGTCACCTCCTATGCTGGTATACCTTCCCTGCGAGTAGGATAGAAAAGTTTTTGCCTCCCCAAGAAGTAGCAAAGTTTTCTATTAAAGAGAATATTTAAATAGTGTTGTGGAGGTTTCGAGGGGGAGGGCGGATGTTCATTTTGTGTGTGTGTGTTGATTTGTTTGGGTTGGGTTTTTATTTTTTTTATATATTATATATATGTATGCATATATATGCACACATACACATATGTATATGTGTATAAATTCATAGAATTATATAGGTTGGAAAGGAGCTTTAAGATCATCAAGCCCAGCTGTTAACCTAGCACTTCCGAGTCCACCACTAAACCACATCCCCAAGTGCACATCTACACATCTTTTAAATACCTCCAGGGATGGTGACTCAACCACTTCAGGCAGCCTATTCCAGTGCTTGACAACCCTTCTGGTGAAGAAATTTTTCCTAATATCCAGTCTAAACCTCCCCTGGCACAACTTGAGGCTGTTTCCTCTCGTCCTACCATTTGTTATCCAGGAGAAGAGACTGACCTCCACATTACTACAACCTCCTTTCAGGTACTTATCGAGAGCAATAAGGTCTCCCCTGAGCCCCCTTTTCTCCAGGCTAAACAACTCCAGTTCCCTCAGCTGCTCCTCGTAAGACTTGAATATAAATGTGTATACAAACATAAATGTGTATGCAAACATATAATATACATATGTATATGTAATGCATTTTGCATGAATTTGCATGCATATATTTTCAGAAACCAGATATTCTTACTTTCATTAACTGGCACCCTTTTAGAATGTGAAGTTGTTGCCTGGGACTGTTGCCCCATTTCAGGGTCTATTTTTAAAGACAATATCTAGATAACAAATAACAGGTAGCAACTTCTGTTTGTGTATGCTGGCAGTTTTAGGGTCATGTAGAGCTAAAAGAAAGTTTGTACTTTGCAAACTTTATTCTGAACACAATGCAAGTGCAAGTCTAAAAAGTTGCTGGAATTGACATGCTAATTACTATTTTAAGTCATAATATGTTAGCATATATTTAGTGTGATTATTATGGTTTTTTGTAATTCATATGTTCTTATAGTAGCAATTTCTAGTACTACAGAGGTGATATATTTTACAAGCTTCATAGAGACCATGATTTCTTTAAACCAACAAAATAATGTTAATTTAAAATAACTAGTCTACTATGTGTTATTATAAAGAGTGGACCCCTGTGGTGGGTAAATCACTTTTCTATATACATTTCCAAGGTAGTATGTAGCTCTCAGAGTGCCTCCTGAGTATAATACTGCCAGCTCCTGGTTATCAGAATTATGTCTTCATGTAAGTTAGCAGGGAATTAAAAAAATCACTTACGCTTCTATGCCCTCTGTTTGGCACTAAGTGTAACAATTCTGTTTACCATGGATTTTATAACTTCACCTAATAATCTTCAAAACTGAATTCTCGAACAGCTCTAAGTCAGGCTGAAAGAGGTCTTCCAAAGAGTTGAGCTCCCTCTCGTTGGTGGATATGCACTCAGCTGTAGTTTAATCTACTCTAGAGGCTAATTGGCTAACTGGAAGCAAGAAAGAACCCCATCATGTCTCAAAGGCTTTTAGCCCAAAGAACGAGAATGTACGATGGAGTAGTAAATGAGTGTCAGGGCATTAGGGTGATTTTATACTTTCCATTTTTCAAAGGGGAGTGGAGTCCTTTGCTTGACTAGAGAGACAGGACCTCTCAAGCTGAAAAAAGGAGGTCTCGGTAGAGACAAAGTTGAGAACTTCAGCTCTATGTAATTGAACTGATTGAAACACTGTCTTGTTTTAGCTTGGTTTAAAGACACTAAACATTAACCTACAATGCACCCCAAGAGAAAGCAGCGCTGTACTCAAAATAACTACGGACGGTTAAATCATGTTGAAATCAGCTGACTTACTAGTCATGTGGGAGACAATAATGTGGGGGTTTTTCAGTGTTTCCTGTAGTGTATGTGAACTAATCCATCGCTCATCTAATTTCTTAAATTATCTTAGAGGTTGAGAATAGCATTTTAATTACATTCCTCATTTACCTAATTTAGTTAATCAAATATTAAAATATTACTATGACAGATACTGCAATAATATGAAAGCATTTAGCATCAAATATCACTTCATTAAAAGCAAGTTTTAATTTTTCATATTCCTCCTGTGTCTCACAGGAAGCAACAACAATACTAGAGGATCAGTAACAACAAAAGGCGTTGATTCAGGTTTCACATTTTCTTCTAGCATGTGGCAAATGCTACTGTGTTGTATAATACCAGAAGACAAGAGGTAAAGCAAGTGTAGTTTCTTCATATTTAGATCTGCCAGTCTAAAATAAATTATTCTTAGCAAAACTTGTTTTTAGAAAACAAACAGCATTGGACAAAGTGGCTTAATACAGAAGCCTCAAGCAGACGTTCACCACCCTCTACCAGAAGGAAAGGTAATTCTGCCATTCTCCGCTTACTGTTGGAAGTTTGCAGTGCTATCCAATGGTTACATCTACTGTTAGAGCTTGTAATACTTCTCAGACAACAAAAATGCTTTAGTAATCTTTGCATCTATTCTTCAGAATTTCTAGATCTAGCTTTTGATAAATTGGGTCCTGTAATTGTGTTGTTTTCATGAGAGGAGGATTCTTGGAATCCAAATATCCCCATTCTGTCTTATCTAATGTACAGAACCCAAACTCTCACTCTTTGGAGGCCTTCCTGTGGATTGGTTTTGGGTCTGCCTTTACACTACTGGCAATTACTTTTGTGTCACTCATTTACTCTAAAACAGAGCCTAAAAATTAAAGGCTCCTATGTGTGTAGAGACTTATCAGGACTCTGACGATGGACAGTGGTTTCTTTCATTTTCATTACACTACTACATAAAGCTCTTGAGGTTGACAGTGGAAAGTTAGAATTGGCTGCCAGGTTGGTTAGAGGAGGAGGAACACTACAATACAAATAGCAATGATTTTGTCAAGTGTATAAGAGAGATGCATGTAATGGTGAACATGAGATGATACATGTATCAAGATGTAAATTTACTTAACTAAAAGACAATAATTTGAAGACATTGGAAAAATTGATGGAGTGTAGTAGCTGTGAAGACTTTTTCCTGTTCCTTAACTGAAGCAGCATTGGCTGGACAGACGTAACACAGCACCATGTATGCCAGCTAGGTACAACCCTGGAAAATTGCTTGTTCTGCAGCAAGCAAGCTAGATGATAAGCTACGTAGTGTGATATAAATTTACTTGCTCGAAAAACGAAAGTTGGTTTGAGAACTCTGTTACACTGATTTCAAGATAGCCAATGAAGAAAAATGTCATGGTATTTGCCCAGATGTCTTGATTTAAACTTGGCTCATCTGGCAAAACTGTTACTAGCATAAGAGTGTCATGATTTCACTCAGTAAACGCTTAACAGGTATTATTAGGAAATCAGCTGGAGCGTTTTGGAACAGAACAATTCAATGAGCCATTGAGGGAAGAATAACCTCCAGTAGAAGAGTTAGTAATAGTTGCAAGTAACTTGCTACTGGCTCTCTAAATTTTGATATATTTGCCTGTCTCATCCATCTCGGAAGATATATAGGACGTAAAACCTACTATTTTTTTCTCATTTTGCTAACACTTCAGTATTAGATAATGTACATGAAGATCTAAATGATAAATGTTGGCTTTTGATACAAAGTTATAGGGCATTGACGTTTTCTTCACAGAAATAATTATCAAAAAAATATAAAAGGCAGAAATGAAACCAGTCTGAATTCCTTTTTGACATAAAAGAGATTACCAATTTAAATTACATTTTCTAAAAGTAATTCACAATAAACTGCTACTTAGAACACTAACTTGCCAGTTAAATATAACTACTGTAATCCCTTATATTAACCTGGTGACTGCATGTTTTGTAATAAATATAAAATTTTAAAGTAGTGAGAATGCCAAAAGAATCTTTTCTAGTAAGGTAAGAACTAATGCTCAGAATCCATAAAGGTTTTCCTTAGCTAAGTGATAATTTTCTGATAATATCCACATTTTATAGAATGTCTATGTCAGAGTGTCCATATGCATCTTAGTTTTCCACATAATTATGCCTCATTTCGTTTAGCACAGTGATGCTTTGTCTGTGGCATGAAAAAGAATGAGCAAATGTCACTGCAGAAGGTCTGCAATCTCAAGATTCACCCACAGTAAAAATACTGGAAGCTTTGCTACCAGACTACTTTCAACATCTTACATCCAAAAAGTACTGCAGAGTATTTCCCAAGTGGAAGTGTTCCATGGTATTGGCTGAAAAGCAAGACCAAAATCCCCAAAACATGTACCAGTTAAGCCCTGTCTTTATAATTACTTGCTTTCCTCTGCTTTTTATTAGCTGTTACTGTACTTTTACCTCTCAAGAGAAATTATCAGTCTTCATTTCTTCCACCCTGAGTTTTAATTCTTACTTTAACTATTGCACCAGTCCCAATTCTAAACCCAAATTTTGATGTTCTTTTAAAATAATGAAAGTTCAAAGGATTTTCCTGTTTAGAGACGCTACACAGGAGACACCAACAGTGGTACCGATTTAGGCTACAATTTCCGGACAGGGTCAATGCATGTAAACTGTGTGTCAGGTTTGTTTAAGTACCAAAGTCATCCACAGTCATTGCATTGCTTGACTATGCCTCACCAAGGCAGTTTGATACAAGGTGGCTTTTCGATGGCAGAGACTATTTGAGAGCAAGTGACATTAATTTGTTCCAAATGGTGCTGAAGTCCACATGTTGTGGGTACATACCACACTCTCAGCATTAGACTCAGGGAGGTGTTGGATTCACTAGTATCCTTGCTAGGCTTACATCTAAAATGTTTCTCTGCTCCACTGTTTGCTAATAAAATCCATAAGCGATTGAGTATGTTTCAGAAGGAAGGTGAGAATACTAAATAGCCTGAAGCTTGCAGGATTCTCATGAAAACAACCAAGTTCTACCTCTGGCTTCAACTGATATTTCACTATTAATGCAAAATCCACCAGCTTCCGCAGCTCCATTTCAGGATAGTAACACTACAGTACACTGGTAAAAATCTGATACCATGGCAGATACAAAATACACATGTCAAGCCTCCTCGAGATTAGGCAGGGAGCTAAATCCTAAATTTGGACCTATTTTTTCTAATTCCTTCTTAATGACTCTGATAATTGGATTAATCGATATGAAGCTACTCAGATGTTTTTTGAGAGAGCACAATGTCCGGCTTAGACCCAGCTCAAAGGCAATCTCAGCACTTTGAAACCTTGGTGGAAATGGCTATCTTTCTTCAGCCCAGAATTAGGTATCAGTATTTCTAGGACAGGATGGACTTAGGCCTCCATTTCCATTCAGTGAATGCAACTGGCTACTTACAGACTGGTTACTGTAGCATTCATTTCTGAACATCTTGCAGTCCCTTTGGATACCACAGAGTAGACTTGGTACCTATTTCAGGACTGTTGTGTCTGTTAGTGATTAGGGAATTAATGAACATCTGCTCCCTGCAATTTAGTCTGGGTTCTAATAATACCAAAGAAAAGTTTAGATTTCATTTCTCTGTATTTTTCAAAGGATACTTTCCTTGCCAGGTTTTCCTCTTGTCTGTTCATCACCTTCTAGTACCCATGATGTGAAACTACTAAGTACAAATCTAGAAATATTTCTTGTAGACATTTAGTGGGGCTAGTGAGCAAATACTTCAGAAAAGTGAATAATTTAATAGCTTTTAATCTCTTTGCTCACTGTTGTCTGTGAATATATTACTTTTCCTCAAAATATAGTTTTTATTAATTTTTTCCGCTAAGGTACAGCTACGCAATGTAGTATAAGATGTAACTGAAGTATATTTACATTGATTTATCTGGTTGACATTCCTCTGTTTGACTATGCAGAACTAAACTAAAAAAGAGGGTATTAGGAAAAGTCATCTGGAAACAAATCAGTGTTCGGAGGTAGCAAAACGTTTTGTGACTTTGTAGTATTGATAATGACTGGACAGGTAGAAAGAAAATATCAAGTATTGGAAATAAACATCTGCTTAAGGACTGACTAGCCAGCATGCAGATATTTAAGTTGGCAGGGCAAAAAATTATATGTTTGAAAACATCTGTCCTAATTGTACAGAGGTTGTGTGGCAATGTGGGATTCACGTAAATGCAGGGAAGACAAATGTCCTGCGGCAATCTACAAGATGTGTCTCTTCTGAGAACTAGGTAACATGGAAGATCTAGCTCAGATATGTAGGCTGGACAATGCAGTGTATCTTGCCAAACAGAGGGAAGGTAAGAAGTACTGTTACAAGAATGATATGCACTTGAAGGAGGATTGCAGTAAGAAATCTCTGTTAGCACAACAGTACAGCGAGGATAGGGTACCTCTCAAATTACGAATTTCAGCTGGATCCACAGAATGTAGATTTTAACAGAGAGGGAAACTTGAAAGGTAAAGAGATCACAAGTGCAGCTTGTCTCTGAACTACCACAGAAGTTATGTTTAGAACTAGAATAAATCTGAATTTGCCTTTGAGTATTATTTAGGTGACAAAGGTGATGAATGAATAGAAGCATGGAGGTGCAACGTCATCTCAGAATTTCATTTTGATGGTTTCTAAATATAGGAATGTTTAATATGAACAGAGTGTCTGTGCATACTTGCCTGTACACTGGAGGCAAATGTAACCGAGAGGCAAAAGACAGTGAGTTTTTAACCCCTAGAGGTTGTATTATTTGTTAAACACAACAGGAATTTAAATTATTTTCCAATTAATAAATGTATACAGGCTGCACTGAGAGAATATTTAGGTCTTGGGAGCTAGAGGAAGAATATACAGATGTACAAATTACATTATGCTGTCATTACAAATGTAATGACAGCATAACGAATGTAAAATAATAACATTTTGAGACTCATTATACATAGATGAGAGTTCAGTATAGTTAAGAATACCCACGTATTCTTGACCTTTCTTTGAAATACGGAAATGGTGCTTAGATGTGAACTTCATTATGGTCTCTAGTGAGATATAGCTATTCATTTTTAAACTGATTAATTTAGGTTAGTGTTGATGAAAGACTTCATAGGACTAAATATGGAGATCTCATGGGCAAGCGTACTGTTTTATAAGCAGGTATCACCTGCTTAACTAAATGTTTATAAGTAGCCATTTTGTCAAGTTTTTCTATATACAAAATAATAATTAAGTAGAAAATGTAAAAATTAAATTGTGTTATTCCATACATTGAACTTGGCTTTTAGTCTTTGTTATGAAACGTGCTTCCTTAGAAGCACAGGTACAATTAAAGAACCATCATCTTGAACAGCAGATGGACAGAAGCAAGCAGGCTGTTCTTCAGGATATGAAAAATTAGAAAGAAAATGACACGTATGGGTTTATCTAATAAAATGTTTCTTGTAAACTATAAAAGGCAGGAATATGGAAATCATGGGCTGGGCAGTCCTGCAGGAAAATTATCTGGATTTGTACAGACTGAGACCATCACTGGGAGTTTCAGTCTAAACAGCAGAGTTTGGAAATTACAGGAAATAGAACAGGTTTTAATCCTAGAGATTAGGCATGGCGTTTAGATCATTTGGTGCAAACTGCTGTGCCGTGGCTGTTTTGTGCCTATTGTGTGAATAAATGGAGAACAGAAATAAAATGGCTTATTGGCCATTCCAGCAGAGTGTTTTAAAATTATAAAGTAGGAATTTTTGCAGCTTTCTGTATGTGCTTTCTAGTGAAGTGATACATGCAAAATATAATAAATTAAAATTTTTAGTTTATAATTAGTTTACTGTATAGGCAGAAATTAAGAAAAACAGATAATGTGTTTATAGTACAAAATTCAGGAGTAATTTCAGTGTTTAGAAAAATTATAAAAATTAACTCTATACAATTATTACTTCATTTACACTATGTCTCTTGGAGCATGTAGAATCCAACCAGATGTCTTGTATTAATTTGAGTAGATGGGAGTGATAAATTTTCAAAGCTCTGCTGACCTTGTAGTAGCTATCGCAGATTGCCGTACCTGAAGATCTTATCCCTTTCATTTTATGGATAATTTTCTCTTTGTCTAAAGGTCAAAATCAGTCTGCTTGATAAGCAACTTAAAATTAAAAGCTGTAATAACAGTTCAGTAAAGTTCTGTCATTCTGCTGCATGAAGTGATTAAATATACGTAAGTGTATGATTAAATTTTCTACTTACTGATCTTCATGTGTTAAAGGAGTCTGAAAATACCCCACGCCACTGTCAGAATAGCATATACGAATACACTTTATAACGTAGATTTACTGATGCTTGTAAGTTTTGGGCTGTGTTTTCTTTTAAATAGATTGTTTTTCATGGGACTTAACTCCAATGTCTTAACTATAACTTAATGCAATACTTGTTCTGAAGCAGTAAGATGATTTTTTAAATAGACGTGTTCATCTTTTCATGTTGAACTCAAGTTTCTGAATCCTCCCAATAGAATAATCTATCCTACAGGGTTTACTCATATTATTCTGATTTGTATCATACAATTGTCTTAACACTACAAGGTATGGATATAACAGTATCAGTACAAACAATACTTTAAAGGATAAATTTACTCATGATGAACTACGTTAGAAAAGCTAAAATAAAATTTTTAAAAAGCAAATTTTGTGCAGTGAGGAGGTTTAGTTAGTATAAATAACTGTATCTTATTGTTAATAACACTAAGTGTGTAAAACTTGGAAGTAAAACCCAATTTCTGAATGGATAGAAGAAAATCTGCCAGATTTGTTCATGCATACCTTTCTGCCAAGGGAAAAGTCAGGAACAATTAATCTGATAAAATTTGATTTAAATCTGTTCAGATTTGTTAGAGGATTTTTTAAAGATTTTACTTGAATTTGAACTCAGATTTATATCATGGTCAAACATATATAGGTTTTATATTAGACCATGTTTTTCAGGGAAAGCTTAGTCCTTCTGTGAGGGTCTATGTGCAGGCAACAACCCATGTGTTGAGAATCAAACATTGCTACTCTGTTATTAAGTACAATTTTACTTGGAGAGTAACGTTAGGAAGACTTCTTTACTTTGGCTGCACTTTTACATAATCTGCCTTGTTGAGGTTGTTGAATGAACTGAATTTATTCCATATTTAGTATGGAATGTAATTTCCTGGGAAACTCAAACTGGAAGACAAAAATCCATTAACCTGGGCAATGTGAATTATTTATATAAAAAAATGTATTACCAGAAGCAAAGGTGAACTAAAAAACCTCTCTCATTGGAATCCATTTACTCAGTTGCTCAGGTATAGCATACTCTAGTACATGCTAGTATGTGTTTAAAGGTACAATACAAACTTCAGTACACGTTGACAAGGTGGCAGCAGTTCAGCCCCAAAAGAAATCTTGGAGCTTCAGCTTGCTGTGCCTTTTCACTTGGCCTAAATCCCTTGATCTGCATCTTAACCTGGGATGCTACAGAGAAGGACAGCGGAGGGCTGAGAACACTGCGTTTGAGGCACCCGCAGCTTTCTCTAGCCTAAAGACTTAAGGAAGAAAACTTGGTGTTCCGTATAATAGGCCAGAACATGAACAACAGGGGTAAGCAATACATAAAGGGAACCTTTGTAACATTGACAATATACACAGTAAAAGCATTCAAAAGCATGATATGGGTTAAAAGATTGTATGTAGGAAGCTGGGGCAAGGAAGCAAACCTATCAGGCCTAAACGATGATTCCTGCCAACATTATTCCTGTGCTTATATATTCACTTCTATTCAGGTTTCTTTACTGCTCCCTTTACTGATGGTTGAGTGCTTGGCATAAGCCCTGCCAGCACATTCAAATCTTTGAGGGAGCAACACTGAGCCTCTCTGTCAGAAATCCTGCTTCTTCAAAGCCCTAGGCAGGTCATGAGCGAGTGTGATAGCTGCCCAAGCAGCACAGGCACAGATTAATGATTACCTTGTCCAGTTTCTGGCCATTCTAACACAGCCCTGTGCGGCTGCTGGATGCCGTCCAGTCAGCAGTTTTCCATTCCAGGAAGCTGTGGGTAGCTGTGAAGAAGCACAAATCGCAGCTATCTGTGCTTGGCCTGTGCAATAACAGCCCATGGTTGAAAACCAGTCAAACATAAAAGAAACCCAGGGATTTGGCAATGCTGTTTACACTGGTGTCTGACATCTCTGCTGTTCGTTAGGGCACTTGGCTAAACATGCTGAACATTTTTGTGATTATAGCATGATATTTCATTCATATTAATGAGCCAAGTTTGTGCTGTGTGGAGATCTACTGTACCAAAAAAAAAAAATTAAAACTAGTGCCTGTTAATTAATGTTATTCCAGCTACTAATTTAGTGCCTGTTTCTTTGATATAATCTGCCCAAATTCGTAACTGATCATGCATAACAGATCCAACCCATTTGTTGTGACTGATTAAATCAGGGGTTTCTTAATGCTAACAAATGTCAGCTATTAGATTTGAACTTCTGTCCTTCTACTTGAATTTTGCGGGAGGTTCTTTAAACTCAAGGCTTCAGTGGGGAAACAAAAAACCTTCCCAAAGTAATATGAAGACAGATGCGACCTGTACAGTTTTGCACACTCTTTTTCTTTTAATCTTCTCTATCACTGTGCTGTCAGAATATATTTAATATCATGTAAATTCTGATGTAAGAGAATTGGATTAGTTCTATATCCAGTGAATGACTTCAGTGTTTTGGAATAGTGAAGTCTTGTAGAATTCAGTTGCTGGCCCAGCATGCCATTAGCTTTGGATTATTAATGCAAATTAAAGTACATTAGCACAGAATTTAATGTAATAGAGCCTATCCTTCTTCAAAATTCCTATGACTTTGATGAAGAAAGCTGTCAAAGAAAAAGAGCCTAGTAATGGCATATATTTAAGGTTTACATGCTCCCAAATAGTAAATCAGTTTGTTACTTATCGACTGCTGGATTGGGCAAAGTTGGCAAGGTGAGGGTCAGCTGTCCAACAATTCCTGGCGTACATCAGTGTAGTAAACGTCTTTTTTTCACCAAAGCTAATGGTCATGCACATATGGTTTCCTATGCGCTCACATAGTCAGGGGAGAGACCATGTATACAAGGATTTTGTTGGGAAGAGGCCTAAGATCTTCATCCATTTCCGTTTTCTGCTACTGCTAAGGGACATTCACATTCCCACTGCAATGCTGTGAGATTCCTGGAGAACCAGGAAGACAGCAGTATTGCACTGAGCATAGCAATAATGGCAGCACAATGGTAGGGCAACAGAGGATGGAAGTTAAAGGGAGGTTGGTGGTTTGAGATTTACAGTCTTCTGTATAAGTCTTCACCTTAATCCTTACTATTTTCTTGTCCACTTACTCAATAGGATAGCTTTGGGTGTGGGGAAGAAATCTTCAGAAGTGACATAAACTGTAGTTTTGACCTGTGCCAAATGCAGCAATATGGCATAACTTCGGCAGACGTGATTTCTAAATCTGAAAACTACTAGCGTGCTAAAACAATAAAATAAAAAATGAAAAGGTTTACAGCTGCTGTGTAGCAGATTCAATGTGTAAATTTGAAATATGCCAGTAAGAAATACAAAAATATCAGTTGCACAGAACTGAGTTATCAGAACAGTGCAGCTCAAAACTGAGAATCAAAGATGACAAGACACATTGATGTACTTTTTTCGTGGCCAGAAGAATCATTTCTAGGATAGAGAAATAAAATATAAAGTAGTCATATGATATACCAAGGATCTATGATATCCAGGAGCATATTTTTCTTCTATGCCTGTTTATCTGAGGTGCTAATTGAGGGTAAAATCAGCAATTATTGTGGTTGATTGGCTAGAATCAGAATAGGGCTTAGCAATTACAAATGCCAGAAATATAAGAGCTGACATATTTGTACATATAGAGGTTTTTTTTGGACATTCAGGCCACATCTAATACCAAATAAAATTAGCTCCAAGGTCATTCATCAGTCTAGAGATGAAGACGTTAGTGGTTTTCGTGACTACAAGGTCACGATATTTTAAGTAAATCATCTACCACCAAATGTAGTTTAAGGGAACCCAGTAATATGTAACCCACAGCTCCACTAAATGCTCCACTAAAAGCTCTAATCTTGCTTGCAATTAAAACTTACCCAATAATACTATTGCTTATAAATGACCTGCATTAACAAGGGAAGTGAAATATGATGAAGTGGTTCGTTCACTCTGACTGCTACAAGTAATGCTGAACAGTTTAGATTTGATCCATGCCTATCTTGTAAACAAACAGTTGTTTATTTTTTTAACTTATTCAGATAGGGGAGTAGACTCATTTTGCTGTTTGTTCATTTGTAGACTCATTTTGCTCAATTTGCTGTTATTTTTTCACAGTCTTATGTCTAGAGATAGATGTTTCAAATTATATAGCGCCATCACTCTCTGATAACATTTGAACAAAGTTTTCTCAAGGAGACATGCACAGCCAGGGCCCACAAGTGAAAAGATGATGGAAAAAGGCATCAGCAGCCTCACACCGACCCCGGCACTGGCAAGTTTGATCCTGAAGATCACTACTAAAAAAAGGAACTACACAGAATATAGATGCATCTCCAAACATCATTCCAGGTAATTCTTGAAAGGAAGGACCTAACAGCAAGTCTCCGGGAGAAAATTTTCTTCAGGAGGCAGGTCGCACAGATAGCAGAACCTGAAGGAAGGAGCAGCCTGGTATCCTATACTAGCATTGGAGGCCTGTTGTGTCACTTCAAGCACCTGACATTACAAAAGAAGTAAAAAATACCATGAATATTGAATTACTAGGAACTGAAAAAAAAAGAACTTTACTCCCCTAAGTCGCTACAGTAATACTGCAGTTATTTAAATATCAGCTGTCTAGCAGATGTGGTAGCTGGAGCATGCTGTGTTAGAAGAGGCCTCATAAGCTTTGTGTGACTTTGTGTACCCTTTTCTCCTGTGTGACACTGCAAGACCCAGTAAAAGCAGAAGGCTTGATCAAAATGTGTGAGGAATCCAGAAGCAGAACAATTTTTGTACATAAAGATGCTTTGGATTCCAAAGTCAGTTTTGATGACACATTTTGGAGAGCAGTCATGTCATATCACAGTTTGACAGATACAGCCAGAACGTACTCTCTGACATAAGCTTTCTGCTGATCACGTACTTGCAGGAGGATTTGGTAGCACGGAGGAAAAGAGGAGATAGAAGATACTTAAGATAAATGCTACTCCAATGGTGATTGTTATTCTTTGAGATGTTATGCTTAGAATGGATCACGGAATCTGCTTCCCAATACATTAGGATGTAGACAGTAAGGGAAACCTGGAAGGTTTTGCCTTTCCAGACTTTTATATCTTTACACAGAAGCAGAAACTGCACAGGGTACTTTTGTGTGCCTAAGTTGCTGTTCCGGGGTCTCCAAGCTTGCTCAGATGAGGGACAAAGGTCCTGTATAGTAGAAGTCATACTGGCAGCAAGATCTTCAACCACTACAGCTTTTCTAATGTAAAGATGCAAAAAAATGTGGTGCATGAGGCAACCTGTTTTCAAGAGGGAAATGGGATAGTAGAAATCATCTGCTATAGTTAAGGCAAATACAGCATCTAGTCATTTATCATTAGTAGAAGGCAATGATACACCTGAAAACTTCATTCTGTATTTGGCCAGTTATTACTGAAGGAACCCAAGTATAGAGAAAAACTGTAAATGCGTTTCAGATTTTATTTGCTTTGCCGGAGACATTCTGAATAGCAAAGACCTGATGCAGCAAATACGCTCTGAAGGGTGGTGCAAGGATAGATTTAATGATGTTTGCATGATAACTTGATATTAAAATAAGGATAAAAATAGAGAAGAATAATAGCCACTCTTTAAAAAAATCCATTTAGTATGCCAAGTGTGTCTAAACCCATGCTTAGTGCTAAAACATTTGTTTTCTTATAGGTGTCTATGAATAAATAAGGCACAACTTTCAGAAAACAATGGCAATGTTAAGCTTTCCTAAGGAAATTACTAACTCCGTCTTACATTGTGGGTTGTTTTTTTTTTTTTAATTCTTTTTTAAAACTAAGTTCAAGTGGAAGGACATCAAAACTATAGCTGCAATATTTCTGTGACCGTAAAGGCAGTCAGTGTGTTAGTGTGAAGCAAATTGTATGTTAAGACTGATCAAATTTGTGGGCAAGGACACTCCAGGCAGAGCTAAAATCTAAAGCCAGAAGGGTGTTTTGTCAACAACAATAATCCCAGATTATGCCTGTCTGTTCAAAATTATACAGGAAAGATTACAGGCGTGAGGTCTATGAAAAAATATGTTTTTGAAAACTCATTCTGTTTCTGATCCTCAAGATGATAAATGCACTGCTTTGAGTTTCAATAAGGAGATTCTAGAGTTTCAGTAAGGGCGAGGATGATCTCACAGGGGAACATTTTAAATGAACAGATATTCCAATATAATTTTTTAAGACAAATGTTGATTTTTCATTTTATGACTATGTTCTTTCTGGAAAAGTTTATACCAACCCCATACATAGAGAGGCCGGGAAAGGTAGTATTATTACTTGGGAAACATTTGTAGATGAAACTTCTTTTAATAGGCAGCAAGTTATTGCAGTATGTTATGCAAAGGTTCTTAAATTCAAGTGTAAGTGCACAGACAGAAGACAGGAGGACTTACAAAAACAAATTAAGGTAGTGTAACACAGTTTCACTCATCTAGGTAGCCTGGATGTGTAAACTCCTTTATATTTAGCATCAGTAATGGATTTACTGAAGTGTGGTTCTATATTTTCTTTGTTCCAAAGGTTTCTCTTTTTGCTCCTTTTGCTAGACATCTCAAAACATGAGCATTGGTAGCAGAAAACCCATCAGTAAATCAGCTTTACAGAGCAAATGCAGAAATACTGGAGGAAGTAAACTTAGGGACAAACTCTATACTCCTCCATTTTTCCAGATATTAGAGAAATATTTTTTGGTGACATACATAGACAATCTTGTTACTACGCAAGCTGCTGGAATTGACTGTAATCATTGTGCCATTGTATAAAGGTAGAGAATAATTTTTTCTTTGATGAATGGAAAGCAGCAGTTAAAGGGAAAATTGTTTTCTTTTCATAGGATATTATTGACAAAGCTGAGGAAACAACAAGTCTTAGGCCATGAAAATGAGTATTTTAGGTTTGGAACATGAATGATAAGACAAGGAATCCCAAAGCACTTCACACAGGAAGAGAGAATATTGCCTACTCTCAAAACATTCTTACTCTATGGATTTCCCTGAAAGCTCCTCTTAAATCATTATTAAAGTGGCCAGAATGCAATACTTCTAGGAAAACAGGGAAACAATCACTAGACATGTTGTCAAAATATTGAAAAAAGACAAAGAGCAAAAATGAGTTGGATGCACTGTTTTATCCGAAGCAATGTGTTTATAGAGGAATTCTTTCATTATGTCAAAATGGAATACAGTAATAATTGTAAAAATATAAATATATGCATAAATGTATTAGGGAGTCTTGTAAATATTAAGAAGTGCACACATTTTTTTGTCACACTGGAAAGAGCCCTCTACGTTTTAATAATCTTTCAGTCAGGTTGTTAAGAAATATATAACACTACATGCTTGTAGTTTGAAAACCAAATCATGTAAAATTGTTTCAATAATGGAAACTGTAGGTGCATCAAACCCAAAAGTTGCATCATTAAAGGTGCTTAAGCATATTCCGAACAGAACTTTGCATTTCTGAGTATGAAAACCTGTGCAAAAGCACGTAGAACAAAAAATGTAGGAGATTCCTATGGAGTGTTAGCTTTAGGTTACTTCTCTCCCCATTTATGTTGAGAATGAGGCTGCTGGCTAGAGGTGTGAAGCAGGCCCTGCCTCTTCCTGCTTATATAGCAGTTGCTTGTTGGTTTCGGTTTTTTTCCTCTTTTGTGAAGTTTTAACCTGCCATTTTGGTCTAAGTAAGTCACACCAAGAACAGAGGTGAGACTTTTTTCAAATGCCTGTATCTTTAACAAATCCTTCAGCGTTTGTAAAAGTGCCACATTCTGTGATAGCTTTCTTCTTGGGTGTTTTTTTTTTTTCTTCAAATTGCTTTATTCCCTTTCTGTTGCAAGGGGAATTATGCAAGTGTGTGTGGATAAACATAGGTTTAAATCATGTATGTCATACATTCTTCTGGGCAGTTGCAGCTGCATTTCATAACCTGATTTTAGGTTTGAGTGTGAAGCATCATAGACAGCCTCAAGGCTACAGAATTTACCTAAGTCCTGGACAACTACTTTCACTGATTAAGATGTTGAAAATTTTTATTTCCTTTCAAGTCTGTTCTTCTCACTGTCCTGACCCTGGCTTCTTAGGGTTCAGCTTTAACCTGTCTTCCTTCCTCTCTGTATATATATTTTAGGTAGATATTATGCAAATTAAAAGAGAGCCTGCCATTTCTGTCTAGCTGGCAGGTCCCACATCTCGTGCAAAAACCTTATAAGTATATAGCAACTTAGAACATCAGTGTGGGTTTCTACTTTTTGTCATTGTCTGCATTTGTTTCTTTCTTTTCTCAATGGGGTGAGTGACAAGGTCTTAAATCTTCTACTATACATCTTCCCACAATTTCCATGCTATCAAGGCTTTTTTCCCCTTGGCTCCCCCCAAAATGACAACACCCATTAACTTTCATTAAGCCAGGAAATCCATGAAAAAATCCTTGTAGGATTTCTGTTAGAAATCCAAGCTGAAGAAACAGAACAGCATGAAAAGGCCTAGAACACTTAATTTTTCTGTGCTTCAGAATAGCCAGTAATTTGGGGCTGAATCAGCCCTCTAATTGACACAAACTGCATATATTCCAGTATTAAAGTAGAAATAACCTAATATTATGTTTAAGACACTAATTTGGGAAATCCTTTAGTCACTCCAGTGAATTTTAATACATAGTTCTTGTTAATGCATTTTCTGTAATTAATTTTGACAATGGATGCTAAAAAGAACAGAATTGCTAATTAATTTTAAAATATGTATGAGCAAATCCTGAAATTTCTTTAATTGTAGAAGTTCTAGTATGGGTAAATTATTGATGAATAATGTATAAATAGTAGAAAAAAGTTATTTATGGTAGGGAATGTTTATTTAATTTTGTCCTTAATGAAAAATTTACATGATTTTGAATGTTTTTCTCCCCTGAAACCTGCATACTTGTATGGAATCTCAATCTCTGTTATGGTGGAAAAGAATTCACACTCTCTATGTAGTATTTGAATTAATTTTAAACTGACTATGGTAAGAAAGCATGGTGTAGCTTTGCTTTTAGCAACCGTGTTGCAACCGGAATACAAGTATGACTGATAGCAGAATCTGGCACTTGTGCTTCTGTGAATGTTAATGTAAGGAAGCATTTCAGTGCACACTAAAATTTAAAAAATATTATTAATCGAAGATTTTAAGAGTTATGATTATGGGCCTGACGTACATGTATAACCTGAAAATAATACTATAAAATGTAAATAATTAACTAAAATGCTCAAATATTTCGCAAGGTTAGAAATTTGCATGTTTCTGTTCCTGCTAACCAAATTGATATCTAGAAGTACTCCATACA
Source organism: Strigops habroptila (assembly GCF_004027225.2). NCBI lineage: Eukaryota > Metazoa > Chordata > Aves > Psittaciformes > Psittacidae > Strigops > Strigops habroptila. The sequence continues at coordinate 21,384,026 of NC_044281.2, read as the reverse complement.
ACCCCATTCTGAAATCCTTCCCCCAAGCATAACATTACATTACCATTCCTTAATATTCCTTATTTTTCTCGTCCTTTTACCCTTCTGGTAATGTGGATATTAGTGTTTTGTTCTGACTACAGATTGCTTTTTTGTTCCAAAGAATAGACTTAGTCTGGCACTACTGCTCCTAAGTTACACTGTTGTACCACCATATTTAGCTTTATCTTTGTTCTTTCGCCAAAAGAAGTGCGTTACAGACTGTACAATCCTTAGACAATGATCCTTGTAGTATGGATGATTTAACATCAACATTCCAGGAGAACTAAGAAAACATACTATCTTTGTTTGAAATGCTTATATTACAGCTACAGAAATGTTCCATAAGCCAACAGATACAAATGATGCCAAATATGCTGCAGCTTTCAAAGTTTCCATTGCCAAGAGTACATTTTGAACTGGCCAAGATCAAGTGGGTTTCTTTTTATTTCTGAAAACACAGTGTGCTGGAAAGGTTGTGTACAGCTTTTTTGAAAGCATACAGCTGCAAATCATAAAATGTTTTATATATGATTATTTGATTAAACTAATGCACTGCATATTGTCATCACTTTCCAGCCCTATGAAAAATCTGGGCTCTAGCAGAGATTATTTATTGTTATGAAGGAAATTAGTAGATACAGTGATTAAGTATTTTATTCACTTTAAAAACAGGCTTTCTAATATCAAAAGCGATGCATAGTGTACTGCTCACAAGGCTGGCATGGTATCTTGAGGCCTCCAGAAACCAAGTAGTTTCAACCTCCAGCAGCTCATTTCTTTTTTCACTGTTTCAAGAACTCAGAACAAAATTCCTTTCCCCATGTAGTTTTGCTGAAACCATTTCTGTTGCTGTAATGATGAACTAAGTACTATTTCTCTCCCCCTTTCTCTTACATATTAAATCCTTTGGGACAGATTTTCTTTTATCTAATGTTGCTATGTCTCTGTTGACCCCAGTAAGGGGTGCTGATTACTTTTACCTAGGTGAAGAACAAAAAAACAGGGGGTATCCTCACAGTATTGTGTTGGAAATTGTTTTTTGATGAATGTAGTCCAGATGACTCTTCCATTCATGTCAGATGTTTCTTGATGCCATCTTGAGTTAACATGGATACACCTCAACTTGTGAAAAGGGCAGCCCTGATCTTCTAGTTCCATTAACAGGGTATTTTACCTCCCGCGGGCTTCCAGGTTGAGCAGGACTACAGCCTGGTTGACTCTACAACTCTATGGCTGGTTTAATGCAAGATATGTGTCGGCAGCTGCTGAACAGGGTGATTGCACCTTCTCTTCCCAGATTTGCATGGCACTGCAGTGAGTCTGACTGAGCCAACTGAAAACTATAATGTTTTGCTTGTTTGTTGGTTTTTGTTGTTTTGTTTTTTGGGGTTTTGTTTTTTTTTTTTTTGCTAGGTTAGTTTTTAGCCAGATTCATCTATGATATATATGGTTCAATTGCCTGGCTGTGCAAATGTGAGCCCAGTGTTGCAGGGCTGGCCATGAGTAGAGGGAGCAATGGGAATCACACCTCAATGAGGGACTGCACTCAAATCGGATAAAGGTGACTGTACAGCTACAGCTGAATTACAGCATCTTGTCTTGACAAACAAAAGGAAGAAGGGCAGATGTGATGATCTGCTGTTAACTGCCATGAAGCTATACCATATTTTCACCAAACACATGGAAAGTGCACAATGAATTCAGCTTCTTGCTGGCCTAGGTAGAACTGAAACACACTTAGCTATCCTGTTTCTGATGTGACAGGAACTGAATCCATTTCTGTCATGTTTCTCCTTTTTGCTCAAATGTATGAAGTTTAATTAGTGATCTTTGTTAAATAAAGGAGGTAGAACAATGATGGATCAGAGTAGAAAGATTACAATGACAGAAACATTCACGTTCAGAAAGAGGCAGAAAGCAATTCTAATATTGAGAGAGAGGGATAAAGGGGCAGAAAATAGAAACAGCACAGCATATCTATAAATAACTTCCAAATGAATATGCCGTATATGGATCAGATGAAAACATTTTTACTCATGCAGAGCTCCTAACATACCCTCTAGGCAGAACAAGTCCTCAGATAAGAGATACTCAATATTTCAGGTCAGGATTTCCAGTAAGCTGCAGGTGATGGAGTTGTTATAATCTGTCTCTTTACGAACTTTGTAAGTTCACCAAAAAAAGGCATCAAAAGGAATATAAAAATCAGAAGGAATTGTGGAAAAGAATAACAAATTAAGAAATAAAAGAATACACACAGGCATTGGCAAAAGAGCATTAAAGTAATTACGAGAGTGATAGTCCGAAAGTAAATTCATAATATGTATTGTGGGTTAATCTCTGCTGTAAATTACTAGTGTACGTTACAGAGTATAATGCCACTACTGAAAGCTAAAGAACAAATAGAGCATATTAAAAATACTTCTGCGACAGCCATTGAGACAAATATATTAACGCCAGCAGGTCGAAGGAGGTGATTCTCCCCCTCTGCTCTCCTGAGACCCCACCTGCAGTACTGCATTCAGTTCTGGGACCCCCAGCATAAGAAGGACATGGAGCTGTTGGAGCAAGTCCAGAGGAGGGCCACGAGGATGATCAGGGAGCTTGAGCACCTCTCCTATGAAAACAGGCTGAGAGAGTTGGGCTTGTTCAGCCTGGAGGAGAGAAGGCTCCAGGGAGACCTGACAGCAGCCTTCTAGTACCTAAAGGTACAACAAAGCTGGAGAGGGATTTTTTACAAAAAAGTAAAAGTAAAATAATACATAAATGTGACTGGTTTGCAATACAGGTGTTTTAATGTAATTCCAAGTAATTGTTTTCATATATACAGCATATATCTAACATGAATTGCAGAAGTGCTGAGCTTTTGCCATTCTTTTGGTAATATTTCTCTTTTGTAAGGTACAGGCGCTTGTGATCACAGCCTGTGTAACTTGATAGAGTATTCCAGTAGAGATAAGCAAAAGTGTGACACCAATAAGCCTCTTGGTTTTGTTCCTATTTTAGCCGACTCCTAACCCTGTTGCTCTTGTTCCCACTGAGATCCAATATACCTCTGCAGAACTGCTGTTGGCCCTTGCCCATGCGGATAAATACTAGAGGGACATTTCTTAACCTCTCTACAGATGGAGACAACATTCACAAGACTGGTAAATGACTGAATAACACGACAAAGCAAAAAACCAACCAACCAAACCACCCCCCCCCCCAAAAAAAAAACAAAACCCAAAAAAGAAAAAACAAAAGGGGGGGGAAGGAGAGTAATACTATAAATATTTAATATTGCCTGCGGTACAAAACTTCCAGTGTTCCCATAACCCAGCCACTCAGAAATGAGAGGCAAAATCTGAAGCAGTAGCAGAATCCTGTTGTTTTGGGGAGACTGTTTGCTGCTTGTGCAGAGCTTATGTCTATTAGCTCTACAATTTTAGTTCAACTTCCTTAAAACTTGAGTCCATCTTTTATTATGATGCTACAGCAGCAAGCACAGGGCAGAAAACACACTCTGAATTCTCACATTACAAAAATGAGAATTTTCTCAATAAATAATATATCAAAACCTAGAGGACCTGATGAAAGAGAAAACTTGAAACCATGCTGTGCAGAGTTTAAAATATCATGCGCTCATACTTGGTACACAATTATTATGATTTTTTTATGATTCTGTGATGGGAGGCTGTAGAGGGTGCAGCCATTCACTGGAGCATGGGTGCTCACTTGCCAAGTAGTCTAAAGTATAAATGCTTCCTACTTTTTTAAGGAAGAGTAAATTCTAATAGGTGGCTTATCCTATCTTGTATCAAAATAATTTCAAGTTACTAGTCACAGTAGTGTGCTGTAATGGTTTGATTCAAACTAGATTTAAACTATCACTACAAGGACAGAAAATGTCTGGGCGGATGCAAATAAGAATATAGCTGCTGTCATCATTATGATTGTGTCAAAGCTTCCTGATAGACTATGGATGAGCTGCTTTCCCCCTTAAATGAGCTAAACTCTGTTGAAAGAAATATCAAATTTTGAAAAGGTAGCTGAGTATAGAGTTCAATACTGCATTGTCTTGGAGAAGCCATGACCCAGCGTTGCAAAAACATGTATTTATTCAATCCCTTTACAGAGTTCACAACACTACTAATAAGCGTACCGTACCATTAAGACTATGGTGAGGTTTCTTGCTATGTTAAAGTCTCTTAGAAAGCTGAAGTCCAATGGTGAAACACAACCTTTCTGTCAATTCAGTACTTGAAATAAACATCAAAATTGTACACAGCCCTTACACAATTTATAACTTGTTCCAAAATTATCCAAACACTCTAATTTACTTAATCGTGAGAAAGGTCTTGTTTTTTACAGTATAAAATTGAAAAACATCATAAAAGGAAAACCATTAAGGAATAACTTTAACCTGTGTATATTTGCCTGTGATTTAGGAGCCTTCTCTTTTTTTTTTTTTTTTTTTTTTTTGTAATGATTGTTAATTAGGAAAAAAAAACCTAAACAAATCTTGTTCTGATTTTTCCTTCCTGGAGGCAAGAGGAGAAGACCAGCTTCTGTCAACTGACAGCCTAATGTGAGCAGCCAAAAAAATGACCTGGTTAGATGGTCGTGGCACAGCCTGACTTTCATCTCTTCTACAGTGGAGTGCCAAAAAATATTTCTGAACTTTCTTTTTGGCACATTTGCTTGCATAGCTTGAACACTAGAGAAAAATAAGCAAGAATGCTAAAGAAATTGTCCTTGTCTCAGTAAGGATGTTTTCTCTCCTCTTGATACAGACTGTGAGCCTGTGAGTGCTGGACTAGCTTAGCTGTATGTTAAGCAACATCTTAATCATTTGGGTTTTCAACAGAGCTGATTAAAAGCTTTTTGTCAAAATGTTTTTCAGCAAGATATTATATGCTCATCATTATCAAAATCTCTCAGTCAATAGATACTTGCAAAATATTGTTTATAAAACCCAAAACTGATGCTTCTTGAAATTTCAGTTTAGGATTTAACTACTTCAGCTAGGAATATGCCCTCGTCTGACATTTAAAAAGGGACAAACAAAATACTGGGTATTCTTTGTTTTGAAACAGCTTTTTTGAATGAAATTTGTCAAGTCATAAAGAGAGTCAAAATCCTTTTGACTTTACTGACAGAAAATTCTTTGATTAAACCCAGAGGATTTTGGTAGGTATAAGGATTCATTCAATTAAAAATTTCAGAATGCCTTGTTTTCCATTTTGGACCTGGAAAACTGAAGTAGCTGATTTTCAAAGTAGTTAATTTCTAATGAAATGGAAAATCTGGTTCCTCTTTATTTAAAATTTAGCTCAGTGTTAAACGTAGCTAAGTTGCAGTTCCAACTAGAATTAATTACTGGCTTTATCAGCTAAATATAATGCGTTTGTATTGATAGTTTAGACAAGAAGATATCTGAATACATATGAAACCCGCTGTTTCTGCAATTTGAGGATGAATCAGTAGGAGGACTGAACAAAGAAAGATAGTACAGTCAGTCTTCACATGACAGAACAAATGGAAATTCGTATCTCTACCAGAATACTGTGCAACATAAATCACAAGAGAGAAAATAAATATGAAAGACCAAAGAAAAGAGAGGCAGCACACTGAGCTACATGTACAACTGAAGAAGTGAACGGAAACCGAGAGCTAAGTATCACACCAGTGTAATGGCGGAAAGCAGATTATGCAAACAGTCTGCAGAAAGATTCAGAACACTGGAATATACCAACAGGTTTGTCTTCACTACAGAAGCAAAACCTCGGAATTAGTTCATACCATTTATAGCTGTTTCAAGCATTCTGTAACACATCTCCCATGGCCTTTTGCAGAACACAGAAATTGCTGTATTTTGTAATTTTAAAAATCCCCCAAATCTGTGTGAATTACGAGCTGAGTGTCTGTGGAAACTTAAGGACACCAATGTTTTATTTTTCTCCATAGTGAATTTTATGTTCTTTCAAAGGCACCAATCTGATGATAGCAGTATGCTGTTTATCCACTGAATGCACCGTCACACTCTACCAGCATGCCTAAAATCTGGAACTGGAGAAATCAATTCTAATGCAAATGAGGGTAGTTTGGTTTCCCTGAATACTGAAGTCCTTTTTGCATCTGCTGAGACTGACAACGTGGTTGCCATCTATCCAGCTAGGAATGTGGCAAAGATAAGCAACACAGTAAAAACCCCAACCTACTAGCTCCCTAGCTGTTCTTCTCTACGCAATGCACTCTGAGTCTCATTAGCAGGAGGTGAAATGCTCTGCACTTCACCCAGCACAGTCATCTTCAGAAGCCTGCAATGCTGCCTGCATTTCATTTCATATATTAGAATGAATATAAGGAATATTTTTCAGGTGAGTTGCAAATGGTCTGCTGCAAATGAAAGCAGTAAGAGGCTGAACCATATGATAATGACGTTGAGTCAGCAGTGTGTGTGAAACTCCTGTCCCAAATGTGCATGTGAGGCATAATCCCTACTTAAGGATTTTGTGACCTTACAGAAAAGTTAAAAGAAATTCTCAGTTTTCTTCAGTGCATTGAACTTGAACACTGGCTCTCACAACAGCGTGGGTATCTGTTAGCTTTCACCATATGTAGGATCCAGGTATTCCATTATGTGAATCAGAAATGCTGTGAATCTGCCTTGCCATGTGAGGAGGAAGGAGTGGGCCTTTTAGCAGGGCAGTGTTTGGAGGAGTGCCCGTGGCTGCAAAGTTGCACTGGCCTCTTTCAGCCTGGAAGCTCATGTGATTGGACAGATCACAGATAAAACTGCTGCCTTGGGCATAGAGGATCCTGGTGCAGGACTCAAGCTGTTCTAGGAATGGATGGTATTCATAACTCACTGCAGAAGGTGTGAGGCAGGAACGAAAGGGGAGAGGCTCATGCTCAGTCTATGAGATTTCGCATAGAAGTCTCAAGAAAAGAGCAGTAACTGCTTGAACAACTGTAGTTGATTTTCTTTATTCTTTCTCCCTTTTTTAATTTTTGGGTGGGTTTTTTTCCCCTCCAACCATTTTTTTGGGGGTTGTTTTTTGTTGGTTTTTTTTTTTTTCATAGGATTTGTCCACTTATCTGCCATTTAACTTGCCCACAAGTTTCAAAAACAATAGAGATAGTGAGTCCAAAGAGAAGGATGCAATTAACATCTAGTAATTCTCCTTGCTGTCCAGTAAAAATAATAACAGAGCTGGAACTCAGAACAATAAAGAGCCTCTTAGCCAAAATATTAGTATTTGGAATTTAGTTGCTTTAGTGGTGGGTTTTTTTTCTAATAGAAAAACATGCTGAGATGCAAGAAATCTTGGAAAAGATAATGCAGTGCTAAGGCCAGTGAAAATGGATTCATTGTGTTATAGAAAGCTATGGTTTCTTCCCAGAAATAGCCGATTTTCCTTGCGAGGTTTAAAAGATAATGCTATTAACTTTCACCAACAGGAAGATATTTTGGAGAAGTTTTTGGTCGATTTCGGTCTGGTGGCGGCTTGAGTTGGTGCTCTGACAGACCTGCAGCTCTTAAAGGAGTTGTATGCATTAAAAAAATGGGGTAGAGACAACTAATATAGAGACCAACACATACTCATAAATTAATGTAACAATCTAGCAGAGGAACAAACTGGTAAGGAGAGCAGGTAAGAGAACCAAGCATGTACTGCTGCTAATATGCCTGAAGGGGAAATTGCAGTTAAAGGAAGAGCAGACAAGCTACTGTCGATTGACATCATTTCATCTTGAGGAGACGGTGTTGAATTAATAAGAATGTCAAACAAAAACATATTTGTCCATTGAAAGCATGAAGACAGCTCATATCTAGCAAGACTAAACAGAATTACCTCACCAAAACCACGTTCTGAACAAAAGACAATGATTGTTCTCACTATTGCAGGTAAACAGACAAAAGGAAGAACTATGCAAAAAAATCGGACAAGGTTAGGATTGAAGAGTAAGGAAATAAATACCTCAATAACAAGATTACAATGACCTGTTCGTAACTTTTAACTTTCTATTATGATGAACTTTAAAGCTACATTTCACAGTTCCAGTTTGATTTCTAGTTGCAAGCATTTTGTCTATTTGAGAATACGGGACACCCTCAATTTCATCTGATACTGGATGAAACTCCTAAGTTTTTTCCTACATTTATTGACATGAGATGAGCAATAAAACTATTGTCTATGCATGTTCTGTGGAATTTAGGATACCAAATATGCTGGGGGGGAAGGAGAGAGGTTGGAAGTTCATTCTCTTCTTTGCTATATTGTTTATTAGGTTTGTGATCTTGCAGACTCCTAGTAGCATCCTTATCAGCATTAACTGCATCCTGTACTCTGTGCTCCCAAGAGAGAATACTGAAGTAAGGCTTTGAAAGGGTATTCAACTGTGCTACCACAAAAATCAAGAAAGCCATGGCGAGATGGCTTAGATACCTGAAATGACTGCCATGTGGCCAGTTTCATAGTAACTTCTCAGTAGAAAATGTCAGTTTTCAGTTTGCCTTTCTATCTTGTAGGTACAGCAAATATTACAGACCTTTTTAAGCCTTGTATTACTTGACTTGTATTACCAAAACCCCAATGTACATGCAAACCGATCATCCCTAATGTTCAGTATGTCCAAGTCAGACTCCTGAATTAGAATTCTGTTCGATGGAGCATCTATTGTATGCTTTACTCACTGTGTGTATTTGCCAAAACTTTTTTCCATACTATCTTGTAGGGCAAGAATTTAAGTTAAAATTGTGATAAAAGAATGAAATTCAAGTTTGTACTGTGGTTATAATTGTGTAGCTGAGTATCAGGGCCATTCCTGTGTGCCTACCCAGTGCAGTCATCAAATTCCTACATTGGTCCAGGAACTTCCCAATTAGTCTCCGTAGACATGAGCCCAGCGAAAGACAAAAGAATTTACCAAACACACAACTGTCTTCACAGCAAAATATTTGACTAATTGTTGCAGGAGGTCTACAGGTGAGAATTTCAGACACTTCCTGGAGACTCCCAAAAGCAGCCCCTGCTGTGCATAAGGCACTTGACAGACACTGTATTAATGCTTAAGGTTGGTAATTAATGCTCTGGGTAGACAATCTATCCATCTGAAGGAGTCCCTCAAACAATTTCTGCAGCATTTTCCTGGAGATGCAGGAATGGTAACACAAGACAGTGTTTTGTATGTAATTAAGATATTAGAAGATGGTTTGTACATAGTTTAAGGTGGTCGACAGAAACAGTCATGCATAGGCCGGAATGGTCACGTAGGACCCTATTCAAAAGATTCCAATAAATTAGCTTTTGTCTGTTAATAAATACTCAGTGTGTGTCTGTGCAACACTAGTAAATGTTCACAGATGACAACTCAGCAAGTTTTTATTATTTTGGGGAGGCACTTTCACTTTTCAAACTACTCTTTTAGCATTCAGCCATGTTCTGCTTAGCACTTCCTTCTAATGGTAGGATTCACTGTCAAGTGGCACAGCTGAAGAAATTCCAAGTCTAGAACTTTGCATACCTTTTTGTACTGCTTCTATCAGGAAAAACGTGGTTTTTTCTCTTAAGAGAAAATTCAAAGTAGATTTTGGGAGTCTTTGACAAAGAACAAACTAAAAAAGAACGTCTATCAAAGCAATTAATGGCCAAATTTGGGAAAGGAGATGAAGTGAGTTGCTGGAAATATCTAGAAATATTTTTCAAAGCAGCATTTGCATGCAGACTTCACAGTCTACATGTGACTTCACTTCTACATTTGACTTTCATGTCCTACTGTGCATTAAAGGAAATTTCTTACTCCTCTCATTGAACATGATAAAAGGATAGCTTCTTCTAATTAATCTGCCTTTAATTTTAAATACAAGTTTGTTGAGTTGTTGGCAAATACACAGTCTTAATTCAAACATTATAGTTCTCCTTCCAGGAAGTATTTAATGGTACTAATAGTGCTGTGCTGCAAGTTACCATATTTATGAATTAAGGTATGTGGACTTACTATGATTTATCTGTGATATCTCCTTTTCAGGGTGTGTTGAAGGTTTGCTGGTGATGAAAGAAGCCACATTGGGTTTAATTCATGGTAAGAGGGAAAGTGCTAAATACCATCCTCAATCTGCCGAAGGATACTTGGTACTAACAGGCTTAAAAAGAAAGGTAGTGCTGTGTAATCTCTGTGAGACAAATGAAATATTTGACAGAGTGAGAGGGTTTAAATTGCTATGTCTTACTGGAGATGTAAAATCGCAAGGAGCAGTACTTTCAGATGGATTCTTTGGCATGTGCATATAGTATTTCAAATCCTTAGAATTCCTTATTCAAAAAGTATGCATAAAACCCAAGCTGTTTGGAACAAAAATAATACCATCACCCTTTTTCTTTGAATTATTGTTTACGCACCAAAGGGCATGAAATATTTTTGAAATTCTGCAGAGCGCTATGTGGATACTCATTATTTATCTATGAATAGTCATTCCATCAGGAGACATTTCAATTTAGAATCTTACCTGAAGGACTTTCCACTACTTCTATCTACGTTTTGATGTCCTTTCCTGTCACTTGATTTTGTAAAAGTAGTTGTAGTGTTTGGCTTTAGTTCACACAAAAACTTCATTACTAGTTAAAGTTGAGTCTTTGTTTTCAGTGTATCATAGAAACAAAATGAATTGCTGAGATAAAAATGTCCTGGTTCAAATGTTAAGATAGGGAGAAATAAATTTGATTTGCAAGGGTATTTCAAGTCTCTTTCCTTTGCTAGCATCAGTGTACAATATTTTTTAGTACTGTCCCTCAGTAAAAAAGATATTAGGTATTCCTCCCATTCCTATCTAGATGTGTATATAGGTAGTATAATTTTGATTAACTGAATTTAGAGAGAGATGGAACTTTCTAGCATCCCCAAGAATCACCATTGCAAAGCTTTTTTAGTACTTGCTTATACCAGACTAATTGCAAAAATCACCTTGGCATCAAGTTTGAAAATACTTCAGAAGTGTCTCATATTTTTAATGTTAGAAGGTACTACAGGAATCAGCTACAGATATTGCACAAAGAAGAAATGGCCTTTGACAGGATGACTTACAGACCAAACTCAAGATATTCTGGGACTTGAACATAAAATTGAAATTTAGAAACCCAAGATCTACAGTTTGTATTGTTTGTGCAGCTGTTAATGGTGCTGAATCATGACTGCATTAGAACTTTATGATGCATTGTCTGATATATGGTAGATAGAAAAAATAGTGAAAGATCATAAATAAAACTACTTTCAACAACATAGCATAAATGGTCAGTGGAGGATCTTAAATAACATGACTTCCCTTCACAACTTGCAAATAATTTGTACCTCAGTGAGTTTCAGGTGGCAGGAAAATAGCATTCCTGTAAAAATATAGCGACAAAGCATCAACTCTGGGTATGCTCCAATTCTGTTTTCTTGTAGGCTTCGGAGAAGTAGTCTGATTTTATTAGTTACAATTGAGGTATTCATGTTTTGGTTACCTTGTTGCTGAGACTCTGCTGATGTGACCACAGTGAGCCCTACAACTTAGTATTTCACTCTCTCTTCCCACATAGATGCTACAGATTTGTGTTTTGTAAAAGGAGGAAGTGTCAGGCTGTTAGACTAAAGCAAACTGCCACCACAACCATTCTCTGTCTCTTTCATGGCATAAAACCGTATTGTCATAGACGGAAATGTCCTTGTAGGCCACAGCACACTGTCGATTCAGGGAACAAAGACACAGGCACAGGGCAGAGGGTACAACAGGAATGACATACAGTATGTTCCCATTGAAATAAATACTGTGTTATAAGTACTGCAAGCTAATGATGCGTAACTTTTTCACTGCGTCTTTCCTGAGCCCCAGAAATCTTGTTCAGACTTACTGGCAGAATAAAAAGAAGTACAAGTATGCAGGACATAGGATATAATTTAGTATCTCTGCAAGAATGTCCCTGATTTCTTTCCGATTCTCCAGAATCTGCAACCTCTCTGTGCCAGCACGGAAAGAAGACACCACATGGTTAATTGGTACAAGTGAAATGTCACAAAGGGCTCTTTCCTTTGCAAAGTCTTCCCTTGACAGAGGAACAAGAAGACTCGCTCCCTGGTTTGATCTGTATTTCTCCAAGTAATTATGCTTGTATCGGTTTAGGATTCTGAATTACTTGAAGGTGTTCTCTAAATGTTAATTTCTTTTTATTGGTGTGATAGGATATATCTTGATACGATCAAAGATACAGGATTTCATAAGACAACCTGAAATAGCTTTGAAGATCATAAACAGACTTCTGGGAGGTAAAATCTACATGAAAATTATTTAGTCAGATTAAGATGCAGAATTTGAGATGACTCTAATATTTCTGGTACAAGGATGACAAATATAAGGGCAGAGATGAGTAAGAGTTTAGGGATCTATATTCTGCATGGCTTCTGGAATTTATTGCAATGGAATAAAGCCAAATTTTTAAGCAGCAGCTACTTCAGAATTCAAATGCCTTTTTTATTACACTCAAAGGTGAATAACTGCAGGGAACTTTGTCTGAAGTCTGACATTTAGGTATATATACACTAAGTACTTGTCACTTCGTCCTGGGAAAATCAGTTACCCAGTGTTAAGGAATCTGTAGTCCAGCTCTGATGTCGTTCTGGTTTTGGGGTTGGGTTTTTTTTTGTTTGTTTTTTTAATTTCGCAGGATTTTGTTTGCATTTGCCATGTTAAAATGTTTTGTGTAGTAAATATTTAAAGGATCATTTTGAAATGACACAACTAAGGTGCATAATGACTCCTGAGATTAGACTGTGACTAAATTGTTAGATTCATGCTAAAAGAAGCCTTTTATTTCAGGTTAACTGCTGGTAACCTCAGGCAGATACAGAATCATAGATATCTATTTTAGGCATACTCCAGTGCAGTTCTTCATGCAAGGCAAGTCTTATCCTCATGTAAGAAATCTCTTCATCATTGTTACACCTACATGTTATCATCATAACTAAAAAAGCTTTTCATGGGAACTTCCTAATTCCCCACTATTCAACCCTAAACAGTAGGTCCTTCCTCTTGTCGGGGGGAGCACTTAGATGGCAACAAATAATAATACCGTAGAGAAGAGAGATGAGCTAACTCAAGCTGATGTAATCTCAGTTAATAAGAAATGAAAATTTTGAAACTATTGAGGAAGCATGTGTTGCCATATAAAATATTGAGATCTAATTACTATTTTTAAAGTTTTAACAGATAATTTGACTGGGGTTTTTTTTTTGTCCTCTAAACATTCCATGCTGCAGACAAATTCATTTCACATCATGGAAAACCAATTATACCTTAGCAATTAATGGCTTGAAACATTTTAATTTCGTTGAGGCTCAGGAGGCAGGAAAAAGAGCACAGAAGAGAAACAGCTTGGGGAAGACAGTTGGGACTGACAAAGGCAGCAAGGGATAGAGTTGGAATTGAGAATCTGAGAACTGACGATTACTACTTTTTTAAAGATGTCTAATGTTTAGGCTTTGTAGCTACACATAGGGGCCGGGCCCTCTCCCCTGCCAGCTGCTTGCAATGAGGAGTGTAGTTCTTGTGCCCTTGACACGTGACTGTAGTCATCATCCACCTTGCTACCCCAACAGGACTGAAAGGATTTTGCTGCTAGTCTATAATTTGCTGAAGTCTCAATATAAACCTGAGCATTATCATTAAACGTCCTAGACAGTTATGAAGTGCACATATTAAATGACTCACAGAGAGATATTCAGTCTGTTTATGAAAGATTCTTGCAGAATTTTAAAATGAGAATTTGGACAGATTTTTTTCAGTACAGGTTTGGAACATAGTCACAAAGTTTCGGATCTTCTAGCTGCCCAGACAACAAAGTGGTCTTATCACAGCAACTACGAGGTTGTGGAAATGTTGGTTCACAACAAAACCTATTAATATTTTACTCCAAATTACATCCCATGATGGAAGGTAGAAACCACCTTTATTGCATTATGTGACAATAGTTAAAAAAGACCTACACACCCTCTGCCAACAAATAAGGAACAGCCTTACATCTGAACAGGAAGATCATTAAAACCAGGAAAGCAACCCAATTTCTGCTTCACTGTCCAAAATCCCACCTGGTTTCCTTTAGCAGCAATACATCACACGCTACTACCCAAGTGATGCCTCTCCAGATTGTTTGCAGTGTTAAAGGAGGAATGCTTTAGGCCACAGGAGAAACACAAATCATTAAAACCTCCCTCTGCACAGGTTCATTGAAAGCTCCCTCTGCACAGGTAAAGGGAAAGAAACTGGAGAAGGGCTAGGAGAATTGTCGGTGCTGCATTTCTGCTTTCTCAGTAGACTCTACTATATCTTTCAGTTTGCAAGGGATCTCTAAACAGCAAAACATGTTGGAAAAGAGGTTGTTAGAAACAGTGGATTTTCTGCACTGGGCAAACTGCAGCTGTTTTTGTTGTAATTGCAGTCACAGAACTGTTCTGGTTTCCCTTTCTCCCGAGATTTGGTTTGGTCATTCCACAGCACTGTCGTAAAGCCTCTGGTTGTTTAGTGATGCATCAGTGCCAAGGTTTGATAACTTATTTTAAAACTCTGGCTTACTTGGCTGTGTGCTAGCAGCAGGATTTGATAACTCACTTCAAAATAGCATGAAATAGTACCATCTGGCCATTAGCATTTCCAAGGCAAGTATTGTGCACTAAGCCTAGGAAAGGCTGCAGGTCACCAATGTGTTCTACTTTTGACAAATCTTCACGGGCTGTTTTTCTGAGATTGAGTTTGTATTTTGTTTCCTCCTGTGCAAGCCTACTTATTTTTCACTGATTTCCATTAAAGTAAGAAGAGCACTGATCCAGAAACAGTTCATGAATTGCATTATCCAGTTTAATTAGAGTGAACAGAAAGGTTCTCCACAGACAGAAGAGTCAGCATTCAGCCTAAAATGCAACTTCGAACAGTAATGGCTGAGGCTGGCAATGAACTGAAGTCACAGCCAGTGCCAATTACTCCTTCCACTCATTAGAGAGTACAGTAAGAATGATGCTACAGATTGTTCCCTGTTTCAGTATTTCATAATACATAGTAAACATGTCTGTTTAAATTTCTTCTCTAATTCTAAACTATGTCAGAATCAGTCCAATAATGAGTTTGAATTGTTTATGGTTGAAGTCAAATTCTTGTTTTGATTTTTCTATTTGTCTTAAGAATATTTTTATATCAAGCCAATTAAACATTTGTAGTAACAAAGAGCTGGTACACTGTTGTTACCTTGCTGTTGCAATAATTTTATGGACAGAATGTGAAATTTTAAAGTTCACTGGTAAACCTGTATTTGGGTACGCACCACCTGTGATCTGTGCCAGGGAAGTTCAAGGAAAAAGAGCAGGCAGAAGCTTTCCCAGACCATGTAAGCTTAAATTCCGTAAATGTAGCATGAGGATACCCAAATACTTGCAAGAGATGAAATGGTATCAGGTGAAGGCAGATGCCATACAAGTAGTTCTCAGATTCAGGCAGTAATTACCTTGTGTCTCGTTCTCAATAGAGACACATAGTCAGGGAGGACAAGGTTTGACAGTCAGGCCATCCTGGGAAATGTCATAGCTCGGTTTCACCATATTTATGCTATATTGTCATAAAATTCAAAATAAAAATATTAAGAGATTAAAAATACCCTAGAGAACTTGTCTTTACAGCTTGAAATTGTGGGAAAACTACTATATGATTAGAGGGTATGAGGGTATGGCCAAGGACAACTTAGCCTCAACAGGTCACACCTAGAATATTGGGTCACATACTTCGCTAATTGGTGAATTACACCTAGCATTTACTAACCTTTGGCTTTTTACACATAATGCCTACAGAAACCATAAAGCATACTCTGGATTTGCTGCTGAAGTCTCTGTCTTACCTTTGTAAAATGGAATCCTTGTTTCATAGAATGGAATGAAATATCAAAAAGTCAACATGTACTTTCCACTGGATCTGATCAACAGACACCTGGCAGTGGGACATAGAAACTAAATGCTTCTCAACGCAAGAGAGGATTTCTGACAGTTTGCTCCTCAACAAGGAGGACTAAAACATAGTTGTAACTTTGGTACACTCACTAGCTAAAAATACCTCCCTTTTGCCAATACAGATTTTACTGTGGCCGCTTCCAGCTTGTTTGGGTTGTCTCTTTCACCTGAGAATTGAGCTGGAAACTTTTCTAGTCATTAATCACATGATAAACACATCAAAAGTACTGAGAGCACTATATCACATTTACTTTCTATACTGTGCAAGTAAAGACAAAAAAAGAAATATGCAGGATTCTGTGTAGTGACCTGAAATGTAATTTCTTCCAGCAGGCATTGCTACAGCATTTTAGAGCTGAAAACTACTTTACCAGTGAATGTATTTTTTATTCCCATAAGATAATATTGTGGTAGCATCTGAGGCACAATAGAAGCATTACCATTCAGATTTTCAAATTCTGAGTTGTTACGAAAGGTTTATTATTGAGGACCTGTCTACAAGGTGGTTAAACACAAGCTTGCAACTTGCATAAACATATCCAAGCAAAGCATCAGTTCACCAATGCAGCACTTTAGGCAAGGCCACAGAGAGTTCAGTGTGAGCTGACCACCTGCATTATGGACTCCAACATAGATTGTGCATTCTCACTAAAGTTCTTTTCTGCAGCAGATGCAGTCAGTGTTTGAGTTGTCAAATACAAAGTTACTCCAGCTACAGTCAAAGTACACAGGAGGACACAAGAGATCAGAGGCGGGATAAAAATGGAGTAGCTAGTGAATAGATTGCTTTACATTATTTTCATTGGTAAATACTAAGCATGTAATTTTAAAATAGCTTAAAAGCCTAGACTCAAATCCAGCACAGCAATCTCCTTTGTTATGCAAATCTGACCAGTGAAGTTAGTGACAGCAGGGGAGTAACATCCTTCTGTGTGGAAAGAATCCATGGCTGGAAAGGAGGTGGCACAAACAAACCTCTCCACAGTTAACAATATTTTTCCCACCACATGCAATGCTGGTGCTTCTGTCCTATTCCAGGACAATATACTGCAGGTAAAACTAGTTGACATAACTGCTGATCTGCTACCTCCAGCACGTGTGGTCCAGGATCAGGATAGCAGCTCCTTAGCAAATACATGCCATGCTACCACCATGGCCAAGGAGCACGAAACTGGGTGGGAGGTGGAAAAGTGAGTCTGTACTGAATGAATGAGACCTAGCAGGCCTATGAAATGAAAGCAAAGTAACTGAAGTAGAATGGATGAATTAAAAAGAAAATTTATAGTTTTTCTTAGTACATAGTCTGTGTAGAAATTAAAAAATCATAACATCATAAGGTATTTATTATGTCCCATTAGAAGACCATTCTTGTCTCTTTAAGAATTTACAGCAACTCCTCACAGTTTCTTTCTTAAAAAAACCCCACATTTTTACCTTTTCAAATGCAAGTTGCTCACATGCATAATATACACTGTGTGCTTAGTTTTCATGTAGCGTTTTTGCTGGTGAGAGTTTTTTCTTTTACTTTGATAACACTTTCTTAATTTCTAAATAAATCTAGCTTTAAATCTTTTCAAACAGAAAAATACAGTTCATTTACATGATTGTTCTCCCTATGAATCATGTAATATACACTGAGAATCTGCTATGGGGGAAAACTATTTTCTCTTTTCCTTTGTGCACTATAATATCGCAGTTTCTGCAGCAATAATTTAAAATCGTAAATGTGGCTAATGAAATCCTCTATTATTACAGTTCCGGGAAAGAGACCTTTAAATACAGAGTTTCTGAAATGTATGGACTTGGGAAATGTTAAAAAAGGTGGCACTGAACTCTGAATTAGGAGCAGCAGTATTAAAAAAGAATATTACACATGAATTCTGCATGTGGGTTTTTGTTGGGGATTTTTTGTCTCTAAAAGCTGCTAAGACACACTTCTTCTCTTAGATGTGATGAGATTCTCATAAGCAAAAAGCTCTCCAAAATTGTCCAGTCTTTGCTGTCACAAATATATCCTTGTCTTACTTATTCAATTGACATTTCTATTTCTCCTACCACTGGACATCTAGAGGCAGTGAAAATAAAGCAGATATTTAAAAACAGGTGGGTCTGAGGCCTGTGTGCCTGGCTAAGATGCACATACTGCTGCTGAGTGCAATGCAGTGATACTTTGAGTGGTTAAGAGGCACCATATGGTCTGCAACTAGAGAATGGTGGTTACGTGCTCAAGGTTAATCAATAATCAGAGTTAGGTGAAGAAATTGTTACCACAGAATCAGACAGGCAGGAGCTCTTGATCTTCATTTGCCTCCTTTTATCACATGTGGCATGGCCTCTTAGTCACTTGAGCACTTTTAACAAGTAACAGCCCTTCTATTCTAGACACAGGACATGTTGATGTTGCAAAATAGCTTTTGCTCTCTTCCTATGCCACATAACAGTTTTCAAGGATTTGTGTGTTTTCATTAAGTATTTCAGTTTGTTTAGTAGCTAAGTATCTCTAGGGAGAGAGAGGTATTTTTGTTTGATGGTGCAGAGGAAGATGGCAAAAAAAAAAAGAGCAGCTACTCCTGTGCATTACTCTTGACAATGTCATTAGGTAATTGTCTCAAGTCCAGGGAAAATTATTTTCTTTACCCTGATGGTCCCATGAATAAGAAGAATTGGGTATTCTTGTAGAATTCAGCATGTAGTTGAATGGAAATAATATCTACTGTTCAAACTAGCGTTGTACAGGTACCTAAACCTAATATTTTTCTCAACTATTCATTTTCTGTACTCCGTCATCATTGATTCCTTAGTTGAGGTACTAAAGGCTGTCTCTGGCCCGATATTGTGTGTAGGCAAGTACCTTCTCTCAAAGGAAATGACACTGGTGTTGTGATGGCATTCCTTGACAAAAAAACACCTTTGTAATTTGCTAGTTATATATAAACAATTTTATAAATTTCTTATATTTATTTTGCTCCAAAGTGCTTTCTCAGGGATGTCTAAATTTATTTCCACTTAATAATAATTTCTACTTAATAATAAGCTGGCTTATTTTCCTACCAGAAAAACCTGGTACAGTAAGACATATTAATAAGCGCAGCTGTCTGTTCCTCTCTTACATACGGCCTCTTCATGTAAGTGTTAAAGAATGTACTTTGGAATACTCAGTTAGAAAAACAGCGCTTAGGACATTACAGTTCGAGTATGCACAGTGTTGTAAGAATCAGCTAGAGTATTTTTCTTACAAAAATACTAGAAGTTTTATAAGAGAATCTGAGGACACAGAAAAACTTTAAAATGAAACAATAAAAGCCCCTTTGTCAGATTCCTCTGAATTGCAAATATACTGCACATACGGCAGAACTGGCCACTGTGAATTCACATGTTGTTTGAAAAACCATTCGAACACCAGTTATTAAAAACATCTCTGAAATATTATCTTGAAAAGCTGAAGACCAAAGTTCATGTCCCTGAAATATATGAAAGGAAGAATAGACAGATTAGGTATCTCTAATTGTGCTGTGGCTGCAGGGTTGTAGCTGGAAGGTGTGGAAATGAACCTAAAAAACCTTTTATTTTTTTTTTCCCCCCAAATATCCACCATTGGAAAGCCAATATATAATAACTGAGGATCAGATAGTTTTCCCACCTTTAGTATAATTATTTCATGAGCTGAAACATAACATGTAATCATCACACATACTCAAGACTGCCTCACAAAACTACCATAATAACTGACTCATTCTGGATGGTATATTCAAGACTGTCAAGAATGCCTTCTCTTTACCAGACTTCCCAATCAGTGTCTAATGCTTCAGGAAAACATGAGTGATAAAACAGATTCTAAGCCTGACTGAATTTTAAATTCTGTTCATTGCCAGTGAGAAACCCATGGTATCTCGTTCAACAGTAATGGACACTGGGCCTAGAGGGAGAGTAAAGATAAGAAAGAATTAACTTGTCTGTATCTAGTCAAGGATAGAAAATGAAATTTTTCTTACATTAATTCTACTATACACAGTGCATATGGCAAGTATAATGGAAAATGAAGGAAAAATAATACTCGTTTGCATAACGTCTTCTAAATATAGAAAAGAGTGAAATGCCGTTTTATCTAATTGTTAAAGACACTGCTAAAAGATGATGATTAGGCAATGCAGTGTGGTGAGAGCAATACAAAGTAGGTTAATCATCTGAAGCCACTGCAAGCCATATTAGCCTCTAGTTAGTCTTTTCCCTAAGGTATAAACATAATTTGAATTTCAAAAAAGAGCTGAACAGAACATAGTCCTTTCTTTTCTATTAAGTAAGATTTGGACCATAAAGAAATCAACTTTACCTTTTCTAAATTTCTTTTAATCATCTGATCTGAGCCAGTAGCCTAAAATTGGGTAGTGTAAATATTCCCCATTAGCTCCAGGGAAGATGATGGTAAAGCTCCCAACTTTTGAGTCCTTGGTCCAAGATACTAAGTACTTTGAAATTCTCCTGCAGATAGATCATCTCTGCTAAATGAGAAAGCTTTTATGCTGTGCTGTGTTACATGTATATGCTTTCCATTCCATGGGGATATAAATCCATACTACGTCAGTGAAGTCAGTGTAGCTGATTTGTACGATCTGGGCATTTGACACAAAAAATAGCTACCAAATGATTTCCCAATATAATATTCGTAGAGATGAAAAGCAAACCTAAGATGAAAAAAACCCCATAATTCAACCCATGACTGTGTGTATAGAAAAGCAGCATGTTTTCGTTATTTTTCTTTTTACTTCTAGATTTTAAACATTCTAAACCTCAGATTTCCCTTTCACAATTGTTAATAAAATTATTATTGTAGGACTGAAGAGCTGAAGTTTAGTGAGGAATAATAGACTACATTAAATTCAATTGATCTTAGTCCAGCCATCAGGGATATTCATAACAATAGAATTTTACCTTAAAAATACTGAGCTTTTGCATTATATTTGTTGGATGGGTGAATATTCTCTCGCAACTCCCCTTCCCCAGCACTCTTTGCATTTAAAAACTTCTGCATTGCTGAGAATTATTACATAATTTGGTGGGAAATAAAAAGAGCTTATTTATTTTTAAAAAATGTATATTATTTTTGTTGTTTGTAAGCCCAGCATGATTTTGATTTGTTTTCATGGCTTCAGTAACTACTGGTTTTGTAAA
Organism: Strigops habroptila; assembly: GCF_004027225.2. Classification (NCBI taxonomy): domain Eukaryota; kingdom Metazoa; phylum Chordata; class Aves; order Psittaciformes; family Psittacidae; genus Strigops; species Strigops habroptila. Next base: position 21,362,828 of record NC_044281.2, on the reverse strand, counting down.
TCTTTATTAGTAAAGAAGATCTTAAACTCACATGAGCTTCTTGAGCCAAAATACTTGTCTTGCAGCTTCTGTTCCTCAAAATCAAACTCAACAAAAGTGACAAAAAATCTAATCACAATTGAACAAAAAGTCCCACTATTATTCTAACAAAACAAAATCACGAAAAAGAAAATTAAGAAAATCCACACTTTTATACTTGCCTATTAAATTCCTTCATCAAAACAATTAAGTTTGGGTAGTAATTCAGAGGGCTTTTGATCTGCTAAGTACTGACTGGAGTGTCTTGCTAATGAAAATCAAACATACAGAAGTTACTTAGCTGCTGAAGCTTCTGGATATGGAGAATAAAGGACTGGGCAGCTTAGCAGTATAAAAGAGATGCTAGAAAGAGAATTGTATACATATTAAAGGTAGCATTAGAGATTTTCAGGAGGATTTGAGGGGGAAAAGGTAGGGCAGAAAAATTCTGATAGGAAAACACCTGAACTTTACAAAGATGGTCACACCACCTATACAAATGACTGTTAATTTGCTTTAGAGTGCATTTAAGGCACAGAGATTAACTATTTGGAATTCCTACCAGCAAGCAACTAAATTAGTGATACTGGTATTTCTGAAATACTTGGTAATAATTAATATAAGATGATAAAAGACATAGAAAAGAATCAAGAAAGGGTGTTTTTAAAAGTATGTCAGCATAACGAGCTAAAAATTAATAAGACCCTCTTAACAGAAATACGAAATTATACATTTGAGAGAGTTTTGCAGCTATCTGCTGTACATATGAACAATATGCAGGGCAAAAGAAAATATACACTACACAGTAATTAGCAGATTAATTAAATACAATAAGATCTGTATTAAAGCCCGTGACTAACAAGAAATTTCCCAGCTCAAGCAACCAACGAGTACGATCAGTTTTCACATCAAACTAGAGTATTTCTGGAGCACAGATTAGCATCAGGATGGAATCAGTTGTGCTACAATGGTAAGAGGCACAGAACCAGGACCCATTTTTATACAAAGGATTATGAAAGGAGTAAAAAATCATGGAAAGTGTAAGCATATGTAATTGTTTATTGAGTTAAAAGAGGTTAAAGAATTAAGAATAACTACCTTTTTTTTTTTTTTTTTGAATTAACAAAGCATCAGATGTTATTTATTCTCTCATCTGGAAACTGGAGACCAGTTGTTTGGATGTCAGCTTTAGAAAAAATCATTGTGTGATAGTTAAAATGCCCACTGGAAAAGCACAGTTCAATTAAGCATAGTCTGCACAGATCAGTCAGAGAAGGTCATGCTTTACTGACGCACAGGAGTACTGTGAAGACGTTATTGCCATGACTGATGAGAGGAATTCAGTAGATTTATGATACCCTGATTTGACAATGCCCTGCCCTCAGAAATGAATGTCTACAGGGCAGTGTCAGGACATAAGGGGTAACTGAAACTGCCAGTTAAAAATAAGAGGTGGAAAAAATAGATTTAAAAGCTTGTTTTTTCAAGTAGTCATGGAAGGAATTATGTAGATCTAAATGGAACTTCCAATACACCCCTCCTATTTGGTTTGGGACAAGGATACTGATTCTTTCCTTTTAAACTGCAAATTAATTTCAAGGTGATCATATTACCTAGATGAATTAGTAGATGACAATCGAAGTTTAGTCTACACAAAAGTAAACCTGTATGAAGGATATAGCGTGCATCCACCTTGCATAAGTAGTGCCATTCAGAAATGAGATGGTGTGAAAAATCCCTGAGCAGTGCCCTTCTGTGTATTGCTAAGGACAGTATCTCATACTACCCAGACTTTGAAACACAGTGGAAATTATCAGCTGGGCAACCACTCCTAACAGGAAAATAATACAGCTTTGTGCCATGCCAAAACGTGAGATCTTTACCAAGCCTTTGTTTGGACAAATTCAGGTGCAAATTAATTGTTACCTACATTCAGCAGCTTTTTGAATGACTACCTGGAAGATACAGCGGTGTAAAATTATTTTCCGTAAATTCTATCAGTGCCTCGTATCGAACAAAAAACTTCCTATACAAATATTAAGCTCTCCAGTTGTCCTGGATTCAGCTGTTTCAGTCATTTTTCTCCTTCTTAGTAGCTGGTGCAGTGCTGTGTTTTCGACTTTCTGCCTGGGAACAACGCTGATAACACCGATGTTTTTAGTTGTTGCTAAGTAATGTTTACTCCGACCAAGGACTTTCTCAGTCTCCTGCTTTGCCAAGGAGGAGGGGAAGCCAAGAGGGAGCAGAGACACAACACCTGACCCAAACTAGCCAAAGGGGTATTCCATACCACAGCATGTCATGCCCAGTATATAAACTGGGAGGAGTTACCTGGAAGGGCAGATCGCCGCTCGGGTCGGGCTGGGTATCGGTCGGCGGGTGGTGGGCAATTGTATCCTCTCCCCTTGTTATTTCCCTTATTATTCCCATCATTATTATTGGTGGTAGCAATAGTGGTTTTGTATTATACCTTAGTTACTGGACTGTTCTTATCTCAACCCATGGGAGTTACATTCTTTTGATTCTCCTCCCCATCCCTCCAGGAATGGGGGGAGGAAGAAAGGGGGAGTGAGCGAGTGGCTGCATGGTTCTGAGTTACTGGCTGGGCTTAAACCACGACACCAATACAACTTAGAAGAGAAGATATAGAACAGAATAGATAAAAGTTTTTGGTATCACAGGGAAGGTGCCTCCTTCCTTATGAAATGCAGCAAATTTTCAGCGTAATTGCTGAAGACCTCTATCAGATCCACATTTGAAGTTCTTTTAAGATCTCCCTGTAACTGAAACTTGTGTTATCACTTAAGTATTTAAGTTACCTTGAAAAGAATATTGACTTTTTCCTAGATGAGATTTGAGACAGTATAAAGTAATCAGAATTATGAAAAATACTGTAAAAGACAAACTGAGTCAAAATTCTTATTCTGAGAATCAGAAATTAGGAGTGCAAGAGATAAATCTGATGGGCCAGTATCACAAGAGTCTATTACAATGAATGTTTTTTTCTGAACTTTTATTTCCCCTTGATCTGGCCCAAAAGGAAATTTTTTCCCTACCTTTGTGAAAAGCATTTTCTAGAAGGGAGACAGTTTGCCTGTTCTGGTTCATTTCTTAAAAGATGCTGTGGTCTTTGGAGCATTCAGCCCTGCTGTAGGTATGCACAGAGGGATCGTTCCTCAGTGAACTCAAGATTCCAGACCCTAACATGCTTTACTCTACTTCACAGCATGTAATGTATAAACACTAGTCAGTACCCTGAGCACTATATGTCTCTGAAAACTGAGATTTACAGATGGTAAAGAAACTGATCTGGCTTGGTTAGTGAGACAGTGTTGTAGAAGCTAAAGGAACTAGCACAGATGGAGTGACACCCCATATGATTATTTTTGAGCAATGGGAAAGATGTAGTTCAGGTATGGACAATCACTCTAGCTCATTATTATTTTAACCAAGCCATTTTTATGTAAAGGTTTTAAAACAGAACCAAGTTACCATGGAAACTGATTGAAGCAGAGACTTACTGTAAATTCTTTTCTAGACAAGCATAACAGGACTGACAGGTGGGCTGTAAAAGGAATATGAGTGCAATATAGAGTTAGGCATGATAGTCTGTTTTCTCTTCCTAAAAGTGTGTCTTTTATAGCTCTGTTTTATCTCTACTGTTTTCTACAGTGATACACTGAACATATTTTAAAAGAAGCTCCACCCAAATGAACGTTTTATTTTGTCATAATCCTATTTGCAAGGGGATATACATGCTCCAGAGAAAAGAGCTGAAAGGCAGGGCACTCCACTTACTTTCCCAAATTATTATGTCTTGCCAGAATCATCAGGGAGGAAGAGCCATCACTCAGGAAACGCATTTGCATAAAGTACCCTTTGCTGCCAATGGTTATATTTTGCCTCTGAAAAATGCTCTAGGTACATTCACACCATAGCACAGTGCTGTCCTTGTATGATATGAAAGAAGGTAACCAGGGAATAAAGTGTTTTTAGTGAAGAAATACCCCATTTCCCTTTCTCAAAAATTTGGAAAATATATCTATTTGCTGCAATCTGATTCAAAGTCAAAATGATTTGGCTCTGTAAATATCTTTCTTAGTCTGATGGATGATGGTAAGAGTAACAGAGATTAGAATACACAGCCCCCAAAATAGAGTGCCAGAGATGTAAGAAGGGAAATTGGCAGAGAATGAACACCAGAGCATGTACCTTTTCCACTTGGAATAGTTAGCTGTCAGCACTGGAAAACATTTCAGCATATGAATATGCAGTATTTTTTTTTCAAATCTGTGCCGGATGTTTCTACCTGCTGTGCTTAATTTCAGAATCTTGTGTTATCATTAGAGAAAAATAGTTCTCTTTTCCAGTATAATTTTCTACCAAAAGGAAGGCGGGAGAAGGGGGGGATCCTTACTTGAACTCGTCCTGATACTTTTCCAGCCTGAAGTTTCTGGTTCTTGGTTCCAGCTCCCAGCTGGAGCTGTGTTTGTACATGCCCTCCTGACATAAGCCATAAAGCAATTTTCCTCTGGATTTCAAGAGGGTTTGCTGTCATCAACAATCATAGTTGGTCCCAGTGCACTAGAATCACAATAGGTAGTCACCTTTTCCAGCATGTTTGCCTTACAGCTAAATGTAATGGCAACAGCTGTTTTTGTTGACAAAAGTAAATATACTTCTCACCTTCAGTCTCTGCCTTCCTCAGCAATGTGGGGGTGGGCACATGACAGATGGTTCTTGCTAACTAATCACAGAAAATATGGTGTTTGGTGTATGGCATGAATTTCCAGGCAAATAAGAATGCTTTTCATTTAATATCCTCCCTGTGAAAAGCTGGACACCTTGATAAAACGTGGCACGCTCTGAGGAAACTCATACTACATGTTAAAGTATATGAAGACGTGACCAGTCACAGAACTCTGCAATAAATGATGTATAAGCTAACTGTTACTTGTTATAGTTTTAGTGACTGTGCTTATTATATGTAAAACTTCTTGGCAGCGAGACAAACGTGGCCAAATTCTTCTCTTTTTAGCCTTAGTTCATCTTGGATTCAAGGCTCTGTCCACCATACTGTATTTGTGTGTCTGAGCCACTGAAGCCTGCCAGTCCAGGCCCAGCGGCAGGCAGGCTTCTGCAGAAGCTTGTGCAGTTCTTGAGACTGAACATTCAAGGTCTCCATGCATTAAAAGGTAGAACCATTTTCATCATTTAAAAGAAGCCATTTTAAGTGTTTCTATGCTTTTTGTCTTCATTCTGACATAAATCCTCCTACAAAAGGGCTGACAAATAGGGCTGTTGTCTTTCTCAAACAAATAAATTCCCCAGGAATGTAGAAATAATTTTCAAGATAGTGGTTTTAATTTTAGAAAATATGTCCCAAGAGTCTACAGTTTAATTCAGTTAAAATTCCTTAGTACCATTATATATTCCCAAATTTTGATTATTTTCCATACCTGCTTGTATGACAAAAGTATGTCATTTCAAATAATCATGCTCAAATTCCCCATACAGGCATTTATAACTATCGTAGACTTAATTAAGGAAGTCAGAGGATTAGAAATGAGAATGTTGGGAATAGCTAAATTCATAAGGGAGGACAATATAATTTTTATTTACAAACTTATGCCTAAAGGCATGATTGTTCAAAAGCAAAGGTGGGAAAAAGAGGCACAAGAGGTGGAAGAGGGATTGTTGAGAGTTGGGGAAGAGCCAGGAAATAGGTTCTGGAAGAAAAAACAAACAAACAAACAAACAAAAAACCCCCTTAACAAACCACTGAAGAGTGAAAAAAGAGAAAAGGAAACAGACAAACCTCCTTTAGATTGCTCTTTAGAAAATTGCCATTTACAATATAGGGAAATTTCTTGCAAGCCTGATCAGAGTTCTGTGAAAATCACTGAATGCTGCAGAGGTGTCTCTGATAGATACCTTGTTACAAACTTCAAGATCAGCTCTAAAAGAAAACAGATAAATGCTGCAACTAGTTTGTGGCACTTCTAAACATGGCTGCTCACTCTGAAGGTTTTGCTTGGGCTTTCAAAGGACAACTTGCCAAACGCTAGTAGTTTCTGTTTCTCAAAAGCCCACGTTTTGTGTTTTGAGACACATTATTGCTATGTATTTGTGTTGCCACATTCTTTTCAGAAAAAAAATGATTACATGAATAGATTATGTGCATGGATTTAAGTGGTTAGCGGTATAAAAATAAGGCTGCAAACTTATTACGTCAGAACTTGACCCCAGGTCTCTTGTTGTTCTTTCTCTGTTTTCATTGAAGACAAAAAGAAGAGTAATAAAAAAAAAAAAATGTTTTTCATTTACCCATATGTAACTCACAGATATTTGTCAATGCAGGTTTATCAATATACAGTCCGCACTGGTTTCATATGTGACAAGGAGGCAAGAAAACAGTGGAGAACGGCAGTAGATATGATGCAGATAAGCAAGAAAGAAAAGTTAAGGACAAAATGTTTCTAAAAAAATCAGGTAAGGAATTCAGGTGATTCTGTATGAAGTGTGAAATGTATAAGGAATCGTATAGAATAGTTTATGCTTATCTTGCCCCTCCTAGTATTTCTGAGAATTACCGCTTTATGTGTCTATGAACATATGTACACACATACCCTAATCCCACCCACCCACATAATAAATCTCCTTTTTGAGCAAAATTGCCATTACCCTCAGTGCAAATATTTACTGCACTGGTATGTGACACATCTTTTAATAAAATCCATTTTCTATATTTCATTTTGTTTAAATAAAAGATTGTACTATTTCCTACAGAAAACCAAACAAGCAATATTTCTACAAAGGAGCAAAAGAGTTGCGCTATGTGGTTTACTGTTCTTTCTCAACAAATCAGTTCTAAGTTCTCAAACCTTACATTATCCTAGCCTGGTGCTGATCTCTTGAGGCATTACACACGCACTGCAGAAAAGTATCATATGTTATGACCTACCTCTCCCTTCTAGGATTGGTGACAGGTGGAAAGGTCATTTGGAGCTTCAGCACACTTCTATTTCCTAAGCTTGGGTAGAGAAGAGTAAAAATATGTTTACCAAAGAGCAAAGCTGGAAGAACAGCAAGCAACAATTCTTCTTTGCCCCTCTGCTCCGCTGCTTTGGTGAAAAGTTGCTGTACCACTTGTAGTGACATACTGGGAGCAGTAAATGCAGTGGAGACTGTATGTTCCCTACAGCCTAAAACAAACTGGGAAGCTAAGCTAACTGCATTTTACATGATGCAATTGCTCATGACAGAAACATTTTCCTAATTTCTTAGGTAGACTTACTTCTAAAATAGATTGAACTACATGTTTGCCACAAGCATAAGATGGAAAGAAATACTCTTAACTAGACATTACATATCCATCATTTGCCTGTCTGCTTAATACTTACCTCTCCTTCCACTCACAAAACTAAAGCTAATGTGAGATGCTGGTACATCAACACATGTCAACTGGTAAGAAACGCAGGGTTTCGCATTCCTGTGTAACATTATCAGCTTACCGCATCCATTTTGTTTATACACAAAAGAGAATTCCCTTTAGAGTTTAGCTTTGTAGGCAAGTGTTTGTAGAACCCGTCTACAAAATGCCTACGTTATGCTTATTTTTAACTTTCACTGAACAGTATCTAATGCTTCCACTCAGCATAGTTCAGATGATTGACTCCAAACCTGTGGAAATTCACTACTGAAATAATGCATTCTATGAATTCCCAGGAACAATACAGACATTAAAAACAAACAACAATCCCCAGTCAAGCCGCACAAACTACATGTAACTCATCATTATTGTTACATTGTATCAATTATATGTTGCACAAGTCATAATAATGCAATATTGTGTTTATGCTAACTTTCTGATGTTTGGTAAGCTTAGCACACATTGAGACATTCTGCCTGTTCCTTTGAACGTTGTTGATTCTTGCAAAATGACAGCTGCTGCATTTATGTTAAAAAAAGGCTCAGAATATCAGCAAGGATGCTTCTAATGGAAGCAGCAGCATAATATAGCTAGAGTTTCTCTAGGACATGCCATATTCATCAGTTACAAACTTGGGAATGTCATTTGGTAAAAGCTACATGATAAAAGATGCTGTGTGGTGTACAGCTGACTCTATTTGCCATATGGCATGTTATTTTTTTGTGTTACCTTGGGGAGTGCGCTAGAAGCAAAAGAACAGAACACACTCAAGGTATATAGAATAATAAATACAAAGTGTATAGTTTTTAATTATAGCAATAAGGTCTGTAACTAAAATGGAGATGGAACTAAATATACAAGTTGAATGTGTGCTATACTATTCTCCGGCTGCCGAAAAGCAATAAACTCCTATCAGGAATATTTAAAGAGAAAGAAATTGCCAGCCACCATATATAAAAGCCTACAGACAACCTCAAAGCAGATTGACTCAAAAGTCAGCAAATGCTATGTGCAGTGCTACACACATTACCATAATATGGTTTTACATCAAGAACATGGTTTTACATCAAAAATGCAGTTTTACATGGGGTAGGCTGGAGAAGACTTTTAAGTCAATAATCTCTAAAAATGAAAATCCAGATGCGCAGCTATAATAAAACCATGAAACGAATAATTAGAACAATAAAGTGGGGGGAGTATTTGCTGAAAACAATTAAAGAATCTTAAATTAATTGCGTCAATTTGCTATAGGATAAGTGAGCTGTTCACAAGGACTAAGAAATCCCAAAACAAGCAACATCTCCAAATTTACAAAAGCTTTCCTTTTACAATACATCAGAATTGACAAGCAGATTGTTATTAATATGGACAAAACTTAGCCAAGATTTCAGGAAAGTAGGTGCAGTGAAAAAATATTGTCTTTCATTGTGGCAATATTTGGCTGCACATTCAATTCTTCCTATGCCAGCTTCACCCCTCCCACCCTGCAGTGCCATCTTTGGAGGTGTAGCCTGACTCTTAAGCAAAGTCCAACCAAAGTTAGATCATTCTTTGGGAGCTATTATTCAGTCACAACTTAAATTTTAAATGACAAATTTTGTGATACCCAATAATGGAAATGTACAGGCTTGCTGGTTTTGGGAATAGCTTGGCTCTAAGCACCTCAGTCCATTAGGTGAGGCATTTCAAGATCTGTTACAGGAACAGAATATTTTAAAATTATTCATGCTAATTGTGCAATACTTCAGATGACATCTTCAAAACTATCATCTACTCAAGTGTTCAGTTTGAGCAGCCAAAAAGTAGAAGATCATTCCCTTTAGCCAGATCTCTAGCAGAAATAAATCAGAGAAAGTCTAGTAACTCTCAATATTTCCTATTACTGGTTATGCATTTTACTTTCCTGTTTGTTTTTACCTGCTATTAGGAAGATAATTTATTTCTGTCTTTTTCTTTTTTTCTGTAAGACATCCAAGTGACTCAATGTCATTTAAAGACAGCAGAACCTCACAGTAAAATGAGAAGAGGATCACGGCTGTATGACCCTTCTAAGCTTTGCCCTCCTCGCACTCACTGCCCAAACCCACTGGGTACAGTTTACCAGTCTCAAGGTTTGACAGTGCACTAGTTTACATTTGTAAATACTTGCAGCCCAGAGATGGCAGGACGGGCCGAACTGTTGTGCAGTTGCAAATTACTGCATCCATTTTCATTTCTCAGCTAATGTTAATGCCAACTCATGACATGTTTTCCACTTTTATTATCAAAATCTATGAAGCTTTCACACATTTCAGTTTAAACGCCACTCATGCTTATTCCACACATAACATTCTCTTCAAGCCATAAAAAAGGCTGATGCAAAAATGATGGATGTCATTAAATGAGAGTTATTATTTAGTGAAAGATGAGAAATAGGAGAGAGGGAGAAGCAGGGTGGAGTGGGGGAAGTCAGTTCTCTCTGTCATACTCAAGGGTATCCTTCCCTTTTAGGTTAGCAGGAATCTTGAATATGTGTTAACTGACAGCTCAAGTTTAAAGACTCTATGTTGCAAACATACCTACTGAATTAGCAAACATTCGTCTATTATTATCTTCCTTAAAGGAAATGTATTATTAGGGTAATAGTTGTATAATTTTTTTCCTTCTGAGAATGTATGTAGTTCCATACTGATAAAAGATCACTAGCAT